>NC_062262.1:29349125-29959962 GCF_916048215.2 Malus sylvestris
AATATGTTAAGATAATAAGTGTGACATAATACAATCCGTTAAGATAATAGGTGTTATACGAAAACGATACGAACACGACAAACATAATCTGTTTGTCAAGCCTTTTCGACCATTCTGCTTACACCACTTTCTTCTTTCTTCTTTCGTACTGTTCAAATCATCAATTCCATCTTTTCTTGTTCGTTGTTTTCAAAGTAGAAATTAATTTCTTTTCTTAATTTTTTTTGTTCATATGGTCTTCTTCTGGTTTTTTGTTTTTTTTTAAATGTTTAATGTTTAATAAATTTTTATATACAATATAATATTTTTTTTATTAGTTTAAAGAAGTCAATAAGGATAAATTAGTAAATTTATACGCAAATTTTTTACTCAAGGAGTTATATAAAAAGGATTTAAAATCTGAGGAGTGTTAGTGTAATGTCTTAAACGTGAGGAGGATTTGTGAAAACTTGATAAACCTCAAGGGTGTTTGATGTAATTAACCCCATTGCTTTACCTCTTTTCATGCTAATCACGCCACATATCCACTAATACAGTGGTTGTCCCAATTAGCATTATTTTTAGCTTTTGAGTCTTTTTTATTTGAAAAAGGCTCGATTTTTTTATTTAGAATGTCTTCTTTAAAGTTTGTACCTCTTTTTAGTGTTGCAATTAAACCTTTATTACTTCACCTAAAAAAATAAAACAAAAGAGAGAGTAAGAAGAATGATGACATCAGGTACCCTAGGAATTTGTCAGAAGTAAAAATAGCCATATGAATCTTTTTTTAATAACCATATGACTCAATATTAATTTTCTTTTCTATACAAGCGGCGTTGGGTTGGGGTAGAAAAATGATACATGGTCATAGATGCTAAGCAAATGTTTTTAACCATTTGAGTTACATAATGTATGACTAAAAATTTAACTGGCCAACTTTAAATAAAAGTCAAAATTTCAACCAAGCTTGAACGTTTCTAAACTCAAACCTCTCTACATTTAAATATTTTGACATTAGACTTTAGAATTCTTATAATAATTAAAATTTACCTTGCTCCTAATTTCAAACTATATAGAGAGAGGAAAAAAACTTTCATGAACCGGGTATAATGTCATTGCGCCGTCCCATGCTAATGATATGTGGAGAGAAGCTTACAAATGTCATGATATTATTAGCATGGAAGACCACTCTGGCAATGCATCGTTCTATGTTAGTTGCTCTTTATAGAGAGGGGAGAACCTGGTATGCAATTGGAGGCAAGATGACATATTCCAAGCCTATTACGCGGTCTATTTAATTGAACTTGTTCGCTTGACATTTCGCGATTGATTTGGAATATCATATAATTGACAAGGGAAAAGTTATTTGTAAGAGTGCAAGATGGAATAGTGTTTTCAATTTCGACAGTAAAATTTTTGAATTCGTAATCCGAATATTTTTCAAAAATTTGGAATGGAAATTGGATTGCATCTTAGAATTCCAAGATCCGTATTTTGGATCCTAATTTTCCATTCCAAACTTATTTTAATAAAAAAAAATTCTGAAATATTCTAATTTTTTGAATTAGTTAATCAAATTATGTATATTGTAATCAACTTTTGTATTTTATCGTTAGTTTTGGATACATGTTGTTTATTTTTTTTTCTTTGATATTAAACATGCACTTATATATTAAAAGCATAAGCAACTTGTCACATCCCGGCCCGGGCCTCCACCACATCTCGGGCTCGATTCCTCCGTAACACGATATTGTCCGCTTTGGACCCCAACCACGTCCTCACGGTTTTGTTTCTGGGAACTCACACGAGAACATCTTAGTGGGTCACCCATCATGGGATTGCTCTCGCGCGAACTCGCTTAACTTTGGAGTTCCGATAGAACCCCGAAGCTAGTGAGCTCCCAAAAGGCCTCGTGCTAAGAAGAGGTGGACATGTACATATAAGGCATGGAGGATCCAATCCCTTGGGGAATGTGGGATGCTACAATCCACCCCCTTAGGACCAGACATCCTTGTCGACATACTTCCGACTAGGGATTGGCTCTGATAACAAATTGTCACATCCCGACCCGGGCCCCCACCACATCCCGGGCTCGACTCTGCTGTAACACGATATTGTCCACTTTAGGCCCCGACCACGCCCTCACGATTTTGTTTCTGGAAACTCACACGAGAACTTCCCAGTGGGTCATCCATCCTGGGATTGCTCTCGCGCGAACTCGTTTAACTTCGGAGTTTCGATAGAACCCGAAGCCAGTGAGCTCCCAAAAGGCCTTGTGCTAGGAAGAGGTGAGGATGTACATATAGGTAGCGTTTGGTACGCAAACGGGACGGGACGAGACTGGATGGAACGGGACGGGACGAGACGGAACAGATGTTCTGTACTATGTTTGGTACGCGCAGGACGGAACAGGATGGTTGTTCCGTTCTGCGTTTGGTAACGCATGGACAGAACGGAACCAAAAGATTAAAAAGACTAAAATAACCATGTTCCGTCTGTTGTTTAGTACAATTTTATGCGTGGAACGGGACAAGACTTTTTTTTTTTTGGGTTCAAATTTGAACACTATTATCCATTATTTGTTTTTCTTGGTCCAAATTTTAATAGGTATATGTTGTGTTCCACATGCAAACCCCTTTAAAATTTGTAATTTTTAATCTCCTAGTTTTCTACAGCTCCATTTGAATTTTCAGCACAAACCCATCAAATTTTATTATGCAAATGTCAACCACATAAAGCAAAAGAACAGTTTTCTTCTCCTAATTCCTACAGCTTACATCAAGTATCCACTTGTTTGTCTAAAGAGTTATTCAATTCATTCTATTATAATCTTAGATACCAAACAAAGCCTTCGCCTTTGTTTTTCATGAAAAACGCTTTCATATCTCAGTCCTAATATACATCAATGTCCACTGTTTAATATACTAGCAATAACCAAAGACAACCCATGGTGTTGATCGACATTGCCAGAATTTTATCATTACCAGAAAGCCAGAATATTTGAAGTGTTAGTGGTACTGCACTACAGAGGCAGAATATGTACAAACTCACAAAGCAAAGCAAAGAATAATAATCAAACTTGTTACTTAAACAGAGAAGAAATAAAAAACATTTGAACAATTGGTTTTCACTGTAATGCCATCAAATTACAAAGAAATTTTTTTACAAAGAAAGAAAATCAATGAGTACAAAGATGAATAGGAATTAGAAAACAGCGAAGGTTTCCAAAGTGAATGCATAACCAGAAATATAACCTGTTTGCTCTCAATAAGATCGACCTCCCCTTCCTGTTGTGCCAATTAACAAATACAACATCAGGAATTTGATAAATTTACATCATGGCAGAGTAAAACAAAATTATATATAAGAGAGCGAACATCAACTCACCAACCCAGAGACCATTTGATGAATCAATTCAACAGCAATCAT
Source organism: Malus sylvestris (assembly GCF_916048215.2). Classification (NCBI taxonomy): domain Eukaryota; kingdom Viridiplantae; phylum Streptophyta; class Magnoliopsida; order Rosales; family Rosaceae; genus Malus; species Malus sylvestris. The sequence continues at coordinate 29,352,534 of NC_062262.1, forward strand.
TTGAACAATTGGTTTTCACTGTAATGCCATCAAATTACAAAGAAAGAGAGACCGAGAGCTACACAAAAACAGATCGAACCTGGAGCGGAGATGCAGATCTGAAGATGCTACACGGAAGAGGATAAGGAGGAAGGTTCACAGAGCTACTACACGGAAGAGTTGCGAAGGGGAGATGCGAAGAAGATGAGGAGGAAGGTTGCGAAGGGGAGAGATGGGGGTGAAGAGGATCAGTGGCTGAGAAGAAGATAAATAGATTTTAGGGTTTGTTATATGATTTTGATGCTGTAAATTTTGAAAAATATAAGGGGCATTTTTGTCCTAAAATGTTAAAAATTTATGTCCCACGGTCATGGAACAACCTGTTCCACGGGGGGGGGGGGGGGGAGGTGGAACCAAAAATCCTTAAAAACTTGTCCCATGGAACGCCTCGTCCCACTCCTTTTAGGCGTACCAAACGAGCCCAAGGCTTGGAGGATCGACTCCCCTGGGCGATGTGGGATGTTACACAACCTACTATATTGCAAAATTAATTGAATTTATACATAAGCATACACCAAATATTAAGGGAGAACAATAAATTGCATGTATGAAAATGTTTGAGAATATTCAAAAACCTATAAAATATATGAATTTTTGAATTATATAATGAAATTTATGAGGTTACTCCAATCAATTCTGAATATTTAGAAAATTTTGAAATTAAAAATTGTGATCCGATCCGAATCGAATCCAAAATTTTAGAATGAAAATTGGAAACATTGTTTCTGATTTAATTCTTCCGAAAACCACACCTCATTATTTGCTTGATCAGAGATTCTTTCATACACATTTCTCTATTAATTAATGAAACCCTCTTTGTCAATCAAAAAATGGTGAAAAGACAATTTAATCTTCTATCACACAAAAAAATGATGGGCAATAATGTAATTTCACAGATCCATTTAACTTTGAATATTTCAAAATTTTCAAAATTAAAAATTGTGATCCGATCCAAATCGAATCCAAAATTTTAGAATGAAAATTGGAAATATTGTTTCTGATCTAATCCGTCCGAAAATCACACCTCATTATTTGCTTGATCAGAGATTCTTTCATACACTATTTTCCACAAGTGAGCGGTTGTTCCTTTCCCTGATAGCCGTAAAGAGATCATTGTCGTTAGGCCTATCAAAATGATTTCTTTCTTCTTTGTGCGGAGCAGGCCTAGGTACCGTTTGGTACGTGGGACAGGACGGGACGGAACGGGATGAGTCGTTCCGTCTCACGTTTGATGCGCCTAAAAACTGTGGAACGGATTGTCCTATGGGACGAAATTTGGCTAATTTTTCGTTCCACTTCTTTCCCCTGGAACGACCCATTCCACATCCGTGGAACACAAATTTATAACATTTTATGACAAAATTTCTCCTTATCTTTTTCAATATTTACATCATTCGTTCCGTCCTGTTCCATCCTGTCCCGTCCCGTCCTGTTCCGTCCCGCCCTGTCCCGTTCCGTCCCGTCTGCTTATGCTTTGGTCAATAACTCTCAGGGCTTAAAACGCTCCGTAGAATTAAAAAGGAACAAAAAAAAGACCTACGAGGTTTTGTTGCAAGAGTTCCACGGTCTAAAACTCACATTACGGTTTATTACTAATGAGTAGGAAAAATTCGAAACTATTACAATAATTTAAGAAAATTTCGAATTTGAGACATATGAGTAGAAGTCAATATCATATAAGACCACATGCTTTCTATGTTATAACTTATTTATTTGTTGATTTGCAAACCGGCGGACGGTAGGTGGAAGACTCGAGGTGCACCTATATAAGTTACGTGAGCACACAAATACATATGTGTATATATTAATATATATGCTTAATATATATGCATGTTACTCATGGTATTTGCCTTGCATTTTCTAAAATATATGCTTGTTACTCATGGTATCTGCCTAAACACGTGCACATGAAGGTTGCAAGTAGGCAAGTGTTTTTATTTTTGTTTTAGGAACAAATTGCTTTATCCGAAAAGAAGAAAAAAAAAAACTCAGATAATAGTATCATGAGCAGTAAAGAGGCATACTACAGAAGTGCTAGTTGGTTTAGTAATTGAAGTTATGAAATATTAAAAAATAAAATAAAAAATTGGTGAGAGAAAATAGGAGTAGAAGAGAAAGTAATTTAATGAAATTACGATACTATCTTTGTTTATTTAAACTATTATTGTAATTTTTTTTCCAATAATATATTTCAACTAAGTGGATATAGGAATAGTCAATTAATATTATGGTCTAGTGGTATTCATTTTTACTTACAAGCGAGAAGTTTTAAATTCTATGCTTAAAATTGGCAACCTCATTAATTGGGTCAAATTTCACAGTTATTGGTATCCTAAGCCGACAAGGGACACAGGTTAGTGTTGAACCACTTCTATCACAAAGCTTGGAGTCACCCTTCCATTATAATCTGTCTGATATGTTTTTTTAAATCAACTATTTCTTTATATTTCAAATCAATTCTGAAACTACAAATTTTATTTCAAATTGATTATCAAACAATTCCGATTACGCTTAGTTGGACAATTTGATTTGTATGTATCTGTTCTAATTTGTTTTTGTACTTAGGAAATGTTGTATATCCATGTTTTCATATCAAAAGATTCGAAGCTATGTTCTCCATGAGCATCATTACCTCGGCCTTCGTGTTGTGATTTCATTGCGTAGTTTGATATTAGGGTTTATGACTATTTTACCAGATTATTATTGATTTACACTAGTGGGAGGATAAATGGTCCTGATCTATCACAACCAAGATATTCTTTCTGGTTACAACCAAGGAAGAAAATATCGGTAATATCGGAAATATCGGTAGTCCGAAAACACGGAAATATCAATGGAAATATCGGGATAATATCGATATCGATAAAAATTACATGGAAACCACGGAAATTGTAAGAAAAACTTGGAAATTTTTATTGAAACTTTGCAGGATGTTTATTTAGTCAATTATCTATTAGTTTATCACAAAAAATTGGAAGGAAATGCATTACATGATGGATTTAACTGATTTAAGTTGATTATATAACGAGCTGGCAAACATTGTGAGTGTAGAAAATATGTAGTAATTAATGAAAGAAGTTTAAACACACCATAATCATTTATATATAATGAATTAGTACAATATTTTACACTTTATACATTGCATGGTAAGATACATGAGTGACTTAGTACCAAGGTTCTAAAAAACGCTAGGCGCTAGTCGGGCAACGGGCTAGCGCCTAGTGCCTAGGCGGGATCTAAGCGGGCGCCTAGGCGAATTTAGGTAAATTTCTTATATATTTTGATGAATTAATTAAATTTACTATATCAAATGTAAATAATTATTGACTAATATGTTATTTCTCATAGAAGAATGTTCTATGTACATATATAATATGCTTGCCTTGAAAAAAAAAAAAAATTATCTAAATAATTTATAATGTATATAACATTTATATATATATATAAAATATATATCTTAAACTTTTAAAAATATAAAAAACCCACATAATGGGTGGTCTTCATTATTAAAACCATCACACCTCACCCGTCCACCACCTTGGGTCTATGGCTTCAACATAAAATATATATTTGAGATCCCAGTCCATCAAAATCACATCACCCGTCCACCACTTTGGGTCCATGCTTCAATATAAAAAAAAAATATATATATATATTTTGGACAAAAGCTTCAATATAAAATATATATTTGAGATCCTTCCCAGTCCATCAAAACCATCAGCGCCCATGGTTTTTGACAATTAAAACCATCAGCTTTTCCTTATTTGAGATCTCAGTCCTCAGACTCCTTCGCCCTCACATATTGAAATGTTTCAGACTTTCAGTCTCTCTCTCTTCGCACTCTTCTCCTCTCCTCTTCATAGACGAGCTTCAGAACATACCACAGATTGAAATGTTTAATTCTCTCTCTCTCTCTCTCTCTTTTCACACTCTCTTCCCTCATCTTCACAGAGAAGAGTTGCAGAAATTCGCCGGTAATCTCTCTATCTATCTCTCTTCGCACTTTCTCTTCCCTCAGATCCGTTGTGAAAATTGCTGCAACTCTCCTTCCCGGAGCACAGACACACCACCCACACCCCACCGTGACCTCGACGACGAAGCCTCGGCGATATTATCGATAATATCGCGATATTATCGATATTAACGATAATATCACGATATTTTGACGATAATCACGTGGATATGTGTAGAAATATCGGACTCTTAAAAAAACGATAATATCGGCGATATTTCGCCGATATTATCGATATTTAAAACATTGGTTACAACTTACAACCAGTAAGATATTTTTGATAGTCATATATCAACATATTGTGTAAAATCCGTATAGTTCTGTTTGGGCCCAAAATATTTAGTTTGGGCCGAGTGTGGAATCATTCTTGGTTCGGAAAGATTTATTGTTAGGGGTCGTCTTGTTCATGGGCCGCTTAATTAGAGTCGGTCGAGCCCCATTGGGAAAAGGAGCGGCCTGGATAAGGAAGAGGCGTGGGAAGTTCTTCGGTTAACAGAAATCCTGGTGTGATAAGGAGTCCCGGTGAGATGAGGAGGTCGAGACACATTTTGAATACGGCCTGGTAGAAAGGTTAGGTTCAAAATCCTGATGGGAGTAGGAGTGCTCGAGATGGTGTTTGATTAGAAGAAGAAGTCCTAATCCGAGTAGGGTTTAACTACTCGGATTAACTCTACTTAGGAAGTATTTGATGCTATAAATAGAGGAGGCTGTGCATTGTTCAAGCTCCCTCCAATTCAACACACAACTGCCCTGCGCAAACTCTCTCAACAACTTTGAGATTTTTTATTTTCTCTTTTCGCTGACACATCTTCTGTTAGCATCAACAGCACTGTGAAAGCAACCGGTGATATCTTCAGTCGGCATAGATAGCTCTGTCGCCGTAGAATCAACCAATCTCGCAGCATCTTCCGTTGGCATCAACAGCAATGCGGCGAAGGCGGTTGGTTACCTATCCAAGTCTCGGTCGAGAAGGATTTCCGAGTCCTTATTGATCGAGGTCATCTCATTAGCCTTCTCGGCGAAGTGAGTTATTTTATGATTGGATACTCTCAAGTGGGATTTAGAGTTTGGCATTCAGACGACCGAACCACGTTCACTATTAAGACTTATATCCGTTTTGAGTATTTGTGCCCTTACACTTTGGTGTCGATTCGGCGTGAGTTTACTCTGACGAATACCATCATTGTGATCGAATCCAACGACGACGATTCGTGAACTTCGTAAGAATAGTAGCCTTGTCTTCAGGTTCGAGAACCAAAGAGGCCGAGACGTGTTCCTTCATCGGTCGCAATCGCAAGACACAAAAGTCAGCCGCGCACCTAACGTAACATCAGCAAATTTTACTCCTCGACCGAGCTCGGCCGACGCGTTAGCACGCCCCGCATTCAACCGAATGATGTAGTTAGCTTTTAGATTACTCGGCCTGCGCACCACATAGGCTTGGTAATTTTTAGGGTCAACATTTTGGCATGCCCATTGGGACCTAGTGCTAAACTACGAAGTTCATGCCAATTGAAACGCGATCGGTAAAAAAGAAAATAGCTATGGGAAAATCAACAATTGATTTTCCAATTCAAAACATAGGACAAAGTGTGCCACAGGCGCAGAATCCCCTTAACGCCGTGACACCTGAGTCCACAAGGGCGGCTTGTCGAGAAAATGAAGTTAGTAAGGTCAGCGACGGCAGGTTTTTCGATCTTTTCCTGCATTTGCCACCAAGAAATAATCTGTCAGCAATTGTACAGGCCGAGTCAATCCCTGCTCGGCTCAAACCAATAGACTCAGAAAAAAGGAGGAGGATCGAATAGTAGGTCAGGTGGATCCGACCATAGAGTAGAAGCCACACCTGTTGATATGACCGAGGTTTAGCGGATGATCGATTCGGCCATGAAAAAAAGGTCGAAGTTTCCTAAATTTATCTATCTGTATCCAACTTATGTGGAACAGTTCGAATACCCTAAAGGTTTCAAAATCCCAGATTTTAACCTTTTTGCCGGTGAATCGTCCCTATCTTCGTTAGAACATGTGGCTCGTTTTACCGCGCAATGCGAAGATGTTAAAAGTGACTTTCATAAGCTACGGCTATTTAACTTTTCGTTGACCGGCTCAGCATTTGCCTGGTATATTAACCTCTTTCCTAATTCCATCCAAAGTTGGGAGGAGTTGGTCGAGAAATTTCACGAGCAATTTTATCGGCCAGGGATGGAAATGTCAGTTTCTTCATTAGCAAGGATGGCTCGAGCATCTGATGAGTCACCAATGGATTATCTTACCATATTCAAATCGACCAGAAATTGGTGCCGAGTGCCTCTACCTGAAGTTGAATTTGTCAGACTCACTCTGAACGGCCTCGATGTGGAATACAAAAAGAAATTCTTGGGGGTAAACTTTCGGGATATGTATGAACTAGCCCAGCATGTCGAGCAATATGATTATTTGCTTCGAGAAGAGAAGATCTCGAAATCCCCATCCAGATGGACGATATACAAAAATCCCACAGTTAGTTATGCATCGACCGAAGGCGAAGAGTCTCAGTACATCAGCATGGACGCGGCCGACATAGTAATAGATAAACCATACATTTGCAAGGCGTTGACTCAAATTAATTCCAAGGATGCCAAAATTCGCTCAACCACGAAAGGAACAGCGAAGACTTCAAAAGTTTACACCTTTGATATTACAAAGGCCGAAGCAATTTTTGATCAATTGCTATCAGCAAAAATCATTAAGCTTCGGCCAGGGCATAACATTCCCACGGCCGAAGAGCTTAAAGGAAAGACATATCGTAAATATCATAACTCCACCAAGCATGCCACAAACAATTGTGTCGTATTTCATGATGATATCCAAAGTTGGATTGACAAAGGCAAGCTAAAGTTTCCTGAAAAACGCATGACGGTTGATACGGATCCATTCCCTTCAGCAACAGTCAGCATGGTAGACGCTTGCTTGCCCAAAAGCAAAGGAAAATAGAAGGTCGAATTTACCCCAGTACAACACATCTGGAAGCAAAGCTCCCAGCCTCGACTCAAGATAGATCTATTTTCCAATACGCCACCTATCGTGCTATCAGGACTAGCCATAGTCGAACCAATGTCGAACTACAACAATGAAGAAAATGATGGGCCAATAGTACCACATATCCTAAAGAAAGGTTCCCAAACTCGACTCAAGATCGACTTGTTTTCTAATGCACCACCCACCGAACTCTCAGGACCTGCCATAGTCGAGTCCATGTCAGACTCCAGCGAAGATGGGAATGGCAGGCCGATAGTTCTGTGTAGCAATTGTAAGGCACGCATTGTATTGACCAAACCCAAAGGGAAACTGTGTCCGATACAGATGCCAACATTGCAACACCAATTGGCAATTACAACAAAACCTTCAAAAGAACCTAGTGAAGCCAGCGCCAGAAAGTATTCGATAGACTCGGCCCAAGAAAACAGACAGATGGACTTACATCGGTCAGACGACGCCTTGATTTCGACACACCGTTTTACAACGATGACTATTATTCCCGCAATTCCAGTAGTTCAAGCTCATCAGCAAATCAAAAAACCTTCAGGCCACCTGAACCACGTGACCAACATTGGTACAGCTACAATTCTCCTACCGGCATGTATACCGCACTATCCAAATCCCAAAAACGTCGACGTCAGCGCATAGATTACTTGGCTCGACGACAAGTTTCCCAACCTATCTCAGCCACTAAATGGCAGCCGAAAGAGACGGCAGGAAGCGGAGATGATCGGCCCTAACAATCATGGCTGAATTACAAGGACATAAGGAAACTAATCGGGACTTCGAAACTACCATTGAAGCAGCCAAGAAGCGCATCAAGCTTCTTCTTCTGCTCGGCGAAATGAAAGCCCGTTTCGAGCAATTTAAGAAAGAGGCTGAAAGCCAACTGCCTCTGTTACCGTTGAAAGAACCTCTAATCAAAGTTCGACATAATCTGCATCCCCCATTCCTCGGCGAATCATTAGAATATATGAAAGAATTTCACAAGACATATTCCGCCAATGATTTATATGGGTTGCCCAAGGCTTTCCAAGAAGCTCTTGACCTGGCATTAACTTGCCCCGATGCTGAGCAGATCATCCAAAAAACCATCGATCCGACGATGAAAGCCAGATTCTAGCATATCCGAGAGGCTAGGGTTCTCAGCTTCGAGGTCGATCCATACACAGACATTGACACAGCCGAGCTCCCTTTTTCTCTTGACGACCTTCAACACCTTCGATATCATTTCGAAGTCTTTTCGGCTGTCTTCTTGTTCGATTTTAAGGCCGATGAGACAAAACGGGTGGCACGTCTGGACGCTTACCTGGACACTAGGAACGCCCGGATCGCCTATGAAGAACGTGCTCGCCAAATACGGCAGGATCAGAATCCAACGCCAGATGCATGCAAGTCCGAAGACGACAATCAACAGGATACAGTGTCGGATTGTGTGACACAAACGCCTGAATATGTTGAGACACATAGCGAATTGGCTGCTAATGCTCCAACACACAATGATATAGTCCTCCCTACTCCGGAAGATGACGACCAGGATCCAATGGGCCCTTCAGTCCTTGTAAATATGGAAATCAGCATGGTCCATGTCCTCCTTGCCGAATTTCAGTTGACTACAGACCAACCAAGTTCCTTGGACGGCGATGTGGTCGCCGAGGAGATAACACAGGTTGATTTCATCACTACTCCTGAAGACGAGTCAACTAACGGTGATGATAAACTTAAAACAGCGTTGGACATCTTGTTTCCCCGTTCCTCCTCGACTAATCTTCAACATTTGAAGCCATTGTATATAACGGCCTATATCAAATGATATCCAGTATCTAAAGTTTTTTTCGACTGTGGAGCCACTCTCAATATCATGCCTGTAAATATCATGAAGGCGTTACGCCACTCTAACGACGAACTTATTCCATCGGGGATCACCATGAGCAGTTTCGTCGGAGATAAATCCCAAACCAAATGGGTGCTTCCTTTAAAGGTAAACATCACCGGTCGTAATCACATGACCACTTTCTTCATCGTCGACTCCAAGACCGAGTATAATGCACTGCTCGGTCGAGATTAGATTCATCAAACAAGCTGTATCCCTTCGTCATTGTATCAAGTGCTCATCTTATAGGACAACAAATCGGTCATCGTTCATCCGGCCGATAATCAGCCCTTCGAAGCTAACATGATCCAAGCACGGTATTATGATGAGCATGTCGGCTACATCACTCTACAAGGTTTCAATGATGAAGGATGGCCGACTCAAATTTCTGTTCAGAAGGCTATCGAGGTTGGCGCCGAAACTATACACCAGGATTCGGTGAGACTCTGGTTAGCCGCCTTCATTCCAGATCCCGATGTCTGACACCGATCTGGAAAAATGTCGGGCCGCGGTTTCATCTACTATAGAACGACTGCTGGCTCATTGGAATACTATATCTAAACAACCAAATTCAGGCATTAACCTCATAGAGTTCCTCGTCGAATGAGATAATGGTCCTGCCTTGTCTCTCGACCAAATTCAAGCCGTCCTGGCCGAGCTCGAAGATAATCGGCCCCAGGTCAAGGACCCGTTGGAGGAAATTAATGTTGGGACGACCGATGACCCTCGGCCTTTATTCATTAGTGCTTTGCTCCCCCAATCTATGAAAGCCAAACTTTGTGTTCTGCTCGAAGAGTTTAAAGATTGCTTCACTTGGAGCTACCACGAGATGCCGGGACTTGATCTCACTCTCATCGAGCATGAGTGACGTATTAAACCGGGATTTAAACCTTTCTGTCAACCATCTCGTCGATTCTTGACCGAAGTGCAACTCGAAATCAATGATGAACTTGTTCGACTTCTGAAGGCCGGGTTCATCCGGACAGCTCGATACGTTGAATGGTTGGCAAATATCGTTCATGTCTTAAAGAAAAATGGTACTTTGCACGTTTGTATCGACTTCAAAAATATGAATTTGGCAATTCCTAAAGATGAATACCCAATGCCGATTTCAGATTTGTTAATCGATGCTGCAGCAAATCATGGGCTCCTATCTTTTATGGATGGACATGCCGGATATAACCAAATTTTCATTGCCGAAGCCGAAGTCCATAAGACCGTCTTTCGCTGCCCGGGGGCACTCGACACATACGAATAGGTTGTCATGCCATTCGGCCTCAAGAACGCTGGGGCCACATACCAACAAGCAATGAATACCATCTTTCATGATTTGATCGGCACTATCGTCGAAGTTTACATTGACTATGTTGTAATCAAGTCAAAAAGCCGGCAGACCCATCTAGATGATCTACGATGGCCCTCCTCCGCATGCGCCAGCATAACCTTAAAATGAATCCTGCCAAATGTGCTTTCGGCGTGTCCGCGGGTAATTTTTTAGGTTTCCTAGTGCATCACCGTGGGATTGAAGTAAATGAAAATAAAGCACGTGCAATCATCAATGCCCCATCACCGACGACGAAGAAGCAACTATAGTCCTTACTCGACAAGATAAATTTTCTCTGCCGATTCATATCAAATTCGACGGGCAAAATGAAAACGTTTTCTACGTTGTTGAAACTTAAGGACTCCGACAAATTTGAGTGGGGTGACGAGCATTAAGCGACTTTTATGCAAATCAAGGTCTCTCTTACAACGCCTCATGTTCTCGTCCCACCTCGGTGCGATAAGCCTCTCAAGCTATATATTTCGGTGGCCGAAGAATCCATCAGTTATCTTCTTGTGCAAGATAACGAAATCGACCGAGAACAAGCCATTTTTTACCTTAGTCGAAATCTCAACCAACCGAAGATCAATTATTTTACCGTTGAGAAGCTTTGCCTCGCTTTATTTTTCACCGCATCAAAGCTTAGGCATTACATGCTCCCATCGGTCACCCAAGTCATTGCCCAGACCGACGTCATTCGCTACATGCTCACTCGGCCAATAGTAAAAGGTCAAATTGGGAAATGGATAATGTCGCAGTCCGAATTAAGCTTGCAATATGTGCCCCAGAAAGCTGTCAAAGGTCATGCACTAGCTAATTTCCTCACCCACCATCCCTTACCGTATAGCTTCGGGGGCAACGACACTGAAATCGGCATGGTTGAAATGTGCAATAATTACTGGACGATGTACTTTGATGGCTCGAGTACTTCATCTTCGGCTGGTGCTGAAATTGTTATTCAATCCCCACACCATGATCGGTGGTACTTTTCACTCAAACTTGATTTTGATTGCACAAATAATCAGGCTGAATACGAAGCCCTTATCATCGGCCTTATATCCTTCACGACTTATGGGCGACTCGTGCCCTCATCTTCAGCAACTCTGAACTTGTGATTAACCAACTTAATGGTTCTTTTCAGTGCATGAGTTGTACCCTGGCACCTTACCATATAGTTGCTAGTTATTTGGCCGAATCCTTCGACGGTATTACCTTTGAGCATATTACCCGGATTCATAACACCGACGCGGATGAATTGGCTCAAATCACCTCCGGTGCACAACTCTTGAGGGGCAAGCTAGGCCGAGAAATACCCGTGTTACGATGGTTATACCCGACCTTGGTTAACCAGTAAGTCCTCCGACGTAATAACGTGATACGCACAAAAGTCATGACTTTACCTTCGTTGTTAGACCGACAAGACCTTATTGATGCTTGTGCCATTGAGGTAATACCAAATGACTGGTGAAGGCCCATTATACGGTATCTTGACAACCCCAATAGCAAACACGATCGCAAGACAAGAGTTCATGCCACAAACTATGTTGTGTATCAAAACGAGTTATACCGAAAAGGTGATGATGGTTTATTACTGCTATGCCTCAGCCCCCAAGAGGTTGTTCAGGCAATCACAAAGGTCCATGAAGGGATTTGCGGAGCTTATCAGTCCGGACGTAAAATACAATGGCTGCTTCGACGGCACGACTACTTTTGGCCAAGTATATTCGCACAAGGGTGCATACAGTGTCAGATTCATGGTTTTATACAAAGGGTCTCGGCCGAGTCATTACACTCGGTCACTAAACCATGGCCGTTTAGAGGATGGGTCATGGACGTAATCGGCAAAATCACACCATCTTCTAGGGCTGCCAAGGATGCATGGATACTGGTAGCAACCGACTGCTTCACTAAGTGGGTCGAAGTGAAATCGTATGCCAAGTTAACGTCTAAAGATGTTTGCGACTTTATGGAAGAACACATCGTGACCAGATTCGGCGTACCAGAAATGATCATAACTGACAATGGCATAATTTTTACAGACGAGAGGTTTAAAAAATATACGGCAAGTTTGAAAATTCGGCTTGAACAGTCTACACCGTATTACCCACAAGCAAATGGGCCGGCGAGGCGAGTAACAAAGTGTTGATCGGTATTCTCAAGAAAATAATAAAGGAAAGGCCTGGCATGTGGCACTTAAAGTTGAATGAGGCTTTATGGGCATATAACATCACTCCGATCGGCGACCGGGACAACCCCGTATGCACTAACCTACGGACACAGTGCAATGTTACCAGTCGAGTTAAGCATAAATTCGTTGCGAATGATTGAACAATGTAGTCTGTGTAGCGCCGAATATAATCAGTCCATGAGACAAGAGTTAGAAGATTTAGAAGAAGCGTAACTTGACCCTTATAACCTGCTGGTGGCACAGAAACAGATTGTTGAGCGAGCCTATAATCAAAAAGTTAGACAGAAAATATTTGGCGAAGGAGAATTAGATTGGCAAACGGTGTTGCCCGTAGGAATTAAAGACCCCAGGTTCGGCAAATGGTCGCCAAATTAGGAAGGGCCGTTCGTTATACATAAGGTTCTCGGCAAAGGCGCATATCATCTTAGAGACCGGACCGGTTTAGTTCACAGATTACCAATCAATGGGAAGTTTTTAAAGAAGTATTATCCGATCACATGGGAAATGTGGGAATAGAAATTCATTTCATTAAGATTGATAAAAGAATACACATATTGAGTAGGTCGATCAGGTTACATTCAAATAAATTCAGGGCGAAGAAGGGAGAAGAGTTTTAAGAACAGCCTTCAGCTCCAGCCATCTCACTTCGTCCATTATGACTTCCGCTTGTCCATCTTTAGCTGCTCAACTTCCTTGACTTTAGCCTCGTATTCGGTTAAACAAGATTTACCGCCCGACTCAAAGTCTTTCGCAAGATCATAAGCAATTGCCGACCTTTGAGTTTGGAGTTCGGCAATTTGGCGGTCGATGTCGACCAGTTTCTCTTTCTTCAACTTTAAGGCTCCAATTTTTGGGCAAATGGCATCTCGAGCAGCAATCGCAGCCTTCAGGTCAGCTTTGGCGTGGATAGCTTTTTCAAAAACGGCAAAAAATTCTCGGGTTCGTTCCAGGGTAGAAGACGCTTGAGTGATGGCTTCAGTACTCAAGAGACCTTCAACGGCGAGATCATTAAAACACTCACCAACGAAGTCGAGACCCTTGTGTTCAAGAATTTGTGAAGTTGAAAGAGAAAATAGTTATTGTAGCTTAACAAGCACGTTGCATTCGGCTGTCGAGAAAGGCCCAGCTGTGGTCGCCGAAGGGCTAGCCGCCTCCGAAGTGGTCGAGAGAAGGACGTCAAACTCGACTTTCCATGAAGGCTGCATGAAAATCAGTCGTCAGAACAAGCTAAATCTTCAGAAAATAAGAAGGGGAAATGATAGACTTGCCGAGAAGAGACTTTGGCCATGTCTGCTGGTTCGTTGCTCGAACCCAGAGAGCTCAATGGCTAAGCCCAATGTTTTAAGCTACTTCTCAATTCACACGGCCGATGAAGGTTATCTACATTTGACGGCCACTGAGGTGGCCAAGAGATATAGATAACGACCCTCGGCGCATAAATTTTTTGGTGAAATGAAAACGCGGGCACCTGACATTTAATATTTTTCTGGTTTAGAATTCTTAGGCAGGAGATTGAGTAAGAGAATAATAATAAGGGTGCTTACGTAGGTAGAAGTGGCTTCCTGGGGAGGGATGCCTAGGTTTTGATCCTGTGGATGAATTGGCGTCTCCGCCGTTGCTTCAATTTCAACGGCAAGACCCTTTCCATGATCGGCCGCAGGAGGATCAACCTGGCCGACCGTTTCGACCGCAGGAAAAGGATTGGTTGGTCGAGGAAGAATTTCCAGCGGAATTTCGTCACTCTTGTCATCCTGGAATAAAGTTTGTTAGAAATCCTAACATTAATTGAAAAAGAAAATTATCAACCGCACAATTATACCTCCAAGATGATCGCTGATTGTCTTGGAATCTTGGAGGGTGTTTTCTTCGCCGCCGAAGTCATTTTCTCCAAGACAGGGGCAACGATTGGCTCCAAAGCTGTCAGTTTCTCGACCAGTGGAGAAATGGTTGGTTCGGCCGGTGGTGGAGGAGTCGCTGGCTCGACTAGTGGAGCAGTCCTTGGCCTGATCACGACTTGAGGGTCAGGATGAGCTTTGGGCACCTGACATGTCGGAACCGGCTGCACGACCGTCGGGATGCGTACGGCTGGGTTGGAAGGAGAAGCATCGGGAGTTGCTGTGCCTATCATTTGGCTAGAGATGACATGAATTTCTCATTGCCCTTTGTTTGCCAATTTCTTGACGCGTTTTGTAGGACGAGGGACTGCGGTGGCCGTCTCAGTCTCATATTGGGGTCGTTTGCTCGGCTTGGAAGAGGGGATTACCTTTTTCTTAACTGCAATTGCAGCCACCGCTTCTACCTTTTTCGACGCTCGGCTGCCTGAGAAATTAAAGCCAAGTCAATAACAATAAGGATATATATATATATATATATATATCTAAATATATAAAGGAAGTTATATACCATGGGTAGCTACTTTAGGTTGGGGAGCAGGAGCCTTGTAGGGACAATCACCGAAGGTATCGATGCTAAGCGATTCTGGAGTGACCTGTCGAAGGTGGAATTTTTGGCATCATTCCTGGAACTTCTTTTTGGCGTCCTTGCATTCCTTCTCTGAAGAACCAGGTTCGCGTCCGCGGCTTAGGACGAATCGTGAGAAGAGAAAAGGGACCGGACAACCTTTGAGGTAGCCAAGCTACCGAGTGAGGAAGTTGGGATGATACACTTCCTAACCCGCTCGGCGACCATCACAACCTAGAGGCAGGTCGCGGGTAAGCACGAAAGACCCCCAGGTTTGATGAAGGTCAGCATCTTCATCCGCACCCCACGCTGATGTAGGAAGCCTGATCGACGAAGGGTATTCTCGACGACGACAGATCAAGAACTCGTCGTTAGAAAGATCATCGAGAGCGAAAAAGTATGGCTTGGTGAGGGGGTGTTGGCCGAGAAGCTAGCTGAGGGCTGAGCGCTTCTGTGGGCGAGAAATCAGCAATCGTTGGCCGAAGAAGGACAAAGAAGACCTGCAGCCAGAGTTGGAAGACCCAAAGTGGACCATTTTGGTGCGGGTCAACCTTATCTAAGGTCGTCTCGGCCAAGCAGGGTAAGAGATGGGCGAGAATGGCCGGGCTGAGTGCCAGAGTGTAACCGCTAGCTGGGGCTTTGGCCACTGACATGTTCTCAATTAGACACTTATTGGATTTGGTACAACAAATAAATTTGTTATACCAATAGAAGAGGAAAGCCTCGTGTTCCCCTTCTCGCAGAGCCTCTTCTCCTCGACCGGTAAAATGGAGATAAAGGGTGTTATAGTTAAGGAAGTTCTTGTGAAGTTTTTGAACCTCTTCTTTCGAGGGTGCTTGGCCTTTACTGCTTAGCATCTCAAGGGCTCGTTTGTCGAAAAACGCATTCAGGTCAAGGTTCGACGGGTACCCAGAGAGGGAGACGTCGATTGGGATTCTAGTCGGGGAAGTCCCTAAGATGGCAGTAATGTCAAGGATGATGGGACCAATGGGGCCGAAAGGGAAGACCATAGTGTTGGTGGCTGAACACCAGAAACATAAGGTTGCTAGGAGGAGCTCCTTATCCAGGACGACTTCCATGGATGAGAGGTGACTGGCGTCCTAGATGCCTAGGGCTTTCCATTGCTCGCCGAAGAGTTTTTCCATTCGTACGACCCAAGATGCCCAGGCTGTAGTGGTCGGGGGCCATGAACCTTGAGGCCTTGCCAGGTCCCACTTCGACCATTCAAACCCTTACAGCAAGGGTGATAGGCAGTGCTTCTTAAGAAGTCCAGTGATGGTTGGTGGTACCACCGCTTTGAAGAGAGGACCAAGGATTTGATGAGGGGTGCTCGTGTCACTTTCAAAACGTATGGTTTTGATCGAACTTCGATCAATAATTTTCTGGCATTGGTCACATTCCTTGGAAAGCTTGGAAATGAAGGAGGCCATTGTAAGTAGGTTGAAGATGCGACACGAAAGGAGTTTTCTGGGTTGGGGGTTTGAAGATGAATATCTGGAAGAAAAGGATTCACTAGAGAGTGATGGCAAGAAATTTCAAAGAATTTGAAAGCGTAAAGTACAAATGAGAGAATTTTGGTATTTATAGAATTGTGGAATGAAGGGTAATCGTTTGAAATTCAAAATGAAGGGTAAAATCGATCGAAGAATTCGCTAATCATTATGAACATTCAGATAATCCAGTTGAAAAGACAGGTTTCGTGTTTTGTGGGGCGTACGATTGCGTGTGGCGGCCAGATTTATGGTGAAAGACGTTTTGGCGTCTGCACGATGTTGAATGGTTCGCGGATCAAGGTGGCATGGTTGTGTTCAGCAACAAGGTCATGATGGTAAGACGGTTCAGCGAGCCGTACGCTTTAAACGTCATTATTAGGGATTAGCCGTGTTAAAGAATGCCACGTGGTGTATTGGTCAGCAGGATCAAGATCGTGCAATCGTACTCCATAAATGCACCTTGGAAATAGAGTATTTGGATTCTGAGTATTAGTTTCGCTTCTTCAAGGTCAAAGCTCGACCAGAGAATTTAGGTCGAAAACCTCAGAAGCGAGAGGGCAATGTTTGGGCCCAAAATATTTAGTTTGGGCCGAGTGTGGAATCATTCTCGGCCCGGAATAATTTATTGTTAGGGGTTGTCTTGTTTATGGGCCACTTAATTAGAGTCGGTCGAGCCCCATTAGTAAAATGAGCGGCCTGGATAAGGAAGAGGCGTGGGAAGTTCTTCGGTTAACAGAAATCCTGGTGTGATAAGGAGTCCCGGTGAGATGAGGAGGTCGAGACACATTTTGAATATGGCCTGGTAGAAAGGTTAGGTTCAAAATCCTGATAGGAGTAGGAGTGTTAGAGATGGTGTTTGACTAGAAAAAGAAGCCCTAATCCGAGTAGGGTTTAACTACTTGGATTAACTCTACTTAGGAAGTATTTGATACTATAAATAGAGGAGGTTGTGCATTGTTCAAGCTCCCTCCAATTCAACACACAATTGCCCTGCGCAAACTTTCTCAACAACTTTGAGATTTTTTATTTTCTCTTTTCGCTGAGACATCTTCTGTTGGCATCAACAGCACTGTGAAAGCAACCGGTGATATCTTCAGTCGGCATAGATAGCTCTGTCGCCGTAGAATCAGCCGATTTCGCAGCATCTTTCGTGGCATCAACAGCACTGCGGTGAGGGCGGTTGGTTACCTATCCAAGTCTCGGTCGAGAAGGATTTCCGAGTCCTTATTGATCGAGGTCATCTCATTAGCCTTCTCGGCGAAGTGAGGTGTTACAGCTTACTAAGCTCGGCGCATTGCACACCGAGTTATTTTATGATTGGATACTCTCAAGTGGGATTTAGAGTTCGGCATTCAGACGGCCGAACCACATTCACTATTAAGACTTATATCCGGTTTGAGTATTTGTGCCTTTACACTTTGGTGTCGATTCGGTGTAAGTTTACTCTAACGAATACCATCACTGTGACCGAATCCAACGACGACGATTCATGAACTTCGTAAGAATAGTAGCCTTGTCTTCAGGTTCGAGAACCCAAGAGGCCGAGACGTGTTCCTTCCTTGGTTGCAATCGCAAGATGCAGAAGTCAGCCGCGCACCCAACGCAACATCAACAAATTTTACTCCTCAGCCAAGCTCGGCCAACGAGTTGGCACACCCTGCATTCAACCGAATGACGTAGTTAGCTTATAGATTACTCGACCTGCGCGCCACGTAGGCTTGGTAGTTTTTAGGGTCAATAAGTTCATATGCAGACTACTTTCCTTTTCGGACTGTAGACCCTTTATATGTACATAGTCGAGCTCAAACAGTACCACATCATGTTATATTCTGCCGTTAAAGAAAAATTAAATTAAGGAAAATTAAAATGGTATATAGTATTGTCCAATCTAAAACGGTGAAGATATGATGGTCCTTGCAGTTTAGATAAGGTTTCCCTTTACTCCATGTATTTTAAGTTTCACAACGTAACCTTTTTAATTATTATTGTTGTCTGAACAAACTATTAGTCTGTAGTATCGTTTTTTAGTGGTGACTTTATGTGGTATCGCTCTTCATATGATTGTGTTCTCGCTCATCAGCGAAGATCAGTGTGTGCACTGGTATAGGTTTGTCTTGTCCATCGTTTTTGGGACATTGTATTGGTTCACCTGTACTTGTAGTGGCCGTGTATGAGTTTTTAATTAATCGCTTATTTGTACAAATTCACTGCAGATCAATGTATTGATCACTGGAGCAATGTACTCAATTGGCACCCTTGTATTTGTTTGTGATGATGAATGGCATATTGCTATTGTTTCTTGTAAAAAAAAAAAGAAAAAGGACATATATATATACACCTTAATTTCATTAAAAAACTTCTACACAATTAGCGTGTGAGTGACACACCAAAGGTAAATTAGACGTTTGCAAGGTGTACATCTCTCATTTCAGAACACTAGAGATGGCGACTCAATGAGAAGATTTCAAAACAAGGGAGATGGTGATGTCGTTAACGGCACTGCAAAACATGGATAGAAGGCGACGGACAGATGGTGATATCTAGTTTCGTCAACAAAATCGATGCTTTTTCGTCTTCTCCTCCTCTATTTAATTTCTCGTTACACGTAAAGTTACCAGATAATATCCTATTTGTTTTCTTAGAAGAATTCAAAGAAAGGAAAACTAACGAAAAATAAAAAAAAAAACTTATTTTTTTAACGAAAAAGCCTTTTTTAAATGTATAGTGAATAGTGCCAGTTAAAGGTAAAAATGTGGTTTTTCATTAAAAATTAACAATACCGGAGTATTTTGTTAAAACTCCCTTCAAAGAATTGAAATAGGCCAAACAATTCGTTTTTGCAGTCAAAAACAATGCCAACGAAGAAAAAAATAAGGGATTCCATCAAATATTTTTAATGTTTAATTTGATTTTGTTTTTATGTTGATTTATAAAAGTTTTTTTGTTTTCTTAAGTAATTAACTGTAAGGGTAAAATTCTCATTTTATGATAGATTTTTTATCAAATGAGTTTATACGAAAGTGAATTAAAAAAAAAAATGTTAGGGAGATCACATTTAGTGTACCACATGATGTGACAAGTGATTTGTACATATCATGTCAATTAATAAGTACATAGTCTAATCTAGCATTATTCGTGAATTAAAACTTTAAGAGATTCTAGTGCAATTTTTATAAGACAACAAATTTCAGGATTGTTAGTGAAACTAAAATAATAACAGTAATATCAAAGAATGGTGGTTAAAAGTTGGCCAATGTGGAGCTGAGCTGCCACCCCTCTACTTGAAGACTGTTAGTTCAAAGAATGGCGGATGGAGGTTGGTTCCACACTTTCCACGTACCCAGTCGAAGAGAATTGTGTTGAATGACTGTCACCTTTTGAATGAAACTTCAGCTTTATTTAATAACAAAATCAACGTACACAGCAATAAACAAACTGAAAAAGGGAAAAGATTATAGCATAGCACAAGGAGTCCAGGACAACTTGCATATTCAGAAAGCCTTGAGCAAAAGATCACAGTACAATATCGTATCCAGAAAATAGAAAGCCAAGTTATATGCAGGAGATCGTAGGGAGGAAAGACAGATTACTACTATGGTGGTGGGTTTGGGAGTAGAAGTAATGGTGGCATTGGTGGGGCTCTGGGCAGTCTGTTTGCGGCCATTTCTATTTGCATTTGCAGGAGAGATGGTGGATGTCATGAAGTTCCATGTACGCGAGCTAATTAGGAGACGTACCCGTAGGCGCTCTCTTTCATCCTTCCAATAGTCACAGTCGGGCGATATAACAAGCGCTGATGCTCACAAGAAAAAGTGGACTTCTGGCGGACTTCAGCAACTCATCAAGTGAATAAATAAGGGATGTCCTTTTAGCTGCTCTATAATCCCCATTCTCTTCAACATTTTTCACTTATATTGTATCGAAGAGGAATTGGCCAATGAATTGATAACATGATATACACGAGGGTGTAATTTTTGCAATGTTTGGATTTAATTAAGGAACAACGTAGTAGTTTTGACATGTATTGTGCTTGTACAGTATATGGATATATGCATTGTTAATTAGTTAATTTTATTGCGAGGTTTTATTTAACATGAGTAGTTTTCAGCGCCCATGAGATTAGAACGGAACTTCTTCGCATGGCTAGCTCAGAATCCCAATCCCAGTATTGCCATTTCTGGTTTGACTTGTTATTGATTAATTGTGTTGTCATGCGAGGTTTCCCTTTAGGTATTTTGATAAGAGAATTGAATTATTGACTTGTCATTTAGCTTTAATTTTTGGGTTATTTACACAATTTATAGAAAGACATTCTATAACTCCAACTAATTTAATTGTCATACAAAGTTCAAACACCATACATTTATATAGTTGGGTTTTTTTTCTTTCTATAATTCAATTTTTTTTCTTGAATTTCAACCTCAAATAGAGTGGTTATTAATAAGAGTGGTATTCTTAATTGGATTATTTTTATAGGCAGACGTCATTAATCCTTGAATATGATCAATTTCCGTTGGATGCTCATAAACCACCTTAAATGTGTTTAAAAAGTTGGCCTGGCATGAGTTTTCTAAAATATCTCAAAATTTGAGGAATTTGTCAGCGATGCAATCTGAGCGGGCCGCAAGTTAACAAGACTGCAGATACTCTCTCTGTCTCTGTCTCTCCATACTCGGTCTATCCACCACGCACCCCAACCCCCATTCCCAATCAACTATCAATCCCCACTTCCTTGACTCGTACATAAGTCTCATCTAGATTCTCTTTTGAGGTCGACCAGGATAGCACTTTGACTACCGAACATTCAGAGCCTGTATTCTTCCAACGATAGAATTAATAATATGAATTCGGTCGTTTGATGCCTCTCGTATTAAATAGCACCGAACTATATAACCGGTCCCACAATATCGTCCAAAAGACGTGTATTATTATTCGGCCGTCTTCTCTTTCCTCTCTCGTGAACTCGGCTGCCCATCTGAATTGAAGATTTGGTATGCCGTTCTTCCTTTTGCTCTCCAACCCAACAACAACTCTCTAGCTTTGATAGTGTTTTATATGGTTTGTATGTTTGATTGATTTGTGAGGAAGGATATGCAAACGAAATGAAGAATTATCACAGAGAGAATTTCAGAGAAATGACAACTAACAGGCTGTACATTGCAGCGGCTCCCAACAAAAAAACTATTAACTTTCGACAAGAAAAAAAAACAAAAAAAAACAAAAACAAAAAAACAAAAACCAAAAAGCTATTAACTCTTTTGGACAAACACAATCTCAGCCTTACATTGAGGCTTTTAATCTAGACCCTACATTTGTCGCTTGACTATTCATCACCACCATCATCACAACAACAACAGCTAGCAACAAAAAGCTAACAACTCTTTTGAACATACACAATCTCAGCCTTTATTGAGGCTCTTAATCTAGACCCTACATCTATCACTTGACTATTCAACACTACAACAACAACAATGACTATTCGACACCACAACTAGCAACAAAATGCTAACAACTCTTTTGGACAAACACAATCTCAACCTTACATTGAGGCTCTTAATCTAGACCCTACATCTGTCACTTAACTATTCGACACAACGACAACAACAAAATACTAATTGTTAGATTTTAAATGAGAAAAACTAGCCGTATGACTCTTGTAGCTGCTGATTCTTCTTCTTTTAGGAATCCATAAACCATTTAAGTTCCAACACTCATTTCTAAATTCTTTATGGTTTTGACTCCAAACTGATCTCTGAGGTAGGTGAATCTTTCCTTTGGCAGTGTCTTAGTAGCCAATTGGTTTCATTTCTGCAATATAGTAACTCAATGATATTCTCCTGCAATGCATCTCTAATGAAGTGATACTTCCTTTAATGTGTCTTGTCTTCTGATGAAACACATGATTCTTAGTCATTGCTATGGCTGAGGTACAATCACACATCAATGGTGTTGGATCGACTTGCAGTTCACCAAAATCCTTGAGAACAAACTTTAACCAGATTGCCTATGATGTTGCTTCTATAACACTTAAATACTCAACTTCTTGTGGACAATGCAACATTTTGTTGCTTGACTGAGACCCAAGAGAATGTACTAGAACCAAAACTAAATGCATAAGCTGATGTGCTCTTCATGTTACCTTCAATTTCTCCTCAGTCACTATCATAGTAGCCAACTAGAATTGCAAACCGGCCTTTTTCATATCTGATTCCAAAATCAAGTGTTCATTGCACATACCATTTTGCTGTGGAGACTTGAATCAACTAGTTCGCTACCATCATCATTTTTTAGTTTCTCAATTGCAATCAGAGGGGTACTCACTAGTTTACACCTATTGGGGCCAAATTTTTCCAACAATGTTTTAGCATACTTCTTCTGATGAATGAAGATGTTGTGGATTCTTGCACAACTCCAAGTCCCAGAAAATAATGTAGATGCACCAAATATGTCGTCTTATACTTCTTCATCATTTCTTCCTTGAATTCATTTACCATTTTCTCACAATTTCTTGTGCCACATCATCAACATAGATTGATTAAATGAGTGTATTTGATCTATTTTTTGTCGTGGTATAGGGTGTTGTCCATTAGGATTCTTCTTGAAGTCGCACTTAGTGAAAGGAGAGTCAATTTCACTATACCAAGCTTTTGAAGCTTGTTTCAAGCCATAGAGTGCTTTCTTGAGTTTGTAGACCTTGCTTTCAGGATTTTCAACTTCAAAACCTTGTGGTTGGTTCACATACACTTCATCTTCTAGAACACCATTTAGAAAAGTTGATTTCACATTCAATTGATAGAAATTCCAGATTTTTTGTGCAACCAATGCAATTAGTGTCCTAATGGTACTCAACTTTGTCACAGGTGCAAATGTCTCATCAAAGTTGATTTTAGGCTTTTGTGAGTAACCTTTAGCCTCTAACCTTGCTTTGTTCTTCTACATAGATCCATCCAAATTCAACTTGGCCTTATAGATCTATTTTCCACCAATCACTGGTTTATCACTTGGTATGTCAACTAAATCCCAAGTTTCATTCTTCTTTATTATTAAATCTATTCTTTTATAACTTTCTACCATGCTTTGTCTTTCTCTGCTTCTTAGAAGGTCTTCGTTTCAAACACATTGTAATTGCAAATAGCATAGATGTTCAAACTACTTATTCTGATCATTGGAGTTGAACTTGGGCTTAAGCTTTGTGGTTCTTCAATCTAAGGGCTTAATCTTGTAGATTAAGGAGTTTAAAGTGGAGTACTAGTTCTCACATCTTCATCACTTTCATTTGTTCCATTCTTGTTAGCTACCAACTCACTGAGTTCAACTTAGAGAGAAATTTTGTCATGTTCTTCTGCATTTATCTCCCAATTCCACAATGCCTCTTCATCAAAGATCACATCTCTTGAAAAATTATCTTTTGTGTTTTCATGTTGAATAACCTATCACCTTTCTCACTGGTTCCATACCGCACAAGTATACATTTTTTGTTGGATTCCTACAACTTGTGTCTTAATTGCGATAGCACATGAGCATAGCACACTGAGCCAAAAATTCTCAGATGCTTAATGACATAGTTTTAACCATTGTATACTTCAAATGGAGTTAAATTGTCCACAGCTTTAGTGGGACATCTATTCAAGAGATACACTGCAGTTTTAATAGCTTCTCCCAAAAATAGATAAGGCATTTTTTTTCTCATGTGATATAGACTTAATTAGCCATCTCAACTATAATCATGTTCTTCCTTTCTGCAATATCATTTTGTTGTGGTGAATATGCAATTGTGAGTTTCTTTTCTAGGCCCAAATCTTCATAAAATGTATTGAATTTCACTTTAGGTATATTCAATGTCCCTATCACTACCTTATCTTCTTAATTTGGTGTCCACTTTGCAGCTCTACCATTGCTTCAAACTTCTTGAAAATGTTGAATACTTCTGACTTAACTATCATGAAATACACACAACACATCCTAGAGTAGTCATCAATGAAAATTAGGAAGTATTTGTTCCCGCTAACTGTTGTAATCTGAACTAATTCTAGTGGTTTTGAAGCTCACCATGCCTTTCTTGCCTCAAGTATATATCTATGATGTTTTCCAAATACACATGATTCACAAGTTTCGCTGCAGTCTTTCATTTGAGGCAGACCTTGAACTATTGCATATTTTTGCAAATTCTTCAAACCCTGCTTATTGAATGGCCAATCTTTGGTGCCATAGATTTCCAAACTAAACCACATTTGCCTTTCTTGCCATCTCTTCAAAGTACCTCAAGAGTAGTAAGAAATTTTTGTTCTTCACTTCAACTTTTGTAACCAAGTTTGGCAGTGATCTATAATCAAATATTTCAACCATTTTACCACCAAATCATAGAAAATATCAATGCTCCATCATTTGACCAACACTAAGCAAATTCTCATCTAATCCAAGCACAATGATTACTTCTTTTATATGTTTCCTCTTCTTTTGGTGTCAACGATGAGAGTACCTCTGCAACTGCTTTTACATGTTTTTGGAGACAAAAACTTTCCGAGTTTATCCCTACATCAATTACAATTCAAATGCCAATATACATGTTACAAGCAATAAAACATATTTGCATTTAATTCCTATATTAACATACAAAATGCAATAATGGATTCTACTTAGGTAAAATATTAAATGTGTCACACAAGCTTAATTAGGTAAAAAATGCTTACTTGGATTCTACTTATCGGGTTTTAGTAACAAAAATAAATTATGTCAGGTTTTAATTAAAAAAAATTGAATTTCAAGAAATAAAGTCATATTCAAATAAAAAAACTAATAACTATCTATTTATAAATATATTGTTGTGGCCTATTTTATCTGACAAGGGGAAGGGGGCCGGCGGCAAAGAGAAAAGAGAGAGAGAGATATGTTTGTAGAATTGTGTAGAGGAATATGTGTGTTATTCCCCCTACATAGTGCCTTCATCTCTAAGGAATACAAGTCTATATAGGAAGAAATCCTTCATCTCTAAGGAATACAAGTCTATATAGGAAAAAATAACTAGAATCAAATCTAATCTAGGATTTACACAATCACACTTAAACTAGAAAGTTTACAACGCTCCCCCTTAAGTCTGTAAATACTTAAGGTAGATTCGGCATCATGTGGAAATTGAGGAAGTCGACTCGTCTACACTGATTATGGGAACCCGCTATTCTCAATAGGGTAGGAACTTCATAAGGAAGTAAGTCTTACTAAAGAAAACCCTATGGCTATGGTAAAAACCTAAGAATGGACAAAACTCATAGTCTAAGGAAAAATGCGTTGAGTAATGCAAAGTCAAATGAAACGTCTACGAGATGTCATCAGGGATATGATCAACCCAAGGTGGGTGCCTTGTTAAAACCTAGTTAGGTAGCAAAAACCCAACGGGAAAAATGCTCCTAATCCTAGGGAAAAAGTGTACATTAAGATCAAACAAGTACTCTTCAGGATACTCCCCTCAGTTTGACACAATTCCAAAGAGAACTAGCAATGTTACAACTTAGAAAGTTTACGCATACCAATTCCATGAACAAGCTCCTGAAACGTCCCCTTTGGTAGTGATTTGGTGAAGAGGTCGGCCAGATTGTCTTGTGAACAGATTTGCTTAACTTCAATCTTCTGATGCTCTTGTTGTTGATATGAGAATAAGAACTTTGGCGCAATGTGTTTGGTGTTCTTGGTGTTGTCTTCTTTGATGTAACCCTTCTTGAGCTGTTTGATGCATGTTGTGTTGTCTTCATAGATCGTTGTTGGGACATCAACGAAGAGGTAAAGATCGCAGGAGATTCGAATATGGCCAACAAATGCTCTCAACCAAAAGCATTCCCGAGTTGCTTTATGTAAGGTGAGAATTTCAGCATTGTTAAACAAAGTGGCAACTAAGGTCTATTTAGTTGACCTCCAAAAGATTGTGGTGCCTTCAACGGTAAAGACATGACCTTAAGAGCGCACCTTGTGCGAATCAAATAAGTATCCTATATCGGCATAACCAACAAGGCAAGAATCCACTTGAGATAAGAATGGTGCAACATCACTCAATGATCCATATGGATAGAACAAGCCCAAATCCGTTGTACCCCTTAAGGTAGCGGAAAATGTCTTTAACACCAATCCAGTGTATGCATGTTGGTGCATTACTATATCTTGCCAAAAGATTAAAAACGAAGGAGATGTCGGGTCTATTGCATTAAGCTAAGTACAATAAAGCGCCTATCATACTTAGATAAGGAACTTTAGGCCCCAAAATCTCTTCATCGTCCTCTTTCGGACAAAAGGGATCTCGTTTTACATCTAGTGATCGAATGACTATAAGAGTACTCGAAGGCTTCGCTTTATCCTAGTTAAAGTGGCACAACACCTTCTGGGTGTAGTTCGTTTGATGTACTAAGATTTCATCTGAACAATCATTTATCTCAAAACCAAGACAGTATCGAGTCTTTCCTAGATCTTTTATCTCAAATTTCGACTTCAGGTGTGCGGCAGTTCTCGGAAGCTCTTCAAAAGTTCCGATAAGATTTATGTCATTGACATATGCTACAACAATCGTAAAACCGGAATGTAACTACTTAATGAACACATAAGGGCATAGTTCATTGTTCATATATCCCTGACTAGTCAAATACTCACTTAGACGGTTATACCATATTCTTCCGAATTGCTTCAAATCGTAGAGTAAACGCTTCAACCAAATTGAGATCGTGTTCTGGAGTCTGGAAATATTTGATCTAGTCAATGTAAGTCATTTGGGAACTTTCATGTTTCATGTAAATTTTCGTATCAAGATCCCCATAGAGATACGCAGTTACTAAGTCCATCAGCTGCATACTCAATTTTTCAGAAACTACCAAACTAATAAGGTAGCGAAAAGTAATCACAACCATAACGGGTGAATAAGTTTCATCATAGTCAATCCAAGGGCATTGTGAGAAGCCTTGCGCAACAAGACGAGCTTTGTAACATACAATTTCGTTCTTCTCATAACACATCTGAACAAAAACCCATTTGAAGCCAACAAGCTTCACATGTGGAAGAGTATGAGCTATAGGTCAAAACACCTTACGTTTTGCAAGTGAATCGAGTTTGACTTGGATTGCTTGTTTCCAGTTTGATTGGATTGCTTGTTTCCAGTTTGACCAATAGGTTTTACGTCAACATTCATTAACGGAACGGGGTTCAATGTCATCGCTCAACATGATCTTAGTAGCTACTGCATATGCTAATGAATCGTCGATGATTATCTCATTTCTACACCACACATCATCTAAGCTAGCATAATAAACCGAAATATCACGATTCTCGGAGGTGGATTCGTCTCTTTAAGGATGCTTCCGTAATCTAGAATTTCCTCATGAGTTGGATAGAATGAGTAAGCGATAGTCGAATTCACGGTAGGCTCTTTAGGTGTCTGTGTCATGGGTTTCCTATTCCAAGGATGTGAATCATTTGAATCAAGAGGTCTATCATGCTTATGTGTAGGGGTAAATGATCAGTTAGCCGCTAATGTACATGGATCAGCCAAAATGGCGTCCCGGGCCTCTAAGAGGGAAGCATGTCGTACATTTGGTACATCCATCTTTGCAAGCACATTCGCAGCTAGAATATGTGATCTTGTCACTCGCACTATATCGGTGAAAGCATCTAGCATGCTCTGAGCTATGCTCTGGAGATCTAATATGTGATGCACTTCAGTTTCAGACAGAACGGTGTGGGGATCTAAATGAGACAAAGTGGGAGTCGTCCACGATAATTTGCGTCGTTCTTCAAGAACGTTGACGTTCTTATCTCCCTTTACCGATAGGAAAACTGTCTCATAGAAATGACCATCCACGAAACGAGCGGTAAACAGAGTGCCTGTCAAAGCTTCTAAGTAACGAATGATCGAAAAAGAATCATATTCGACATAGATTCCCATCCTTCGCTGAGGACCCAGTTTTATATGTAAAGGTGGCGAAATCGGCACATAGATCGTACAACCAAAAACGCGCATATGCGATATGTCGGGTTTGTATCCAGTAACTAATTGAAGGGTGCTATATGGTTGGGTCGCAACAAGCCTCATGAAGACCAACATGGCTACGTGCAATATTGCATTGCCCCGAGCAGCGATCGGGAGATTGGTACGTATGACCAACGATCGAGCAATCATTTGTAAGCGTTTAATGAATGCCTCTAGCAGGCCTTTTTGCGTGTGATGTTCAACTTCAACCACAACCGACATGCAATAGTCATCAAAAATTTTAGATGTGAATTCTCCAGCATTATCCAATCAAATAAGTTTGATCAGATAATCAGGGTGGTGAGCCCTGATCTTTATAACCTGAGCCAACAGCTTGGAGAATGCAGCATTTCTTGTGGACAACAAGCATACGTGTGACCAACGTGTTAAGGCATTAACCAAAATCATAAAATATCTAAATGTTTCGTATAAAGGGTGAATCGGTCCACAAATGTCCCCCTGAATCCTTAGTAGTAAAATAGGAGGATTCGAACGAATCTTGTTTAAGAAGGCTTAGTAATAAGCTTTCCCATTGAACATGTTTGACATGCGATTCCTTGAATCGATCCTAAACTTCGGGTTAGTGGATGCTCGTGTGATGATTTTAGGATACGGCGCATCCTTATTTGTCCAAAGTGTCCCAAACGATCATGCCAAGGTGTAATTTTATGTGCAGCCCCAAAGGTTAGGCCAACCACATAATGGTTCTCTATGGGGCGTATGGTCGTAGTATATAGACCATTCAGGATACGCTACATCTTTTCTAGATACGCTTCTGGCCATATTCGTAGGAAGTTATGCAAAAAAATTCAACTTCGTTTTCTATATAGGTTTTAGTGTGGTAATTATTATCTTTAGGCCTCGTTTGGCAGCTCGGATTGTACTGACTATTTCTGTCGAATAGGATAAATAGCCATTGGATAGTACTGACTAAATTAGTCGGGCGTTTAGTGTAGTATCAGACTAAGGACCATATTATGTATACTATGTTTGGTATTGAACTGGATAAGAAAAGGGAAGAGGGATTTTACTGAGCTTCTACTGAGATGGGCCTGGTCGCATGGCTGAGATGCTCCCACAAAAAAAGGGATTCTGAGCATCCGCAGATGCTACTAATTTGCTAAGAGTCATTGCATGTACAATAACAAGGAATGCATCTTAAGGGCTTCAAGTTTGTAATCAGAGGGATTAGAAGAACCCAGAACATAGTATTGAGAAATAAAGGTCAAGGAGATGAAGCAAGTCAATAAGGTCAAGGAGGACGAAGCCCAAAACCCGTGCCATCGAAAATTAAGGTCCAGGAGGACGGAGGCGCGATTGATGACCTTGTTTAATCCGAGTCGGAGGTGAATTAGACAACGCAGCTCATGGATTCTCCGATTGAGACTCAAATTTGAGGTCTTGTTAGTTTATGGTTCTTGGTTCAGGGCAAGGAGGAAGGAAAATGACGTGAGAGATGATGGAGCAGGGAGCGAAGCGAGGAGGACAAAGCAAGTTCTTAGGTAGTCCCGTGGTATGCAGGGGGCCTCATCTGGAGAGAGCAAATCAGAGAGAGCGTCTAGAGAGGACCGTGTGTCTGGAGAGGAATGAAAGAGTGTTTGGAGCGGAAGAAGAGAACCCGACTAAATTGTACCATGGTTTTGGATGGTACAAGCAAGCAGGTGTATACCTAATAAAGTTAGTGGGCCCGGATTATTTAATCTGGTGGTTATTTAATACAAACGGACACCAAACACCGTATTTCGTATTATTAGTACTATCTGATGTTTTATACAATGTGCCAAACGAGGCCTTAATGTCCTTGAAACTTAACAACGTTCTTCCGGAACACGGAGAGTAAAGTGCCTTATCAATGGTCAAAATTGTACCATTGGACAACATTATATGTGTCTTACTGTATCCTTCAATCAGGTTGGATGGGCCTGAGAGGGTTATCAGAGGTACATTCTTAGGTATGAAGTTAGTGAAATAGATGCGTTCATGCAAAATGGTATGCGTTGTTGCACTATCTGCCAGACAACTAACTTTCTCACTAGTCATACCTAGAGTGAAAAATTAATTTGAATCGGTCACATGCATAAAAGTTCTAAAAACAAATATCCATTCAAAATAATTTTAACTATTCAAGGATGGAAATTAATTAAAAACTTAATATCCAAAAAATAAATCACCAACAAATAATCCAAATATAAAGGGAAATTGTTCAAAATTAAACAAAAACACAAGAAGGATTCGGCCCCTAGGTGGAATTCGGCCCCAATGTCTAAATTTCAACTAGAAAAATAGTTATGTCTAAGATTCTAATCTTCCATAGAGGTAACGGCCTCTTGAAAGTCAGAAACCTCCATCTTGGCATTCTCCGGTTCGTCCACTTGCACAAAGTTTGATTCAAATTTCTTACGACGAGAATGATATTTAGCTACAACCTTCTAGGGAGCTCGGCAAATACGGGACCAGTGGTCTTTGGAACCATAACGATAGCACATATCCGCATCCATGGTTTCAGGTGCTTTGCCCTTATTCTTAAAGTTTGGGACCTTAAGAGCGAAGTTGGGGCGTTTTTGGGCTTTGTTTCCTCCCTTAGATGGGCCTTGGCTCGGTTGACCTTGTCGGGGTGGCTTCTAGCTGCCCCTACCATGCCTCTTTTGGCGTTTCAGGCGTTGGTTCGTGCTATAATGTGTTTTAGGCACAACAGTCGCCTCAGTAAGTCTAGCGTGATCATTCTTCATCAGCAGCTGATTCTGCTTTTCAGCGAGAAGTAAAACAAAGATCGAATCCGAAAACTTAGTGAAGTTCTTAGCTCTATATTGTTGTTACAGGACAATATTAGTAGCAAAGAAGGTCAAATAGATATTATCCAGGAGATCCTGTTCGGTCAAAGTTTTGTTACAAAACTTGAGAAGTGATCAGATTCGACAAACTTCAGAATTATATTCATTCATAGACTTAAAGTCTTAGAAGCGCAAATGCTGACAGTCATGTCTTGCTTTAAGCAAGAAGATGTCCTTTTGGTGATCAAAACGATCAGCCAAAGCGACCCATAGTGTTTGTGGATCCTCCTTAGCAAAGTACTCGGTTTGCAATGTGTCATAATTATGTCTTCAGATGAAGATCATGGCAGTGGCTTTCTCAGTTTCGCCAACCGGGTTGTTCATCTAATCTTCAATGGCGGGACGCAAATTCTTTGCAGTGAGGTGGCTTCACATCTTGGACCCACTTAATGTAGTTCCTTCTAGAGACCTCCAAAGCGGTGAAGTCGAGTTTGTTCAAATTCGACATGTTCCTATCACAAAATAAAGGACAAGATGTGATTAGTGTAATGGAGAAAGAAATCAATCCATTCACATAGGAGTAGAACATTTAGGTTCTAATAGACATGTATTGGTTAAAATTCGCATGAAAAAGCTTCGGGTTTTCATCGGTGATATTTTTAAGGAAAACTTCAGGTTTTCAAACAAGGCATGTTTATAGAACTTCAGGTTTTGAAATAATTATGAACTTCAGGTTCATTTGTTCCTGCAGACAAACACAAATATATATACAGAAATATGCAATAAGAAAATATGCAAATAGAACTTTAGGTCTATAATTATAATTGAATTAATTATTTAGACTTCAGGCCAAATTTAAAGTGTGGGTGAAACCATTGGGCCTAAAATAATTAGGCAATTAAACTTAGGGCCCAAAAAACTTGGACCAAAGCCCTCAGGTGGGCTGAGTAAATCTAGTGTCGTGAGGTCCAAGCCTTAAATTGGGTTGGGGTAGGCATAGGCCTAGCTTCACAGAAAACGGGCTGCAAGTGCAAGCCCAAAAACAAAGGCCCATACGATCTCTGATCTGATGCTTCACAAACACATGTACCCATAGGGGACGCAATCATGTGCGTTGCGGTACATGGCAGCCATAATAACCACACGGGCTGTGATCCTCTGTGGTGCGAGACAGAGGAACACCGTGGCCTAGGAAAGCTGGTGTTTTAGGCCGAGGAGAGCTCTAAAGCCCAACGGGCTGGTGCTCACCAAGAACGGGCCAAGCCCACGTAGGCTTAGGTTTTGAACTAAACACCCCAACATGCACTGGGTGAACTTCGTCGGAGAAGACGATCGGCGCCACCACTTCAAACAGTCGTGTCTAGGTGCAATAATCACGGCAAAAAACTGTGGGTTCGACGGCAACCCATAAAAGTAAACGGAGAATGGAGACTCTCAACGTTTGTGTTAGAAACCCTAGGAAAATTAATCAAAATTTCGAAGAAAAATTGATGAGATTCAAAACGAATCTCAGCCAAAAAATCGTCGAGGAAGGGGAAGATGATCTGCAGGTCGTCAAGACGAGGACCCAAGATTAGGATTGGGTTATAGGCCCATCTGCGAGGGAATGTGACGCCATGGATGATGTCGGGTGTGTTCTGGGTTTCAAACCAGAAGCCCATGGCTCCGGCATATGGTCTCGTGGATCGGCGCATATCGGCCATACAGGTTGCAGGCCTGGGCGAGTGGCTCAAGTTGCAGCTCAAGGTCATGGGTTTGAAGAACCCTAGTGTGTTCCGATTTTTGTTTTTTCTTTTCTTTTCTTTTCCTTTTTTCAATTAATTCAAAGCATATATAATTTGAATGAATGAACATATATTTGATGCAATTCATGGCAATATCAAATTCACATAGTTCAACAATTATGAATATAATGCATACACAATTTATGTAGAATCTAAAATTCGAAAAACATAAAGTTGGGTCATGCATTATGGTGAATGTTCATGCTATCACAGTTGCAAAAATATTGAGATAAAACTGTTGTTATGGAAGAACCTGATTGCGTGATGATATGGATGAACTGGTTTGATGCAGAAAGCTTCCACGTCAAATTCCTAAGCGCAACGGTAGGAGTGTGCTAATAATGTGTTGTGGCCTATTTTATCTGACAAGGGGAAGGGGGCCGACGGCAAAGAGAGAAGAGAGATATGTGTTTGTAGAATTGTGTAGAGGAATGTGTGTGTTATTCCCCCCCCCCTACGTAGTGCCTTTATTTATAGTAATAAGAGGGAGAAGAAATCCTTCATCCCTAACGAATACAAGTCCATAGAGGAATGAATAACTAGAATAAAATCTAATTTAGGATTTACACAATCACACTTAAACTTTCTAGTTTACAACATATAATTAATTATAGAGAAAAACACTAATAACAAAAAAAAAAAAGCAATCTGTAACCTTAGCAGAATAACCAATCCTAAAACGAATAAAAATACACTAGCGTATCAGAAGGAGATTGTGCTTGTACGTAGTTTCCGGCACCACCACTCAATAGCTGCATGCTTTTATTGTGGAAAGCGTTGTATATCGTCCGTCAGGCGACTGACTTTTTATAGAGTGAAGATGGTACCAATATATATATACACACACGTTTTATCATGGTCACACCAAGAAATTACTTGTTCACATCTTGTTTTGTGTCACTTTGTTGATGATTGAGTTTTGTAATTAGTACTTTCGCCTTTACGCTAAATGATTGAGTTTTGTAATTAGTACTTTCGCCTTTACGCTAAATGCAATCTATATAACTATATAAGTACAAATTCTACAAAGAAACCATACAAGTTACAAGCTCAAAGGACCATATAATGTTATGTAATTTATCTACATATTATGTAACTTATCTACTAAATAATGATAGATATTGTTTTGCCGATCAATAATCCACAATGAACAAGAGATGAATGCTCAAGTCTCCCCACACAAAAGTCCTCTCGTCTCCTCCTTAGTTGATTTTGCGGCAGTCTTTTCTTACTTCTCCTTTCGAACCTTCCTTGACATCGAGGGTGCTCATTTTCACCATCGCCTGTTGAAAATCTAAGAAGAACAAAGCTTGGTTGAAGGCATAACCGTTTACAATGTTTCTAGTTCTCGCACTGGCAAATAGGGTTTGATCAGAACTCAGGACTCCAGCCTTCCTTTGCAGTCCGTTGAAGTAGACATTATCAAAAATGTTTCTCGTTGCATCGAAGGGTTGCTCCGCGTTATCGCCTGCGCTGCATGTTTTGGCCAGTTGCTTTGCAAAGCCTGAATCTAAATTTGGATCCACAGTACCACTCAATCGGTTTTTGAATGAGGAGCACCTGGCTACTCCTAGTGTGTGAGCACCTACAAAGTACAAAAATATCAATGTAAGCATGCAAGCATTAAACTTAAAATGTTCTCTAATATGACAATCCGACCATCAATTGGGTAGGAGTTGAAGGACATTATTTGAAAAAGTAACATTTTAAATAATCCAAAAAAAAAAAATAAGGGCACTAATTGACAGAATAACAGTAGAACATATCAAGAAAATAATACCGAAATTTGTAGATTGTAAATTGGAGCAGATATGTGTACCAGATAAAGCAACCATTTCTTGCTCAGTAAATCCATGTTGCCCAAACATTGTGATGAGCTCAGAGGCATTCAAGGTGGGTGGAGGCAGATTTCTTGTGTCTTCTATTTTAGACCTACTTCCATCCTTTCTTCCTTTGGGTATGTCATATACCGGA
Organism: Malus sylvestris; assembly: GCF_916048215.2. Classification (NCBI taxonomy): domain Eukaryota; kingdom Viridiplantae; phylum Streptophyta; class Magnoliopsida; order Rosales; family Rosaceae; genus Malus; species Malus sylvestris. Next base: position 29,387,471 of record NC_062262.1, read on the forward strand.
CCCCCAGACTGTTGTTATAATGTCCCATTAAAACAAAACTTAAGTTGAATCATTTCTCAAAAGACAAATTAATAATAAAATAATAATAAAGAATGAACCAAAAATTTAATTTTCGAGTATGCATGAATAACATAGGGCAATTGATGAATGAGAGAGGTGACTTCCACACATCATTTTTCTCTCAGTACACTTTTCTTTTAGTATTTGAATTGAATAAATCCAAAGAGAATCAAGAAACATTATAATAACAGTGTGTAAAAAAGGAAATAAACGTGCAAAAATAATTTCTCGAACTTACCGCATAAACTGCATAAGTAGAAGCCATTGCAACTATGTCGGCGCAAGAGACAACACCAGGGCATTGTTCTTCAAGTTCCTCTTTTGCATCATCTATAACCTCATAGCCACGCAAGCTCAAATTTGCTGGGGAGTCCTTCTCAGCCTTGTTATCTTTTGTTGAATCCAGGAGAATTGACGCATCACATCCCTAATTATCCAATAGTTACAAAATTCTATTTTAATTAATAATTGAATATATGTAGTGATCGAATCCATAAAAAAATTTCTTTAACTTGAATACTTGACCATACACAAGGGAAGAAATTTTTTATTTTTTTTATTTGGGTGGGTGTGTAACGTGTGATGATATGCCGATTGGAAAGTGATACTATGTGAATGACAAGGGAAGGAGTGAAGATATGTTACACATCGCACTTATTACAAAAAAAAAATGAGGGCCTTTTTTATAATCATTTTGTTTTCTAATTTTAACTAAAAGTAAAAGGAAAATGTATTAGCTACATTTCATGTGAATTTCATCTTATCCATTTTCTTTAATATATTTCCCAGTATCTCTAACAAAAAACCACAAACTCAAAACAAAATCGTGTTAAACATCTTAAGATACTAAATGGAAGGACATATTTGAAAATAGGGAACTTTAACGAAAAACTTCCAGTATTGTTCATTTTAACGAAAAACCATATTTTTACACTAAAAAGTCAATCTTAGTACTATTCACCTTACCCTTTATTTTGTCCTTATCGTTAAAACTCAAAATTTTCAAACCATTTTCATTAGTTTTCCTTTGAAAATATTTGGTAAAAGCAACTGAAAACACAAACATGAAAGCAAGTACATATATGTATGCATTATTTTTATACGATGCAAATACCATGCAAACATATTTAATTGCTGAACAATACTTGGCTACTCAAAAATAAGTAGGAACTCCTACTCAAAATTTTTTCAAAATTGTTCGTTGTCAATTTATAGAATTTCGTGTTTATAATCAGTACCATTTATATTATAAATCAACTTATAAAAATCGCCTCTGCAAAAAATCAATTAAAACTAAGGTCGTTTGGTCATCAAACTATTTAAAAACAAATGAACGATATTGGTAAAAACATTACAAACCGTCTACGTATTTGTTACAACAGATTGATTAAACGACCTTAGTTTTTATTTATTTTTTGCAGAAATGATCTTTACAATGTGATTCATAATATGAACAGTTCTGATCATAAACACAAAGCTTTGTGATTAAAACACTAAAAATTTTGAGTATAAGTTCCTACTCATCTTTGAGTAACCAAGTATTGGTCTTAACACCAAGCCTATTGTTGTGCCTACCTCTAATGAAAAAACTATCTCAAAAAGTTTTAAATAATGAGAAAGGAGGTATTTGTGTTGTGTGTATAGAGAGAGAGAGAGAGAGAGAGAGAGCACCTCTATGAAGCAGTCATGGAAGTGCATTCTGATCAGACCTGCTGCTAAAGTTGGATCGGCTTGCAAGGCTCTGGTGACTGTATTTCTGACAATAAGTTCAGCCATCGGGCAGCTCATAATGTAATAGCCCATACTCAAACCATTTGCTCGAAATGGGAAGCCACTAATCATTTGCATTAGTAGAAACACTACAAACAGCTTAGCAATAACCATCTTCGATGATTCTAGAGGGAAGATCTTGAATTCAAATAGTAGTGAGAGGTAGTAGTACTAACTAGCAAGATTATAATAGAATGCTCAAGAAAAGAGGAGTAATTGTTAGAATAAAGAGTGAAGGTAAAGTGCTTTTATAATGATTAAACAAAAGTTGCCGGCCCAAACTTGAAGGAAAAAGAAAAGTTATAGACGACAATGGTTTATCATCAATTTTAATTAAATTATCAAAAATGTCATTATCACTATCTATTTATACCACTATTTGTATCATCTTTTTAATGAAAATAAGATCGACATGTCTTGGTAGGCTTTACCTCTTTTAGAAAAAATGGTACAAATAATAGTATAAATCAACGATGAGTGTAGCACTACTTAAATTCTAATTTATAAGGAGGTATGTGAAGTCAGGTGTAAAGAAATAAGCACTCTGCTAGGAACTTTAACGAAAAGCTCCCGATATTGTTTACTTTAACGAAAAACCACATTTTTACACTAAAAAGTCAATCCTAGTATTATTCACTTTACCCTTTATTTTGTCATTGTCGTTAAAACTCAAAGTTTTCAAGCTATTTTCATTAGTTTTCCTTTAATTTAACTTATATTTGCAAAGTTACCACCCCAATCTTAATTAGATGAAAAAGAAAGTTGAAGATAGACAGTGGTTTATGATCAATTGTGCACCTAATGGTCAATACAATACAAAAAAATTAATATAATTAATGGATGCTAATTGGAAATAGTTCGACCCGTGAATAATGCACCATGGGGCACTAAACCATATTGGAGCCAAATGATGCATGCAAGTAGTTTCCACAGTGAAATCGAAAGACGATTAAGATATCGATCACACAACAAATTGAAATGCGATTAATTAATAATGATATCTAATAACATATTAGATTAATCATAAGAGTTGCGTTGAAGTTTTGCATGGATATAATTGGATTATTATAACTGAGTGGTGGGCACGGAAGTCAAATGACAAAACGAAAGTGGGGATAGTGAAGTGTATGCACTATTTATACCACGACCAGAAAAACATGTAGAGGCATATATATATATATGTTGCTCAGCTGGCCTCCATTGCAAAGGAGCCTACCTACTCTCAGTGTCCATATCTTTTTGCGAGAAGTGGGGGGGAGACTTATTTGGCCAAAGAAGATATCAATTTATGCGTGCAGGTCAGCAGGATAACATCAGTGTCATACATATGTTTAATTTCATTTGGTTGTGGTATCATATTCTATACGTACATGTGTGGAGATGGGGACATGCTTTTACTTCAAGGAAGTGATATGTGTTGGACACTTGAGGATATTTACAAATGGAAAACTGATCTACCAAGAAGCCAGGTTGCCTCCAAACAAATGTTAAGTATCCACATGTAGGCTTTCTGTCAGTAATAAATCCAGCCTAGTCATCCTCAGTTATACCTTTCCTCATCAAGATTATAATGCTTAGTGAACATTAATCTCTTTCCAAGAGAAAAGTTCATAGTGAGCAAAGTTCAAGTGGCTCATTACTCATAGTACAAAATATGAATTACAACAATCATATATGATCTTCAGTTTGTGACTTACTACAATTAAAATATAGTTAATATATGGTCAAGTAAGCAATAAATAAGTTCCAAAAATTTTTAGGTATAGCTTTCTATTGGTGTTTGAGCCATAATAAAAATAAGATCTGTTATGGGGACAAACTATTGTTATTTACGCAAAATTCGCACAACTCCGGCCTACCAACTTTGAAACCCAATTGAAATCCTACTACAGGGCTCAGATGACCACCACACTCCATCAACCCATCCAAGGGTTCGAACATGATTTTTATCGAGGCGCGTCTGCCACAAAGACGACAAGACTCGAGAATATCTCGCCTTTTTAAATGACGATGTACGTGTCATCGGACACACTGACATCACCACTGTGATCCTGGGAACCGCCACAAGACATAGCTAAAGGCCACTTAACTAGGAATTATAGTTTTTATTAATGCCAAATGACCGATCTACCACTACTCCAGCTTAATGATATGATCGAGGTTGCTCTTTCCTTATTGTCAGATACCTTCAAGCTCAAGACCTTCTTCAAATTCAATCTCTATGATGTACAAAACCTTGAGTGATTCTTTAATCAACCCAACTGCTTTTCAGCACAAACTCAATTACTTTTCAACAAAACCCTTTAGCTCTTCAGCTACAATCTTAAAGTCTTGTTTCTAAACAAACACAGCCTACGATCCCTGAGATCTAAAATTTTCAGTTCTGTCACCCCGTGGTATGATTTGGTTGACATGTCATTCCAACCGCCTTAATTCTCTCATAGGCATGTGTTTTTTACTAAGTCCAATCTGATACCAGTGATCTCAGTGGACTCATGTAGCATTAGCTTGTCCTTCATGGCCTAAATCCTGCTAGTCTTAATGCCTTCTTTACATGTCCAGTCAATTTACATTTCAAGTCATGTAGCTCGACCCATCAACCTAATTTTACTTTTGAAAACGTCTATAATCTCGACTTCAACATGATATATTACTTTGTGTTTTTCGCTTTAGTTTCTATTTCGCTTTCATTTACTTTTTAGGAAAGCATACACAAAGTTACACTGAATTTTAAGTCCTTGTTCACTCAAGATACGTACAAACTTAACCGAGTCAGCATCTCACTCGGAGCACTATTGTTGGGTATACGCGCAACTTTCACACACATTCAAATGCAAACACTATATGTTGGCAGACTCCAACTGGCACGGCTATTTTCTCTTTCTCTCGAGCCATCACATGGCGCCGAGATTAAAAGCAATACTCGAGACAAATACGTGTTGAACATAGTCCAGACTATGTTCGCTTAGCTTGTGATTTTGTATAATAGGTGTATGAACACATTTGCAGCAAACATTCATGTCTCACATAAAAAACTCTAATACATACTTTGAAAATGAAAAATCACTTAAAATCATTGTCTGTAACAATCATATATCATCCATATACTGAATTAAGATGTAACTTTACTATTCTTATGCTTTAGAAAAGAAAAAAGCCATTGTCTAAGTCACTTTAAAAATAAATATTATTAATTAATAAGGAAAGGGGGAGAATTCGAAACTGCAACATTAATATTTAGAAAGGAGAGTTTCGAACCAAGAATGCATAAGTAGAAACCAACACCCTAAACGAGGACTATTTCAACCAGGATGGTCGCTTCTAATTGCATACCTTTTCCAATTCTTAGGATTTTTTTCATGGATGTATTCTTCCCATCGAATTTTTGCAAGGGCCAATCAAGGTAATTAGTATAGCTAGAGGTAGAATTACATGAATGGTATTAATATTGGCATATGCCATCTGGTGCCAGAAGTCTCCTAGTTAATATAAAGTCAACTTCATAGGCCGGCTTGGTAGTTGGTATATATGCCCCTTTTTCTGCTAACATAACTCGATAAATTCGTAGGCCGGCTTGGTAGTTGGTATATATGCCCCTTTTTTGAATTCCTATCTGCCTTTAACATAACTCGATAAATTCATCCACATCCAACTGTACCCTTCTTACCTTATGTATAAGTAATTACTACAATATACGCACCGATCAAAGAATTAAACTGCTAAACAAATATTCAGAAATTCATGAACAAAGATTGATTGTGTCACGGGCATTTATTTCTAATTGAAAAATTTGTAATACATACAAGTATACAACTAAAAAGAATGCGAAGTACAATTACATGTCAATTAGCAAGCGCTTAGCTTCAGCTTTTGGTGTCTGTTACCAAGAAATAAAGAATTAAACAATGTGGAAATAATAATTAAAATCTTTGTATACCATATTAACTTTATTGCAATATGAATTAACTAAAGCAATCAAGGATCATCAGTTCATGTTCTGATGATAACTTCACTAAGTAGCGTGAGTCGTAATTATAAACGGTATGGAGTTTTGGGACGCTGCATGGAACGCTTTTCGTTCTCAATCTCTATCAGGCTGTTGATTACAATATCTGCAGCAGTTGTTACAACATCTGCCATGTTCCTATAAAACCCAAAAGAAACCGCAAGTAAGGAAAGCTAGTAAGAAAATCAAAAGTGATCGACTGTTGAAGCATTTCCTGATGTACTTTTTCGTCTATACATCGTTGGCCTACCTATTACAGTGCTGCTGGCCTAATCTACATGTAAGTTGTCAATAGATGATTAGTTGTTTGATTACCAGTTCAGTTTTAGTTTTTAAAAACATAAAAACTGAAACCTAAAAGTCAATTTTGAAAACTTAAGAGTTGTTTGATACCCATTTCATTTTTTTGTTTTTCGTTTTAGTTTTCATTTTTTTTAAATTGAAAACTTATTTGGTAACTATTTTCAGTTTTCAATTCTCAAAATAAAAAAGAATAAAAACTAAAAAACAAAAGCCAAAATTTGAAAACTCAATAAAGTAGCTTCACTTTTTTATTTTTAGTTTTCATTTTTTATCTAAAAGTTAAAAATAGTAACCAAACGAGTTTTGAGTTTCCATTTTTTTTTTAAAAAAGTGAAAACAAAAGCTAAAAAACTTGTTTGGTAACAACTTTCAAGGCTGTTTAATAACCATTGTTTTTATTTTTTTGAAAACTGAAAACCTATTTGGAAACTACTTTCAATGTCCAATTTTTAAAAAAATTGAAACAAAAAACATAAAGCCAAATATTGAAAATTCAATAAAGTAATTTTCACTTTTTTGTTTATCATTTTTTTTTAAATTGAAAGTATTCGTACCAAATTGGTTTTTAGTTTTCAATTAAAAAAAGTGAAAATAAAAACTGAAAACGAGTTATCAAACGGCTCTTCAGTGAAAAAATGAAAATGAAAATTCAAAAATTGAAAACAATTTTCTTGAGTTGTAATATTTGGTTTTCAATTTTCAATTTTTATTTGTTTGAAACTGAAAGTAAATAACAAACGAGTTTTTTGTTTTGATGAAAAAAAAAAACTAAAAACCAAAAGCAAAATGGTTATATGGACCTATACGGCACAAATTAATTAATTTTTTTCAAAATATTATAAGTATTGCTGCTCTATATAAACCTAAAAGGAAAGAAAGAACATAGATTGACAAAAAATGAAAAAAGAATATAGATTCATCGATCTTACCCTTTTGACGAGCTGTATGTCAACCCTACGGTGTTCCTAGCCTCTTCAAGAGCCAACCTAAAACTTTGTAGCTTCTCCGGCGGACATTGCCCATTGTCCACGACACAAAGCTGAGAGGGCTTAATGTCACAGAATATAGGAATGACCTTCTTATTGGACTCCATGATTAGGGCCAGTTCATGAAGGCAAAAGTAGGAGTCACAATAATTAGGCGAAAACACAGCAACACCAACCTTACAACCCCTTATTGCGCCATCAATTTTATCAAACAGTTTATCTCCAGGTCTCATGGTCCTGTTATCTAAGAAAGGGCGCAAGTTGAGTAGAGAAAGATGGTCGTAAAGCAAAGAGACGATTGTTCTCTTCGTGTCGATTCCTCTATGGTTAAGAAACACATCGCAAGATTTCGTAGCCTGTTCGGCCAATTGGGTTTGCTTTTGGTAGCTGAAAAGATTGTGTTTCAAGCTAATGGCTGCTGAACGATGCATGGTTTTTTGTATGGAACCCTAGTTTTGTTTTTCTGCCTTGTTCTTTAATTAATTGTCTGTTGAATAATGAGACTTTTGGTGCATGCCAGATGTGCTTTGATTTGCACGGCTTTAAATAGAGCCTTGAAGCCTCTATTTTCCAAGTTATTTCTTTGAATGGAATGTGTTCCTGTTCAAAATTTGACCATCCCAGTTGAATTTTGGAAATAAACTAATGAAAACCCTTCAAACACGTTGAAGGTCCCTCTCTGTGTGAAGCTGCCTTCACTGTAATACACATATAACATGCATTGGGACAGCTCCTGGACAAATTTAAAAGTTAATGTTCTCTTTTTTCCACCAAATTAATGTTGAGGTCCAAACATAATATAAAATGCACGTGGGAAACTTATTCAGCGAATTTCATTGTCAGTTCTTTCTTGTTTGAAGTCTGCAGAAATTCAAAGTAAATTCTTGTTTTTATACTTCAATTCATATTAATATTACCATACAGGGAACAAACTACCATATTGCTTTATTGAAAGTTTTACAAACCATGAAAGGGTTTCTTTGACTGTTTGAACGATATACTTGGTCGCAAATTATAATAAGGTCTCCTCCTACGCACATATATTTAAATGCTAATAAGTTATTAATTCATTACAGCGATAATAACTTGTTTAGACTATTCTACAAAATTTCTCATAATCTAAATTGAAAATATGACTTTAACCTCTCAAATTCAATTTTTTTAATATTTAAAACCCGATATAATTTTTTTACTAAAACTAGGATCCACCTAATTGAATTCATTAATTACATATTACTTTACACATTTTATATTTTTTAGATGCCTAAAATACCCCTATTGAATATTTGATGTGCACAATTAATTCTATGCAGATTGTAAGGAGAGAGTTAATGATTTTGCAAAAAGAAAAATAAGACATTAATGTTAAAAAATTCATATATATATATATATATATATTTACAAAAAAAAAAAAAAACCTAATATATGTAATAACACATAAAAAAGTAATTTACCTACCATGTACAAAAATGTTATTTGATTCAAAATGTGTGTATATATATGTGTGCGTGTGTGTGTGTGTGTGTGTGTGTTTATGTATTTATATAATTAGACCATATTAATTTACCTACCTACTATTTGAAATGTTCGTTTTCAATTGCAAAATATTGTATACCAACAACAAAATATTGCATAAACTTAGGAATTGGATCATGCTTTTGATTTTATCTTTTACCTACAAACAAGCATATACATATTACTTTATATATTTTTACCAAAAAAACGTCCCTAATAGGCTGATATATGTAATAATACATGAAAAATAATTAACCTACCATGTATACAAAAATGTTATTTGATTCAAAACATATAATCTAGGTTTTCTCAAAAAAAAAATATATATATATATATATATAATCTAGGTGTAGTATATATATATATTTTTATATAATTGGAACAAATTAATTTACCTACCTACAAATTAATTTCCAATAATTTACCTACAAAAAATTATACCCTGTGTGTAATATAATATATTTTTTTCACCAATACATGGAGAATAATTTACCCATAACAAGAAGAAATATAATTTGATGTATTATATTGAAAAATATTATGTCATACCTATATTTATACAACAATAAAACGTGCCTAATATATGTAACAATACATGAAAAATAATTTACCTACAAGTTAGAGAAGTGTTATTTGATTCAAAATATATAACACGAATTTAGTATAATTTTTTTTAATAATTGGAACAAAGTAATTTACTTCCCAATTAAAGCTATATATATCACACAAAAAAGTAAATTTTTGGTATGATATGGATATAATTAATGCAATACAACAGTTTATATATTTTAATTTGGAATAAATTTAGGGATTTGGGAAAGTGGCATGGGTGTAAATAAATTGTATTAGTAGGTCAATAGTGTTCCGATGTGGCTGCAGATTTTAAATTTGGGCTTTTATTAGACGTTTATATGTAGATGGGTTTTTATCTAGGAATCATGAAATGTAAGGGACAAAATCTAAAGCACCCTAATCTAAATGCTTCATTGTTTAATAAGGAAAACTAATGAATAGGGCTTCAAATCTTTGAATTTTAATCAAAAACCATCCACTTGTTGTAGGCATAATCTACTTAAACAATTATGGAGGCCAGAAAGAGAGAGAGGGTGCGGGAGAGAGAAGAGAGAGATGTGTAATTGTGAGGTATGTTCTATTCCACCCCATTGTGCCTTTATTTATAGCAATAGGATAGGTAAAATCCTTACCCTTTTAGGATGATTACAACTCTTAATAGGTAATTAACCTCTAATAGGAATGTAAAGAGATATTCCTAGATCTACTAGGATTTACACAATCACATTCCTAATCTAATAGGACTACAACACTACCCCTTGAGTGTGTAAATACTCAAATAAATGGCGCATCAGGTCTTCAGCGATGAAGTAAGTACAATTGATGAAGTCGAATGCGAGTCTCAAATCAACGGAATAATGCATAAAAAGGTAAAACTCACAAAATCTTGCTATGGTAAAACCCAAGGTGGGATAAAAACCTAGACTAAGAAGAAAAGTGAGAAGTTACATTAAGTCAAAACTATACGTGTAACTTACATGGGGAAGTCAATAGTGTAACTTATACCGATCCCAAATTTTTTTTTTTTTTTTGGTTTTTTATTTCCCTTTTAAGTTTTTATTATTTGTGTTTTTCCATTTTCATAACACCATACTAATATGGATTTGGATCCTCTCCTGAGCAGAGGGTCTGAATCCTGCTGACCAAGCAACACGGACCGTTAGAAATCCAACGATTACAATTATTATAACTTTTAGAGGATCCTCTGTTTATAGCCATTGGATTTTGATCCAACGGTCCATGTTGATTGGTCAACAGGATCCGAACCCTCTGCTCAGGAGAGGATCCAAATCCTACTGATACATGCTCACACACAGTGGTGTGAATTTTTTTTTTTTTTTTTTTTCAAATTGAAGGAGAGAGGAAGGGAGTGGGAGAGAACATGAGAGTGGGAGTGAGGAGAGAGGGAGAGAGGTTTAATTTATTTTTTTTATTTTTTAAATAGAGATGTTAAAATCACCTGTAGGTGATGCTTAAACAAAAAATTGAAAATTTTTATTTTGTGAAATTACATTATTGTCCTTAACTTTTTTGTTGTGATAAAGGACTAAATAGTCTTTTCACCATTATTTGGTTAACAAATAGGGTTATATTGATATGTAGTTTAGATTATTATCTTTCCATTCCACAAAATGTACTTTTTGGTGAAAAATATTAAGAAATTATTATTAGCACTCCAAAATCTTATTTTGCTCTCCAAACTTTATATAATTAGAAAGAAAAATACACTTGTAAGGAGTGTAGAATTAAATTTTTAGAGTGCTAATAATAGTTTCCATATATTATAATTCAAATTTAAACACTCTAAGAACAACTATATAAAACCTAAAATCAAATATTTAAATCTAAACAAATAAGTTCAAATACTTGCACACTAGACTCACCTCTAACTGTGGTTTCAAGGTTGGCACCCCTCGCCTGCTCACAGTTGGTGGCTAGTGGGGTGCGATATAAAATCAACTCACACATACTTCTCAGCCATCCCTGAGTCCTCCACCAAGATAACATATTGAAATTTCTCATGGATTATAATTTTGTTTTGAATTGTTGCATTGGGAACTGCTTGACGCTAAAAACCGGGCCCACGTTGAATTACATTCAATCATGGAAATTGATTTTTTTCCAAAATTAAACCCAACTTTATTCGATGCTATTTTAATGCCTTCGAAATTATAGTTTCTATTTTTCATCATCATTCCTAGCCAAAAGCATGAAAGTTCTTTTCTTTTCTTTTTTTTGTAAAAAAATGATACGTGTCATTTAAAAAGGTGAAAAATCTAAATGTAAAGGTTAGTACAAATGTTGCTAGCACTCCCAATGACTGGAAACTGTGTAACAGTTTAGAAGCCAACATTTGAAAATCCTCAAAATATTATATTCCTTTTTGCCGAATATTGGAAGTTCACCATGAGTTGCAGTATCAGGCAGCAACAATTCTGAAGATTCTGCAAAAGTTCAATAACAAGCAATCGAAAATCCTAAGACATTCGATTTTTCTCCGTCAACTCCTTAGAGTCCATCATGAATCCCAATATTCGGCAAAAGTTAACCCGAAATTGAGTGTAATTTCAGTAGCTAACAACGGAAAATCCTCAAAATATTCTATTGCTTTCTAATTTCTAATTAATTGTTTTCGTTTTTGAATTCTTGTTACACAAGTTTGCAGTAATTAATTAATCAATCATTCTTCACTCTCAAGTCAAGTCCATTTAACTAGTCATCATGATATCAAATATCTCACACAATTAATTTTGAACTCAAATTAATGAAAATTTGTTAGGTTGTCAACATTGCATTTGATTCAATTATTTAGATATGTCCGTGCCCATCATGCTCACATGTATATACAGCTCGGTCAATGATAGGATTTTTAGTACTTACGTAAAGAATGTTAAAATCACACAAAATACTTGTAAGAGTACAAAGATGTTGTAGTATAGATGCTCATACAAGGTTGTTCTCCACAAGAACTATTTAAATAATTTATGTAAAACCAATTCCTAATTAACTACTTAAAACTAAAAATTGAAAAAGTGTTGTGGTCTATTTTTATCTGACAAAGGAATAGGGCCGGCGGCAAAGGGAGAGAGGGAATAGAGATGTGTGTTTGTAGAATTGTAGGGGAATGTGTGTTGTTATCCCTCCTACATTGTGCCTTTATTTATAGTAGTAAATGGAGAGAAGATATTCCTTCTTCTCCAAGTAATACAAGTTGTAATAGGAAAGGATAACTAGAATCAAATCTAATCTAGGATTTACACAATCATACTTAAACTAGGAATGTTGACAACACTCCCCCCTTGAGTGTGTCAGCATCATGCAGAAGTTGAGGAAGTCGACTCGTCGGCACTAATTCCAAGGAACAACGCTTATTCTCAATAAGGTAGGAACTTGCATAAGTAATAAGTCTCGCTAAAAAACCCTAAGGCTATGGCAAAAACCCGAGTAGGGACAAAATCCATAGTCCAAGGAAAAATTTATGAGAAATGCAAAGTCAAAAGAAACTTCTACAGGACGTCATCAGAGATATGACCAGCCCAAGGTGGGTGCCTCGTTAAAACCTAGTAAGGTAGCAAAAACCCATTGAGAAAAATGGTCCTAATCGTAGGGAAAAAGAGTACATTAAGATCAAGCAAGTATCTACAGGATACTCCCCCTGAGTTTGACATAATTCCAAAGAGAATTAGTAAAGTTACAACTCAGAAAGTTTACGTATACTAATTTCATGAACAAGCTTCTGAAACGTCGCCTTCGACAGTGATTTGGTGAAGAGGTCGGCCAGATTGTCTTGTGAACGGATTTGCGTGACTTCAATCTTCTGATGCTCTTGTTGTTGATTTGTAAAGAAAAACTTCGGCGCAATGCTCTTGGTGTTGTCTCCTTTGATGTAACCCTTCTTGAGCTGATCGATGCAAACTGCGTTGTCCTAAAAAATCATCATCGGGGCATTAACGGCAGGATGAAGATCGTAAGAGCTTCGAATATGGCCCACTATTGCTCTCAACCAAAAGCATTCCCGAGTTGCTTCATGTAAGGCGAGAATTTCAACATGGTTAGACGAAGTGGCAACTAAGGTCTGTTTAGTTGACCTCCAAGAGATTGCGGTGCCTCCAACGATAAAGACATAACCCGTTTGAGAACGCGCCTTATGCGGATCAAATAAGTATCCAGCGTCGACATAACCAACAAGGCGAAAATCAACCCGATGAGCATAAGGTGCGGCATCACTCGAGGATTCGTAGGGATAGAACAAGCCCAAATCCGTAGTACCCTTAAGGTAACAGAAGATGTCTTTCACGCCAGTCCAATGTCTGCATGTTGGTGCATTGCTGTATCTTGCCAAAAGATTAACAGTGAATGAGATGTCGGGTCTAGTGCATTGAGCTAAGTACAATAAAGCGCCTATCGCACTTAGATAAGGAACTTCAGGCTCTAAAATCTCTTCATCATCCTCTTTCAGACGGAAGGGATCTCGTTTTGCATCTAGCGTACGAACGACCATAGGAGTACTCAAAGACTTCGCTTTAACCTTATTAAAACGGCGCAACACTTTCTGGGTGTAGTTCGATTGATGTACTAGGACTCCATCCGAACAATGCTCTATCTCGAGACTGAGACAGTATCGAGTCTTACCTTTCATCTCAAATTCCGACTTTAGGTGCGAAGTAATTCTTGCGAGCTCTTCGGGAGTTCCGATGAGATTCATGTCATCGACATATACTACAACAATTGAAAATCCGGAAAGTGACTTCTTAATGAACACACAAAGGCATAGTTCGTTGTTCACATATCCCTGACTAGTCAAATACTCACTCAGATGGTTATACCACATTCTTCCGGATTGTTTCAAACCGTAGAGTGAACGCCTCAGCCGAATTGATAGCGTGTTCCGGGGTTTGAAAATATTTGAACCAGTCAATGTAAGTCCTTCGCTAACTTTCATATAAATTTCTGTATCAAGATCCCCATAGAGATACGCGGTTACTACGTCCATCAGCTGCATATCCAGTTTTTCGGAAACCACCAAACTGATAAGGTAGCGAAAAGTAATCACATCCATAACGGGTGAGTAAGTTTCGTCATAATTAATCCCAGGGCATTGTGAGAAACCTTGTGCTATAAGACGAGCTTTGTAACGCACAATCTTGTTCTTCTCATTACGCTTCCGAACGAAAACCCACTTGTAGCCAACGGGCTTCACATGTGGAGGAGTATGAACTACAGGTCCAAACACCTTACATTTTGCAAGTGAATCAAGTTCGACTTGGATTGCTTGTTTCCAGTTTGACCAATCAGTTCTACGTCGACATTCATCAACGGAACGCGGTTCAATGTCATCGCTCAACATGATCTCAGTAGCTACTGCAAATGCTAATGCATCATCGACAATCATCTCATTTCTACGCCACACATCATCTAAGCTAGTATAATAGACTTAAATCTCACGATTCTCGGGAGGATGATTCGTCTCTTCAAGGACACTTCCGTAATCTAGAATTTCCTCATGAGTTGGGTAGAATAAGTAAGCGATAGTCGGATTCACGGTAGGCTCTTCAGGACCTTGTGCCATGGTTTTCCTCTTCTGGGGGTGTGAATCCTTTGAACCAAGGGGTCTGCCACGCTTTTGTGTAGGGGCAAATGATTGGCTAGCCGCTAATATACGTGGATCACCAGAATTGGTGTCCCGGGCTTCCAAAAGGGTAGTCCGTCGTACATTTGGTACATCCATCTTTACAGGCGTATTCACAACTGTAATATATGATCTTGTCACGCGCACTAGATCGATGAAAGCATTTGGCATGCTCTGAGCTATGCTCTGGAGATCTAATATGCTCTGCACTTCAACTTCGGACTGAGCGGTGCGGGAATCTAAATGAGACAAAGTGGAAGTCGTCCACGATAATTCGCATCGTTCATTAGGAACGTTGATGTTCTTATCTCCCCTTAACGATGGGAAGACTGTCTCATAGAAGTGACAATCCGCGAAACGAGCGGTAAACAGATCGCCTGTCAAAGGTTCTAAGTAACGAATAATCGAAGGAGAATCATATCCTACATAGATTCCCATCCTTCGCTGAGGCCCCATTTTTGTACGTAAGGGCCGCGAGATCGGCACATATACTACATAACCAAAGACGCGCATATGCGATATGTTGGGTTCAAATCCGGTGACCAACTAAAAGGCACTAAATGGTTGTGTCACAACAGGCCTCAGGTGGACCAACTTTGTTACGTGCAATATTGCATGGCCCCAAGCAACGATCAGGAGCTTGATACGTATAACCAACGATCGAGCAATCATTTGTAAGCGCTTAATGAAAGCCTTTGCCAGGCCGTTCTGGGTGTGAACATGGGGTACAGGATGTTTAACTTCAACCTCAACCGACATGCAATAGTCATCAAAAGTTTTAGATGTGAATTCTCCAACATTAGCCAATCGAATAGATTTGATCGGATAATCAGGGTGGTGAGCCCTGAGCTTGATAACCTGAGCCAACAGTTTGGAGAATGCAGCGTTCTTTGTGGACAACAAGCACACGTGTGATCAACGTGTGGAAGCGTCAACCAAAACCATAAAATATCTAAATGGTCCGCAGGGACGTTAAATCGGTCCACAAATGTCCCCCTGAATTCGTTGTAGAAAAATGAGAGGATTCGAACGAATCTTGTCATAAGAAGGCTTAGTAATAAGCTTTCCCATATAACATGTTTGACATGCAATTTCATGGATCAAACCTAAGCTTCGGGTTAGTGGATGCCCGTGTGAAGATTTGAGGATACGGCGCATCGCTATTCGTCCAGGATGTCCCAAACGATCATGCCAAAGTGTAATTTCGTACGCGGTCCCTGTGGTAGGGCTGGCCACGTAGTGGCATTCTATGGGGCATATGGTCGTAGTATACAAACCACTCGGGATACGCTCCATCTTCTCGAGAATACGTTTCTGGCCATATTCATAAAAAGTTATGCACAGAAATTCAACTCCGTTTTCTACGTGGGTTTCAGCGTGGTAATTGTTATCTCTAATGTCCTTGAAACTGAGTAACGTTCTTCCGGAACGTGGAGAATAGAATGCCTCAGCAATGGTCAAGATTGTACCATTGGACAACATTATATGTGCCTTACCGTATCCTTCTATCAGGTTGGATGGGCCTGAGAGGGTTGTCAGATGTGCATTCTTAGGTATGAAGTTAGTGAAATAAATGCGTTACGCAAAACAGTGTCCGTGGTTGCACTATCTGCCAGACAACGAATTTTCTCACTAGTCATACCTAGAATGAAAAATTAATTTGAATCGGTCACATGCATAAAAGTTTATAAAAACAAGTATCAATTCAAAATAATTTCATTTATTCAAGGATTAAAACTTAATATCCAAAACAAATCGCCAACTAATAATTCAAAACATAAAGGAAAATTGTTCAAAATCAACTAAAAAACAAGGGGGGTTCGGCCACTAGGTGGAATTCGGCCCCAATGGTCTTATTTTAACTAAGAATAAGTCTATGTCTAAGATTCTAATCTTCCATAGGAGTGGTATCCTCCTGAAAGTCAGAAACCTCCATTTTTTTAGTCTCTGGTTCGTCTACTTGCATGAAGTTTGATTCAAACTTCTTACGACGAGAGTGATATTCATCTACAACCTTCTTGGGAGCTTAGCAAACACGGGACCAATGGTCCTTTGAACCATAGCGATAGCACATATCGTCATCCATGGTTTTGGATGCTTTGCCCTTATTCTTGAAGTGCAGGGCCTTGGGAGCGAGGTTTGGGCGCTTCTAGGCTTTGTTTCCTCTCTTGGATGGGCCTTGGCTCTGTTGACCTTTGTGGGATGGCTTATGGCCGCCCCTACCACGCCGCTTTTGGCGTGTTGGGTGCTGATTAGTGCTATAATGTGCTTCAGGCACAGCAGTAGCCCTAGTAGGTCGAGCTTGATGATTCTTCATCAACAGCTGGTTCTGCTTTTCAGCAAGAAGTAAAACAGAGATCAAATCCAAGAACTTATGAGCTCTATATTGTTGCTGCAGGATAATATTAGAAGCAGAGAAGGTCGAGTAGGTCTTCTCCAAGAGATCCTCTTTAGTCAAAGTTTCATTGCAAAACTTGAGAATTAATCGGATTCGACAAACTTCATAATTATATTCATTCACAGACTTAAAGTCTTGGAAGCGCAAGTGTTGCCAGTCGTGTCTTGCTTCAGGCAAGAATATGTCCTTTTGGTGATCGAAACGATCAGCCAAAACGACCCATAATGCACGTGGATCCTCCTCAGCAAGGTACTCAGTTTGTAGAGCGTCATGGATATGTCTTTGGATGAAGATCATAGCAGTGGCTTTTTCAGCTTCTCCAACAGGTTTATCTGTTGCTTCTTTAATAGCAGGACGCAAGTTCTTTGCAGTGAGGTGGAGCTTCACATCTTGAACCCACTTGAGGTAGTTCCTTCTAGAGACCTCTAAAGCAGTGAAGTCGAGTTTGTTGAAATTCGACATGTTCCTATCACAAAATAGATGGACAAGATGTGGTTAGTGTAATGGAGAAAAAAGCAATCCATTCACATAGGAGTAGAACATACAGGTTCTAATAGACATGTATTGGTTTAATTTTGCATGAAAAACTTCGGGTTTCATGGGTGATATGTTTAAGTGAAAACTTCAGGTTTTCAAACAAGGCGTGTTTAAAAGAAACTTCAGGTTTCAAAGTAATTATGAACTTCAGGTTCATGTATTCCTGCAGGCAAACACAAATATATATGCAAACAAATATGCAACAAGTATATGCAAGAAATATAACTTTTAGGTGTATAATTATAATTGAATGAATTTATTTGGACTTCGGGCCAAATTAAGATGTGGGGAAAATATGAAAAACCCAAATTATTTAAAAATAAATAAATAATGAAGTCTCGGGGCCTAAAAATATAGGCCAAGAACCCTCGGGTGGGTCATGAGTAAGCTTTAGGCTCACGGGGAGGGGAGCAAAAAGAAGTTGGCTGCCACGGCCAGACCCAAATTTTTTTTTTTTTTCTCACACAGGCTGCTTCAAGCAGGCCCAAAAGAAACCCAAAAAAATTGCTCTTTTTTTAGGGCTGGGCTGCTGCAGGCGAGCCCAGAAAACAAAAAAAAATTGTTTTGTTTTTTTTTTCACGGGCCAAGGAGCTAGAGCCCACTCGGGCTCGGGTGGATAGAAACCGAACAACCCAGCGGCGCTGGGTGTGCTTGGCCGGGGAAGAAAACCAGAAAAATTGGACGACGCCACTGCAGGTGGTCGTGTCGGGGTTGTAGGGGCTCGGAGTGAGTCACGGTTGTCATGGACAACCACAGAGATAAGAAAATCTCAACGTTTCAACAATTGTAAAACCCTAAAAAAATGAAATTGAATTTTCAAAAAAAATCGATGAGAATCCGATGAATCTCAATTCAATTTTAGATGTGGGACGACTTCTGGTCGTCGGCGACATGAACCAGAGGTTAAAAGCAATGGCTGCAGGCCACGCCGTGGTCAATGGGCACCATGAAAGGTGTCGGGTTTTAGTGGTTTTCTTGGGAATGGGACACCATGGGCGTCGGGTTCTTGGCTTTGCAGGTTGCATGCCTGGCAATGGGATAGGTTGGGCCATCGCAGGCTGCGGGCTTGGTGGCTTGCGGCCTTGCAAGATGCAAAGGCACGGGTTCGAACAGAACCCTAGATCCCAATTCCAATTTTTCTGTTTTTTCATTAATTCAATTATATGCATGAATAATTCAATTGTATATTTCAATGAATCACAGATGTAAATTGATGCATATGCAAATAATAGTTTCAATGCATGTACATATGTAAGATTCAATTCATGGCAAATATCAAATTCACATAATTGCAGCAATTTTGGTTATGAGGCATACACAATTTATGTAGAATCTAAAATAAGTTAAACGTAAAGTTGGGTCATGCATCATAGTGAATGTTCATGCTATCAGGGCTTGCAAAATATCGAGTAAAAAGCCGTTGTTTTGAAAGAACCTGATTGCGTGATGATATGGATGAACTGGTTTGATGCAGAAAAAAATTCTCCAACGTCAGATTCCTAAGCGCAGCGGTAGGAGCGTGCTGATAACGTGTTGTGGTCTATTTTTATCTGACAAAGGAATAGGGCCGGCGGCAGAGGGAGAGAGGGAATAGAGATGTGTGTTTGTAAAATTGTAAGGGAATGTGTGTTGTTATCCCTCCTACATTGTGCCTTTATTTATAGTAGTAAAGGGAGAGAAGATATTCCTTCTTCTCCAAGTAATACAAGTTGTAATAGGAAAGGATAACTAGAATCAAATCTAATCTAGGATTTACACAATCATACTTAAACTAGGAATGTTCACAACAAAAAGGAGATTTTGAATTTGGGTAATATTAAAATTTTAATTAAAAACAAATAGTAAATTCGCCCAAAATTAATACGATAAAAGAAAAGAGTTTTTAAATACTAATTTATAAAAGCACTAGGGTTCCGCCATCACCATAACAATCCTATATATTTTTTACCAATTACTTATGATCTACACATGCAATGTTGAAGGTTAGGTTTTCCTAATACATATTCTCCTCGTGATGTTCAAGTAAGAACGTATATCTAACATGCAATCCATTCATTAAGTTCTGCGAAAACACTCTGAAAAACCATGCAACCCCTAAGACGTGATAATCATCTTAAGTGAAATTACAATTATTACCACAAGAAGCAAAACCCAATTCTCCGGTGATATTCCGATCAAATTGCATCGAATTACTTTTCTAATGATCCTAATGATGATCAGTCATTAAGACAATTAGATAGTTTAAAATAGTGATTAATAATTCAAAGCATACATGCAATCAATCATAAGCAATTAAATAAAAATTACATATTCATGCTAAGGCTCAAGGCTTCGCCCTAGCAAAACGGATTAGTTATGCATATTCATAATTAAAATCATAGAAAATATTATTATGAACAAAATGATTGAAAACACCTTAAAGTAAAAGTCTAAAATTCTCCTAGAACCCTAGTCAATTTCCTATCTCCAAGTTGCATCAAAGAAGAAGTAGAAAAACTAGAGTCGACCAAAACCTTATATCGCTCTCCTAAACTCTGCGCTAATCCCTAATAAAAGTCTTTGGCTCCAACTAGGAAACCAAATAATAATAAAATATACTGGAAAATAAAGTCCTTTTTTTTTTTAAATATCGGAACATCCTAAAAAAATAAAGTCCTAATTAAGTTAGGAGAATCTGCAAGGGTATTGTCCAGCCACGTTTTAGCCTCAAATCTCCTCCAAATCCGGCCAATGACAACTTGTTTTAAATATCGGAACATTCTGAACACATCTCTAGAAGGGGCTGAATCCAAAATAGGTATCTTGAGCTCCAAAACTCGCAATTAAACCCAAAACGTCGCTTTTGCAGCATCACTCACTACTCTTTTATTCTATCGCCAGAAAATAACCACTTGGTGGAAAAATCTGATATTTTGATAGAATCAAGCTAAGCGACTCATGAACATCCTCCAACTGGAATTACTCCAAAATTCATCCATTTGATTACGTTTTACTCCAAAAGAAGTCAAAAGTTCTATATTGAAAATCCAATTCAAAGTATCAACATTCTTCCAAAATAATAACCAAAATAAACTAAGATTAGAGCAGAATATGTAAAATAATATTGACTCATAACCTTCAAAATAGTTCCACTTTTACATTATTTGGGATGATTTTGCTCCTAGTTTTTAATCACAAATTCAAGGCAGATGGAGCACAAGGTATACAAAGTTTTGTGACACTCAGAAGAAACATATGGATGAGAAGGCTGTAGGAAATGAAAGTTTTGTTTGTCCTCTGGTGGTGGTGGTGGTTAAGATTTCATATCAATGCTTAATCATAAAATACAAAATAAAGAGAAAGCAAGTGGACCCAGAAATGTTACTGTTTTCAAATGGGTGTTTGGTCATCACCGTCATAGATAAAATGTCTTAATGCATCCAGCTAATGTAAGGTAGATTGTTGTTTCACAATAGGACGTTATGTCTAAAAATATGACATAATATTGTATTTGCTTTATTCCCTAACATTTTATAAACCAGTGCTAGAAAGAGAAATTGTTTTTAGCTGGGGATTACTTTTGCTTACTTCTGATTATTGAAATTTTATCATAAAACTAATTGATAATATAAAAAGTAACACACTCCTTATTCAAGGATCATTTTTTCATCAATTTGAAATTAATTTACTACAGTACTCTAAATGCATAAAGACAATTTAGCACTTGCCAAACAATTAAATGCACAAAGAAAAACAAAACCAAAATAAAACTTTGGAATTCGAATTGCAGTTTCTTTACATCCAGTTACTCTTGGGAATTGGGATGCCATATACAACTTGGTGGGTACTCATAAATTATTTTTGAAAATCATCAAATGTGGCTTAAGTTTTGGAAGAAGCTAAACAAAATAATTAAAAAAATGCATAACAGAAAGGTGAGTGGTGATCGTTGTGACTAATAAATTGTTGGGTGCTCTCTTTGTTAGCATATAAAACCATAAACAGCTGTTGGAATCGACCAACGATGATTGAAATCCCGTTATTCCATCATCTTTTATAAAACTATTATTTGCATATATGATTTATGAAAACAATTTAGTATACTTTGTACAATATAAAATATCGAAATGAAAGAAGGTTATGGCTTATTAGGCAAAAGCATTAAATAATAATTGGAATGACACTTGCAAAAGCCAAATATCTCGATCTTTCATTTGGCCTTGCAATGTTCACATCGTAAGAAGAAAACAAAGAACCCTTGAAACCTTTCATGCATACACACGGTACAAATAATATTTGTTGTTAAGCCAATGTCTTTATGTGTTTTATGGTACAATCCAATCTCTCGTCTAGCTTTGCTACAATGAAAATGAGAAATGAGATGAGAGTCAATCCCGAATGTCATAATTGATTCGTGAGGAGTGAAATTGTTTAGAAAATGTGAAATTCTTTCATAACTCGGTTCCTGCTCATTGTTTTTTTTTTTTCTCTTCCATTCCTTAGGGAAGCATTTTTATTTTGGAGTAGGATTTTCTCTTCTCCTATTTTCATCTCCTTCCCTCCTCTCATCTCACACTTCATTTTTGTCTTATTATTTTTATAAAAAAAATCAATATAAAATGTTAACATAATTTATTCGTAACCGTTCAAGTAAAAGGAAAGGTAAAGGGAGAGAAGAAGATTAGCTAACATTATCCAATAGGCACTGGTCCTTGAGGAGAGGAAGTAGCTTTTATGCGGTTGGTGCTTGACAGTGTGATGATTCCTTGTCCAGTCCCTCACTCTATTTCGTTTAAGATCTGTAATATTAGCAGTAAAGCAAAACCAACTATAGCATTTTCCTCACACTTTTCTCACATATATATTATCACGTATCCAGCATGAGTGTTGACCCTAAAAAGGGTACAAACAGAGAGAGAGAGAGGTAGAGAGAGGACCCCTTATTTCTCTTTGTTTTCTTAAATAAATACGGATCTCTTCGAAAACAAGCTTGCAGAAGAGAGAAAGCAATTCTGACAATCTAACGCTACCATGATGTGGATTGTGGGGGAGTGGAGTGGGTTTAAGAAAGATTGAACACCTTAGATTCATCTCTCTCTCGTGAAAACAATGTGGGGTGTGTGTGAGAGAGAGAGAGAGAGAAGATAGAAACGTTTCCGTCGGTATAGTCACGTGGGATCCACTTTCACGGACAGTCTAAAAGTGCTTCTTTCTCTTCTCGAACCCTCTGAAAAAACATTGCCCCATGTGCTCAGCTTCATCACCGTCTGCTGGCACTCTCTCTCTCTCTCTCTCTCTAAGTTTCATTTGCACACCCCCAATCAAACAAAACGTCTCCACTCCCATGTCCACCAAGCTCACATTTTGATCGCCTAACTCTCTCTCTCTCTCCCTCGCTCACTCTCTCTCTAACACAATGGACTCCAGAACTCGCCTTGACCATGTTCTCTTTCAACTCACTCCAACCAGGACAAGGTACATAGAAGATCCAATCTTTCGTGTAGTTTGATGTTGTTTCATGCAATGAAACAGTTTACATTTTCTGGGTTTCTGCTAAAGGTTAGTTTTTTGTGTGTTAAAAGATGTGAACTGGTGATATTTGCTGCTGGTGGTGGTGCAAACGAGAAATTGGCTTCAGGGCTTCTGGAACCATTCCTTGGTCACCTGAAATGCGCCAAGGATCAGATTTCCAAAGGAGGGTACTCCATCATTCTTCGTCCTTCGGACTCCGGTGCCTCCTGGTTCACCAAAGCCACTTTGCAGAGGTAATGTTGTAAAAATGTATGTGTTTTTTCTAATTATCTAGCATAATTGAGCGATAATTTTCTAAATTTGATCACCAAGTTTGGATCTGGGTTTGTGATAAATTCGAATGAAGAATTGGATTAATTATAGAAATAAACGCTTATATTTGTAATTGAGATGACCAAAGTAGTAACATTGAAGTTGGAGAGTTCGGGTGGCTATTAGATTTGATGTAATCGTGTAATGTTCTGATCTTTAGGATGTTATGTCTTGCGGATTTTGTCATGTGTGAAGCGCGAAATAGTTTTCATTGTTGACAGATTGAGTAGTTGGTGTGATGTTATTGGTGTGAATGCTACAGGTTTGTGAAATTTGTTAGCACGCCAGAAGTTCTTGAGAGATTTATGACTATTGAGAGGGAGATTTTGCAAATTGAGAATTCAATTCAATCGAGTGAACTAGCCGAATCAGAAGGTGCATTTCGGAGATCCTTCATATTATTTACCCTGTTATTGTATATTCTTCAATTCACTTACCTGCTGATTACATTTACTGAATCTACAGCATTCTCAATTTGTTGAATTATTCTAGCATCAAAATCAATGATTAAACACTATTTTCTATTATGGGAAAGCTTGCGAGTTATTGCTCTTTAGGATACTAACGGTGATGTGCTGCATGAGCAATAGTGTTTTAGGAAAATCTTCCCCAGATACTAGGGATTGTATGTCCTTAAAGATAACAAAATATCGACTCTTGTTGAACCCTTAAGCATGCTTTAATCTCTCCGGTAAGGCTGCTCCGCTGTGACATAGAGGTCGTAAGTAGAAATAGCAAATCGTCTCACAGGAGTAAGCATCTGATCCAACCCGGACCGTGCAATGGTGGGAGTCTTGTGCATGGGCGCCCTTTGTCCTTGTCAATTTAACGGCTACAGTTGAGAAAATGTGTCTTCTAACTTTTGGTTTCTCAAATGTCGACAGCAGATGGGAATCAAAATAAGTCAACTGCAATCAAGGTATGCATCAATCGGCAATTGTATGTGTAAAAGTACTGATTTGGTTCCTTTTGAAGCTCTTGCAATTATAATGAACCGTTTTGTTGTGTTGTGATGGTGTTTTAGTCAAACAGTGAATCCAATGGAGCCATTAATGCTGTGCCAGAAGAAAATTCCAAGTAAGTAGTCTGGATTTTCAAAAGTTCATATGTGATTATTATACTGCTTGGTTAGAACAAATTGCATTTTCATGCATTGATTATTCAGCTTTTGGTGTTGAACAGGATTCGTCTTCAACGTGTTTTGGAAACCCGGAAGGTAGTACTATGCAAAGAGCAAGCGATGGCTTATGCTCGTGCTTTAGTTGCTGGATTTGAACTGGACTACATAGAAGATCTTATATCTTTTGCTGATACTTTTGGAGCTACACGCTTAAGGTATGAAATGTTGACTTGACTCACCTGTTACCGATTTCCACTAGTTTTTTGAAGGCTTTTATCCTCATTCCAAAATTAATGTTATCCACTGTTTTTCTTCTTTTCTCTCATTTGGAGGTTCGGTGGGTGTGTATCTTTATTAAAGGACGACATCTCAGTTTCGGTTTTTTATTTTCAGGGAAGCATGCATTAATTTCATAAATCTATACAAGCAAAAGAACGAAGATAGGCTTTGGATGGAAGAAATAGCAGCAATGCAGGCACTTTCTCAGCCACAACTGCCGTACTTGGGAACATCAGGAATAATTCTTGCTGGAGAAGATAATGACCCCCATCAGAATCTCATGATAAATGTTAACCAAAACATTCTTTCTGTTGGGAAGAATAGCTCATTAGACACATTAGTGTCGGAGTCAACAAGTCATGGAAGTCTCGACGCGAACCAAGGTATGGTTAAACACCCAAGAGTCGTTCCCGTTTCTGCCTATAATTTGGCTGTGATCTACTCGGCCCAAAAACTTGTATTGCAACTTTGTATTAGATAACTCCATCCATGACATGGTTAAAAAATCACAATCTACAGATATTTCGATGATCATCTTCTTTTTCATTTCACATCTGAACAATCTTAGAGAGAAGTTAATAATATTAATAATAGGAAAGAAACTCAGCTTCCATCTCCAACGTCTTCTTGTCTTGTGCAGATAATAGCTTGCCAACATCGATGTCATCAATGGATGGGAAGGCACAAGTACCAAACCCATGGCCAAACCAGCATCCTCAGTACATGCACAATTTCCAAGGTCCTGTGTATCCACAAAGGCACCCGTATCAAGGTTACCTTTTTCCTGGTATGCAGGTTCCGACATATTATCCAGGGAATATGAACTGGCCTCCGAATGGGGAAGAATCTGGCCCTATTTTTGATCAGGAATCCGATGGACGGAGGAATCGTAAATCTCATAGGAATAAAAAGAAACATTCTCATGAAAAAGTAGTAGAAACTTCAGACCAAGATGTATCCGGTGACAACACTGGCTCCAGTTATGAGAGTGAATCTGATGATCAGACGCATAAGCAAAGGCATGGGAGAAAGTCCTCGAGAAAGGTTGTTATCCGAAATATCAATTACATAACCTCTAAGAGGGATGGAGAAACAGGAAGTACGTCTGAGGGAAATTCATCCGACAAGGATGGATTTGTTGATGGGAAATCCATTAAACAGCAGGTAGAGGAAGCTGTTGGGTCATTTGAGAAGAAACATAAATCAACCTCACATCGTCATAAAAAACAAGGTGGAGGCAAGTTCCGTGGCGCTGTGGATGATTCAAATAGTGGTGTTGCAAGTACTTATGAGGGAGAAAAACAAAATGAAAACTGGAATGCTTTCCAAGACCTTCTCATGAGGGACAAGGATGAAAGTTCGTTTGCTACAGAACCACACAATGTACAGATTGAGGAGGAATATTTTTCAAGTAAGAACTCTGGCGAAGGAAAAGTGACTAAGCAACGAGCAGATTCAAGTGAATTTTTTGTGGTGACAGAGAGGGATTCAAGTAATGATAGTAAACCACGTGTCCAATACTTCGAAGGTGACGAGAATGTTGGCCGGATTACCAAGAAAGAAGATAGCACATATGAGGACGTATTATTTTCACGGAGAACTGAAGAATCTGGAAACAAATCCCATGATACTTTATCTGATTGTGTCAATGAATCGTACATAACCAAATGTTCTAAAGAAGGGGATTGGTTCATGAACAACCAAACAGATATATCAGCAAATAGGGATGTCAATAATGATCTGAAATTGTTTGATGGTGTTGATGCAATTCATGCGGAGAGGAATAAGAGAGATGTTCTAGGGGATGACTCTTTCATGGTTCAAGGCCGATCACTAGTTGATCAATCTGATTCTCAGTTCAGGACAGATATAAGCTTCGTCCCAGAGATCAATGGAGCTACTCAAGATGAATATGGCATGCAAGAAACTTCAAATGATAAACCTGAAGCGTATAGTGTTCATGAACCGGATGACCTTTACATGATGCTTGACCGTGGATCAGCTATGGAGCATGCTGTGGCACCATGGACTCCCGAAATGGATTATGAAACTATTGCTTCATCATTTGAAGCTACTAAGAAGAATCCTGGCACTGAAGCAAGTGATTCCGTTGAAGTTAAGCAGCCTTCTGATGGTAAGGGAAGGAATGATAAAAATAGTGGAATTCCTGGACAAAAAGCCAGGTCTAAAGTTGTAAATGGATCTTTGGCGAAAAGCAAGTCTGATGTCATGTCAAGAAGCAAGAAACCTGCTCCTGTAAGCAAAAGCACAGTCCACAAGAGCAAATCTGAAATGGTATGTACTGAAAGAAACTCCCTTTATAAGGTTTTCTAAGATAGTTTTAAAGAGTTTGTAGTCATATCACTGACTGTATCTGATATTTACTATTTCTTTAAAAGATTTTTCGCCCCTTTTCCCGTCAATTTATTAGAAATTTATTATTTGGTGGCTTCATTATGCAGTTGAACTTTCTGTTATGTGTGTTATGTGTTTCCCAAATCAAATGGAATTTTCACTTTTTCTTAGATGTCTTGAGACTTGATTTTTGTTCATTGCTACTAACACTCTCCCTCTCCCTTCCATTTCCTTTTTGCTGGTTTATTGACTTTCTTTTCCAATATTTATTAGGAAAAAGAGCGGAGAAAGAGAATGGAGGAGTTACTGATTCAACGCCAGAAGAGAATTGCTGAAAGGAGTGGTTCTGATACAGCAATATCTAAGAAGGCCCCAATGGACAATAAAACTACCAAAATCTCCATGACTAACTCGAAGAATGAGACTAAGAAATCAGATAAGCCTGTCATGCGGAATTCCACCATTGAACGCCTTGCAACTGCACGAGTAACTGAAAAGTTAACACCAACTTTGCCAAGTGCTGGCCAACCCAAAAAACAGAACATCAAGGCAAACGGTGTGGTTGCAAGTGCCTCATCACAGAAGGCAGCTGCTGCAGTGAATAAGAAACCCACTCCAAACAAAGCCAAACCTTTGGGTACAGAAGAGGACCTGAAGAAATCAAATCAATTAACTTCATCTGACTCTAATGTCCAGGAAAAGGTTTGCATAGAATCCACAGAAGCACTGCCGGTTAAGTCAGCAGCTGCAGTTGTAACTCAACCCACCTGTTCCATCAATCATTTGGAAGAGAAAAAAGAAATCCATGGTACATCATCTGTTGAAAAGAATGAGGGAAATTTGATGTTTCAAAGAGAGGCCCTGGAGAATGGTAGCACCAATGGGTATTCTCCCAATTTGGTTTCATCTGTACCTTTTGAAGAGAACGCTCAAAAACTGAATCAGTTTACAGGAGATGTTGAAGAGTTGCCTAAAGAATTTCCAGTTCTGAGTGAAGACAAGAGAAATTATATCTCGGAAATGAGTGTATCTCCTCCTATTCTGGGATCACCTAAGAAAGCTTTGATTGTTTCAGCTGTGAACAATGAAGAAACTGGTGCAAAAACAAAGAATTTACCAATTTCTGAGATCTCTGAGATAGAAATCTCTACTCCACCAAGTGATGAAACACTTGCGGAACTCCACTCCAGGAAGAAGTGGAACAGTGATGAGAACTCTCCTAAAGCTGCCAAAGGGTTTAAGAAGCTTCTATTGTTTGGGCGGAAGAGCCGAAACACTCCTGTCAATTGATATTTGTGGAACTAAGATAATTCATTGCTAGTAGCTTTTGTTTGCAGCATGTCATAATATTTTTCCATTGGTTTTTTGGGTTGTTCGTGTCCAAAAGGGATGGACCGACCAATTGAATTGCTTGATAATGCAGCTGATGCATTCTTTATGGCTGTCAAATGGAATAGCCTCACCGCTCTCGTATCCAATAAGGCTTCCGGGTGTTGCTGCCACACAAGGAGAGCACTGTAAGTTATGTATTTTTTTTTTGTATATCCTAGGAAGATAGAAAGATAGCCATCTGCTTATTTGATATAGCTTGTGCATTTGAATTGATAGACAATACGAGCTATTTTCTGCATCTCTTGTAATATTCTCTTATATCAAATCTGTTTGTTTGTGTAAGAACAGACATCTTTGCACCTTTGTTAATCAGCAAGTACATAATGTTTGTGATATCACTGATCCACACAGGCTGAACTTGCCGATCTACTAGTTTAGAATAGCCGTTTGATTGGTCTTGGAATAAGAATTCGTAAGATGTATCTGTCGTTCGTTGACAGGGTCGAACTGTTTTTGGTTAGATTTGTCATGGAGGCCTTGACAGTTCTGAACTAAACCAATTAGAATTCTCCTGTCTGTATAAGTAAAATGTGCATAGAAGAATGAGTAGTTGGAATCCTAAGAGTTTAAGTAAAAATATACTCAATTCGGTAACAGTACGTTCATAAAGTACCATGCAAGCATCATTCACTGTAAACGAAATCATCAGA
Organism: Malus sylvestris; assembly: GCF_916048215.2. Taxonomy (NCBI): domain Eukaryota; kingdom Viridiplantae; phylum Streptophyta; class Magnoliopsida; order Rosales; family Rosaceae; genus Malus; species Malus sylvestris. The sequence continues at coordinate 29,416,867 of NC_062262.1, forward strand.
TTAACCCCATTGCTGCATCCTTCTCAAGATAATCAGAAAACTGAAAAGTTTTTACGATGCCTATACTCTGCCTTGAGACACTTCAGTTTGGCTACTAGATCATCATATTCCGGAAGCTTGGGGTGGACATGGCTGGAGCAAGGAGACGTTCCCTGCGCCATTTTATGTCCATCAACCGGACCAGCGAAAGAATTGCGACTCCTCACCAACATCTTGGAGCGATCTTTGTTCACAGCATCCCCATTTGTACTTTTTCTAGGTGTAGTAGTCATGGCATGTGTCCTAGGGTTTCCATTTCCGTCCCGTAAGTCGATATCATTTTTCTTGATTTTGTTTAAGCCAACTGAACCAGCAGTTGTACTTGAGCCATTATGAAAATGGCATAGCGTGGCCAGTGAAAGCTTACCGTTCGCCAGCGAACAACGTATCCGAGAACTCTTCTCTGTTTCCGAATTCGGAATTTGTATTTGAATCCCATCAGCTTTCTGCTCATCCTTGAAATCTCTGTCTGCAAAGCTATAATTCTGTGCCATCAGGAAAAGCACTTTTAGGAAGTCATCAAATTTACATTTCAAATATATTAGGTTCAAACCACAAGTAGGACTAAATGTTATTGTGCAAGGTTATAAACTTCCGATGTGAGGTTCTATTAACAATGTCGTCGATAATGTGGTCAGTAAATGTGATACAAATCACATTTGTGCGCACCTGGTGTGTCGTGCCTTGGCTATCCTGAAGCGCCAGCTGGACATTGGTGTTCTTCATTATATCACCTATTAAATACTGTTTCACTTCGTCCGGAATCAGAGTTATGCATAGTTTCTCCTTCAACTGAGAATTCACAAGATTCCCAGGACGTAATTCGACACTGATAACGTCGAGTTCCCATCCGTATTGCTCTTTGAACAGGCCACGCAACAGACGCAGCTCTGGCAGTTCACCACATCTTGAGGCAGCAAATATTAAACTTGCAACTGCTTCTCCAACAGCACCAGGCAAGTCCTGCACTGTCCTGCAGAATTTATTGGTTTGTTAAATTTATTTGTATAAAGCTTTATCGGGGAAGGGAATAATTGAACACGGAACTTCAAGTAACAGTGAATGCTTTTAACGAACTGAGTTGCAAATCCCTTGATACCTACCTGTTATTGTACACATGGACAATACTGGTAGTAATGCAATTGCAGAAATGGGCAATTTGATCATATGCAGCCAATAAGCACTGGTCCTTGTGGAGTTTCTCAACCTGGACATAAGAACAAAAGGGGTGGTCAAAAGTTGTCCTTTAAAGAGACTTAAAACCAAATTAACGCCTTTTGGGTGATTGTTAAAACTAAGAGGTGGTCAAAATCACTCCTTATTGCGTTTGGCAAAAAAAAAAAAAAAAACTAAAAAAGTGTCCAAACAATAAAAGTATTTTTTTAAGAAACAAGTGTTAGATGTTTCTTCAAGAAGCACTTAAATGTTTTATAAAACTTTCAACATATTTTTAATAAAAGCACTTCTAATGAAGGTTCTTATTACCATAAGTGCTTCTTACATAAGCAATTTCAAATTTCGACAAAGAAAAAAAAAGAAGTAATTTCAAATGAGTCCCAAGATCCACGATGTATCATACAACAACAAAAAGGGTCTATTAGTAACTAGAAGTGCATTACTTTGTACGTATATCATGTGACAAGAGAGAAAGTTATGAGATATCATGTGACAAGAGAGAAAGTTATGAGAAATATATCTCCCATTGTACCAAAGTATATCTCTCATACCACAAGAGTCGGGTCAAAACCCAAGTGGCCAAAATTGATTTCTTTAAAAAAAACATGGGTAAATGATGGGAAAAAAAAAACACAATTAGGTAGTGCAATCCTTGATTAGCAAGAGATTAAATTACCCTAGGTAAAGCTTGCTCTAGCTGTCCATTTCGGAGAAGCAGAGAGATGTCAACACGTGCCTGCCTCACAATAGCATCTCTCCTATTCTTTTGGATGGTTAAATGCTTCTGCACTTGCGTAACCAGGCTCTTGCTGCAATACAAGCATGCACCATTAGTCACCTCGGCACAGCCATATTTGAGTTTGATGTAAATCTTTTATTTTTAAACAATAGGAGACTAGAAATCGAACGTGAGATCTCTTCTAACATTTGACAGTAATACCATTAGAGAGATGTTCTTAGTTGTGTAACCAAAATTTGATAACCCTGTGCATATCAAGTTCAATGTGGCACAACACTTAAAAATACGTATAAAATCGTATCTGAGCAGGGCAGCATGTTTACGATTAACAAAGTCTCAACCAATAATATGTAGTAACCCGATTCCGAAGAAAATAACCACAAGCATTTACATCATTGTAAAACAAATGATAATCATTTACACCATCATTGATGATCGGTATATAAAACGTAAAGGATTGCAGTAGTTAGGCTTAGCCAAGTTGGCTACAGCAGTGTGCTCCTTCCGCACCCAAGTGCAAATTTTCTCTTAGTAGTTTACAGGAATTAGTGTAGAATATCGTTTGTAACAAACAAACAAAACAATAATAATAAAACTTAAAGGGTCAAGAAAGATTGTTTTACCATTTGGACACTCTTCTCCATCTTGAAGCCTTGGTCCATATAATTGCAGCTCGGAGTGCACCATACCACATTGTTTTCTTGGTTTTGCTTTGTCCTTTTACAAAATGGCTTTCTCACTTCTGCACTGAAAATTTGTTATCCACTGAAAATTTGTTATCCAAAGAAGAAGAACAAAATGAAGAATTTTAGGGACTATTTTGGCTTTGGCAATGTGATGGGAGAGGAAAGTTTTGGCCTTTGGGACTCATTAGGGCAGTATTTACATATCAACTTAATAGCAGATACTAATTTTCTCAAGTAAAAAGTAAACCATCTTTTGTATTAGGAAGGTGATCTTATAACCAAAAGGGTATATAATTAATTCAATTTAATTACTCCAAGATCTTTATGCCATTTCAGAAATATCTCCTTGGTTATACAAAAATCATTTACGAACATCATCAGCCAGAAAGTTGTAATCTTTTGAGAATTTTTTACCACAAGATTTGATAGTTTTCTTAGGAAATGAATTGGTGCATGCATTTAGGTATATATTATATAAGATTTGTTCATAAAATATCGTAAGAATATGTTATACTAGCCGTCAGATTAGTCCTTGTATTAAGTTCACTTTTATTTCTTTCTTTTTATTTCTCATTTTCCATAGAAGCTATTACGATTTGTCTATGTTATGCGTACACCTTAATTGGCAAATAGACGGATTCCAAAAATAGTGAAAAGCAGTGGTTCCCTAAACGATAGTAAATTGTACAAGAGGATAAGGTGCACAAAAGTTGCCTCATTTGTTAGTGGTGGATTTGTGTTTCTTTTAATACAAACGATATTTATAATAATTTATACTAAGGGGATGAGAGGGTTTGAACCTGGATGAAGCATTTGGTTCTTGAAAACGAGCGAGTTTGCAGCATAAGATTCTACATGCTTTGTTTATGTTGTTTTTTTGTTTGGGTCAAAGCTTGTTTATATTGTTATACAACCCTTTTTGTCTCGCATACTTTTAACCCTAGTGAAGCCACTTTTATACCACCCTATATCCTTTAAATTTATGATCAACTATTTTTGTGGCCTCTCTGGTGACCCCGCTCTTTGAACTGTGAAAGAGCTTGTTAATTAAACACAAGCAATGTTTAAAATATTGATATAGGTGGAAATATCGATATGCAAATTAATAGATATATATTGATATCAATATCGGTTGGTCTTCGACGAATTATGAAAATTTGCAATGGGAGGAGAATATCAACTCATTCAGATTTTAGTCAAAATTAAAGAAAACTTTCTCATAAAGAGTTGAAAAGATTGAAATCTGTAATTGGTTCCGACAATATTTTTGCAGTGAATCGGTGAACATTGTCGATATTCATTGATTTTTCCAAATCTCATCGATATGAAATTTGCATTTCACCTCCTTTCCATATTCATCCTTAATTTTTTGGATATTTCAACAAAAATATCGTCAATTTTGTAAATAATTTAAACATGGAATACAAGTAGTGATTCCCATTATTCTTCCATTAAAAGAAGAGTTAAAGTTATCATTTCAATCAAATCTAAATAGTCTTGAACATTTTTTTTCTTAAAAAAACCAAAAAAAAAAAAAAAAGTCTTGAACATTAGTCATACGAGTTTGTGGAGTTTATTCGCTATAACTACTCAAAGTTGGGAATGATTTAGGGTTTGACGGGAAAACGCCCCAATGAACTACAATACTCACATATTTTATTTAATCATTTCATTATCCAATAACTTGGAAAGCAATTTCATGTAACAAATAGCTTGTGTACACTACTACAATATAAGCTATCACCGGCGAAGCAAAAACCAACAATAAACCTAATTTCTGTCGGAAAGTTGGCAAAAATCCGACATAAAACAATGTAATGTCGCATTTCAATAGCGACACTAATGCTTGCGTCACGAAAGGCCTTCAGTGTCGGTTTGATTGCTTAATCCGCCACTATGCAGCGTTGTTTCAAAGCGACACTGACATTAGCGTCGCTTTAAAGCGACGTACATTTGAACATTAATTATAATATATCCACCTCACTGTCGGTTCTAACCGATATTCCCATAAAATTATATAAATAAAATATACCTAAACCGACGTTATATAACCATTAAATAAATAAAATATTCAAATTTAGCAATTTAATTATAATATATAGCCACCCTACTGTCGATTCTAACAGACATTGTCTTACAATTAAATAAATAAAATATACTAAACCGACGTTAGATAACAATTAAATAAAAAAAAAATTCAAAGTCAGCAATTTAATTATAATATATATCAACCATACCGTCGGTTCTAACCAACATTGTAATAAAATTAAATAATTAAAATATTCCTAAACCGACGTAAGAAAACCATTACATAAATAAAATATTCAAACTAGTAACGGTCTTAACCGACACTACCCTTGTTAATATTAATAAAAAAAACGTAAATCTGCATCATTTTCAATTAATTGGTACTAAAATATACAAACATTAATAAAAAAAATTAACAAGACATATAGTGCCAAAATATACAAATATTATACATCAAACGTTCCACATAATATACAAAAACTCATCCGTCACAACAAACACTAAATCCGACATTACAAACATAACATACAAAAACAAAAATATAGAACAAATGTGTCATATTTATCCGCCAAGAAAGCGGACCACATAAACTACTCAACCGAACCTGAGCCTGAATGTGGCCCAGATCCTTCTCCTCCTTGAGATCCTCCTCCTCCTTGAGATCCTCCATCTGCTCCTAAATACCTTGTGAAGTCCACATCAAATCCACCACCAGCAAGCATTCCAGAAAACCCCCCAACTGGAACTTCAGGACAAAATACAGCAGGAGCAGCCATCTCAGGTCGATATACTGGCGTTTGATAATGTGAAGACTGCTGCATGTATGACATGTGAGGATGCTGCATATATGGCATGGGCGGCTACTGCATGTATGACATGGGCGTAGGCATCGGATACATAGGATATGAAGGTTGCTGATTATGGCCAGCATACGGATATGCAGGGGGAGGCTGACTATGGCCCAACTATTGAGGAGGCTGACTCTGGCCTAACTGTTGAGGAGGCTGACTCTGGCCTGACTGTTGAGGAGGCTGACCCTGGCCTGACTGTTGGGTTCCCGGGCTATACGGCGGTTGAGGCTGAAATTTTTGAAGAAACATAGTAAGCAACTGATTACTATGTTCAAACTTGCCCTCTAGGTCCGAAAGCCGTTTATTAGTATTTTTTCTTCCCTCATTCTCAACACATTATTTTCAATCATCAACAATGCCATTGCACTATTAGATGACCTCCTGGAGGAATTTGATGTAGAAGATGAAGAAGATGCATAGGACACCATATCAGGAGTCACCCCATGACCATACCCTCTGACTCTGTTATGAGTCTCAGGACCCATTGTATCAACATAAACACGGGTTCTAAGTTCTTCATTATCCTCTTGGCCCGACTCAATCAAATTTTGCAAATTGCCCTCCATTGTTGCCTTGCATTACAATTTAAAAAAAAAAATCAAACAATAGTAAAACAGAAAAATAAGTTATAGATATTAAAAATTAATAACAACAAACGACAAACACGAAAAAATCAACGAAAACATCAATTACCGTTGTACGCTCTGACGTTTCATCAATCCAACTTTTATCCTTTCGTGTATGACATTCACAGAAAAAGGTTACTGGATCCGCCTCTTTCCCATGCTGGTTCCGCTTTATGAAAAATAAAGTTTCATACAAACAATTTTAAGCACACCTCATACTAAAAATAAAATTTATAATTATGTATTATTTAAAATTAACAACATATCTTTAAAGTGAACAATCCTTACAAATTCTTGCCATTTTCTTGCAAAAGATTTTGTCCCAGTAGTATGGTTCATTGTTTTCTTTTTCCGATTAATCTTATTTTTCTCAGCAACCTCCTGACAAAAAACGGAAATTTTTTAGGCAAATTAAAAGTTAAAACGAAATAAATCATATAATAATTACCCTAGTTTTTTCCTTATTCCAGTATGCCACCAATGCAGCCCACTGTGCATGATTCACTTCAAGTGGAGGGTGGCTGCGCTCCTCTTCTGCTCTTTTAGAATAATGCTCTTTTTTTAACTTATTTCTATATTCTTTATGTGCATGCTCAGCAATCTTAAGCGTCATATGGCGAATTATAGGCATTTTCACAATATTAGCATCTTCAAAAAAAATATTACCCTGCATTCATAAAAAAATAATCAAGCCAATCAATTATTATTACATTTATCGCTTTTTTCTTCTATTCTCAAGGAAAAAAAATTATATATATACCTTTATTCTATTCCACAAAACTTCCTTATCTTCTTCCTTAATCTTACGCCAATCCCTCTCTAACGGGAAATTTCTGTTGTCTCGTACCTCCGCTGCTACAAGTCTTGAAAATTCACTAGACTTATCACTAATGCATTTTCCGGACGAATCAAACGAACAAAGTTGTTTCGTCCATTTAGGAATTAAGGGTCCCCGCCTCCGTTGAGATGTTCCTTATTATAACAAAAAAAAAAAGCAATTAAAAACACAAAAACAAATGTAGATTTTCAGTTTAAATATAATACTAGTTTAAACACAAAACAAAACTAAAATTATAATAACCTTAGCTGCGATCTTTTTTCTTGAGCTACGATCTTTTTTCTTGAGCTATCATCTGCGTTGGTAATTTTATATCTTGATTTACCACAAACCGAGCACACGGTCAAATCCGAAGTATCTTTCCAATAGATCATGCAATCATTGGGACATGCATCAATTTTCACATACGACAGACCCAAGTCATTTATAAGTTTTTTTGCCTTGTAACGGGTTTCAGGCAAACAATCCCCTTCAGGCAACATTCTTTTAATTAACTCCAGTAAAGTGGTGAAGATCTCATCTGGCATTCCCACTAAACACTTAATCTGATACAGTCTTACAACTGCTTCCAATTTCTTAAACTGCTTACAACCTGGCCACAAATCTTGATCTGCCTCTTCAAGCAACCTAAAAAAAGTCTCCACCTCTTCTGGACGCCCTTCCCTAATGGGGGGTTTAGTAGACGGCCCAACACCTTCTTCTGTTAATGGTTGGACAAATACATCATTAAGAAAATCATGCATGCCAATCACCTCATCTCCTGTTTCTTCTTCTCTAATTGCCATATTTTGCTCTCCAATGTTTTGCTCGCCATGATGTCGCCACCAAGCGTTTTTATAATCTTTATCCATATCATACAATATGAGATGTTCAACAATAGTGTTCCTAACAAAAGTGTATCGATTACAACATCTTTTGTAAGGACATCTAAACTTATCAGGTCCAACACCATTTGCAACTGCTTGATCCAAAAACAAATTAATTCCAGCTGTATACGCTTCAAAATTTCGAGGTATCGTCAACCAACTCTTGTCCATGCTTTACCACTTTACGAGGGCAAAATAGTACGTTCACACTAAGATGCCTACAATCTTTCAATCCCTATCATGTAGGCATAACTATTAGAATTTTCAATTTCTATCTTTCAACCCTCGAACTCTATCACAATTGCAATCTTTTAATTTTCAACACCTATTATAGTGAAAACAAATTAAAATAACAACAAAAATTTATCAAAATTATGCTTATCTAATCCATTCTAATAAATACCAACCAAAAGTTATCAAAATAACAGCAAAAACAAATTAAAATAACAATTACAGTACAAAACAAATTAATTTAACATAATATATTCTTATATTACTAAATATCATAAATTTATGTTATATTTAATATTGTTAATTTAACATAAATGCTAATAAATATTATTCATTTCCATTTTCTCATAACAATTCAAGTGACAAAATTAATTAATTCGACTAAATATAAATTAATTTAACAAAAATAATAGAAATTTATCTAAGTACTTAAATTAGAATTTTTAAATAAATAAAATTGTGTTTTATACAATTAAAGAATTTAGTGATAGAAACCTGAATTATGGAAGAATTCCGTCGTCGATGAATTCTTTATGTACTCAAGCAGCTCAAATAAATTCCCTACAAAAATGAATTGTAAATAAAAATTAAACATAATAGGAGAGAATAAAAATATTAAAAGCAAAAAACACTTACTGTTGTGAAGAAGTAACAAACGAAATTGGAAGAACAAATAAGAAAGGTCTAAGTGAAAGAACAAGGGGATGGTTTGTAAGAGAGGAAGAACAAACAAGAAAAATGGAAGAGATGATGAAAGAGAACACGGGAGGGTGTATAAAGACCCTCAATCCGTCGCTACAACCGACACTAAGTTTTAAAATATTTTAAAAAACTAAAATCTATGTCGCTCAGAACCGACGCAGGCTTTAAATTATTTAAAAACAATAATTTGTGTTGCTTAAAAGCGACACTAATACTTTATGTCGCTAAAAAGCGACACTGTTTTGTTTAAAGCGACGCTATTATTTAAAATTATTAAAATATATGTCGGTTATAAGCGACATTAAATGTTTACGTCGGTTTAAAAGCGACGTAGAAATTTTATGACGCTTATAAGCGACAGTAAATCCGACGTCATCTTCAGTTAGTGTCGCAACTGTCTTATCCGCCACTATATTAAATTAAACTGACGCCACCTACTGACACTATAAGGCCCTTTTGTAGTAGTGGTATTTGTGTCACATATGAAGCGGCAATTTCTCCATTGGAATGCTTCAAGCTTCCAGGGAAAATATTAACGAGTTGAGGAACCATGGGCATATAACTATAAGCATGCTCAAATTATGCTTCCTCCACTACCACCTTATCGCATAACAAAATCTTTTGCTCGATGTATCTTTGACAAAAAAGAACTATCGTCCGCAACACACAAATGTTCTATGCTTATGAGTTTTGTTTCAACAACTTTAACTCCCACTTAACCACCAATTAAGAGGTACGGGGTTCCATCACAAAAAGCCTTAATGATAATAGCAGTGAACATCCCACGTACGTAAACTGCTCATTATATAATTATTAATGAAATCATTCAATATAAAGAGAATTTAACTTCATGAGGTTTTCAATGTGAGACTTATATATATATATATAGTTTTTTTTAATTTAATTATTATTAGACACACACACGCACATATATATATATATATATATATATATTAATTTTATTATTATTAAGGGGAGAGAGACTTCGAAAATATTATAATTGGAGAGAAGGAAGTTTTGAACCCGAAACGCATAGGTGAAAAACCAACACTCTTATCTGTTAGGATATTGAACTACATGTAATGCAAGACATATATATATATATGCTTCAACCTGATCGCCTAAGTAGGTGTACATATGTCTGTTATATGCTAAACAAATTTACTCATGTCGTCAAGTTTTGTTCATAATGATTTCATTTACCCTCATTATGTTTTTATATGTATATTTTAGTCGGGGATGTGGGAAACAATATTATGAGGCTTTTTTAACCATGTGATGACCTAGACCTCAAAAATCCCCTCCATCACATCAAAGTTTTGCATACCCACAAGGCAATGAGCGTCACACCAGGCTGTGATGGGCAGTAGTGGCATGCGCGAGAGCAAGGAGAAAATGTATTTCACTTAAATTGATTCACTTCACTCAAATTTTACTTCTCAACTTCCTATTTCAGTCCCTCCATCGCAACCATCATTAAGACCTGTCCACCAACAAAATTTTATACTACTAAACTTGTATACCTTACATGCTCAAGGATTTTCTAGTTCCGTCACAGATTATAATCCTCTCAAAAGAAAATTTTTGACTCCGTCAATGCTCATAACAATATATTCTTTTTTTCAGATAAAGATTTTATTGAATTAAACTCATAAGCTAGCGTCGTTTTGGTAATCTTAAGCCAGAAATTCGGTCCGATTAGTTAACGGGCAAATATCACCATGTTCGTTTCTAGTTAACCGCCAAGTCTCATCAGGCAGATAAGGCGAGGACACACTGAATAAAGCACGGGGTGTAGTGCATGGTATAAAATCCACAGAAGGAGACAGTGAAGGACCAGCAAACACTGACTGAAAGCAAGGTTCTAATCTTCTTTCTTTCGTGTGTTTCAAGCGTCCCAAAAATACCGCATAAGTCCCAAAAATACCGCAAAATCAGCCGTTGGATCTGATCTGATCAGATCTATCTTGTTGATGAAAAAGCCTGCTGCACTTTACGCTTAAGAAGCATCCAGTGATTCTCTCTCCGTCTCTCTCTCTGTCTCTCTCTCTCAACAACTACAACACACACAACTCCTCACCGACAATATTGAATATATAATAATCATTTGAAAGCTTTCTGGTGTGGTATGGAGGAGAGGGATCCTCTCCGATCCCATAAATTTTTAATTGTGACCGGAACACGAAGGGTACATCATATGTTTTTATATAAGTGGTAGAAAATTTTATTTTTTAAGTTATTAACTTTTTAGCACACATATCATATCATTGGTATAGTGACACATGATGTACCAATCTGTGTACCAGTCATACTGAAAAATTTCTCCTCCAATCCCTTCCACCTAATTCTCCTCATCAAACAATTCGGATTCTTAAAATTTGATCAAACGGCTACAAACACGGGCTCACTCTAAAGTTATAATAACTTTAGCCGTTGGATCAAATTTCAAGGGTCTGGATTGTTTGATGAGGAGGATTAGGTGGTATGGATCCTTAAAATCCTCGTATGCCAAAATTACCCCTCCAACAATAAAAAGGCTAAATATAATTACGAAAAATATGTTAAATATAAAAATTGATAATTGCATGAGCAATTCGAATTTTTAACATATTCGTTGTTATTTCTATTCAAATGACAGTATTGTTTTCACCTATCCAATTGTTTTAGAATAAAAATATGAGAATTATTGACATTCTGCCTACAACGTTAGCTCTTCGCTTTTGTAAGTGATGAAAACTCCATAAAATTCATAGAGCGAGAGAATGAATTGTAAAATTTCAACCTAGAGTCATTATTTTCTTACAAATAATATGAATTGGACCTTTTTTTTAATATTATAGAATGTAAGATTCGAACTTATAACCTCTTTCAACATTGGAAAGAAAAGTATCATTAGACTAATAACTAGTTGATAATAAAAACTGAACATTGGATTCGTCTTTCTCGTAGACCACACTAATCATATTTCAATAACATATTCACTATGAGCTCAAATAACATATTTTCACTTTGTCTATATTCTTCACTATTTTGATGTTCGCATCTTAATTTATTCTTGAGCGGAAAACAAATATTATCGCATAGCGTACTCCAACATTTCTTAGTTTTTTAACACAAAATGTATTACATTTCTTAGATTTCAAACACAAATTATGTTACAGTAAAAGATTTGCAACTTAAGTGATTAAGAGCATTTATTTTTGCATCTGAAGTCTTAAATCTGGCTCCACCTCTCCCGAACATAAAAGACACAAAATAAAATTTATAGGAGTAAAAGTTGAGTACTTTTACCAGCTAAACAAATTTGTGGTTTTGAGAAGTGGGAATGCGACCTAGAAAATTTCTACAATTAACCAAATTTTGCTTAAGTTTTTTTTCAATGAAGTTCCAATTCCAATATTCTTGACCAACAGGCTATTTTGGTAATTTCCTATTGCAGGTGATTAACCCATTTTCATGTCATTCAACTGGTGGCATGTAGCATTCTGTTGGTAATATATCTTTTCACTATTTTATTATTTTCCTTTTTTTTCTAAAGCTTCTTCACTTATTCAATACACTTCACGGTTGGATTTTGTATTTAGAGGGAGAAACAGATAGACAAATTGCAGACTAGAGAGAGGAGAGAGAGATCTGGGGAGTGAGTGAGTTCTTGAATCCATGGCATCCAAGCTGCTGCTGATTACAGTGTTCATCCTGAATGTCATTGCTTTTGGGCTGGCTGTTGCTGCTGAGCAGAGGAGAAGCTCTGTAAGTTATCTCTTTCCCTTTTTTAATCCAAAATGTTTTTTTTACTGGAAATGGTTGTTGATAATTGAATTTTGATTCTGGGTTTTTCTGGGTTTGTGCAATAAGTGTTCTTTGGTGATATATTATGTTTGGATGCTGAGAAAATGTAGGAAACTAGATGCAGTCTGTGTCCATTGCTTCGGATTGAAGAAAATAAAAGCAACCCGTTTGGTATTTGATGGGCCTAGTACTTTAAATTTTGTTATTCTGATCAAATGAGGCCAAATATATGGGTTCAATCAGAAACGTGAGAACCAAGAGAATTGTGTTCTAGCTGATACAAATAATTTAGTTCATAGTATGGTCATTTCTACTGATATTGCTTGTTTTCTTTCTTGTATGTGTTGTTTCTGTTCATGCATGCATGTGATTTTCTTGGAGAATTTGTTGGAGCAAATTGTATTGATCGCTGAAACATATGCAGGCAAATGTAATTGAATCGTACAATAAATTGATTTCAAGAATAAGATGGTGTTCTTGAACCAAAAGCTTGTTTTGGGAGATTTTCGAGCCAAATAAGAGTGTTCAGAACTGTTGGTTGAGCATAAGAGTTGTGATTATTTGCAGGGGGGGTTGTAGATCAGTTGGTTAAGAGTCTTAAGACCATTCACCCTAGCACCTGATGCCCCGAGTTCAATTTCCCCCTCCCCAGTATCGCTTGTATCACACAAAAAAAAAAGAGAGTTGGGATTAATTTAGCATCCCAAAAACTTCCTTCTTATAATTGTTGTTGATTTGGTCTCATATCTCAATCAGCATTGGAAGTAAGAATCCACAGAGCTTTCCCCTCCTCACCATATATTGAACGAATGAAATCTCGAAATGAGCCAAATAATATTACTAATCCTTCATTCTAATGAGTTTTGCTGAAGGTTGGGCCCCTTGACAGTGCCGATTATATGACAGCAATTGCTTCTTGCTATATACTATATAGTAATACAATAATTTTACTTGTCTAAAAAGTCGTTGCTTGTTGGCTATTGTTATAGCTTCCCACTAGGCAATCACATTTTACTAAACCCATTGAGAAATCGAACAGAGGCCTTAAAATAAACCGGTTTCACATCATCATATTCATTCATAAACCAGTATATTCATCCTCAATGTAATAGCCTAAAAGAAAGTAGTACATTCGGCTTCTAGCTGATATATGAGAGGCAGTCCTTGCTAACAATATATTTGTCGTTCATGACAGGCAACGGTTGTTCAGGATACTGAGTTAAACAACTATTGTGTCTATGAGTCAGACATCGCAACTGGCTACGGGGTTGGTGCATTTTTATTCTTCTTGGTAGGTCAGGTCATTATAATGGTGGCAAGCCGATGCTTCTGCTGCGGGAAGCCATTGAAACCTGGAGGGTCAAGAGCCTGGGCAGTTATCCTTTTCATAGTCTGCTGGTAAGATTTATAACGTGCTGAAAAAAATGTTGCCTAGTGGATTGAGTATAATTTGTCGATTTAATTAGATCAATACATTTGTACTTATAAATGCAGACTAAGTTTAGATTTGAAGTTCCGCACCAGAATTTAAGGTTCACATCTTGCAATGGATTGTCATATGGATATGAATTACTTACACATTTTATTGATGTTACTCTTACCAGGGTCTTTTTCCTAATCGCTGAGGCGTGTTTGCTGGCGGGTTCGGTGAGGAATGCCTACCACACCAAGTACAGGACCATTTTCGGCCAAAGCCCTCCAGATTGCCAGCAACTGAGAAAGGGAGTTTTCGGTGCAGGAGCAGCTTTCATTTTCCTCACCACAATAGTTTCTGAGTTCTACTATGTTTGCTATTCCAGAGCCAGGGAAAGCTTCCAGCCATACGGCGGAGAGGCTGCTGTTGGTCTCGGAACCTTTAAATGATTCCATCATCTTCGGAATCAACATGATCGGCGATCATGATCCTCAATATTTTGTATCAGATAATTTGACCGTGTCTGGGATCCCACATTTCATGTTTTGAGTTGCATAAATGATGTTTTGAAGGGTTTGGTTCAGTTGAGTCTGTAATATAGTGGGGTATTAGTGTTTCTCATGTTTTACATTACTGGTAAAAAAAATTCTCTGATTGTAAAGCCCGGATAAAGAAGGAGGGGGAGGGCGTCAGGTAGTCGACAGCCGGCATTTCTAGGTTACATCGAATCCTTATGATAATGAATCATGAACGAGGATTCATATAGCCGACCCCACATAGTAAGGAAAAGCTTTGTTGTTGTTGTTGTTGATTGTCAAATATGATATTAGTAACAGGAAAATACTTGCTTGTGATCTGTATTTGTTTCAAAAAAGTGAGCATTCGCTTTTGTGAAAGTTCATATTTTGTCCATATGATATTTGTTAATCGACGTGATCAATCTGGCGTCCATGTAATTAAATAATAAGTTTGTAACTTTCTACTAATCCTTGTATGCAATTAGCAAAATCTACACAACATATTACGATAACTAATATATGATCCTCAAGAAATTCACAAGATTTCATGGGCTCTTGTATGGTGATTTGTAGTGATTTACAAAATTATGTCCTTATCGGGATCGGGTTACATTTAGAGCACTTCCAATCACGCTCTCTATTTTTAAAATAAAATTTACCTTAAAAAACTATAAATTTAAGGGAGTTTTAACAAAACACTTTCGGTATAGTTCACTTTTAACGAAAAACCACATTTATACATTTCCCTGGTACTATTCACTATACCTTTAAAAAGAGCTTTTTATTAAAAGGGAAGTTTTTTTGGACTTTTCGTTAGTTTTCCTTAAATTTAATTTAGGGAGTCATTATAACTGTGAACAATAGGTTTTAAATTTTTATTTAAAATATTAGGAAATCCACTGGAGATGCTCTTATGAAGACTAATCAATCAAATTTTTTTGTGTTGTACCCTCCAAACCACAACTAATCAACGATTTTGCTGCAAATTCTGATGTAGTTTTTGGGACTGACTATAATATTTACATGTATTTGATATAATAACCATTTAACTTCGAGATGGTGATTGTATTAAATACATATAAGTATTGCTAAATCAGTAATTTTGTTGTCACTAATAAGAAATGAGCACGTTTATCAACATTTAAGTAATAATCCAATTATTAACTTCTTTGTTATTTAGTTTACAAAATTTAGTCTCTTTAGCATTACTCTTTCAAAATTATGTACTCGCATCAATTGTATAATTGCAATCCGGCTCCTTTGGTTCGTGGAATGGGCTCTTCAGGAATGGACTCAAGAGTCGGAAGAAAAGAAAAGCCCTAAAACCTACAGGCCTGTACAGAGGTCCACAGCTACCATCCCTAACGACTACTACTTCCCACCTTTGATGTTAGTGAATGTGTCAAACTAATTAAAGCACAAATGTATATCACTAGATTAACAGATCAAGGGTGTGTGTGGAAATGCCTTTAAAATAATCGAAAACGTTTTAGATGAAAATATTTTTGAAACCAAACTTTAGTAAAAATACAAGCACACAACTGCTGCTTCTTTCAAAATGCATGTCAAGTAATTTTGAAACCCAAAACACTTCTATCAAAAACACCTTCAATCATTTTAAAATCACTTTCATACGGGCCCAAGCTTCAACCATACAAGGTGATAATGCATTTCAAAAGTCGTGTGTAAAAATTGTCTAGGAATATTAAGTGTCCTTGCCTTGATAAATTGACACTAATGGAACATAAAAATATGATTCATATATTTCTCTTGAATCTCCTCACCAGAGTGTAATTCTAGGAAAACTTCTCTAGTAATGTTTTGGAAACTTAGTATTCAATGGTTGAATTGTATACAAATGGTTGTTACGTGTCTCAACGATAACTTTTTGTATGTGACGTAACACTGTCACATGGTGTTATTAATTCACATATCATAATACGGTAGACAACAAACTATCTTCTAAGTATAATATTAATTTATATACACTGCGTAGATTGGTGACAAAATGATTTCTTTTTCACTAATCTTGGAAGAGAACTACTAAACTATAGTCATTCCCACATAATAAAATCTAAAGGGTGAATTTGTGTCGGCTCACTTAGGGGTGGTTTGGGAGTGAGGTGCTTAAAAAAAGCACCCATGAAAAAAAGCTGGAAGGGTTTTACGTGTTTGGTAAATTGAAAAAAATTGCTTATTTTGGAAGCTGCTGTGAGAATAAGCTGAAATCAAAGGAAAAAACTGAAGCTGTTATTTGCAGCTTTGGAAAACTGGCTTTTTTTCAAAGCACACGGAGCTACAGTGCTCCTTTAATGAAAAGACCCACTATCAGACTGTTTTTTTTTTCCAAAAGCACTTTTACAAAAAAGTTTATCAAACACTCTGCTAATTTATTTCGCAGCCGCTTATTCTCACAGCACAGCCATTTATTCTCACAGCACAGCCATTTATTCTCACAGCAGTTTTTTTTCAAAGCACAGCAATACCAAACCAGTCCTTAGTTAGAAGTATTTACTCTTACCCCGAGGTCCTAATTCCCAATTCATCAAGAAGAATCTAGTCGAAATGGAACTAGGACAATATTATAAAATAAGCCAAGCATGCCCCCATGCTCTCTTGTTCCTGGTTGGTTTCTAGCCAGTAAATCGATATCGCTATCATCTCACACATACACATTGATGTCTCTCAAACCTCACCTAAACGCCAGCAACCAATGTTTAAGCCTTCGTGTGGCCTATATATCCAAAGTGTCAGTGCCAATTGATGCCTGCATGCAGCTTTTGAAAGTGTACCGTTAGGTCATCGTCCTGCTCCATATCTTAACCCAAACGGTGCAGTGATATTCGAAACTTGTACTTGCAATAACCTGCTGGCTATATTTTGTGAAAGTTTTTCTGCCACCCCAACCAGATCTGAGAATCCTCCCCTATCTCTCCCTCGAGGCATTAAGTGATCACTGACCACGCATAAATTTGCAGAGATTTTAGGTCACTGTTGTGTCACAAAAATTTGATTCACAATTCTGCACGAATATCGTCCGAGTTGAAGAAATATTCTGCACCAAAATCGTTTGAGCCCTATGACGACACCATCGACCAGGGACGAAGCCAACAGGTCTTGGGTTCCCTTGTACATTGTTGGGTTTGTGTGATGGTCAAATTCAATAAGTCTTGGGTTCGAAACTGGCAGTTAGACTAAATAATACTCATATGCGCGTGAATGACTGTCAACTATTGATGTACATCTAAACTACTGTGAAAAGTGTAAAAATGCACATACAATTATCGTGACTTCCTATATGAAAAGATGAACAATTAATTATTATTTTTCACACTTATGCACAAAAAAAAAAAAAAAAAAAAAAACAATTAGAAAAATAAAACTAGAAATGATTGATACTTTCGTTCATGTGTCAAAACAGGAGGCATATTTTCATCATTTGTTGAGCAGAAAAATTAGTGATGCTCTCCTAAATTGTCAAACTGCCAACCTCCAAATAATGTTTTCCCCCTCTTCTGCTTCTTCCTTTCTATCTTATTAATTTAGTCGGTATAGTACAGTGCACATGCAAAGCTTTAAACATGCTAGAATATGTTGCATTGTCATGTCCCCATGCATAGCATGATTGTACTCGCCACATGCTCTCTCAGTTTCTTTTTTTCTCTGCAGTTGCGGCCCTTTTCTTTATTGGTGAGATAATACATGCATGCATGCATGATGCATTCAATTAGGGAGATCAAGAAATTCTTTCTTGCAATTAAGATTTAATATCAACGGCATCATAATTCCATTAAAAAATGTTTACTACTTGTTTAAAAAGCAAACTAACTATCCCATTATAAACCCGGATCATGTAATGAAATAATGAAAAGAAACTAACTATCCCATTATAAACCCGGATCATGTAATGAAATAATGAAAAGAGAGTATCTCTCTCAGTTAAGGCATGTATGTGAGGGTATTTTGATCCTTTTAATGGCTGCCGTGGTGCAACATTGTAGTGGCCAGGGGGCTTCGATACGAGCAAGTCAAATCGAAACTTTAATCTGTGAAAAGTGTGTTTGACATATTTGTTGAAATGAAGCAATGTGAAGGCTTCTGCTTTCTTCCAAATGCAGCCAAAATATACGTGCAAAATAAAAAAAAAAAACCTTTTATTAGGTTGATGTATCTGCAATTTTCGCAGGAGTGATGATATGCTTTGCTATCTTCACCATCTAATAATTCACATGCATATGACTCATCAAGACATTGATCTATGGTATTATTTATTGTTATGGTCCTGCAGGCTTGCCAGTGCCGCTTCAATCCCATGCATAGTCATTTGAAGTTTTACAAATGGCTCCATGCAACTCAATCAGTCAATTTGTATTCCACTTAGTACCATATATACTACAACCATTGTATCCTTGGAATATAATTATTTAAAACTTGGATTAGTCTACTGTTAAAAAAAAAGTAAAATAGTACTAGTATTCTTTAATCGAATAATGTTTTTGTAATGTAATAATTTGCAGACATACGTGAAAATGAACTTTGTCACAATAATAATAAGGTTATTCTGTGTTATTAACTATAATATTAACAATAAAATTGACAAACATTAGATGTTAACGTCATGTTGTAACACCATTAAACATGAAGATAATGAGCCCAAAAGTGAATGATAATACTGTAACAATCACCGTTAGTAATGTAATAATTAATGTTATATAACCTCACTATTATAATGTAGTTTAACATGTAAACTTTGTGATTATAAAGTAACCATTAAAGAAATGGTACCGTAAAATTTCCCTTAAAAATGATCAACATTATGAGCAACATAAAACACAGACATATCTTATATTTTCAAACATCATGACAAGAAAACGTTTCTCTTCATTTTCTTAATCATCTTATTATTTTTAATATGAAGTTGTGAACCAAAAATAAGGAACTAAAACCGCCGTCTATAGATTTTGCAAATTTATGGACCAAAGTAACCCTACCTTTTGTTTGGGACCTATATATCCTGCCGATGATACATTCAGGCACCTGTAGTTTTCAAACTAAATATCCATAAATCTGTCACCACAGTAGCTTTCAGAACCATCTGATTCTTCTCACCTATTATCTGTCCTGGCAGTGTATATATATATACACAGACATCTCGTACTGTATATATAGCAGAGGGTATTTTGATTTTGATATGAACATTACTGATTTAAAATTCATGAAAGTTACGGATCAAAATATGTAATCCCCATGATCCGCTGTCGTATCAGCAAATTAGTATAGGATCTTCTTCGTGCTCCTGAAGCAGTTATTTAACTTTGTAATTTTGTTATGATTTTTCTGTCTTTCATCACATGAATGGATGATTGCTGAATAATTAAATTAATTTAATGACCGGCTAGTTGATTAAATAAATTTAATTAGTATCTCCCGCATTATCATTACTGAGTGGCGCTCATGACAATCTGATGACGAGAATATAAATAAGTTATAATTCTAAAGCATATTGTACAAGACTACAAGTTTTACATAATTAACTAATTAATTTAAATAATGGCATTTCAGTTTTACTTCTCCTCAATGATATCATGTATATTCTTAATCAAGAACCTGTTTCACTCACAAACAGGCTGTTTAAAATCAAGCCACGTGGTGTGTTTGTTTATATAGTAAGATGATAATTATGTTTCTAATACGTGGGTTAGTCTTTTAATAAGTTATCATAATTAATCAATCTAAATGATGATTGTGGAATGACAATGTGGTCGCCGCTGATCAAATAATCTTTTGAATTAAGGTAGTGGGGGCATTGTGCCATTAATAACCTGCCTTATTTGGTTTGCAAAATCTTGTAGGTCATAAGCAAACTAAAAACAAAAAATTAATTACAAATAAATATATACTTGCGGTGTAGCATTGGATCCATTTTGTTTTAGGTGGTAGGACAAGAGGATGTTAGCTAGTTAATTATTATGTGCCATTATTTATAGCTTAATTTCAAATAATTTACGCAGATTTGAGTTTATAGTCAAGTTGGTTAGAGTTGTTGTTTGAATCTCTTTCCTAATAGTTTAAAGGCTTATTAATTGATATGCCCTTTGAAACTATAATTTTGTGTCATTTTACTCCTTGACTTGTTTTGTCTCACTCTCCCCCCCCCCCCCCGCGGCGGAAACTGTCATTTTTCATCTCATTTCGTCTCAATTCACCCAATTTTTGTCAATTTTGTCAAATAGGCCTTAAAGTTGAAGGTAGTATGGACATTAGTTGTCGACAGAACTCAAGGACTAGATTCGCAAGTCTAAATTCCTTTCTACTCTTTCACTTATCCCGAATTTGTTTCTCCAACTTTTCTCACCACAAATTCACATGCGGTCTGATAAATATGAAATATCCACGAAACTGCCACATCGTCAAGCATGGGGCTTATTTCTAACCACATAAAAGTGAAATGTCCTAACTACTATTTAATTTCATCAATTTGACGGAAGAGACGAAAAAGGGAACTAAAGCTAAATGAGACAAAAAATAGCAGTTTTAGAGAATAAAGACAAACTAAGTTCTCAAGAAGCAAATTCATTAATAAGCCTAATTAAATGAATTTAACACGTAATATCGCTGGCAAAAATTTGAAGTTTTAATGGGAACAAGAATGTTAAGTAATTCTTCTCATCTTGCCCATTATTGCACTTGTCATTTGTCAAGCCCCATTATAGCAAAATCTACAGAACAACAGTTATCACAGATGAGGTTTTCAAGTGCAAGAAACTTTGTGGTTTAAGGAGCCTCTTGATTTGTTCCAGGATATTTTGTTTGAGGATTGTCTTTAAGCTTTATTGGTCATATGAGGATAGGTTTTCTGCTGTGACGAACACTTTTTTTCTCTTTGATTGGGTTGAAATCTCCATCAAAGTTTTTATTGAAGCCCATTATGCACATTCTTAGTTTGTAGGCTCCTTTACTTGGTTTAATAAATATCGAACCTTTACTTGGTTTATGAAAATTAAAATCAATTTAGATGAAATTGAGAAGCACTGTCATCATATGGTGATGTTTCTGTCAAAAAAAATATTTTTTATAAAAGCAATAGTAGAAAGGGGAAAATTCAAACTCAAAACTTCGAATATATAAATAAATATTTTTAACGAATCGAACCATACATTCATACCATATTTTTCACAATATATCGTACAAATAAATTGTGCATAACGTAATTTTGATTAACAGCGTTAATAATCTACCGACGCAACGGATGCTATTGTGAGGCACTGAACCCTACTTTTAAATTCCATAATTTACCTTTTCAACATTTGGCATGATTATGTTTTCTAGCATATATGTCAGTTCATCAAACAATTAACAATTAACAACTAACAACCAGGATGTAAAACAATTCGTACGGTGGCGATGGCGGTGGCTCATTGGATGGCATCGATATGACATTAGATTGGAGAGAGAATCCTTGCCGGATTCTCTTTGTAAGGATCCTTGAGAGCCTCCAATCATATCTATTTATTGTGTATCGTGCGGTCAGTTTTCGTCAGGTACTATTTATATTTAATTTTGAATAAAAAATTACAATAATCTTTAACCGCATAATGTACGATAAACAAATGTGATTTGAGGATCCTCCCTCGTTACATTAAGCCACTTGTCTTGAATATATATGTTCATTTCTTAATTAGATGCATCCTTGTTTTGAATCTAGTTGACAAGCTATTCAAGACGCTAAATTGTTATTGTCAAACGAAAGGAAACCTCTTATGAAACACAGTATATGAGATTAGTTTTTTCATTTGTAATCGTTGATCATGTGAATTGTTTTTCAATATATATCAAATTTATAGCATGATAACATGGAGAATGATTTATATGGAAGGAATCATCTTTACTTGTTCTGGTCTAATAATATTATGTTAGGGGTAAGTTTTTTTCTATATAACATTGCATTATTGGACCAAAACACTACTCGACAGAGAACATGTTTCATGCAAGTTGCACTCAACAATATGACATGTCAAACATATATTAAAGAAATAATTCTTGTAGAAGAGTTTGCGCATATCAAAATTATAAATACAGAGACATTGCTCGATCTCTAGGATTGACTTGGAATAGATATGTTACTATATTTGAGGTTTGAAGGTATAGGTGAATGATTTAAGTTATCTAGAAGGGATCTAACAAAAAGAGATTAGACATAAAAGAAATTTATCTTTTCTAATCCTACTTTTCATGAAAAAAAAATAGAACGAGTAAGTTTTTTCAATGAGTAATTTATCTTCGAACTTTAAATTGAATTTATTTTTAAATTACTTCCTTCAAAATACTTCTCCAAATATAATGAGTTATACATTACAATAAACTTATTCTTTCAGTTTCCAAAAAATAAATAAATAAATAAACTTATTCTTTCTAATTTTGTTAAAGTGAGGGGACTAAAATACATAAGTTCATTGTAAACTATCAAATTAGGCACTATTTTTTTCTTTCAATGTACTTTAAATATACTGTATTATTCATATTTCAGTTCAACCCAAAATACCAAACCAGGAAAAAAGTGTCTGAGAGATGCATGCCTCCCCCAGAATCAAAGGTTCTTTATAGGTGACACCTGAAAGCTCAAGTCTCAAAGGGATCATAGTTTTGCTCAAAAACTTTAATCAAAGAAAAGAAGAGTGGATATTTCCACTAGGTGAGGATCTGGCTTTTTGTTTTTGCTTGGCCGGCCCTGCACGACAAAACACCAGATCCTTTTTAGCTTTCATGTTTTACAAGGGCCAAATACCAAACTCCACTTTTAGCTTTACGTGCAAGTCTTGTCCAACTGTCTGGGGTTCGTCACAGTTTTACATACTTTCCATGCACCGTCAACGAAATCATCACCTTATACGTTGACTTGATTCTTTTTCTTATTTTTCTTCCTAGTTTAGCAAACCCAACAAAGATAATTAGCTCAATTTAAATGGTTTTCTAATTCAAATAAGAAATCCGAAGTCTTTGACTTAACCTAATTCTACTCATTTCTATATTTTCTTTCACCGTTCAGATTAACCCTAGGGCTTCAACTTAAATGATGTTACTTTGTCAAGATACTATGTATTAATGTTGCCTCTGGTTTAATCAAATCGATGATCTTACTAACATTCTATGCAAAAATGAGAAAACCATACCCTAGAAAGTCTAAAATGACGCCAACATCAATTATTCAATGATTTTCTAATATCACATCAATATATTATGTGTTGTTAGTGCCGTATACAATAATGTTTTTTCTCTGTGTCTCTTAATAGAAGTTATTACCTCAATGGATATGTATTTCCTAAACATCAACAGAGTTTTTTTACTAATCTGAATGCATCATAAAATTACCTAGAGTATACCTTCATACATATACTCAGTCATAACAATGGTAGCAGGACACAAAACTTCTTAGAGGAACTCGAAGAAGAAACAAATGAAAAGTCACTATACTATATTTCTGTAGATGAAATATTCATTACAAGATAAAGTCATCCACCTCGCTATACATATATAGTAACTAGGAAATTTAACAAGTAATCCTCTAACTACCTAACAACCAATAGTCTAGGATCATGGCATGTGTCTTTACAGAGATTATACCATTTGGCATTTTACATGGTTAATACTCAGCATGCTAATCATAATCATATTAAACTAATGGGAAAGGTATTAATATTACAAAGCAACTCTCTCTCTCTCTCTCTCTCTCTCTCTCAAACATTTCATACACACATTTGATCTGGTCTGGCTTATAATCTGAGGCAGTCTGGGCCGGCCACCGACCCAACCTTTATCTTGGTGTCTTCATCATCCTCTTCTTATTTAATCTTAAACCTCACACGAGCTCCCCGAAGCTTCATACGCAAGAATGAGCTGCAATGTCATTTTTAGCTGGAAGATAGTTTGGTTAAGTTACTTTACCATATTTTAATCTTAATAAACCAATTAGATGCATGTCTTCGCAAGGAAACCATCGGCATGTTTGGATGAAAAGCTCGGCTGTCAAGGTGTGGAGAGACAGCCTAGTTTTAAATTAGGTGTTTGCCTAGCTAACCAAGTTGGAGTAAAGAAATCTTATAAAATTAAACTAATTCTTATGGAGCAAAAAATAATAACAAGACGACACATGAATCTTTGGATAAAAAATGACAAGAATACCTTTGAGGCACATCGAGATTCCTACGCGCGAGTAGCGGAGAATCATCTTTCAACCAAGTCAAAAGTGCCCAAAATAGGTAACAATTCAAAACCTATTTCATCCAACCACATCAAATCCTTTCTACAAGGTAATTCCCAAACACATTCATTTTAAATTATGTTAATTGGCTAATTAATGGGTTTATTGCCTAATTAACCCATTAATTGTCAATTAAACCATCCATTATATCCAATTAACCACCAAAATATATCCCATTCAACCCTAAAAATAGGCAATGGCCGGCCACCTCCCTTTTTTCCTAACCTTTTACATTTTTCTCCATTTTATTACCCCACGTATACAAATAATCAATTTTGTAACCACCAATTTATTCTTTAGGGTTTAATTAGCCAATAAATTGACTAATTAAACCAAAATCAAAACCACAAAATCCCTTCAAGGCTGGCCACACCTTGAGGGAAAAGAGACAAGCCTAATCCTATAAATAGGCTCCTATTTTCACCAAAAATTCATTCCAATTCTCTTACAAAAAATCCCAAATGCTCTAAACACTCTTTTTCTCTCTAAATTCTAACTTTGGCATCGGAGGTTCTTCGGCCAAAGCCCCCCCCCCCCCCCGTTCATCGTGGCGCGTGAGGCTCTTGGCCTT
Organism: Malus sylvestris; assembly: GCF_916048215.2. NCBI lineage: Eukaryota > Viridiplantae > Streptophyta > Magnoliopsida > Rosales > Rosaceae > Malus > Malus sylvestris. Next base: position 29,442,199 of record NC_062262.1, read on the forward strand.
GACCTAAGGTGTTAATTGTTTTGTAGGTGCAATTTTGTCCAAAATCAAGGAGGAAGAAATTTGCATCCATAAATTGGTGTTTTCATTGAAAGTTGAGATTCATACTCGTAGAAGACTCTCGCATAAAAAGTTTTTTCTCTATTTTCTAGTCTATTTGAATATTTTTCATACGTTCTTATTGTTAGAATTTTTTATTTGCAAAGGTTCTTTGATAAAACGTATAAGAAAAATCTAATGACTAGAAATTTAGAAAATTCCACAAGTGAAAATTCTAATACTCAAGAAATGGAACCGCGACGATCCACGAGGCTAAATGTGGTCATAGGCGGAGTGGTACCACCACTACGAGGTTCCACCATGGCCCAAGCCGTGCTATCCAAGCTTGCACGGGTCTGAGCCCAAGCCTCGTATTCGTATGCATCACGCGTTGAGCAGCCTGCTCCCGACGAGCAGCCCACTCCCGTGGTCCAGCCTGCTCCCGACAAGCAGCCCACTCTTGCGGCCCAGCCTGCTCTTGTGGCCTAACCTGCTCTCGCAGCCCAGCCTGCTCCCGCCGAGCAGCATGCTTTCGTGGCCCAGCCTGCTTTCGACGAGCAGCCTACTCCCGTGGTCCAGCCTACTCCCGACAAGCAGCCTGCTCTCGTGGCCCAACCTGCTCTCGTGGCCCAGCCTGCTCCCGACGAGTAGCCCACTCCCGTGGTCCAGCCTGTTCTCGTCGAGCAGCCCACTCTCGTGGCCCAGCCTGCTCTCATAGCCCAGTATGCTTCTGTGGCTTTCCAAGCAGCCCAAGTCGGCCAAAGACTATCTCAACTATCCGGACCTACCATCGAGCCAGGGGCATTCTCACCATATTTTTTCACGAATTTGACATTTCCCAACTCAAATCTCGCGCCCAGAGTCTACTGCCCTTCCACTGCCAAATGAGGCACATTCCTTCTAAATTCTTCCAATCCAAATGGCGAACAACACTTGTCTCGACAAGTCATAGAGTTGACAAGCACCCTTGCACAACAGACAACCTTGGTGAATCAAATTTTGCAACGCACCGAGATCCAACGTGCCCCGAACGAGGTATCCCAAAGTAAGACAAGGGCAGACTAACCTTTCTAGCAGCGTTCCAGCAAGCAGCCATTCGACCAGCCACGAGCCGAGTGTTTGGGCAGTGTACACTCTTGATTGGGCCCCCGAGATAGCAAATACTCCCGTTTTAGCGCGCGGAGGAGCGTGCACTCTCGACTAGGCCCACGGATGAGCATACATTCACAGTTGGGGTCACACTTCGATAGTTAACATGAGCAACCTTCTTGGCAAAGTGTTCATTCGTGGCTAAGCCCGCAAGAAGCATCATCCACCTCACATCGGAGTATGTAGCACGACGGACGAAGAGAAGCAGTCACTCAATCCAGCTCAAGTTCAACTAGCAGTCTGCGAAGAACTCTCGACTGCTAGGAACGCACCATATGCACTGCATCCGCAGCATAGACGAGATAAATACATGGAAGAGCAGCCTAGACCAACAAGTCATGGCTGGGAGCAGCCGAGAGCTCCACTACCTCAACAAAGGCAAATTCAGGAAGAAGTAGAGAGACTCTTGACCAAGCGATTGCATGATTTCTAACGCAACGAGGTCACCGACAAGGCATACGACAGAACATGACCAACATAAGTAGGTCACCATTCATAGACGAGATCGAGCAAGCAGAGCCTCCATATGAGTTCAGCATGCCACATTTCACATCTTTCAAAAGGAATGAAGACACAGAGAGACACTTAAAGCACTACCGAAGCGCAATGATCCTTTATCGAAACAACGATGACCTCATGTGCAAGATATTCGCCACCACTCTACAAGGCAAGGCGCAAGATTGGTTCTACACCTTACCGCCACAATCCATTCGGAATTTCTACAAACTTTCTTTGGTTTTCACGAAAAAAGATTCATCTTATCACTCGATCAAAAAGAAGTCCGACCATTTGTTTGACATCAAGAAGAACCCAAATGAGTCACTTTGTGACTATGTGAGGAGATTCAAAGCAGAGAAGGCAAGGATAGTCGAAGGCAAAGACTCGATAGTTAGAGCAGTCTTCCAAAAAGGCCTTCCAGTAGACCACCAGCTATTCGAAAAATTGATCATGAAAGAAGATCTAACTCTGGCAGACTATTTTGCTTTAGCAAAGAAGCATGCACTTTGGGACGAGGCTCGCCAATGCATATTTAAGGACTTGAAGAAGTACCCAACATCACCTCCCTAGAAGCAGTGGAGGACTTATTCGCATGTTGACGGTATCTAAAGTAGCAATAAGCTTTACCATTATGCGAGAAGAGCTGGGGGCCCGACTACCTGTATTCTACAGTTTAAAAGCTCTCATCGATGCTATTAAAAATTCAAAAGCTAACTATGGCGATAGTTGTTGTAACCTAAAAGCTTAAGTTTTACCTTCAAACGCACGCAGTCATCATCATGATGCACTATTCTGCTGAATCCAAACCCACGACAATAAAGGCGTAGACCCTGGTAGATGCAAAATTTTTTGACGAACGCAACAACTCAACCCAAAAGACACGCCAAAGGCAGATGAACACACTCAATAGCAAATTTTGTCCTCGTCGCCCTAGAAGATTTTACGTAAGAGCAACATGTACTGGCAGTCTAGCACTACCTCCTTATGCGCGTTACACGGCCCTAGCCGACCCTTGCTCCATTATTCAGCTCTAGAGTGGCCTAATACCAGAAGTTGAGCATCTCCTGCTACATGTAACATGGCCCCAGCTCCACGGCTCCCTACCGTGCATTCAAGCCTAGCCTTGACAACGCAACAAAACGACCCAACAACGCCCCGAAGGTAACCGAGCACACTTTAGCCACACATGCTCCCTCAATGGAGATTTCTAGCATTTGCATGTCAACGATGCATCAAACTACAAATGCTCGTGAGCAGCCATGATTCTTGCCACCCTAGATGGTTTAATGCTCAAGCAGGAGATCACTCTAAACTTCAAAGCATCTAACAACGAAGCAGAGTACGAAGCCCCATTAGCAAGCCTTCGAATGACAAAAGACTTGGTGGTGAAAAAGCTTTCAATTCATTCCGATTCCCAGGTAATCACCAGCCATACTACTAGGGGCAAAGGCATGATGATCGTGGCAACCGACTACTTCACCAAATAGGTAGAAGCATAGCTCATGACGATCATGATTCAGACAGACATAAAGTGCTTCATATGAAGGAGCATCATTTGCCGATTTGGCATCCCTTAATCCATCGTCACATACAATGGCCCGTAATTCATGGGCAGAGATTTGGCAAAGTTTTTCCAAAAGTATGGCATCAAACAACACATATCCATGCCAATATATCTTCAAGGCAATGAGCAAGCCGAAGCATCCAACAAAACGATCTTCGACTGCCTCAAGAAATCCCTCACCAACAAGAAGGGAAAATGGCCAAACGAACTCCCCGGATGTCTATGGGCATATCGCACCACCAAAAGACGAGCCATCGGTGAGACTCTTTTCTTTTTGGCACTTGGTTGAGAATCGATCATTCCTCCTAATGTCATCGTGCCAAGTATCAGCACTCAATTGCCAAAGTATTGAGCCGAACAGTAAGGAGATGGCCACATGCTTATATCTGGCAAAGGAGAAGCGCGAGCAGACCATCACCCGCATCGCAGCCTACCAGCAGCAGCTCTTTACCAGCTACAACAAAAGGGCCAGGATCCGGCAATTCCAGCCCAGAGATCTAGTCCAAAGAAAAGACTTCATCATTGCTCGCAGATAAGGTTCCAAAAAGATGGATCCCATATGGGAAGGTCCGTACAAGATCAACAGAGTAGGCTACAAAAGTAATTACACCATCGCCACCATGAAATGACAAAAAGATCGAAAAGCAGTGGAACGCCTACAATCTGAGGAACTATCATGTCCGACCTCCCGCTACATCAAAGCTCGAAGATTCAACCAGCTCGACGGGCACTACCTCATAAGCTGAGGATTATCCAGTTGTTATGCAGTTCATACCTTACAGCTAAGTTCTCGTTCGTTTCACTCATTTTTCAATGAGGAATTCAAAAGTAATCACAACTTGGCTCGGCTACATGCTTACAACAACTTATCACTCTTGCACTTCAAAAGAAGACCGCGCCCTTCTTAGGGACTCATCGCAAGAATTCCGCCCCCCGAGGGACTAACCATGCTCTTCAGTGCAAGAGAGTAAACCAATTTCTCGACACCCATATGGGTCAGCTCTCCAAGATGGGAGGATAAACTCTACACTTCGAATATCCAGACGTGGATGAGTCTGGCTGCCCTAGTATAACTAGATGCACGATGGCTTGCGCCGGGGTTCTTAGAAGTAGCCACAATGGTCTTTTTCAAGGCTTAGTTAACTGAAGGATTTTAGGTTTCTTGGCCTAATCCGTGGGGAACCGGGCCCTAGAGGCGGAGAGGGCACATTACGCAGTACGCCCTATAGACGGCTGCCCTGGAACCCTAAAGCTGTTACCGAGTGCACTAAGGTAGCCTACGGATTCTGGAAGACTGCCTACGGCTTGCCCTTCGAGCAGTAAAGTCGCGCTAGACTTATACAACTGCACATTCTTATGAAAGGTTAAACAAGCTAGCGTGCATATACGAAGTTTTATCCACTGCCGACATGATACGTAGTCGATAAGCCTCACTTTTACCAAGCGCGGAACAACCTACACCAAGTCCTAAAGTGTTGTGATACTTGTTACGCAACCTACGGAATTGGAGAAAGTCAAGGTTAATAGCCTAGTGGTTACGCGGACTTGTTTGCTTCTATAAGTAAGGCATCCGGCTGCCAATCCAATGGCTAATAACTTTGCAAAGTTATACACCAACACCTACGGCTGCATAGGCTACGCAAGCTTGTTTGTTTATAAAAAAGTAGCATGCCTGCCACTAGTCTATCAAGTCTAAAGGTTAAGGCATGAACAAAAGAAGCGAAGATGAAGAAAAGCGAAAGAAAACATGTTTATAAACAACTAGCAAAGGCCGAATGAGCTACAAGGAAAAACAAAGAAAATCCTAAAGGCTACCTAAAATACTACACTACAGCAGCTTGGACATCCCACGACTACTCGGTCGCCACACCTTCAGCAGTCGTAACGTTTTTAACAGCAGCATTATTTGCCGCTTTTCCCCCGGCTGCCCTAGCCTGGGCACTAACGTCTCCAACTACTTCACCAATGGAAGCCTCAAAAGTAAAAGCAAGCAAGTCTTCCGGAGAAATAAAGGAGGTCTCGAAACCTCAAGCCCATCTTTCTCACCCTTCAGCTGCTCATTCTTCTCAAGCAGATTAACACGGACGTGTTGTAGCTCATCCACTCCCTTCAAAGCAACAAGCTCATAATCCAACCTATTGATCTCCTCGGCTGAGGAATAAGCTTCAGCTGCCATAATCTTCGCCACCTCCTTGACAGCCTTGCTATATATGCATCATAACAAGCAGAGCAGTCTTTCTATATTGGGTCGTATGTTTAGCAAAGGAACTTGGGCAAACAACCTTTCTACCGCTATCAACAAACTTGGCACAAGCGTCCATGACTTCAAGCAGATCTAGTTTTAAAAGAACACAGATCTCAGCAACCTCCCCAGAAGCAAGCTTAGTGGATTTCTCATAGCTGCCTACGCGAGCAGTATATTCCTTCCTAGCAGGCAAATCAGTCTCAGCAGCAAAGAAAGTGGGCATTGGCGCCACTTTAGCAGCAGAGTCCACCTTACCACTCTTCATAATAGCAAGTTTCTCCAAATGTGAACCAGACTTGGCTCCCAACGAACGTCCTGGTACAGACTTCGGCACTGGGGGCATGATAAAACATTTACGTTGAGTAATCTTATAAATAATTATACTAGCCATTCTCAACATGGAAGGTGTCACATGCTCAGATCTAGCAGCCTCATTTTTCTTCCCATTGGAAAAAGTCATGCCAATCACAGACCTTTCGACAGCAGATAGATCATCATGAGCAGCAGTGGAAAAGTCTTCAGTTTTCTCTTAACCAACATCTCTTGAGCAGGCGAGGAAGATCTCTTCTTTCCACCTTCATTCATAGTAAGCTCTACGACAGCGATCAGACAAGCCAATGCATCCACCTTGATCCTATTTACCTCATCTTTCGGGGGCAGTCTACATTTCTCTCGACAAAGAGAACTAAGTAGCCAATGTCATTCATGGTACTCAGCCTACCTTTCTTACTATCGATATACACAGGAGGAATGAACCTTTTTCTGAAATAGCTCCTTAAACATTCCCTAGTCCACAATCTCAGCTAGGGTCAACTGGTAAGACTCCTATCACCACCAGGATGCAGGTTGTTCTTCCAAAAACCAGGTAGTTGTCTCGACCTACTTATTAGAAGAAAAACTCCCATGACTCTGCATCATTTGAAAGGTCTTCTCCACATGATTCAGCCATTTTTCTGCCCCCTCATAACCTTTATTTCCAATGAAGTGAGTCTCTGCCCCCTCATAACCTTTATTTCCAATGAAGTGAGTCAACTTCAGATTATGAACTGTCTCAAGAGGTGTCCTCTGGGGAGTACGGAATGCTGTCTGAATGGCAGAAACTATAGCTTCCCCTAATTGAGTAATATCAGGGAAACTCAATTCAACTGATTGACGAGGCTCGCACTGACATAAGACGTCACAAGGATTAGAACATTCAAGAATTATACAAGACTAATTGATGGGGCTCTCTATGAGGCGGCATTTCAAAGTATAAAAGCATTTGGCATATTATTTCAAAGTATACATTCCTTAAAATGCATTTCTGGGAAATATATCAAGTATATAAATATATACTGAAAACAAAAGCCTACTCACTGGTATGTCGACGGGTCGTAACCCCTGAGTCGCCCATGGATACGCTCGTCCTCGGGATAAGTCTCACCTATATGCGAATTAATTATAAAAACGTAATTTTAAAGCACATATACAAAACTAGCTAATAACTTCTCATACAAATCTCAATTTTGGTATTTGAATATACCAACATGACCTACACAACCTCACGAACATCGTGATACTTTTAGAATAATTTTTCTATGGCTCACGCGCCCTCACACGCATCACTTTCAACCTCTAGACACCGGAATAGTGTCACCAGTGCCGGATTCTGGGCAGACCTGCAACTGCCTATTTCTCACTCATTTTTGCACCATTTTTCACGCAATTTATACCAAAATGAAGCTCTTAACTAGTAGAACACAATCATACTAATTTAAAATTCTAAAAGTCACGAGATCTCACCAGAGAATTCCAAGAAAAACCGGCCAAACTTTGTCCACACGATCCCGACGTCCAAAACCTTCAAACGAAGCACTTCGAGCTTCCTTAGGACCTCAGTAAGCCTCCTACAAGCTTCAAATTCCCAAAAACATCCATAATTACGTGTGCATGAACAGTGCAGAAATCGAGGGTTATGAAAAACTAGGGTTTTCGAAGGTATCCTTACCTGAAATGGGTACCAATCAACTCGTCTGAGCTTCACGAACACAATGGTGCTAACTTTGACCACGATCTGTGAAGTTTCAAGGGTTTTGGATGATTGTCCGTACGATTTCGAAGGAGAGAGAGAGTGTGAGAGTCCGAAAGAGATGAGAGAGTACGGGAGATAGAAGAGAGAGAGTGAGTGTGTGTGGCCTAGGATTGGTCAACCACTAAAAACATCATAACTTAATCCTAATTGGTTCCAAACAATTAGGATTTAAAAATATTGACCCAAAACCACACTTAAACCACATTACACAACTAACGTCCAAGGGTATTTTTGTCAATTCACGCCGTCGATAATTATATATTTGGGACGGGTTGTGACAATCAATACTTCATAATATATATATATATATATATATATATATATATATATATCATTCTACTTTGTAGTTTATGATGAAATTATATATATTTTAAGTATAAACAGACATTTATATACATGAAATATAGTAGATTTACTTAAATCTGCCTAGTTCGCCTAGGCACCTGCCTAGCCTCAGCATACAGCCCGACTAGTGCCTAGCGTGGCGGCTAGGCCCTAGCATGCCGTCTGACTAGCGTCTAACGTCTTTTAGAACCTTGAACATGCATACCAAAATAATGAATTGAAGAATGGATGATTTTCTATGTATAAAATCATGGATTCTTCATGGGCTCTCTGTTACTTCACAATTTAGCATTAATTGTCATGTTAATATTATAAAATATTGTTATAAAAATATGAGGTGACAGAAAATCTATAAAAATGTCTACTTTTGAGGAATTCTCCTTATTTCTCCTTTGACAAATCACCAACCCACCGATCTATAAAATATAGATGGTCTTACATGTGTAGGGTTTTTAGGGCACTCACTCTAAACAGTTCTAAACAAGCAAACACGTGATTGAAGGTGGGTGATGAGAAATAAATAGGACATGACATTTTAATAGACATATAGAAAATGGGAACAATATCTATGACTTGTTTCCTTCTTGTGTTTGTTGACAATTAATCCTCAGCCTACTCCATACACACACACACACACACACATTTATATAGGTTTAGGTTTAGACTTGCTAACCCTACTTTGGTTCTGGCTCTAAAAACAAAAGGCCTATGACCTAAACACTGCATACCATCATGTGTTTTAGCATATGCTATTATTCTAGCAATATATCTTTTCTTGTTATTGATTTGTAAACTCACCACTCATTTTCTGCTAAGAGTCAAGGGGATGACACTTCCCTATAAGTAATGATTTAATTTTGTATAGTATGGGTCCATGTCCCTATTAAGGTGTAAGAATTGAGGATTTGTCTTGAGACTACGTACATGTCCCTATTAATGTGTAAGAATTGAGGATTTGTCTTGAGACTACGTACTGGTTTGGTACTAAGGTGCTTTTATAAAAAATGGGTAAAAAAAAAAACTGAGCTCAAAAAGGTGTTTGGTAAACACTTAAAAACAGTTTATTTTCACAATTTTGGGTTAAAAAAACTGAAAACGTGAAGCAACAAAAATGAGCTTATTCTCACAGCACAGCAATACCAAACTAGCCCTTCAAAGTATGACCTCAAAATTTTATATGGTAATTATAGCTATTAGGGTATACATCACCTAATATTGTATGAGTTTCATTAGTGAGATTTTAGAATTCCAACCTATTTAGTTCATCTATGTATTACAAATTATGTTGTTGATCACATCTCTTGTAAGTTAACATGTTTTCTTGTAAGTGCAAATTTGCTCGAGGGAAATATTTTTTTGACGTAATTGGAAATCTCTCTCTTTCTCTCTTGTTGAGAGAGATCAAAAGTTGGAGATATGTCGTGATTACACAATTAAAACTCTCATATCCATGAGAAATATGATTTTCGACCACTCTACAAAATTTTCTGTAAATTTTTTTGTTACATTAGAGAAAATCGAACCCTGAACATATCTTATTTGAAACTCATTACTTCGCCCTGAACATATCTTGTTTGCCCTTAAGTTTGATGCTTGGGATCTTGGGGTGCTTGGTATAAAATTAATGAAATCCAATCCTAGCCGTTGATATGTTTTTTGGGATGTAGGATTGAATGCTCTATAAAACCCACCTAGCAACAAGCATATAGAGAAAGCCATGCATAGAGAGAGAGAGAGAGAGAGAGAGAAAGAGAGAGAGAGAGAGAGAGAGAGAAAGAGAGAGAGAGAGAGAGAGAGAGAGATCCACACAGAATGTCAAATAAAAAATGGCAGGCATACAATAACACAATGGTCCCTATTTAAATAATATAATAATAATTACAAGCCATTGGTTGGTCCCAAAAGCAGTTGAAGCAGGTAGGGAAAAAAAAGCATTAGGGTTGTCAGCTTCACGCAGAAGTATTTTTGTTCACCATCCTAAACTATGATGTATGCTCATCATACACCTTATTATTTGTCATGTATATTTTCATTTAACTGTAGTTAACTTTCATATTAAATGTTGATTTTTCAAATTAAAAAAAAAATAATCAAAATTAGATGAAATGACACGTAACAAATGATAAGGTGTAAGATGAGTATACACCATAATTTATGGTGATGAGGAAAATGCTATCTCACTTAACAGTAATGGGCTGGACAGCATGTGACAGAAAGTGTGGTTGGCCTAAAAATAGACTGTATATTGTCGAATTATTAGACAGTTTGAATTTTACTGGGCTTGCAGCTGAGAGAGACGTGCGTACAATTTTAGGCCCAGAAAAAGTAGCCCGTGACTAGAGGTAAACTTTTGGGCATCATCACCATCATGTTCCCACTTTTTACCTAGTCCTCCTATCTCCATCCATCTAGAGGACCATCTTGATTTATATATTTCACCAAAATATAAATTTTCCTATTCGGTTTGAAAACTTTGGTATTCAATTTAAATGTAATTCAGTTGATTAAGAGTATTTACATCTTTACCCGAGATCTTAGGTTTATTTTTCTAAAATGACGAACATTTACATCTTTACCCGACGTCCTAGGGTTAATAACCCTTCCCCCAATATCACTTTTATAAAATAAAATAAAAACTACTTACTACTAATTGGTTTCAAAAATTAAAATTCAAGAGGTATACTAAACAAGCTTAATCTAAATGTTAATTGGAGGTTGTGATAACCACACAAAGAATTTCTTTTTCTACACACTTCTGTTCATTTTTTATCCTCGAATTGAATAAAGCAAATGAAAACAACAAACATAATTAAATAGAAGTGTGTATAGAAGAAAAAAAAAAGTGCATGTTATCATTTCCTTAATTGCATATGTCATTTGTTTAAAAAGAGAATGAGAAGAAAGTAGCTCGAAGAATTGTATTGCAGTTTACATTCTCTCTGTTATTTCCATTTTTTTAAACTAGCGTGCATGAGAATTGAAATATTGAACTTTAAACATCTTCCAACAAATTAGTAACGTAGTGCCACGATCCAAAATGTTATAGACACGTTATATCCTGTACTTTATAACTTGGAAAAAAAAATTATTGGAATATAGATCTCAAGTTAAAAGGTGAAAGATACACATTCAAGAATAAACGCATGTACTTGTCTCATGAGACAAGACTTGCATGCAAATAACATAAATCACATACTTAGTTATCATTGATGCAACAACCAAAAGCTACAACGCTAACGTTGGAATTCTCTTGTGAAAATAAATGTTACAAATAAAAAAATAATCTCAATTGTACAAAGAAAAAAAAAACAAAAAGAAAGAATTATCTCAAGTATATACTTGTACTTGTTACTTTTTTTAATTTTTCTATTGATTTTCAATCTTTTCCGATATGGCAGTGATGAAACCGAAAGATGGTTGCTCAACATGGGTCCTTGTGCTGCTGATTTTTTGTAAGTATTTTTTGTTTGTCACACGATATGTTAGATTATATTTTAGATTAGAGAGTCAACAAAGTTTAAACTCACTCAAATTCTCTCAAATGTGTATTGGTTAAAAAAAAAAAAAAAAAAAAAAAAAAGAAGCCACCTTAATTTCTATTACATTTTTCCATGGCTATCCGTAACATTCATATCAATGGATTTAGTAGCAAAGAAAAAAAAATGAAAAATCAATGGCATGTAAAAAGTTTCCTGGCTCCATAAATTATTTTACATGTGGTCTAATATCCTAGTCGTTGGGGTATTAAGTCTTCATCCATGTTCGAAACTCTTCTCCCTCTTAATTATTGTACTAGTTTCGAATCCTCTCATTTCCCTTATTAATAATTTAAATGGCATGTAAAAAGCCAACTAAAATGACTGTTTGTTCTTGATTCGTGAGTCTCTCATAGTAAATTTCCACAACAACCAATGACAAAACAAAGAATGTAGAAATAAGACTAGAAGATGAAGCAAACCCCTTTGGCTTTTTACTTCTTGCTACAAAAGCAAACTAGTATTTTCAAACCATAAAATAAATTTAAATTAAAAATGGTTTTACAATTTTTTTAACTACAATAATATATTTACAGTAGACTCGCGGATTTGGCTAAGCCATATAATGGGTCATCCATAATAATTGGTATCAAACTCTTGTACTTAATAGTAATACTACGACCAAATTTTGAATTCTGATACTTTTTTTTTAATGACCTCTAAATGAAGACGTGAATTAGAGACAACTATGATAAGGACATTCTTAGTTAAAACCTCTCTATGCGTTTATGGTGAAAAACAAAAAGCGTGAAGGTTATTCGCTCAAATATTACTCACACTAGCTACCTTTGTTTTTCATCTATGTAAAAAATGAAAAATTAGAACAATGATCTCTCAATTATTTTGCATTTTGGTCCATGAATTTAGTTATTTAAGTTTTGAGTACTCAGATGTGACGCATGGCATTTTAGTCTTTCTACTCACTTTTGTTAAATTTTTTGTCCATGTGACGGAATTGTGTGATTGTGGTTCAATTTGTTGTGTACATTACTCCAATCATTGGGTTTAATTCAATGATTAGGACTAAATATGAATATATTGGTCAATTTGGAGTATATTAAGTGATTAACCCTACAACATCTAGCTTCCACACAACACTGATTTCATTACTTTCCTTTCTTCAAAATGATAGCCCAATTTCCCACTATTTTATTCTTAAAACCTAACTCTAAATCTAATTTTGAAATTTGGTGTTTGAAGTTTTGAGATTGCGGTGACCGATTAATTCATGTATCATAATGTAGATGGTGAATAATGAGTTTATTCACTTTAGGAAAGTGTTATTGACACTCAAAAAATCTCATTCTATACTCCTCATAAATGTATTTTTCTTTCATAATATAGAAAGTTTAAAATATAAAATAAAATTTTTGAAATGGTAATAACAATTTCCTTTCTCTTTGTATTACTTAATAAAACATGCATTCTGCAAAATGACGTGGACGTCGGCCACTGTCAACAGGCTCAAGGTGTGGCAATTCTTGTACGGGCTGTCCAACGGGCTACCGCCGCAGCAACCTAATTGCCTCCTTGATTTTGGACCGATGGACCTCATTTTGTTTGATTGGGAAAAATATCTACCATTGAAAAAAAATACTTAAAGCGCTTCCAGCATGAAGTAGCAGAAAGTACTTTAAATGTCTTTCAAACCTAAAAACATTATTTTTAAAAGCACTTTCAGTTATTTAAAAACATTTGCTAAACAAACCCTAAATCTGACAATCTTCCTCCATTACCCCAAATTTATTTCCAATCCCATCCGTTTCAAAATTAAAATCAAAAGTCTCCAATCCAAACGTTCCCTTTCCCACTTTCTCGCCCAATTTCCTTTTTATCAGAAAAATAAAAACCAACTCCCACAAGAAAATCCCTCTCTCTCCCCTCCCCTCCCCCTCTCTCCTCTCTCTACACACACTGATACACACAACAACAAAGCTCCCACAAGAAAATCCATCTCTCTCTCTCTCTCTCTCTCTCTCTCTCTCTCTCTCTACACTGATACACGCACAACAACATCAACAACAACATCAACAACATTGCTCAAGCCCCAACCCAAACCAACCAAACAGCATGGGGCTTCGTTCCCCCACGCTCTCTCTCTCCTCCCGTAATCGGATCTGATTCACAACCCGAAACCCGCACACTTCCACACCCGTCTCTAGTCCGATCCCATCAAATTCCCACCCCACTTTCTCGGTTTCTCCCAACCCAACAAACGAATCCGCCTATTGGAACATAACCCACCACGAAACGTCGCCGTTTTTGCCGCACCCGGGTCGGATCCGATCGGCGTCGGCGAAATTTCTCGGGCATTTTCATTACCCAAATGGGAATGCCCAGTAAACGATGAGCAGAGCCGGAGAGGAAGAAGACAAAGACAGCGAGTGCTTCTACGAGTCCCTCGATCGCATTGTCTCCTCCTCTTGTTCTTGTTCAACATCGAACTCCGACTCCGAGGCCGACCCCGACCCGAATCCGAATTATGCCGTACCCAAATTCCCAATGGGCGCCTCCACCAAGTACGACGTTTGGACCTCCGAGCCTTCCTCCATCTCCGAACGCCGGTCTAAACTCCTCACCGAAATGGGTCTCACCGGCGACCCGGTCCTGACCCGGGCCAAGCCTCAACTGGGTTTTGCCGGTGAGTTCGGGCGGTCGGTCTCGTCGGATTATTTGATCGCTCAAGTGAATTCCGACGGTGGTGGCGTTAATAGCATTGTCCGCTCCAAATCCGACGGCAGCGATCAGTGTAATAACGCTTGTTCTACTTCATCTGTTTCTTCTCCCCCAATTCTTTCGATTCGTTGTGGTTCTGGCGAGGCACAGACCGAGCCTGAACCCGAAACCGGTTCATTTGTAAATAGAAATACAAAATCTTTGGATTATAAATCTTCAAGTGGTAAAAGCAACTCATCTCCGCCGCCGAATAAGCCGCCTTCCGGCAAGCACTCGAGGAGGGTAGACGAGATTCAAAGCGATTCGAAGGCGGAGGAGGAGTTGGATTGCAATGGCATTGTTAAGGTTAGTGAAAGTGATGCTAACAATGATGCCCAAGTGTGTACTATTAGGAACCTTGATAATGGGAAGGAGTTTGTTGTGAATGAGATTAGGGAAGATGGAACGTGGAACAAGCTTAAGGAAGTGGGTACTGGAAAGCAGTTGACCATGGAGGAGTTTGAGATGAGTGTCGGGCATTCACCGATTGTTCAAGAACTGATGAGGAGGCAGAATGTGGAAGAGGGTCATAAGGATGGTTCCGAGACCAATGCCAATGGGGGGAATGGTGGGGTTTCGAAGTTGAAGAAGAAAGGAGGTTGGTTAAAGAGCATCAAGAGTGTCGCGATCACCATGACAGGTCATAAGGATAGGCGGAGTAGCGATGAGAGGGACACATCATCGGAGAAAGGTGGTCGGAGGTCGAGCTCTGCCACAGATGATAGCCAGGATGTGTCATTTCATGGGCCGGAGAGGGTGAGGGTGAAGCAGTATGGGAAGTCATGTAAGGAGGTCACTGCATTGTTCAAGAGTCAGGAGATTCATGCGCATACTGGGTCGATTTGGAGTATCAAGTTTAGTTTGGATGGAAAATACTTGGCCAGTGCCGGTGAGGATTGCGTGATTCATATTTGGCAGGTAATGCAGAGTGAAAGGAAGGGTGACCTATTGATGGAGAAATCAGAAGATAGCAATTTAACCATGTTGTTATTTGCCAATGGATCACCGGAACCATGTTCAGTCTCGCCGAATGTGGACAACCATGTGGAAAAAAAGAGGAGAGGGAGGTCGTCTATCAGTCGAAAATCTGTTAGTTTGGACCATTATGTGATTCCAGAGACCGTGTTTGCACTTTCAGAGAAACCCATTTATTCATTCGAAGGCCATGTGGATGATGTGCTTGACCTCTCTTGGTCCAAGTCGCAGGTTAGTTACTGTTCTGGTGTTCTGTTTGCTTGGATTTATCTTTTCGACTTTTACCCTCCGCAGGTTAGATTACTATTTGTATGATCTGTAATGTTGGGTGAATTTGAACAGATGTTATTTTATTGTCGTGTGATCCGATCATCCGAGGACACGATTAGGTTTTTGTCTGCCTAGTGATCTAACTGACATTTACCTACTACTTTCTAGCCTAATGTTATGTTATTCTTTTTGGTTTTGGTTTTACATTCACATGGAGAGGGATATATGAATTGAGTCATATAAAATGTCCAAGAGGATAGATTTAACAGACGCTACAGATTGCGTTGTGTAGTGATAAAATTCAAATACTCTGGATAATTTTTTTATTAGTTTTATTAATTTAGATGAACTTCAAAAAATGTAGTGCTTTGTTTTTTAACTGTACCTTTTAGGTTCTTTGTTCTGGGCACCTTAAATATGGTGAACTGCTTTGTTAAGTTTCTATGAAGAGAGAAAATAAATCATGGATACTTCTACAGAAATTGGACAAGTCAATGGGGATTAAAAGTCACAGTAGAAATTTCGGGAATGATCACTGATCTGGTCCTGGAAGTGTCGGGTGTTAGTTTAACCATACTCTAGTATATATGCTGTTCATATAAGTATAAGCACTTGCAGGATGAGTGCACTAATGTATCTTGGTTTACTTGAGTAGCTGTCAGATAAATGAATGAAATATTTGACTATACCACTTGATTGTCGTGTCAATGAAGAAATCCATTATCCTAGCTGCTCCAATAGTATAAAAATTTGTTAACTCCTTTCTCTTTTTATCTGTATTTGAACTTACACAGTTATTTTCTTGAACTTTTAGAACTACATATTTTAGTACCATGTTATAGCCCTACTGTGGAAAGTTTAAAAATTTTAAGTGGATAAAAAACAATTTTGGAATACTCCTGGTTATTTCATGGAATAATGGACATCATAATTGTAAAGGCTAGGTTCTGTTTTGGAAATAGACTCTCACATAGAAGGGGTTGTAATGCTTATCTATGATAGCACTTTCCGTAAGTTAGTCTTAGATATGCCAATTGACATTGACTGTTGAGATTCTGTAAGTTAAAAGGTTTCGTTAAAGAAGGCACTGAAACCTAGGGAAGCCAGAAATAAGCCAAATTAAAATGCAAAGTTGAAGGGGGGCTTTAATGGTTGATGGTGAGGAAAGATGTGTTTAGCAGGTAACTGCATGGGATGGTTTGTTAAATTCCTCACGTCATCAGAGATAGAATAAGAGAGAGAATCTTCATTGAAGTTAAGGCTCTTGCACTGGGTTAGTGCACTGACAAGTTTGTCATTTAAAGCCTTATGAGTGCTCCTTTCTTGGAGTGGATTCAGGTTGGTCATTTTCTGAGACTGCCAGGTTCGTGAAGGTGAAAGAGGGGAGGGGATGATGCTGTTAGTATCATTTTGAGGCATGTGCAGAAATTAAATCAGTGCAATTTCTGCTCACTGCCTTTTGGTAAGGCCCTAAGGGTTATCTAGTTGATCCAAAGGTGGGGAGAGGGAATTGGCTGTAATCGGGCATTGTAAATTGTTTTGTAGAAAATGATGCTTTCAACCTTATATCAGTCTTCAAATATAGCATAGTATTCAGATGTCAGTATTCCTCTATGATTTGTTCTCCAACTTTTGATTATTTTGAGATTCATTAACTTTTTTAAATTATTACCCTAAAAATTTTCTGGGGGCCAAAAAAACTCAAGTCTTATTGATTTGTTGTGCATGTATTGTCCTCTCTTTTTCTTGTTATCAAATGTAAATTTCTTTATTTTATATATTGCAATCAAGTCTTTCTCAGTAGATCGTGTAGAAAGATAGAGGTAGCTTGATTTAAATGGTGGTGCGATCTCAATATAAGCTTTATATATGGCAATAATGTGGACATTTTTTCGTTTTTCAGTTATTTTTCTTGTTGCATAATGTCTAAATACAATTCCTTTTTGTTCCCGTTCTCCCCCTCCTTTGTTCAGCACCTGCTCTCATCTTCAATGGACAAAACCGTGCGCCTCTGGCACTTGTCTAGCAAGACTTGCCTGAAGATATTTTCACATAGTGACTATGGTAAGTATATTTGGTCTGTATTTCAACTTTTCTCTACAATTGTGGTTGGCTTCTACTTGAACAACTGTTGTATATAAAGGGGTTAATTTGCACACATCTTACATAAAGGGGTTAATTTGCACACATCTTACTTTAGGGGTTATAAAAGCACAGACAAATCAAGTACATACCTTTGATATCAGGAAAAGGACTTAGTTTATTAATCTTAAAAAAAGTAATTTCTAAATGAGTCGAGTATGACTATTTGATTCTTGGCTCAATTCTTGGCTCAAGTGTAAGGGGTTGGAAGGGGGGATTTGTTAGATCCTAGGTTCAGATCTTGCAAGTAAATTTGTTTAATATATTGTTTTAATATTAGAGTGTCTGAATTCTTATAATATGATATTTTTAACCTTTTTTTGAAAGATGTTATAAATGTACAAGTGATATGGATATTATCACCCATCGCCGGTCATTTGTTTCTATTAACTCTATTTTGCTTGGACCTTGATGCAGTAACTTGCATCCAGTTCAATCCTGTTGATGATAGGTACTTCATTAGTGGGTCACTTGATGCCAAGGTTCGCATATGGAGTATCCCTGATCATCAAGTGGTTGATTGGAATGATCTGCATGAGATGGTCACTGCTGCTTGCTACACTCCTGATGGTCAGGTTGGGCTCAAACTTTCATTCTTGTTTATATGTATTGTATTAGTATCGTTCGTAGCTTAATAAACTTTTGTTCATATCTGAAGGGCGCCCTAGTTGGTTCATACAAAGGCAGCTGCCGTTTATACAACACATCTGGTACAATTCTCTCTCTCTCTCTCTCTCTCCATGACATCCATGTATATGTGTGCATGCAGCTAATAAATATTTCCAAAATTTTCAGAGAACAAGTTGCAACAGAAAAGCCAAATTAATTTGCAGAACAAGAAAAAGAAATCCCATCACAAGAAAATTACAGGTTTTCAGGTAATGAGTTGGCTTGATTCGCTTTGCTTCTGTGTAGATGATACTTTTAGCCATGAAATTGGGAGATAAACCTTATTCCTTTATACCATTATAACGTAGGGGCCGTTTTCCCTTGCAATTTTTATTCTTTGATTACTTTGAGCTGCAAGATTGTTGGATTTGTTACTGTTGCTGACTAGTTCTGCTTGACAGTTTGCACCAGGAAGTTCATCAGAAGTATTGATTACATCTGCAGATTCACGAATCAGAGTTGTTGACGGTGTTGATCTGGTTCACAAGTTCAAGGGTAAGCACATGATGTTCCATGATTTTCTTTATATGTTATTTTTCCGATTTCAAATCCACTTCCTGAATTCTGTCATTTAATTCAATATAGTTGATCAAGATGATGGTAGTACTATATGTTATAAATTAACTGTCAAGCTTATAACAGTTTCATTCTAGCTTACTTCATTCCGGCACGTTTGATGTTCTCATAAGATTGGAAAACATAAGCTCTTAGATTTGTTACCCAAGTTTATGTTAGCATTAACAAGTTTATGTTAGCATTAAGATGTGTTTTCTGGGCAATAATTTAATGATAATGCTGTCTTCTAGATCCATTAAGATGTGTTTTTTTGACAGGATTTCGGAACGCAAATAGCCAAATCTCAGCTGCCCTCACAGCAAATGGTAAATATGTGGTATCTGCTAGTGAGGATTCTCATGTATATATATGGAAACATGAAGCTGATTCCCGCCCTAGCCGAAGCAAGAGTGTCACAGTCACACGCTCCTATGAGCATTTCCATTGTCAAGATGTATCGGTCGCCATCCCCTGGCCTGGAATGGCTGATTTATGGGGTTTACAAGATTCAGAACGGAATGGTCTTGACGAGGTTTCCACAGCAAATCACCCCCCTACACCTGTTGAGGCGGCTAATTCCAACAACGAGGGTTCACGATCGGCATCTGGTTGCACCAATAGCCCTCTCCACGGAACAATTTCAAGTGCATCCAACAGCTACTTCTTTGATAGAATTTCGGCAACATGGCCGGAGGAAAAACTTCTTCAAGCTACCAGGAACCGAAGCCCGCGTGTTAGTTTTGATTTCACCAACGGGTTAAGCCAAAACATGTCAGCCTGGGGTATGGTGATTGTAACTGCCGGCCTTCGAGGTGAAATTAGAACTTTCCTAAATTTTGGGTTGCCGATTCGGATCTAAGGGGGAAGATGAGTTGATTATTCTGCAAGGAGCCAGTCCATTTTTCCCTTTTGGCAAAATGTGTACAGAGAGAGAACTTGGTGAGATTTGTAACATTAGAGCGTTCCAATTGTTTCCTTGTGCTTGTGCCCGTCGGACGTGGACTTCAGTTGGAGGGCCAGTCCGACCGGGCAACAAGAAAGAAAAATAGATTTGTCGAAAAAGAAAAAAACAAAAAATTACACCGTGAATTTAGCAACCGATGAATTTCTGTAGTCGGAAAATTGTAGAGTTATGAGATGGGGAAAGCTTATTGAATTTAGAAATGAAAATTCTTTTACATTTAATGTGCTCAGATCTTGATTTCTCTTTCTTCCCGGTATTTACCGCTAATGGGCCATTGTTTAACTTGGGTCGGAGTCCAACTATAGCCATTAGGCCCAAGTCTTTAGGTTAGCCAACTTTAGGCCCACATTGTCTCTGCCAAAAGTCCCCCACAAAAAGTGGGCCCACACTCTTCCAAACTGTCATAATATCCTAAAAATCCAGAAATTTCACCCAGAATCCAAAGCAAAACTTGTGGGCAGGGGAAAGTCAAGTTAGACTTGTGGTCAGATAAAAGTTGAAATACTTCTATGAATTTTTTCGGTTCTTGAAAGAAGTGAATAACCGTAGATTGCTATCAATTATCTATGTAAATATCCTTTCTTATAATCCTATGTTTAGGAAAAGCAGGAAGAAAATTTGAGTAATTTCTCTGTATTCGGAACATGGCTATGTGTAGTTACTATTTCACTTGCTTCATAACAAGTCAATTGGGTTTAAAGTTAAGGAAAATTAATGAAAAAGGCTTGAAAATTTTGAGTTTTAATGATAAGGACAAAATAAAAGGTAAAGTGAATAGTATCAGGATTGACTTTTTAGTGTAAAAATGTGGTTTTTCGTTAAAGTGAACAGTACCGGGTGCTTTTCTAAAGTTCCCTTAAAGTTAATCTTTCATAGATTGAGACCTATCAACATTATCGTTGATGCATACCTTTATTATAACATGTAAAATAATATTCTACTTGATTTGTGTTTCTAGTACACGTTAATTTTTTTTTTCCGAAAAGAAAGATATAAAACAAATATCAAAAGGAAATCCAGTCCTCACAACCTCATTGGTTGCTTGAAATCGATGTGGCAAACTCACATGCTGCTAATTATCTTATCCTCTTTGCCTACTGTATATCCGAAGTGTGCCAAAACGACTATATTTAATACAAACTGGTTGTTTCCTTTTCAAAGTAGTTGAGAGCTCCTCAAGCTTCCACTTTGGCCACTCCCACCACCTCTCACTCTCCTCTTCCTCACTCACTCACCTGTGAGAAACATCAGAGAAAACCCAACTAAAAAAATCTAAGAATTAATGGCTCTCCAGGCTGCTTCTGTGGTTTCTTCTGCTTTCTCTGTCCCCAAAGAGGTTCGTTTTTTATCGGTTTCTTTGTTGTACTCCGAAGAGCTAATATCGCCTAATCCTAATTTCTTTATTCCAAGAAACGTTTCTTCTCGTTGTTATCGACCAAGAGGCTAATGGGGTTTGATTTGATTTATTTTCTTGGAATTTTGTTTTTTCTCAGGGAAAGTCAGGTGCTTCTTTCAAGGATTCGAGTCTGTTTGGAGTAACTTTCTCGGAAAATCTCAAGGCGGAGTTCAGCTCTGTTGCATTAAGCTGCAAGGTAGGAAAATACACTACCATTCTACTCTTCTTCTGCAGAACACAAAATGTGTTTCTTCTTGTTGCAAAAACAAAAACTGACTTAGAATTATATGAATAGAGCATGCTATAGTGCATTTAGTAAAAAACACTTCCGCTTATAAGCGCTTTTAGCAGAAGCACATCAAATTTTAGTAAAAAGCCAAGTGCTATCACAACCGATAATCACTTTAAATTGTTTCTGTTAAAAGACTTTTAGCCACTTTGGAAGCACTTCCAAACGTGCTGTTTTGATTACAGAGAGAATTCAAGCCAGTGAGAGCCCAGACAACAGCAACAAGCAGCCCAGCAATCAACAAGGGAACATCAGAGGGGAAGAAGACTCTAAGAAAGGGCAGTGTGATTGTCACCGGCGCCTCCTCCGGACTTGGTCTGGCAACAGCCAAGTCTTTAGCCGAATCCGGAAAATGGCATGTAATTATGGCCTGCAGGGATTTCCTCAAGACTGAAAGAGTTGCCAAGGCAGCTGGCATGCCCAAGGAAAACTACACCATTATGCATCTAGACCTCGCTTCCCTCGACAGCGTGCGCCAATTCGTTGATAACTTCAGGCGTTCTGAGAGGCCTCTTGATGTGCTCGTGTGTAATGCTGCTGTTTATCAGCCAACCGCTAAAGAACCTTCATTCACTGCTGAGGGATTCGAACTCAGTGTTGGGACCAACCATCTTGGACACTTCCTTCTTTCGCGGTTGCTGCTGGAAGATTTGAACAAATCCGACTACCCATCAAAGAGACTCATCATTGTTGGCTCAATTACAGGTACTTGATTTAAATGAAGAAGATAGTTCTTCAAAATATGTACTGTTCTTTGTAGAATGTGTGATGAAGTTTGTGTTGTTGCTTTTCAGGGAACACGAACACCTTAGCTGGAAATGTACCTCCAAAAGCCAACCTCGGGGACTTGAGGGGACTTGCAGGAGGCTTAAACGGTCTAAACAGCTCAGCCATGATCGACGGTGGAGACTTTGACGGTGCCAAGGCCTACAAGGACAGCAAAGTCTGCAACATGCTCACAATGCAAGAGTTCCACAGGCTCTACCATGAGGAAACCGGGATAACATTTGCTTCCCTTTACCCAGGCTGCATTGCCACAACCGGTTTGTTCAGGGAGCACATTCCCTTGTTCAGGCTTCTGTTCCCTCCATTCCAAAAGTACATCACCAAGGGCTATGTCTCAGAAGATGAAGCCGGAAAGAGACTTGCTCAGGTAAGAACTTGTGCTTGACAATGGTGCATTATGTTTTTCGATCTCTCTTGTGCATGAACTCATTTGCTTGCTGCTGATCACTCTCAGGTTGTGAGCGACCCAAGCTTGACAAAGTCGGGAGTCTACTGGAGCTGGAACAAGAATTCGGCTTCCTTCGAGAACCAACTATCCCAAGAAGCTAGTGATGTGGAGAAGGCTCGCAAGGTGTGGGAAGTCAGTGAGAAGCTTGTGGGTTTGGCCTAAGTATAGAAGCTTGATGTTCCCGTTGACCAGCATTTTGCCTCGGAGGAGGAGGATGTCACCCAAGATCAGGTCCATTTGTGGAGTGCAGAATTTGAAATTAAAGCTGTACTGTCATAGACAATTTTCTCATGTGGATGATTAGTGTTAGTAACAAATGAGAATAAAATCACTCACCTCTGTTGCAAAATGCAGATCATACTTCTTGTTACAAGTTTAACATTTTACTCTTATTTATTTTAAATATTTACAAAACGAAAGTATCAGAATGTTGTAAAGAAGTAAATATCAACCATTTACTTCTAGCTTTTTACATGGCTAGTAACTTAAAGCTCATAAGCAGGAAACCGTGCTTCAGACGGTTCAGTCATGTCCAAAAGGAGATGAGCCATTCCACCAACACCTTCGAATAGAGAATAGGACCGATCACCTCCATGCATCATACCCTCTGATATGAGTCTTAAGGCTCTATCGTGTAAAAAGCAAGCAAATGCTTTGGCCCTGTACAAATATTCCACCTTACCCGTTAACCGGTAGAGTGAAAGAAACACATAGGCGTTCCCACTGATGCCATGACAAATGCCAACTCGCTTCAGCAGACCCTGGTTCCACACCACCTCCCCTGCATCTATAGCAGCTTGCAGGAACTCCTGATCTCCGAAAACCTAATGAAATCAATGGACTAATGAGTAAGCTGCATTGAAAATTCACCATATGTATTATTAAGTTGAAGAAGGTATCCAGCGCATATAACCATAAAATGAAAAAGATCGCATGTTTTAGACTGCATATCATGTCCATGAAAGCAATAAATTGACGTATCTTCTTATCCACTAAAAGAAAAACGTATTTTACTAAAGCCACGAACAGAATCTGTTGGCAATATACCAACCACTTTCAACTCATTTTGTATCATTTCCATTTTCAATAACATCGACAACAAAGGAACAAATCTGTAGATCCAAAAGTAAAGTAACAGTTTCTCAAGTCATTTTTCTATGAAGCACCCCGAACCACAAAAGGAGAATAAATAAATAGATAAATAATCCGTTCCAGTCTCATAATAATTATTGAAAAATCAGTTATTCACCTCTAATTTACCACGAAACTACAATATCCAAATTTTGTCCGACAAGTTTTCATAAGAAATAATTCAGATTATAATTACCTCAGCTGCTCTCAGAAGTGTAAGAGCAACTCCAGGAGCACCATGGCACCAGTGCACAAGACGGTCTGATTCACTTCCTTCACTTGAAGGAAAGTTGCCGCTTGGAAAACGATTCTTAATCATGTAACGCAGAGTACCCTTGACATCCTCCACCTCAGCAGGTTTCAGTTCCGTGCTCATCAAAACATACATAATACCTGCTAATCCATGGGCAGCACCCCAGTATTTCTTTCCATGCCACTCGTACATCAATGAGCTTCGTCCCTTCTTGGCCAATTGTCTACCAGCCTTGATAATTTCATCCACAACTGATCTCTACACAAATTGATTGGGGAATAAATGGATAATCAATTCAGTCCATTTAAGACCAATCTGAAGAACGGTTTAAGCACAAATGTCTTACCATGCAAGTAGCAGAAATTGTCCCATTTCCAATATGCTTGTTCAAAAAGGAACAGGCCCATAAGAACCCAGCTCTCCCGTATAATAACTCATTTGGAAGATCACTAGACAGCTTGATCTGCTCGTAGAGCAAAATAGAATGTCAAGACAGGCAAACATACAAAGGCCCTCTCAAGAAGAACAAGTCTTAAGCGCAGGAAGCAAATGATACTATCAATCACCTCTTTGAATTTTGATAAGTAGAGGTCAAGTAACATTTCATCACCAGTATGCTTTGCAACAACAGCACCAAGGGCACAGACGCCAGCCCGCCCACATATGAATGACACACGCCTGCAAGCCCATGCAGTACATAACAAAGCTATGAAGTCAAAATTACTCAATTCCCCAAAGGCTAAGCCAGAACTGAAACAACATAAGGTAATTGTACAAGCACACAACTATTACCCATGGTCAGTAAGCTACGTTAAACTGCAATTAGAAGTATCACTTTCTACATGTTCTTAAACTTTAAAACTGATACCAACCCAAATTTGGTGCAAAACTTTCTTTCTACCAACACATATATTGGGTCTGATATTTCCAACGCATCTGACATTCAAATAACAGTTACAGTTGAGATTACATGCTTGTGTCCAAAGAGAAGCTAACGAGTATTGAACCCATAATTGAGCACGGGTTTTAATCCGATTTTAAAGTTACCACTGACTTACTAAGCTACTGAAGAAATCAGAGAGATGAAGAAGACTATCTTAATAAGTGAAATAATTACTGATACAATCAATAAGAGACATTGAGGCCGCAACTTCTATCCACCTCAGTCAAACGAATTTAACAGAAATCTAACAACTCAAACATAAAAACAGTAAGCTCGCAGCTAACTAGTTGTGCTATGATTTGGTACTGCTTCTATGAGGGCAAGTTGGCACGCCGAGTTTATCGACAACTGAAGCAAACCAACAACTGAAACACAGCCATAGTTTATCGACAGTTTGCATTTCAAACTCAGCAAGCTAAAGTAGAATCCAGACCTAACTCAACTTCACAACAACTAAAAGAGCCAAAATTCCCTCTACATATTTCACAAACAAGCAAGTCAAATGAGCACGCATCATTGCGTGTGTCTACGGAGTGAGACAAACATAAAGAGAGTACCTGGAACCTGTAGAAGCAGAATCACATGCCTTAACAATCTCAGAGCACATTTTAAGATCACTCTCATTCTTTGTAACTTGGTAAGCCTTGAAGGCCAGGAAAGCAGTCCCAAGAGCCCCTGTATACAAACTATAATCTTCCACACGTTTTCCACCCAAACCCCACGTCTGCCTCACGACCTACAACCGCAACAAACACAAAACCCAAACCAAATCACTTACAAAAAAAGTACTTCTCGATACATAAATATACAAAAACCCAAAATTTATTTTTTAAAAATTCAAATCTCTCCAATTACCAACAACCCAAAACCCAAATTCCATAATTCGCCAGAAATTGAGTGAAATTAATCATCTTTTGTGAGTACCGTTTCTTTGAGGTCCAAAGCGGAGCACTTGAGTATGTCGGAGAGTGTTCTGTAAGGAAGGTGGAGGAGGCCTGTTAGCGAGTCTTTGGGGCTTTCGGGCGCTGCCGCGTCCGGTGGTGGCTCTGCCAAGAAGTCTGGCATTTCGTTCGGGAAAAATCGGTCGGCCATTTCCCTCTCCGCGCACACAAACAAGCACGAGAGTGAGAGGTCACGTTACTCTGTTTACTCGGGTTCACTGCTGCCGGTGTAAAGCTGTGATGGACCTCTTTCAAACTAGTAACACGTGTTTAGGCTGCCGCTGCTTAGTTGGCGTTTGGTTCGCGGGTGTCCTGGGAAAGGGATCGGATCCCTCTCTATCAAATCCATCTAATCCGTGATTTAGACAGTTGAAATTTGATCCAATGACAACAAAAAATGGTCATTTAAAAGTTATAATAACTGTAGCCATTAGATTTTAATTTGATCCAACATCTACAAACAGGGACCTTTAAAAGTTATAATAATTGTAGCTGTTGGATCAAAATCCAACGGTCCGAATCTTGGATTAGGTGGATTTGGTGGAAAGGGATCATCTCTGGTGTTCTGGGAACATCTGGTTCTGGGACAATGGTTGGCTTTTGTTTTCAACTAGAAATCTTTGTTTAAGTTTTTATTTTTTATTTTATACAAATTGACACACCCCGACCCGAATCAGGGCATGCTGGCCGTCAAGTGAGGGTGACGTAGTCATATGCACAGTACAAAAGCAAGAAGGATAATAGAGAATACGAATAAATAAAAACCAATTCATAAAAGTACTAGCTAAGATAAGTGCTAGAAAATGTGTGAATACACAATCAGAGCATGAGTAGCCTAAATTCAGTCTAGAAAACCAGTACTAATTAAACGACACCCAAAAATGTCCTACATTGTGGTATTTTGTCAGAACCTCCATTCAATCCTCGCAAGCCACCGACGGACAAGCTTACCTAAAACCTAGAGGGACGAAAAAACAGAAAGTGTGAGTGGGCAAAAACAAAGCTTTTCAAAACCATTTCATTATCAAATGCTTTAACCCATCGCTGTAAAACATGTATAAATTCCCCATAAGTGGAATATAAATATATAAGTATATATATATATATATATATATATATGCATATATTTCAATTCATGTTTCACATATCCATTATCATAAATATGCCATGCCAAAATATAAACATAATAAGTAACTCAGGTGAAAATAAATTTATGGAAAATAACATATTAGCAGGAACCCCTGCAGAGGTCTGTTCGCCTAAATGCATAGCTCATTAGTCAATCTTGCTGAAGTCACTGCAAGTGACCTATACGGCACTACACTGCACACGAGTCGGAACCACTGTAATGGTCTGTAGACTCTGTACGATAGGACTGGGTGTAATATAACTATGCTCCTTACTACATTCTCATTATAACTGTGCGATAAATCGCTAGTCACCTACGAGTCGAAACCATATATAATGGTCAGTACGACAAGACTGTGCACCTAAATTGGATCCAATGTGAGCATATGGTGCGGGAGGTGACATTATAAACAGGCATGTGCCTTAGCTCTAGCTAAATCACTAACACCGGGGTGCAGGTTTATGAGCTATATATTCCTCAATTAATCACAACCATTATTCACATTCACAATTCATAACTCACTTGAGCTTACATGAGCGTCCACATAACCACAATTATATAAATATATATGCAAACATCATGTGCATATTCTAAATGTAAAACATTTGGCATGGCAATTTAAGTCATAACTCATTTAAATGCATTTTCTGGGAATTATACCAACCATATACATATATATTTAAAACCAAAAGCCCACTCACTGGTATGTCGAAGGGTCGTAGCCCCCGAGTCGCCCTTGACTGCGCTCGTCCTCGGGATAAGTCTCCCCTATATGCGAAACAACTATAAAAACGTTAATTTAAAGTACATAACCAATACTGGCTAATAACTTCTCATACATTGCTCAAATGAGGTATATAAATATACTATCGTGACCTACACAACTCCATGAACACGCCCAAAATTTTAAAATAATTTTTGGAGCCGTCACGCGCCGTCACGCGCCGGCAAGGGCACGACCCTACGCGCAGGGAACCCTAACAGAATCCCCTAACCCCGTTAGGAATATTCCGTTAAAAAGTAACAGAAACCGTTAAAACTAACCAACGCCATTAGGAATATTCCGTCGTCTACTACCTTCGAACTCCGGCGACCGTCGCCGTCGCTGGAAACTGGAAAAACTTAAATCCTTATAACTTCTTCATTTTTCAACCAAATTTCACGAATTATATACCAAAATGAAGCTTAAGACAAGTAGAACAAATCCTTACCAGTTTTAGGACCTAAAACTCACGGGATCTCACCGGAAAAATCCACGATAATCCGGCCAAACTTAAAACTCGCCAATCTCAAGTTCCCGACATCCAATTTACTTGGTTTTTCTTCTCTGAGCTTCGTAAGGATGTTTTAAAGATTCTGAGATTCTGAGTTTCTGAGTTCTCGGGTTTTCGAGGGTTTCACTTACCAAAAATGGTATGGATAAGCTTCTGGACTTGCAAGGGGCACAAAGATCACTTCCCCAGCTTCGATCTGCGACTGGAAGTGAAGGTTTGAAGGTTGTCCGTATAGGTTGTATGAAAATGGTAAAAAATCCGAGAGAGGGAGGAGAGAGAGAGTACACGGGAGAGGGATAGGTATGTGTGTGTGGGGTCCTAGTTGGTTACCAACCAACAAAACAAAGGTAACAAGCCTAAGTCTTTTTCCAAAAACTTAGGAAATATTAGAATTGTCCAACTTAAGTACATAATACACACAACACACTTTAACGTCCAAGGGTAAAAACCGTCATTTCACACCATCGAAACTAAATATTTTGGGACGGGCTGTGACACAAATGGTAGATTGTAAATTGTTAAATATTACGGGAGATCGAGATAGATACAGATCGGATTTGCATTAGAATATATAAACATTATTCCTTTCTGTCTTTGTGATAAAGCATCATTTGAGAACAATTGGTTTAAGTTGGGGACTAGGGATTTACTATGCCAAAAATGTACATAGAGCCTAAAACAAGTGTAGATAATAATAATTAATTGGATAAGTAGGGCTCACTAATTCTTGATTTAATGGTGTACTAGAAAAGGTGTTAGCGCGATGTTATGGGTTTTAAAATTGTACAAAATATGTTGAAAGTATTAAATATATACTATAGGCAACACTATTCATATGCATGAGGAAGTTTATTACAATTCTATCTACAATAAGGAACAAAATAGATGTCCAAGGCAAGCTTCAAAACATTTGCAAGTTTAGATCACTGTTAATTATAGAGTGCCACTAGTAGCTCCTTTCTTCCTCCCTTATATTTAGGAGCTCTTGGATAAATCTCTATCTTAGAAGGTGGATAGGGATCATGATTGAGGTTGATTTTTTGAGTCCTCCAATAGTTAGGAGCTCAATTGACCCATTGGAGTTGCTCTTATTCATGTAATTCACTTGAAATGGTTTGTAGTTCAAATGATTGATAAAGTCTATTTCAATCCCTACATCTAATATTGTTATAGTCTTCTACCCCAATACAGCTACAATGTACAATAAAAAAAATTGTCATGTAGTGCACCAACGATACTGTGTTCTAATAATATTTATCACTACTTATAAGTAAAAATTTATTAAATCAAATCTCATAAGTAGCGGATACAATACGTAACTATAGTTGGTCGTATAACGGCTCAACACAAATCCCCACCCCAACATCTTTGCATGTAAAATAAAAATTCTCATAATGAAACACAGGTCAACTTATTCTAATAGCTAGGTTACTATATACAAAATTCATCTTTTATTGCTCTAAAAAAAAATTTGTAGCTCAAATAATTGAGAGTCTATCCTGATGAAAATTGACAGGATAACATTTCTCGAAGCAAGATGCTTGGGCTTGGGATGCCCAACAAAGCAAAACAAGTTTGGGCCAGGCCACAAAGGTTGAGGGTGAACCAAAGATTGTTGGATCCGGAAAAGTAACCCAAGCCCAAAACGGAAAACATTACTTACCCGCCCGCACGCCGTTGCCTCTCCCCGCTCACTCGTCTCGTCACCATCGTTGTAAACCCTAAACCCTAGTCCTCTCGTTTGCAGAAGCCTACCGGAGCCCCCGAATCTCTCTGGTAAGAAATCGGTCGCCCAAAACCCTAATTAGGTTTCCATTCCACACACATGTTTGCTTATATTTATGACTAACTCTAATTTTTGTATGGAAGATTAGATTTTTCCAGCAAAAATAATGGGGAAGAAGAGAAAGCACAGCGATGCCCTGGCTCCAGAAAAGAAGGAGGAGGAGGTTGCGCCGGAGAGGCGGAAGCGAACGCTTTCCGGTTGGAAGGAGAAGAAGGACGACGACGAAGTAAAAGCGAGTGAATCGACGGCAGTGTTTAGGAACAAAGAAAAGGTCTTAGTTACTTGTTCTCGTCGCATTAGTTACAGGTAAAATTATTCAAGTTCCAATTTTTTTCTCTGCTTTGATCTCGCTCGCTCGGTGTTGTTTTTATTCGAAACCTGAAAGATTTTTTTTGAAACTAATTCTGTAATAATTGTAAAGATGTGATCTTTAGATGAATTTTGGTAACTATTTTTCGTTTATATGATATATTCGTCTATGAATTTATGTACGAGTATATATACTTGCGTGTGAGTGTATAAATGTATAAGTTTTATATAATTATATAAATGGTTATAAATTATATACGCAGGTATCGGCATCTGATGTTGAATGTGGTGGACCTATTGCCTCATTGTAAGAAGGACAATAAGGTGGAGTCTAAATCAAGTAACGGTGCAACTCTTAACGAGCTGGTTGAGCTAAAGAGTTGCTCTTCCTGTATGTTTTTTGAGGTCAGGTTTTTTTGTTGTTTCTTTCTGACCTTGTTTAGCATTTGTTATTCAATATTACTTTAATACTGCCAAAAATTTGATGCGAAATACATAAGCACACAAATTAAACCTTCTTTTTGTTAATTGTAGTAAAGTATGTAAGTAGGGATCGTTCTAGGCCGGGGATTAGGAGGGATTGCTAAATCACTTGGAAATTGACTTGAAAACGTAAAATCAAAGTTTAAAACACTAAACTAGACTCAAAGAATGCAAAACTATACTTTAAAACACTAAAACAAACCAAAAGACTCAAAACAGCACCTAAACACTCAAAACTGCCTTAAAAACACAATCTGGGCAGTTTTGAACACTAAGGAAGAATTTGAACGAAAATATGTTATAACTTGACTCAAGACACTTAAAAACACAAACTAAATTGATTTCTAACTAATATGACTCAACAAAATAAAGGGGGATTGATTTTAGACGAAGTTGAAAACAAAACAAGAACTTTGTAAAACAAAATAGGTTTTAAAACGAGATTGATCAAATTGAATGGATGAGAAGCTAGCTAAGGGGTTCTTCTCCACACATGTTATACTTGCATACAATATGATTTCCAATTGCTCTTCGACAAATCATGAATACTCAACGCCCCAAATTAACCGTGAATTGCACTAATTAACCCTCAGTTTTTCCACAAGTTATTAGGTTGGATGATTGCATACGACAACCCAAAACATTCCCTACAAGTTCCCTACATGAATTGCATAATAGAGATACACGCAAGAATCATTAAGTTCTATGAAAAACATAAGTATTGACGAGGCACTCGTTACTATGAATTGCATGAAACTTATGCCAAGAATTTACTTAACACGATTGTGATCAACAACCTTTACTACTTATGAATATAAGTTCATAACGATTAAGTGAAACTTCCTTATATCCTAGCATCAAACTTATGCATGAAAATTAAGCGTGCACTCTCAACCAACATACACAAATTAGTTTTAATTCATAGAGATAAGTAAATTAAATTCACAATTCATGAAACACAATTGGAAGTAATCAAATCATATAGCAAGCATAAACATGGTTTTGAATCCCCCATAGCCAAGGGGGGTTTAGTTCCTCATACTCGCAATTACACAAAGATAACTTAATTTAAACATTGAAATCAAAGATAGAAAACACCTAGAAACGCTCCAACACTCCCAAGGCTTGGGCATAGGCACGGCACAAGATGTTCCTTCTCTTTCCTTCCTTGCAAGCAGCGGCACTAGAGGTTTTGGACGGTTTTGGGTGGTTTTTATGGTGTAGAATGGATGAGGAATGGTATGGAAATGTTTAGGATTGATGGGTGGTGTGGCTAGGGGTGGTTTTTGGCTGAAATTAGAGAGAATGGTGGTGGGAAGTTTTGGCTAAGGTAAGGGATCAAAATCTGTTCTCTTTGATGAATATGGGAGGTGGTATTTATAGGCTTGAGAGAAGACCACTCAATTTCCTTTGCATGTGCAGCTTGTGTGGGTATGAGTTGTCATGTTTCCCCTTTACATTTATACACACATGCTTCATCATTTCAACCACAAAACACACCAATTTTTTGCCTATGCCTTGTGCTTTTCTTCCACTTTGCATGTGGGTTTGCTGCCATGTTTCTTTGCTTTGCCATTACACTTGCACACATACATGTTCTTTGCATCATTTCAACCACAAAACACACACATTTTCTGCTATGTTTCTCCTTTACATTTACACACACACATGCTTCATCATTTCAACCACAAAACAGCCCATTTTATGCCCATGTGTGTGTGTGTTTCCTTTGCCCATGTGTGTGTTTTTCCTTTGCATTTGCACACACATGTTCTTCATTATTTCAGCCAACAATCCACCCATTTTCTGCCCATATCAAACTGTCCATGCCTTGCCTTTCTCTTTGTGTATGTGCTGTCCATGTTTCTGAACCTTTTAGTGTTACAATGCCCATAACTTCTTCTTGAAAAATGATATTAACAATCCGTAAATTGCTCCAGAAAGTAGACATCTGTAGCTTTCCACGCATATAAGGCACATTTTCTCATTCATTCTGAGCTGTTCGTAACATGCTTTCAAAGTCAGCTAATCTGCACAGGCAGTTTTGACGAATTTGTTACTTAATAATTCACTTATGCTACTTTTCTTTTCTTTGCTTGATAAATCACACAAAACACAAAAACATAGTAAATAGCTCAAAAATATAAGGAACTAACTAAGAAAAGACAAGTGAATTTTATGTAAAAAATATATAAATATGAGCTTATCAAATACCCCCACACTTAGTTTTTGCTAGTCCTCGAGCAAAATAAAGAAAACAAAACACAACCTAAACCTTCCAACATTTGCCTTAGGGATTTCCAACGCACATGACAAGTTAAAAATCATCATTCCCACAGATTTTAGTCAACTTAACACTTGAGCACAAACTTAATCACAGTCACCACTTACTAGTTCACATTTAACCAATTAAAACGATGTTTTGAATGTAGTAACATGCCTTAGAGAATTTGCTCAATTCCTTACAAGATATGCACTCAATTTTCACTCAAATTTTCTAACAACACACCCTATACTAGTTATATGTGAGAAGATTGATGTAAACATTAAAACGAACGCTCACATATATGTATTACAAAGAAAGCGATTTCTGGAGTTATTAAGCATGTTTAGATATGATCTCATGAATGGAATGCTACTACTTAGATGCGAGAACCAGTGACACCATATGCTCATACCAAATTCAAACTCCACAAATTGAAACACATAACACTCAAGATTGAAGTCAAAGGTTGTAACGGGGCTTGGGGTGTTGGCTAACAAATGAAGGTAAGGGAAAACAAACGTTTTTAAAGCAATAGCAAATAAAGTAATGAACTTGAACTAAGAATTCACTTGGATTGCAGAAATCAACTTTTAGACATAAGGGAAAGATTTAAACAACTCTTAGGGTCAAATTCAACTTTTTTTTTTTCTTTGCACGAATTTTTCTTTTCTTTTCTTTTCTTTCCACCCGTGCCTATGGCGCACTACTTACATGAGAAACACTTCCCCCACACTTGTTTTCTGCCAAACATTACTCAAAAGGAATTCAATTTGAATCATGCTTTACTATGCTTTAAGAACAAGGGTATGGATGGTCCTAATCTAGGCTAGGTGAGGATAACGTGGGTTAACAAAGAACGTAGGCTAACAAGGCTCAATGGGGTTAACTTAAACATATAATGAAGTAGGATACACGGCAATTTGGCTTTGGTGGTGGTAACTACACAACTTCATCTTGAATATGTGTTATGCAAATCAATATCATGCTTTGAATGAAATGGGCATGAGTTCTAGCATTTGGAACTAAATGATGAAGCGCCTTCTAAGTAGTAACCAAGCAAAGAATAATGAGATCATGCAACGACTTAGAAAACAATAATGCACAGATTATCACTCTCCAAATAACGTTTAGGCTCAAGTCTCACAAGGTTGTAGCGTTTGTTTGAGTTCCTTCCTTCAAGCATGTTACAAAAACTAATTTTTCCTTTATGATTGCATGTGAATTCATAAATTATAACCACAACCAAGCATACACCAAAGAGTAAATCAAATGTTCATCCATGTTTATAACTCTCTTTAACAGTCATGTAATTAAAAACCAAATCCTCATCATTGTGTTGGAAGGTACCCTAAGACACAAATAATCATACAAAAACAACTTTTTTTAGGTTTTTCAAAACAATTTTTCAAATTTTTATGAGATTTTCGGATTTTTATATCAAAACAAACTAAAACACTTCAAAACAGCTTAAAAACACTTAAAAGAGCAAGGAACAACATTAGAAGTAATGGGTGATAAACTCCTACGACTTTCATGCAAAACAATGGTTACCCCCCCACACTTAAATCAAACATTGTCCTCAATGTTTCAAGCATAAACTCACAAAAAAAACAAGCAAATAAACAAACAACGAATAAACATGACAAGTATAGCAAAGTAAACAAAAAATAGACAGAGTAGAGTTTAAGAACGCAAATCTGGTTTTGGAGATGGATGATCTTGTTGACTTTCCACAGCTTTGATCTCGAACTGGTTTGGAATTCTGAGCGAGGAATATGAGTTCCTTGGTTTCAAATCAGACTCCTTCTGCTGTGATGATTTGATTGTGCAGTCTGCATTCTTCTCTGCTTGTTTCTTCTGCACGGCGGGCAGGCACGAGGTAAAGGTGTTGGTCTGTTTCTTTCTTCAATCTTTCCAAGTGCCCACCTCTTGCTTTCTTTCTCCTTGTCCCTAGCTGAGGATGAATTGGCAAATTGTCTCCACATGCTTCGAGGTATCATTTTCACTTCCCTTATGATGTGGTAGACGAAGCGAAAGCATAAGATGATGAAGATGAGTACTCGAGAGCAAGGCTAGGGAAGCAATCAGGAAGGGGTTCCAGGCTGTCGGTTCTAGATCGGAAGATTGATACCAAGTGCTGGCTGATTACTCACTTTCTCCTTGTCCTAAAACAACGACAAGGAGAAGGACAGGGAGAAAGCATGATATGAGATACTCTTGCTTTTAACCTTCATGATATGAAATACTTTTGCTTTGGATGGGTTGTTTGCAGAGGTACCCCAAGGAATAAGGAACACTGAGTGACTTGAGAGGGTTTGTTGGAAAGGCATTCTCGGAGATGACGGAAGGTTATGTATGTCTGCCTTGCCATGGAGGGTGAAGGTCGACATTTATAGGAAATAATAACCGGTACTGTTTTTTCACTCCTGTCGGCAACCGTTGGATGATTGAACAGTAAACTTCACGTGTTTTCTACTTCAACAGAAATCGTCGACAGATTTCCCGTGATTTCCTCAAAGCTGACGAGGCTGAGAAAGACAGATGGTTGGAATCGGCGCTTCGACAAACTGCTCGTGATTTTCTCAAAGCTTTCTCTGCATGTGACAAGTGCTGACGAGGCTGAGAGAGACAGGCGCATCTTCGCTATCTGAGATCGATGCTTCGACAAATTTTCCGTGATTTTCGCAAAGCTGAGTTTGCGTGTGACGGGTGCTGACGAGGCTGAGAAAGCTGACACTCTTCGATATCTGGAATCGGTGGTTTGTGAGCAAGCCCAACTTTTGAGAAAGCTGGCGCCTCTTCGATTTTTGAATTGGCTTCTTCGATTTCTGAGCTCGCCTCTTCGATCTCTGAAATCCTATCGCGTGCTGATTTTTATAGAGGTATGCAGGACGTTCAAAGCACACTTGAATTTCTGCCTGTAAAAACTCCCGTTTTGCACTTCTACGATCTTGACTTGTCCGATCTCCTCTTTCTTTAACACCTCTGAAAAATGTCTGGCCCTTCCGACCGTCGTTTTGACTTGAACCTTGGTGAAGAGGCAGCCCCGCCTTCTCCAGACAACATATGGCGCCCATCCTTCATATCCCCTACTGGTCCCCTTACCGTTGGGGATTCGGTGATGAAGAATGATATGACAGCTGCGGTGGTGGCCAGGAACCTTGTCACTCCCAAAGATAACATATTACTTGCCAAACGGTCTGATGAGCTGGCTGTTAAGGAATCTCTGGCTCTCAGTGTGCAGTGCGCAGGTTCCGTGTCCAATATGGCCCAACGCCTATTTGCCCGAACCCGTCAAGTTGAATCATTGGCGGCTGAAGTGATGAGTCTCAAGCAGGAGATTAGAGGGCTTAAGCATGAAAATAAACAATTGCACAAGCTCGCACACAACTATGCCACAAACATGAAGAGGAAAATTGACCAGATGCAGGAATCTGATGGTCAGATCTTACTTGATCATCAGAGGTTTGTGGGCTTGTTCCAACAGCATTTGCCTTCGTCTTCTAGGGCTGTACCGCGTACTGAAGCTCCAAATGATCAGCCTCCGCTGCCTCCTCCTTCTGGGGCTCCGCCGACTGCTGAGGCTCCGCCAACTACTGAGACTTCTCCTAAGCAGCCTTTGTGAAGGCTCCCTCTTGTAATTTCTTGCTTAATGTTCTTTTTTTTTTTTTTTTCATGAAAATGAATGTAAGAATATTTTGCATATCTATCAATGTTTCAAAAATAAACCCACACCCAAAAATAATTAAATAAACAACAAAAATAAAAAATGACAATCATGGCAAAATAGAAATGCAGAAAAGGGAAGGTTTTTAGAAACGCAAAACCGATTGTGAAGCGATTCATAGATCTTCCTTATTTGAATACATGGGTTGCCTCCCAAGAAGCGCTTGCTTTAACGTCGTGCAGCCAGACGAAGAACGCAATTCAAAAATCGAAGAGGCGCCAACTTTCTCAAAAGTTGGGCTTGCTCACAAACCACCGATTCCAGATATCGAAGAGTGTCAGCTTTCTCAGCCTCGTCAGCACCCGTCACACGCAAACTCAGCTTTGCGAAAATCACGAAAAATTTGTCGAAGCATCGATCTCAGATAGCGAAGATGCGCCTGTCTCTCTCAGCCTCGTCAGCACTTGTCACATGCAGAGAAAGCTTTGAGAAAATCACGAGCAGTTTGTCGAAGCGCCGATTCCAACCATCTGTCTTTCTCAGCCTCGTCAGCTTTGAGGAAATCACGGGAAATCTGTCGACGATTTCTGTTGAAGTAGAAAACACGTGAAGTTTACTGTTCAATCATCCAACGGTTGCCGACAGGAGTGAAAGAACAGTACCGGTTATTATTTCCTATAAATGTCGACCTTCACCCTCCATGGCAAGGCAGACATACATAACCTTCCATCATCTCCGAGAATGCCTTTCCATCAAACCCTCTCGAGTCACTCAGTGTTCCTTATTCCTTGGGGTACCTCTGCAAACAACCCATCCAAAGCAAAAGTATTTCAAATCATGAAGGTTGAAAGCAAGAGTATCTCATATCATGCTTTCTCCCTGTCCTTCTCCTTGTCGTTGTTTTAGGACAAGGAGAAAGTGAGTAATCAGCCAGCACTTGGTATCAATCTTCCGATCTAGAACCGACGGCCTGGAACCCCTTCCTGATTGCTTCCCTAACCTTGCTCTCGAGTACTCATCTTCATCATCTTATGCTTTCGCTTCGTCTACCGCATCATAAGGGAAGTGAAAATGATACCTCGAAGCATGTGGAGACAATTTGCCAATTCATCCTCAGCTAGGGACAAGGAGAAAGAAACCAAGAGGTCTGTCACCTCTTTCAGCAGATCCCCTAGCTCGGCGACTTGGGGGACTCCTACTACATGGTTTGTATCGCGCTTGACCAAGCCTGAAACTACAAGTAAGCGTCAAATGAAATTGATACATTACCTTGTGCATCTCCACCAGTTAAAGTTAAAGATACCACCCCTGGAGGGAGGAAGAGTACTTTCAAAGAAGATGCCACATCTACCTATGAGACAGATAAGGCAAGTGAAGACGATACCACACTTCGGTACTTAAAAGTTTCGTGATTACGAGATCATTCTTCCACAATATTTCCTAATGTCATTTGTACTAAATCATTCACTTGTACTCATTAAAGGAGAGCTTGAACCTATATACTGTGTAAACCCTTCACAATTAATGAGAACTCCTTTACTCCGTGGACGTAGCCAATCTGGGTGAACCACGTACATCTTGTGTTTGCTTCCTGTCTTTATCCATTTACATACTTATCCACACTAATGATCGGAACAATCTAGCGAAGATCACAAACTTAATATTTAAGATGATATTCTTTGGTGTATGCTTTTCGCAAACGATATAGTGTTGATAGATGAAACGCAGGAAGGGGTAAACGCGAAGCTTAACCTTTGGAGAGAAGTGTTGAAATCTAAAGGTCCTCGCCTAAGCCGATCAAAGACAGAATATATGGAGTGCAAGTTCAGTGCAAACGGAAGCCAAAATGAGTTAGGGGTGAGGATCGGAGATCAGGAAATACCAAAGAGCGACCGTTTTCGCTACCTAGGATCTATCTTGCAAAAGAACGGAGAATTTGATGGAGATCTCACCCATAGAATACAAGCTGGATGGATGAAGTGGAAGAGTGCATCCGGCGTGTTGTGTGACCGTCGTTGGCCACTGAAGCTCAAGGGAAAATTTTATAGGACGACAATAAGGCCGGCAATGCTGTATGGCATAGAATGTTGGGCGGTGAAGCATCAACACGTAGGTGTAGTGGAGATGAGGATGCTTCGTTGGATGTGTGGGCACACGAGAAAGGATAAGATTAGGAATGAGGATATCCGAGGTAAAGTAGGAGTAGCCGAAATTGAAGGAAAGAGGAGAGAAAGTCGGTTACGGTGGTTTGGACATGTGCAAAGAAGGTCTATTGACGCTCCGGTTCGAAGATGTGACCACGGGACAGAGGTTCAGGGCCGAAGGGGTAGAGGAAGACCTAGGAAAACTTTGGAAGAGACCCTAAGAAAAGACTTAGAGTACTTGGATCTAACGGAGGACATGACACAAAACCGAGCGCAATGGCGTTCTAGGATTCATATAGCCGACCCCACTTAGTGGGAAAAGGCTTTGTTGTTGTTGTTGTTGGTAGTTTGTTGATTTTAATCTTTGTCATCGTTTACATATTTATGGTTATTTGTTACCATTGGTTAAGGATATGGTTGATCTGTTTGTGTTAAATTTAAGTTGCATGATTTTTTAATTGAGTGGTTGATGGTTAGGACATATTGGTTGTTTGAGAGAGAGATAATAGCAAATTCAGGTTATTTGTTTTGTGTGTGCTGATGCGTACTTTATTTTGGGGGGTCTCTGATTACAGTGCAGGAAAGGGAAAGATCTGTATCTGTGGATGTCAAAGTGTCCCAATGGGCCATCTGTGAAGTTCTTAGTAAATGCTGGTAATGTTTCTGTTTTATTTATTTGCTTTTCATGAAGGATTGGCTTAATCTCAACTGGGGTTAAGTTTTTTCGAAAAAATTCTGATCAAAGAAAATTGTTTTGTGATTTATAGTGCACACGATGGAGGAGTTGAAGCTTACTGGAAATCATCTAAAGGGGTCACGACCTATTTTGACTTTTTCATCCAATTTTGATAAAGATGCCCACTGGAAGCTTCTGAAGGAAATGATCACTCAGGCATGTTCATTTTGCTTCCTCTTTTATGTAGTTGTAAACATTCTCTTGTTCATGCCCTGCTTGATTCTTGTGATCAGTTTGCATCGTTCATTTAGATATTTTTGAACTTTGTGCTACAGCATATGTTATTCTGTTTCTTATTAAACTTTCGTTCTCAGATATTTGGCATTCCCAAGGAGCACAGAAAATCTAAACCCTATCATGATCATGTCTTTGTATTCTCTATCGTTGATGACCACATTTGGTTCCGAAACTATCAGGTACTATTTTTTTTTTTTAATTTATAGTATTTGTTGAACATAGTTGTGATATGACTTACATCGTTTCATTTAATATTAGAATTGATTTTAGGGGGTAAGCTTTCTGCTCAAAAATATAAATTTTGGTGGCTTTACATTTTTTAGAGTTTAGATGCCAGTGTTGCCCTTGTGCTGGCAGTGTAGATGCTCAATAAAAGCAAATGTGTTTCATGTATGATGTTATACTTCTAAAACTTTTCATTTGCACCATACTATAACTGTAACATTGTTTTCTCCACTTAGGATGCTATATTATTTACCAATCATTCATGAATGTATGAAGAGTTTGATAGTTTTCTTTAGATTCCAGCTCATTTGTCAAAATTTGTTTGTGTCTCTTTGCAATATCGCTGCCTTTTAGTAGCCATCTGAAAATAACAGTTATTCAAAACCCAGAAATTAACAATTCTAGTTACCATTTTTTTTTGGTCAAGGATTAGTTACCAATTTGGCTTTGAAGAATTGGAAGGTATGTAGACATCACCCTTTAAATTGGTTTGTTTCACTTTTACGGGATATCCATATATTCTCAACAAGTAGTCAAAAGGGTTAATAAGCGGATGGGGGAGGAATAGTAAGGGGGGATGAAGGAATATTATGATAGTTTATCTTTTTGGTGGATATATTTTTAATGGATGGCTGACCAATAACAGCCCTATGAATTTAAATTGGTGGCCATTGGCAGTCCCAATTGTACTC
Organism: Malus sylvestris; assembly: GCF_916048215.2. Lineage (NCBI taxonomy): Eukaryota > Viridiplantae > Streptophyta > Magnoliopsida > Rosales > Rosaceae > Malus > Malus sylvestris. Next base: position 29,483,068 of record NC_062262.1, read on the forward strand.
TACACCCCCACCCCCACCCCCACCACCCACCACCCACCACCCACCAAATACCACATTTTTCAAGCCATCCCCCATCCTTCCCATAGTACTCCTAAATCCCATCCTAATCTGTTTAGTTCGCTTTGAATGGATATGAGTCCATGGTATAAATTTTCATTCAGGGCCGGTCACTAGCCTTCCTTGGGAACCCTTGGAGGCTAAATCTGGCCTCTTGTGTGAAGCCAGTTAAGGGAACCCAAGGCACAGCCTCCGTTTATCTTTTGGCTCTTTAAAAGTTTATTTTAAGGAAAACTAATGAAAATGGCTTGAAAACTTTTAATGAAAAGGACAAAAAGGTGTTGTAAGTGAATTGTATCAGGATTGACTTTTTAGAGTAAAAATGTGGTTTTTCGTTAAAGTGAACAGTATCGGGAGCTTTTCGTTAAAGTTCCCTATTTTAAGCAAGTATATAGTTGGTTTATTAGTTTGCTGAAGTGTGGTTGGGAATTGCTTGATGAGTGCTGACAATAGTGCCAACCTAAGTTTCTTGTAAAACAGTGATGAAGCTAAGCTAAGGTATATATATAATAATGCTACATGAATTTTTTAAATGACCACCGTAGTTTTCTGGAGGCATAATGCATATCAAAATTAGGTTGTGCAGCTTCTGCAATAGAAAAGGCTTATAAAAGAGCATATGTCAAACCATCCATGTTCTAGAAACAGTGTGGTAGTATTTTCAAGTAACTTCTGAATTATGATTTGCCTAATATTATACTTCGTATGATTTCCTAGTACCATATTATGTTTGTGTCTACGCAGATGCACTATTTGTTTTCCATATATTTGTAAAAATGACATTGTTTCTAGAAAATATAGCTGCTTTTTATCTTGACCTTTTTTGCTCTTTAAATTGCAGATATCAGTTCCTCATAACGAATCGGATAAAATAGCTCGAGGAGGCTTAGATAAAATGACCCTTGTTGAGGTTCGTAATGGTGCTTTTCTCCTTAGTCTATATATTAGAGTATCTGTGACGTTTTAACTCTGAACTGGTTGTATGTATGTTGGACCGCAATGTTTCCTCCTTAGTCTATACCATTGTATCTGTGATGACATTTTAACTCAGAGAACTGGTTGTATATAGGTTGGACCGCGATTTTGTTTGAATCCTATCAAGATATTTGGTGGCAGCTTTGGAGGTCCAACACTATATGAGAATCCATTTTACATATCACCAAATCAGGTTAGATATATACATAGCACATTGAATTGTTGATTTTGTTATCTAATTATTTATGCGTTCATGGATGAGCATTGATCCTCGTGTCTAACGGTTTGTAAGAGAGTTTGTACTGACATACGAAAGAATGGTCTGTCCCGTTAAATCAAGCCAATAAATGACACTAGATTTTAGTTCTGTGAGATTGTATTTTTGAAACGTTTGTTTTGAGGTTCTTGGTAAATCTAACCATGTACGATCATAACATCGTTTACTGATGGAATCATTTTGTGATGCTTTCAGATTCGAGCAATGGAGAAAAAGAAGAAGGCTGGGACCTTTGTCAAGAAAGTCAAAGCAAAGACAAGGAGAAAAATGCACGAGCTTGAAAATCCACTGGAGCCTGATGAGTTTTCTGAGATGTGGAAGGAATGAAATTTTTCGTACTACTAGAAATCAAAATTTAAAATTTTAACTCATGTTGTATCGTTTAATCAAGAAGGCAGATTTTTTTATTACAACTGCCCATGCTCTTTCAAATTCTGCCTGAACTTGATTACCTTATATATGCAAGTTGGCTTTGTTTCTTGCACTTTTGTGCATTTTGGAATTTTTTTTTGTTAACAATATTTGTGCAATTCAGCTAGACTAGAGAGATGAAGTTGCGTCAACAACTTCATCTTGTAACTTGGATTAGAATTTTTAATTCCGCCATTACAATTTCCGTTTTAAATTCAGAATTTCTTGAATCCAATTTCTTTAATCCCAACAATTTAAAATAAATTGTACGTAAATTGGGAGATTTTAAAATTCGATCCGAATTTTTGTGAAATGTTCCAAATTTACTCTAATCAAAAGATTCCAGAGTTGATTACAACTTATGTGCTTTTTTAAAAATTGCTGTCTAAAGAAGCATTTCCACATCAAGGCGTTCTAAATTTTATGTTGTCACCCATGTATGAATTATAACTTTGCTATCAGAGATTCATAAGCAAAAGTGCTTATGAGTGCTCGTGCTTCTAAGAAAAGCATTTCCAAACTGGCCTCGAGTAAAATTTCACTTTTAGGTTATGCTTCAACTGAAAAAGAAAACTTTCATAAGCCAAGTGAAAACTTCAAGCTCTACATATTGAAAGGAAAAAACTTCTACAAGCTGAAATGGTAAAAAATTAGAGAGACAAACGACTAAATAAGACCAAAATTATACTTGAGCCGTAGTGGTCGTAGTGGTGAGTGATAAAGCAAAGCACCGATGACACTTTTCGTCCTAATGGGAGGCCCAATCAGTCCAGTTGGCCTCACTTCCGACACGTGGAATGCTGTTGACCCTTGTGTATTTATCCACTTTGAAGTTAGCCCCACACATTGCCCCTTCACTATCTACCCTTGGCATTGCCTTCATCTTGTTCATTGGATGCTCAAAGCTCATCAATCCTCCCTCACTATGAAACATGCATCCTACACAACAATTGCTCAAAAATTACGAGTTAGAAATTATAACAAATGCAAGTATATCGTCTAAATTATTGCAATTCGCTAAAACCTCGACCCTACTTGATGTACAAGTAACATGGATCTCAAGTCAGATTCAGTTTTTAAACACAGGATCTCAAATGCAAGATAAAAGCGATTAACAATTTGTTACAAATCCCCTGTAGACCTAAACGTAGTTTGGTTTACCATATAAGCAAAGCTTTTAGCATGAGGTACCTTTTGGGAAGGGAGCAAATGATTTAGCACAACCCTCTTTTATGACCTCCAATTCATCAGAAATTACCACAGATCCATCCGCTGCAATACCCCAATAGAGCTGCTCTCCACCATCAGAACCCTAAAATCACAGCATACAAAATTATCAACTTCATATAAGATCCTTAATAGAATGATCCATTTAATTTTTCCAATTCAAAATTTCAAAAATCTTGCAGATAAAATTAAGGTAACTTAAAAAATGATTTCCGCAACCCTTGTTACTTTTGTTCAATAACTTTTCTATAATTTATTCAATTCAAAGAGAAAAAGGATGTACATGAATTATTTTCCTCACATACCAGTGCGGCAAAGACATTGCCACCTTTGCTGTCATAGACAACAAAGGCAAAGCTTCCATCAAGATCTTTGACAACCTGATCAGCTGGGTACGGACCGCGATCTCGAAGGGTTCTATAAGCTTCAATCACAAACATGGCCTCATTCGTGCATTTTGTTAGACCATACTGCTTATTCAGTGAACACAGATTGTTCAAGCTCCCCAAAAACAAGCAGTATATGTCATCAAACCCACAAAACAACCTGAAATTTCACCAAACCCCAAAACATGTTAATTGCTTTGAAATTTAAAAAAAACGAGGTAATGGTAAAATTAATCAAGATTAACATATTATAATTTGATTTGATTGGAATATTTGTTAGCACTCCAAAACCCTAATCCTGCACTTTGACACGTGCAAGAAGTGAGTGTTAATAAAAGCTCCTGAATCTGTTAGTTTACCTCGGGTGTTTTGAGTAAGAGCCTTGGTCTGGCTTGACGTAAGCAAGGACAGCAGCATGGCCAAATCCCATGGAGAAGGAGTTGTGAGGATGGTGGGAGAGGAAGTCTGTGAGAGTCTCTTCCGGGTGCTTAGGCTTCTTGCTTCCGTTGTAAGAGGCAGGACTGTTTAGCTCCTCCGGTGGATGAGCAAAAGCCTTATGGAAAATGGCCAACATTTTTCCCGATCAAAACTAAATGCTAATACCTAGTTTATGATCTTAATATTTTATTTTTGTTTTGTCACTTTTATAAGTGGGGTTTTTGGGATGCAGTGGATGCAATGAGTGAGGCTGGTGGCGGGTTTATATAGTTGTTGGGGCGTGGATCTTAGTGAGTGTGTGATGGATAAGATTCTCGTACTTCTAGGTAGTCTTATCCTTTTCGGGTGGCGGTATTATATATACTTTTTAAACTACGATCATTCCGTAAGAAATCTCGTTCACACATATAAGTTTATGTTGACGTAATGATAAAACGTTTAAATGTAAATATCAACTTTATTAGGATAATAAGACGTCATCCATGTTTTATTAATCATAATTCTATGGTCTCGTTTGATGTTTAAGATTGGTCTGATTTTGACAACTCATTGATTTTAATGTACCTTGAGTATAAATTTAAGTGTTAATTTATATATATTTGTCCAAGTGAAAATATATGTAGTGCGACACTTATATTTTTATTCAACATTCATTAAAGGGTAAATTACATAATAGCCCATCAGGTTTGAGGTCTATTACAATCTCATACAACATCTTTAAAACATTTCACTTTCGTACCTCAAGTACTATTTTATTTCAAAATAATACATCCATTATATTTTCCATCCATTGATCAGTTAAGTGCTGACGTGGCTGCCAAATGTATGCCACGTGGCAAAAATAATAATTTTTTATTTTTATTTTTTGAAAAATCTGAATCTTCTTAAAAACATAAAAAAAAAAAAAAAACCAATACTTAGAAAATGCAGAACCACCCTCGCAACCTCTCCCTCCCAACCACCTCCCTCTCCTCCACTCTCTTCACCTCCCCTCCCATAAAAAAACCCACCCCACCCCCACCTTCCCCTAGCCCTTTCTCCTCTTCACCCCCACCCCCTTTCTCCATTCTTTCATCTGTAACCTCACCCACAACATTCCAACATATTCAAATCATGAAATTAAATAACAATTTTCTCAATTCATACACAGAAATCCAAGAGTTTGACCTTAGGGACAACAACCACCATTCCTTGAAGCTCTGGAGTGAGGACGACAGAGACTACGACAAACATCACAGTCGTGATGCCGACAAAAAGCGATCGTCAAAGGACTCCGATTACCACCACCACCACCACCGATTGGACCGCGATTCCAAGCGCGAGATCTCTTGCGAGCCCTGAGACCGCAAATCTCGTCGTGAACGATAAGCGAGCCGAGCGACGACAATCGGGATGTCTCACGCAACCACCATGAACTGTCCTACGAGCCGAGGGTCGATAGGGAAGGGAGCAGAGAGAGGTCTAGGCATCGGGAAGCGAAGCACAAGAGGTCAAAGGAGCGAGAAGAATCGAAGTTTAGATGGGATTGGGGTTTTTTTTTCCTCTAGGTTGCAGGTACGGGGGTCAGGGGAAGAAGATGAAGATGGGGGAGATGAGAGGGGGGCGAAGGGGACGACGAGAAGAGCCTTTGCGAGGTTGGGTGAGGTGGGTCGTCTGGGAGAGGGGGTGTGTAAGTTTTTGGGTTTTTGTGTGTGGGTGTGGAGGGAGGGGAAGGGGGGTTCAACTTTTGCTTTTGCTTTTAATTTTTAAAATTTTTTTTTTTTTTTAAAAAGATTCAGATTTTTCAAAAAATAAAAATAAAAAATTATTATTTTTGCCACGTGGCATACATTTGGTAGCCATGTGGCACACAATTGGCAGCCACGTCATCACTTAAAGAATCAATGGATGGAAAATGTAAATGAGGTATTATTTTGAAATAAAATAGTACTTGAGGTATGAAAGTGAAATGTTTTAAAGATGTTGTATGAGGTTGTAATAGACCTCAAACCTGAGGGGCTACTATGTAATTTACCCTTCATTAAATCTAGTAAATTGTCCAAATGGTACCAATTATATACATAAAACGAGCCTTATAATCATTATGTAATATTGAGTGTATACCTGGATGACTATATTATAACCTTAATTTTTATTGTAATCCATGAAACTTAACATTTAACTGAGCACCATATGAAGTATGAAAATAATTAAAAATGATATGTGATTTCGCAACCCGCACTAAAATATTTACTTTTTTAATTAAAATAAGGGCAGAATTTCCATATATAAAAGCTATTTTTGGCCCCTGTTGTTTGCAAACTTGCAATACCATGGGAGCAGTAGCTGCATAACTTGACTTGTTGTAAGCAGAAACGAGTATATTTTGGACGGTTCTTTGAATTTAATAAGTTTTGAGATATTATTGTCTTCACCTTTTCTTTTTCCTTTGACAAGGAATTGAGTTGCGTGAGAGCTTGGTAATTGTAAGGAATATTTTGTTCCATCAACTCTCGAGTTACAATTTTATAGCTGAAAATCAGCTATCATTGGTTTTTTGGGAGTTTTTTTAGTTTAAGTACTAATTATACTAAAATTTTTAGCTAAAATATCATATTTTAATCTGGGTACAATGGAAAGATCAACAAAAAAATTATAGTTGTACTATTATAATTCAAAATAATTACCGGATTGCTAGTCAATCCTATCATGTTTTCCGACTAGTTTAACTTTTTTCAAAGATCGACCCATCAATTCTTCCCGCGAACGGACGATCAGTTTTTTCGATCTAAAGGTCACTGCCCAATAGTGACTTTCAAAAAATACATGTGTAGTATTGATTTTTCTCATTCGTTCTTTTAATTTTTATTTTTTGCACCTACATGTGAAGAAACAATAAACTCACATAATAAACATAATTAAAGATAAAAAAGTTAAATTTCTATTTTTTTATGTAATTGTTGAACGATGAATTGAATTTTTTTCCGACATCAATGATGGTGAATTTTGGACAATGGCGACGGTGCCTGTGAGTCATGTGTGTAAACCTTACTGTAATATAATGAAGAAGAAGAAGCAATGAAGAAGAGAAGAACAGAGAGTTTTGAGAAGAAGAAAGAGATAGAGAGAGATTTCAATGATCAATACTCAAGAATTTCATTACATTTACTGTTCGAGATCATTACATACTTATATTCTTTTTCATACTAAAACTAATCTCTTAAGCTATCTTGTAACTACCTAATCTAACAACCTTTCTTATCTAATGACAAGTGGCATCTTATTAATCATTGGATCACTATCCTCAACATCCCCCCTCAAGCTCAGGAGATGAGCAATCGAGCATGAGGTTGTTGCAGTGCATCTGAAATAGTGGAGCAGAAAGTCCCTTGGTTAAAATGTCAACAAACTGTTCACTAGACATAACAAATTGAACTTGAAGCAACTTTTTAGCAACTTTTTCTCTCACAAAATGGATGTCCACCTCAATATGTTTAGTTCGCTGATGCAAAACTGGATTACAAGATAACGCTATCGTAGACATATTGTCACATAAGAGAACAGGTGGAGTAGGAATTGAAACTTTGAGAAAATCAAGTAGTTGTTTAATCCAATCAAGTTCAGCTGCAATAGTTGATAAGGCTCTGTATTCAGCCTCTGTGGATGACCAAGAGACTGTTTGCTGCTTCTTAGAAGACCAAGAGATGAGATTATGACTAAGAAAGACCACAAACCTGTTGTTGATCGCCTGTCATTGGGGTCACCAGCTCAATCAGCATTTGAAAAAGCATGTAAATCCATAGAACCTTTCACATATTTAATCCCAAGCTTGACAGTACCCTTAAGATATCTGAGGATCCTTTTTATTGCAATATAGTGTGATTCCATAGGTTTGTGCATGAATTGACACACATGATGCACTGCAAATGCTATATCCGGCCTTGTAAAAGTTAGATAATGTAAAGCACCAACTATACTTCTGTAAAGTGCAGGATTGTTGAGTGGTTGCCCATCATCCAATAGCAACCTATTATATGGTAAACAAGGTGTTGCATAGAATTTAGAGTCTAACATCTCAGTTTTTGTAAGTAGATGAGTAACATACTTTGCTTGTGATAGAAGCAAACCATCTGCCTGTTTGATAATCTGAATCCCCAGAAAATAATGTAGAGGGCCTAAATCCTTGATTTCAAACTATTTGGTTAATGCAGCAATAACATCATTGACAACAGAGATAACATTCCCAGTAATTATTATATCATCCACATATAATAGTAGAATCACAACTGAAGAACCAACTTGCTTCACAAAGAGAGATGAATCTGCATAAGTTGTATCAAAACCAACAGATGGGAGGAAGCTAGTGAATTTTTCATTCCAAACTATGGGAGCTTGCTTAAGACCATACAGAGACTTATGGAGTTTACAAACATAATCTGAATGACGAGAATCAAGAAATCTAGGTGGTTGAGACATATAAACCTCCTCCTGTAAAATCCCATGAAGAAATGCATTCTTCACATCTAATTGCCTTAGTTTCCAACCAAAATTAGCTGCCAAGGCCAACACAAGTCTCATAGTAGTTGGTTTAACTACCGGACTAAAAGTTTCCCCATAATCAATGTCTTCTTCCTGATTAAAACCTTTAGCAACTAGCCTAGCCTTATATCTCCCAATAGTTCCATCATCATTCTTCTTAATCTTGAATACCCATTTACATCCAACCAAGTTTTTATTTGGAGGTAAAGGTACCAAGGTCCATGTGCCCTGAGAGTATAATGCATACAACTCTTCCTTCATTGCATGGAACCAAACTTCACTCTTTAAGGCTCACTTGTATGTGGCGGGTTCGACCATTGATAAATCTACTCCACCATTCTCACATATTACTGCTAAGAGAGCCATTTTCTTGGAAATTCCACTTTTTGAGCGAGTTTGCATTGGATGCAAGTTTAATGGAGGAATAGGAAGAACCACTTGTAGTCTCTCCGGTTGGAAATCAGGAGTCACAAGGATAGTAGAGGAGGATGAATGTTCAATTGCAGTAATGGATTGTGGTGAATGTTGTAGTACTGGAGGATCGAGACTGGTGATATGGAAACAGGTAGTGGAGAATCTGGTGGTGTTGAAAGTTGTACTAAATGAGGTTCATGAGAACTAGAGTATGATGACATGACATTTGATGAGTTATTCCCTTTTGAACCAGAAAGATTGAAATTTTTTTCCTTTGTATTCACCCCCACCATCACTTTGTAATGTTTTAATGGATATAGAAAATTGATTTAACACAAACTGATAAAAGGCAACAAAGATGGAACAAACAACTGCTTTATTATTGATAGGAAAAATCCAACAGTATTGTGTACACTCATCTATGAAGGTAACATAGTATTTAAACCCTTCTATAGAGAGACAAGGAGTAGGGCCCCACACATCACTATGAACAATCTTAAAAGGTGTATTAGATTTTGACAAGGCAGAGGCAAAAGGCAATTTACTAAATTTTACCTCTAAGCATGTAGAACACAACATTGGAGAAGAATCTGGTTCTATATGTATGTTGGATTTCTTAAGAATAAGAGAGACTATAGAGTTAGAAGGATGACCTAATCTGTTATGCCATAGGCAGGAGCTAATTTGATGACCAAGATATGCAGCAACTGGAAAAATTTGTTTGGGGTATGCAGGTCTTGTAGGTATAGGAATGGGGTACAATCCATTATTATAGAGGCCTTTGAACAGTACTTTCCCTGTGACTTTGTCCTGAATCCAAAAACAAAAAGCATCAAAGATTAGCCAACAGTTGTTGTCAAGGCATATTCTATGTACTGAGAGTAAGTTTTGAGTGAGTTTAGGCACATAAAGCACAAAATTCAGCTTTAATTTGTGAGCAGAAGTTTGTAAAACAGTAGAGCCCATATGAGACACACTCAGACCTTCACCATTAGCAGTCTGAATCATTTATGTGGATGGATATGGTGTAGTTAGAGACAAATTGCTCAGATCAGTAGTCATATGGTTGGTAGCACCTGAATCAGTAAGCCATACTTGCTGTGAATTCACTTGTTGTCCCAAAGTTGGTGTTGAAGCATTAACATGATACACATTCATAGATGGTTGAGAAGATGGACCATTTGAATTCCTGAAATGGAAAAACTGAGCACTATGGTTTCTTTTTCCACAGATTTGGCAACCTGAAGCCAAGTGACCATATTTACCACATATTTGACATGGTGACACTTGAGAATTGGATGAAGAATATTGACTTTGTGGAGAAGAACCAAGAATCCCTCGAGTGGAATTGTTGTAAAACTGTTTGCCATTGACAAATTTAGAATTAGAACTATACTGAAATTTCCCTTTTCCTTTGTTCTTATTATAGAAAGGTCTATAACCAAAGAAGTTATAACCAGATGAATTACCATCAGAAAAACCACTTGATTGATCTCCAGAATTGGAATTAGTCCCAAATTTCGACCCTTTATCATTAAATTGCATATCCGTATCTCGAGCTACCATAGCAGACATGAAATGAGTAGCAGATACATTTGCAAGCATTGCTTCCTTAGCAAGTAGTTGAGATCTGAGATCCTTAAGAGAAATTACATTATCTCTTCCTCTAATGATAGAACGAATAATATTGAACTCAGCAGGTGAACCATTTAGAGTAAGGATTACTATATCATCATCATCAAATTTCACAGCCGCAGCAGATAAGTAATCTCTAGTTTTTTTATCCGTTGCAAATATAAAGAAATTGAATCATTACCCTTTTTGATATTCTGAAGTTCGGATTTTAATTGAAAGATACTGGTACGAGTCACTGTGGAAAATTGTTCTTTTAGGCGATTCTAGATATCTTGAGCACTTGTACTACCAATAACACATGAGACAACAGGTGGTGAAAGGGTAGCAGTGATCAACTGCATAAGTGCTAGATCGTGCATCTTCCAAATCTTGAAATCCTCAGATTTGACTTGGGTGGATAAAGTGCAAGAATTGACCTCTGAACCATTAGATGCCGCAACAAGAAACCTTGAAGGACAAGGCATGGACCCATCAACAAACCCCATAATTCCATGACCTTTGAGCATCAATTGAACTTGAAAAAATCCAAGTCAAGTAGTTGGATTCATCAAGCTTGGCTGTCACAGAACTAAAAACTGTGGAGATGAGAGCCGTAATCGAAGACTGGACAATCTGTAGTTGAGAAGATGTCACCATTGTTGAACAATTCGAATTTCAAGATCTCATAAACTTTTTAACAAACACTTGGTGTGCAAGAAATTAATTCTTGCCTAATCAATGCTGAAGAATAAAAAAAAAAAAATCAAAGAACTCGAGAAAAAATGAATTAGGATCAGAGAAAGAGGAAAGATATAGAGCGGAAGCAATAGAATCAAGATCGATCACCGAGCGATTAGCAATTCCGGCGATGATACCATGTAAACCTTACTGTAATATGATGATGAAGAAGAAGCAATGAAGAAGATAAGAACAGAGATAGCTTTGAGAAGAAGAAAGAGAGAGATAGAGAGATTTCAATGATCAATACTCAAGAATTTCATTACATTTACTATTCGAGATCATTACATACTTATATTCTTTTTCATACTAAAACTAATCTCTTAAGCTATCTTGTAACTACCTAATCTAACAACCTTTCTTATCTAATGACAAGTGGCATCTTATTAATCATTGGATCACTATCCTCAACAATGTGCAGGGAGACATATAAATGTTTTAGCCCCACACATTGTGGCTTAAGTTAAATAGAATAAGTTGAGTTTGATAGTTTTCTTAAAATTAGTATTTTTTTTCGTTAAACCTATGTTCAACTTAGTATTTAATTCTATTTTTTATTATTTTTAGTAGAACGATATCATTAGTAGGTTAGACAATCAATTGTTAGAGGAAAAGAAAGCCATGAAAATTGAACTCACATCAAGATACACATACATATTTACTTTCTGCCACTACGGTACATACATCCCTATTTGCTAGAAAGGCGACCCTTATGTGGGATGCTTTGAAAAGCAATGATTTCTTGAGATATCAGTAGAGATAAGTGTTCATTTCTTGTGATTATATTGAGTATAAAATTTGGCTTTTTGACAATTTTTTATTTTTTTGTCGAACAATAGATTTGTTATATTAATGTTAATTATATGTTTGATGTATGCTCTTCAACTTTGTGGTTTATATATTGTATCATGGGCTATTACTGTCTTACTGTTGGACTACTAACATTTGGGATAGCACTTACATTGGGTTTTGTCACAAGAAAGCTTACATATAAATTCTCCACCCATATGAGTGATGATCGATGAGGTATGTTTTTTTTGTTTTTTCAATTTCATTACTATTAAGAGGATGGGAGAGGGTTGAAAATTATTATAATAATTTATAGTAGGGGTGGTTTCAAATTCGGGATTCATGAAGGGAAACCCAACACGCTATTCATTAAGATGTTGGACTACATGCAGTGGTGGATTTAGGATTTGAATCTGAAGGGTCCCAATGTTAAAGGTCTAAGTTTTCTAGATAGAAACATAGCACAATACGTACAAAAACAATTTTAGAGTATTCACAGAGGCATTTTATCGAACAATTGTTGGGCTTGTTATCGTCAGTCGAACCATGTTGTGCATACGCTAACAGATATTGACATTTGTTGAAGCAATTTGATGAGTGCTACCAAGAGCATTTGTTGAGTGTTGACGACGAGACCTGACGAGTGTTGCCGAGATATGCCTAGCATGGATTACATCAAACATTTGGTGGGCATGAAAGGGACTCGTACCACACATTTAGAGGGTCTCCAAGAACCTTCACATGATTGGGATTGGTACGGTTACCATATCAAAATCCTTGTGCCAGTTACCATACAAATTTTTGGTAAAGAAAAATCTAGTACTATTATCTAGCACCATTACCATACCAAATTTTGGTATTGCCATAAAATTCGGTTGACATGGTATGATAATAGTATTGTACCAATTTGGTATTCGGCTATTTTTGTGGGGGGCCAAAAATGTTTTTTGTTTCATTTTTTTGTCAAGCAATAGCTAGCCCACATATTAAGATGAAGCTCAATATCATCATTAATTTTTTCATATAATCTAATATACCTATAACCTAGCACGAAGATTCATTATTATTTCACACACATTTATAAAGTCAAATTATTATTTTAATTGTGGCCACTCCTACTACTTTACCTTAAATATCCTCGTTCTTAGTCCTATCCTTTTTGTGTGCCCACACATCCAACGAAACATTCTCATTTATGCTACACTCACTTTTTGCATGTGTTGCTTTTTGACCGCCCAACATATCGTGCCATAAAGCATTGCCGACCTTATTGCCGTAATATATAAATTTTTCTTGAGCTTTAGTGGCATACGACGATTGCCCCATACACCCGATGCATTCTTCCACTTCATCCATCTAGCTTGTAATCAATGGTTGCGATCTCCATCTAATTCTCTGTTATTTTGCAAGATAGGTCCAATATATCGAAAGCGTTCACTCTTTGGTACTTCCTAATCTCCAATCCTCACCTTAGTCTCATTGGACTCTCATTCCCACTGAACTTGGACTCATATACTTTGTTTTTTACCTACTTAGGTGAAGACTTTTAGATTCCAACACTTCCCACCAAATGTTAAGCTTCGCATTTACTTCCTCTTGTGTTTTATCTATGAGCGCTATATCATCTACGAAAACATACATCAAGGGATATCATTTTGAAATTTGTCATGTTAACTCGTCTATTTTTTGCCAATGCAAAAAGATAAAGACTTAAAGTTGAGCCTTGGTGTAATCTTATGGTTATAGGAAAGCTTTCGGTTTGCCTTTCATGAGTTCTTATTGTAGTTCTCGCTCCATCATACATATCCTTTATTACTTGGATATATGCTATTTGTACTCATTTCTTCTCTAGAATCCTCCAAAGAATTTCTCTTGGTACTCTATCATACATTTTTTTCCAAACCTATAACAGCCATGTGAAAATCCTTTTTCATATCTCAATATTGCTTAATCAATCTTCGCAAGAGATAAATTGCCTCCATTGTCAAGCACCCTGGCATGAACTCGAATTGGTTATGTGAGACACATGTCTCTTGCCTCAGTCTATGCTCAACTACTCTCTTATAGAGCTTCATTGTATGACTCATTAACTTAATGCCCATACATAATAGCCTCTTTCCACACGCCTACACATGCGACAATTGACTTTTTGTATTGTCTTAGTTTTATTTATTTTAGATATTATTGTTTTTTGTCATTTCAAAATGAACTTACTAACCACTTTACATGATTTTTTTTAAATTTTTTAATTATGCATATGCTTCACCCTTTTTACTTTCTCTCTTACTATTATAGATAAATAATTAAATACTCAATATATAAATATTCTATATTGTACATAAATACTTTGGGTATTGGTTTTGAACACCAATACCACACCAAATATCTTCAAGTCAGTACAATTACTGTACCATTATCATTTGACACAAAATCGGTATGGTATGATAGAATGGCAAAAAAATTCACCCCTATTACTTGTGCAACACGCATTAGGGGTGAACTTGCTTTATATGTCTGCAAAACCAATAGTGGAGGAAAAAGAAATACTCATAATCACTTAAGCTACAACTAAGTTGAGTGCATAGCTAAATACTTTTACCAAACGTACAACAAATTCAAAATATTGATTTACGCCTACGGGGGTTGTTTGCATTGTTAAGGATCATTTTCTTTGTTAGATCAATGTCTATGTTTGAGTCCATTCATTGGCAATCCCTTTTGGTGGACGATTTGTAAAAACCAAAAAGGAGTTAAGACCCTCTATGTAAGCCCTTAAAGAAACTTATAATATGCCTTGGCCTTTAGATGGGGTAGTATCCTCTCACCCTAAACTTTTTGTAACCGACAAAACAAATTTAAGGAATGATCATATGGTTTGATAAAAGAAAAATAATACGAATTTAACTTCTCTCAACACGCCCATACATCCAACAAGCTCATGGAGAAGAAGCCGCTGATTGAGGCCAAGAGCACCTTTCATAGCCTGCATGCCTTGCTGGTGCTGCAATTGTTCTGCTACTTGTCTATAATTGGCCACTTAAACTTTTTTTTTTTTTTCCTGGTAAACTAGACATTCTTGGTTTAACAAAACGCCAAAGCTACAACGAAAGTCCAGAAAGAGGACTAACCAAGGAGAAGAACAAACATTTCCTACAAAGATAGACAAAGGGTGAATAGGGGTTGCAAGGAAACCACGAGCTAGTGGTCCTGTGGTAAATGACGGATTTTGAGACTTCATTTAAACTAAAAACTGGAGGTCTCGGGTTCAACATCTGCTGCTAGTGTGGAAGCCAGATTTGTGACCAGCAGGAAGCTGAAGTGCCTCTGTGAGTCTTGTCACCAGTTGTCCCCATTTTTTAAAGAAAAATAAAATAAAAAGAGGAGTTACTAGAACAAACATCTTTTTTGCCAATATCAATGCATGCCACGTTCATCAGTTTCAACACTTAAACTTGGTTAAGTAACAATTAATTACCAATTTAATAGCTTAATAAATCCAAGGACATAACTCATGAATAAATCCAAGGACATAACTCATGATACAACTCTACAACAAATTAATGTATTTACCAATTAAATAGCTTTCCCTTCTTCGTCTCCTGTTAACTATGATCAATCTCACACAATAAGGAAGAATAAGAATGTAACAGACTTAGAGAGAGAGAGAGAAAGAAAGAGAAAGAAGAAGTTAGAGAGAAGATGAATATTTCTGAACTGTTTTCTTAACCTTCAAGTAATACAGTGTTGAGGTATTTATAGTTTTAGACTTACACAGCTAACTTCCTTAACTAACTTCTTCTCTAATCTAATTACAAGTGTCAACATCTTAAACACCAATATCTCTATCCTATCATCCCCCCGCAAACACATGATTCGATGCTCGAATCATGAGATTGGTACAATGAGTACGAAACAGAGGAGAACTCAACCCTTTAGTCAAAATATCAGCAAACTGCTCTTTAGACGACACAAACTGAACAGAAAGTTGTTTCTTGGCAACACGTTCTCGCACAAAATGAACATCAACCTCAATGTGCTTAGTGCGTTGATGTTGAACCGGATTAAAAGCCAAAGCAATGGCGGACAAATTATCACAAAATAAAACCGGAGGTGATGACAGAGGAACCTGCAGAAAGACCAACAGTTGCTGAATCCAGTCTAATTCAGCGGAAGTAAAGGACAAGGCTCGATATTCCGCCTCCGTGGATGAGCGAGAAACTGTTAATTGTTTCTTTGAGGACCAAGAGATAGGATTGTTGCCTAAAAACACAGCCATGCCAGTGGTAGAACGCCATGCCAGTGGTAGAACGCCTGTCATTCGGGTCACCTGCCCAATCAGCATCACTGAATGCTTTCAATTGCAGTGGGCCGTGGGAATAACAGAGACCATGATGAATGGTACCCTTGAGATACCGCAAAATGCGTTTGACAGCAGTGAAATGAGCAATCATAGGCTGTTGCATGAATTGACATACTTGATGGACAGAAAATGCTATATCCGGCCTTGTAAATGTAAGATACTGCAGTGCACCTACTACACTCCTGTACAACGTTGGATTGTTATAAGGAGCACCATCATCTTTGAGAAGTCGATTATAGGGCAAACAAGGAGTTTCACATGACTTGGACTCAAGCATCTCAGTTTTAGTAAGAAGATCCAAAATATATTTGGATTGAGACAAACATAAGCCATGTGCAGTGCGAGAGATTTGAATGCCCAGAAAGAAATTCAGATCCCCCAGATCCTTGATATCAAATTCCTTGGTTAAAGCACTAATAACCTGTTGCATAGCTGCAGCTGCATTCCCTGTGATAATGATATCGTCCACATAAAGCAGCAAAATGACAATACCAGATTCAACTGTCTTGACAAACAGGGAGGAGTCAGAATAAGTATGTTTAAAACCCAAAAGAGGCAAAAACTTGGTAAATCTGTCATTCCAAGCTCGAGGGGCTTGCTTAAGTCCATAAAGGGACTTGTGCAACTTGCAAACAAGATGAGAAGTAGCACCATCAACAAAACCAGGAGGTTGGGTCATATACACCTCTTCATCCAAAATGCCATGTAAAAAGGCATTCTTGACATCGAGTTGCCTAAGGGGCCAATTAAATTGAGCTGCCAAAGCCAATACTAGTCGAACCGTGGTAGGTTTAACCACAGGACTGAAGGTTTCCCCATAATCAAGACCCGGTTCTTGACTGAACCCTTTAGCAACAAGCCTAGCTTTATGCCGAGCAATAGTGCCATCAGAATGCTTCTTGATCTTGAATATCCATTTGCACCCGACCAAGTTCTTTGTAGAAGGTAATGTCACCAAACTCCAAGTACCTTGTTTATGTAAAGCATCGATCTCCTCTTGCATAGCTTGCAACCAAGTAGAATCCTTCATTGCAGTTTTATAAGAATTCGGTTCAATAAGAGACAAATCAGTGCAGGCAGACTCCTGAATAGTAGCTAATAAGGCTTTGGTCTTGATAATACCATTTTTGCTCCTAGTTTGCATAGGATGCAAATTGAGAGGTGGAACCTCCAACACCACTTGCAAAGTATCAGGACCAAACGATGCTGCTGGAGAAGTATCGGAACCATTGACAAGAGCCACAGGGACAGGGACTGGAGAATGAGTAGTGGAAGAACCAGTAATGGATGGAAAAGATAGGGGTGAGGAAGGGATAAGAGAGATGGATATGTGAGAAGGAGCAGGTGATGAGGAAGAGGCAGGAGTGGTAGGAGGAAGAGACATAGGTAACACAACATTGTCATTAGAAATCACAGGTGCAGGAAGTGTGAAATGAGGAACTGAAGAAGGTTGATATGAGACTTTAGAGTGAACCAA
The DNA here is from genome assembly GCF_916048215.2 of Malus sylvestris. Taxonomy (NCBI): domain Eukaryota; kingdom Viridiplantae; phylum Streptophyta; class Magnoliopsida; order Rosales; family Rosaceae; genus Malus; species Malus sylvestris. Next base: position 29,500,749 of record NC_062262.1, read on the forward strand.
CAAAGATGTGTAAGGAAATTGATCCTCATCAAACACAACATGTCTTGAAATATAAACTCGCTGTTTGGAAACCTCATAACATATATACCCTTTATATTTGGTAGCATACCCCAGAAAAATACACTTGGTGGTCTTGGCTTGTAGTTTAGTAGCATTATAAGGCTTTAACAAAGGATAGCAAGCACAACCGAATATCCGGAGATGAGAGATTACAGGAAGATGACCAAACAAAAGTTCAAAAGGAGATTTAAGTCCTAGCACAGAAGAAGGCATTCGATTAATAAGATAGACAGCTGTTTGACAGGCATATGACCAAAAACAAGCAGGTAACCTAGCTGTTTGTAATAGAGTCACAGTGGTTTCAATAATATGCCTATGCTTTCGCTCGGCTAGACCATTTTGCTCGGGTGTATGTGGGCAAGAAAGATGATGAGCAATGCCCTTTTCAAGAAGAAAGGACTGAAAAACCTTACTGACATACTCACCCCCTCCATCACTCTGTAAGGTTTGTATAGCAGTTGCAAACTGAGTAAGAACAAATGAATAGAAAGCAACAAAAGTAGCAAAGACATCAGATTTGTTGATCAATGGAACAGCCAACAATGTCTTGTATATTCATCGATAAAGGTCACATAATATCGATAACCATCAATGGAAATAGAAGGAGCGGGACCCCAAAGATCACTATGAATAACAGCAAAAGGTTTTACAGACTTATTGGTACTTAGGGAAAAGGGAAGTTTACAAAACTTGCCCTCCAAACAGCTAGAGCACATTACAGGTAAGGAAGACTTGGAACAAGGAATATTAGCTTGCTTTAGCATCAAAGAACCAATGTTATTAGATGGGTGACCTAGTCGATTATGCCAGGTTGTAGAATGAACATGCTGACCAAGGAATGCTTTAGCTTGAAATGGAGCTGAATGTGTAGAATGAGATGTGGCAGAAAGACAAGGGATGGGATAGAGACCATTACTGCATTGTTCTTTGTAAATGATCCTCCCTGTGGCCTTGTCCTGAATCCAGAAGTAGAAAGCATCAAAGATTAGCCAGCAGTTATTATCTAAACAGATTCGGTGCACAGATAACAAGTTTTGAGTCAACTTCGGAACATAAAGCACAGAATTGAGCTTAATCGGATGCACAGAATTCAGTTTAGAAACATTAAGAACTGTGCTACCAATATGAGACACAGGCAAACCTTCACCATTGGCGGTTTGAATGGTCTCAGATGTAGGATATGGTGATGCCAAAGATAGGTTACTGAGATCGGCAGTCATGTGATTAGTAGCACCAGAGTCAGTAATCCACACTTGAGGATTAGAATAAGAAGTAGATGGTGATGATGGTGACTGATGCATCACAGTATGCAGTGCTTGAGGAGATTGTTGAGGAGCATGAAAAGGCTGAGGTTGCATTGATGAATGCTGAAATGGAGCAAGATAGTGTGAAGCACCATATGGGGATGATTGCACTTGAGAAGGATAGAACTGTCGGGTAGGACCACCAAAATTAGGACCCTTGTCATTGAAAAAACAGTACCATGTGCTGTGATTATGCTTGCCACATATTTGACAAGAAGCTCGATCAGGAGGTTTAGACTGACAATATGGAGCAGTGTGTCCTTCAACATTACACGTTTGACAAGTAGGCAGCAATGGTGCACTTGGATGACCAAAATATGGTACTGGTGATTGACCAAGAATGCCCGGACTTGGTGTAGGAAGCACATGGGTTTGAGTATACTGTTTGGGTGAATAGAACCGAGCCCCTTGATGAAACTTGCCTTTCCCTTTGTTTTTATTCCCATTAAACTGCTTATATCCTCCAGAAAAGAATTGAGACTGCCCTGATGCAGGATTAGGTGAGTGATGCTTGCCAGAATGAGGGACAGTATTAGCAACCATGGCAGTAATAAAAGGTGCAGTTGGGGAAGTGTCAACAATGACCTCTTCAGCAAGCAACTGAGACCGAAACTCCTTAAGAGAGATTACATTCTCACGACCCCGAATAACACAGCGAAAAGTGTTATATTCAGAGGGTAACCCATTGAGAGCAAGAATAACTATGTCCTCATCCGCAAAATAAACCCCAGCAGCAGATAAGTAATCTCTAGCCTCTTTAATTCTGTGAAGATACTGAAACACCGAATCAGACCCTTTCTTTACCGTCTGAAGATTGGACTTCATTTGGAAAATGCTGGTCTTAGACACCGTAGAGAACTGTTCTTTCAGACGAATCCAAAGATCCTGAGAACTCTTACTGCCAATAGCAGAAGACAATGCAACCGGAGACAGAGTGGCTGTGATCAATTGCATTATAGCACGATCATGCATTTTCCATACCACAAATGCATCGGATTCAGCAGAAGTACAGGAGCCAGATTCAGGAGGAGAAACTGCAAACTGAAGTGGACAAGGGTGCGAGCCATCAACAAACCCCATAATACCATTGCTTTCCAACAAAAGTTGTATCTGAAAATTCCAATTGAGATAATTGGAATCATCCAATTTGACATTAACCGAAGTCGAAATTGTGGAGATTAAAGCAGTAATCGGAGATTGCACAATTTGAAGTTGAGTTGCAGTCACCATGGAAATTTCTTCGGAAAAACTCTCTGAGGAATTATAGCAAACAGTTGATATGCAAGACGGAAGGAAGCAGAAAAGATGATCGACGAAAAATCACGACCACCCAAGAAACCCTAGAAATCCAAATCAGAAGAAGATGAAGAAACGCAGAGAACAACCAGACACAAATCAAGAAGAACGAATACACCTTCAATCAGAATCGGAGCGGAAGCAGAGGATCGAAGATTATGCGCAGGCAACAATGGCGATTGATACCATGTTAACTATGATCAATCTCACACAATAAGGAAGAATAAGAATGTAACAGACTTAGAGAGAGAGAGAAAGAAAGAGAAAGAAGAAGTTAGAGAGAAGATGAATATTTCTGAACTGTTTTCTTAACCTTCAAGTAATACAGTGTTGAGGTATTTATAGTTTTAGACTTACACAGCTAACTTCCTTAACTAACTTCTTCTCTAATCTAATTACAAGTGTCAACATCTTAAACACCAATATCTCTATCCTATCATCTCCTGCATCACTTGTCCTATAGGCATGTTTGGCGACAATTTGTTGCTCATTTTGGACAAGCATCTAATGTCGCATTTTCAACACTTCAGCTTGATTAATTAACAATTAAATGCCAATTCAATAGCTTAATAAATCCAAGGTCATCACGACTCATCATACAAGTTACAAAAAATTGATACAGTTTACGAACAAAAAGTACAAATTAATATCCGTTCTTTGTCTCCTGCATCACTACATCTACATGCATGTTTGGTGAAAACTTGTTGTTTATTTTGAAAAAGCATCTAAATGTCACCTTCAGAATCAAATGATATATATTCACTCCCTCAATGCAGTGCTAAGTGTGACTTCAATGCTCTGTAGCTTTCAGTGTTACAAATTTTACCCCGTAAGATTTTATTTTCTCAACTATTTAAATTTGTATATTCAGTCTCTGTCATTTACTTAATTTCATAACATTTCCCTTCTTCAAGTCCGACTCCAACACTATGAGACTTCCGTTACAGCTTTCTACAAACTTGAATGACAAGAGTATATATTGTCACAGAACAGAACCAAAATTTATTTCATTTAATTGTAGTATCAAAGAGTAAACAAACAAACAATTCATACAAATTTATCAAAGCATGGTTTCAACGAACGATACGAAGACTGGCTCATTCGTATTGTCCAACAGGGCTTCGGTCGCCAGAAGTTCATTTTGTCGGCCAATTGGTGATGCCTTATTGAATTTACCAAAGAGAACAACTAATCCAAATTCAAGGCCTAAACAGGCACGGGTTCGACAAAGAAAGAAACCACAATATCCTTGAGATAGATCCCAGTATGAGTAAACCCATCATCATGCTTGTATATAACTTCAATCATTCGTGCAAGATTGACAATTCGTAACATTAGCTGCATGGGGAAAATGGTGGGGCGGAGGCACACTTCGTTTACGTCCTTCCATTCATTATTCACTTGCTTAGTTAGTTCTATTGTTACTTGTTCCTCTGTGGCATCATATTCTTTCATGTAGCATTCCACCGATGAGGCAACATGCCCTCTCTTTTGCTCAAACTTCAATAAAATCAAAAATAAAAAAATAAACATATCAAGGTTATAGTAGTAGTAGTAGTTGTAGAAGTAGTATAACAAATCTAGCTAATAACAAATCAATAACAAGTTATATATGCAAAGAAAAAAAGAGAAATTGGAGAATTAATTGATCCGGAACTTTAGTCGAATTGAATTTTTTGCCATTGAATTAAAAATTTGTGAATATTGATTATTGAACTTGTCACAAACTCAGTGTATGCAGTGATCCTTTTGTGGACGAATATTCTAACAGAGTGACCCAAAAGAACTATTGTTCCACAGTAACAATTTATATAATTAAGTACGTACCTTGTGAGACTTAATATCATCCACGAGTCTACCAATTATTGGTGTCGCCTTTACAATCTTAGGGTCACTATAAACACCCAATCCAAGAAGAGATTTTTCAATGTAACTGGAATACGGGGTGGTACACTACGTGTTACTATACAAATGATGGGATATGTGTGATAAAAAATAAATAACTTGGAAAATTAAACTTTCCACCACTTATATAATAACACGTGGTGTATCACTAGTGTTCCGATCACAATGAAAAAGTTCTCAAATCCAAGAAGTCTTTTGTAACACTACTTCCCATTCCAACAAGGGATATTTCAGTGTGACCAGTACATGGGGTGGTACACCACGTGTCACTATACAGATATTGGGATATGTGTGTTAAAATTTAATAACATAAAAAATAAAATTTCCTACTAATTATATAAAAACACGTGATGTATCACCCGTATTCCGATCACAATGAAACATTTCTCTATTCCAACAAAGGCTGTGGTTGCTAGAATAAAGTAGGATGTATTAAGTGCTTCTGACGTATATTCATCCAGGGTTGGTGTGTACTTCCCATAGAACCATTTTGCTTCCTTGAAGTAGGATTTAACTTGAATTTTCATCGTTTCCAAAAAAAAATAAAAAATAAAAAATAAATCTGTTTTTTCTACAATTAACTACTCATGACGAACGAAAAAGATATGTAATACAAATGACTACATATAACAATAAATAAGATCGAAAATATTTGTCAGTGAGACTCACTGCTTCTCTCGCGAAGCGGATTCGATATGAGTTTCCTTCGTTTTCCAGCGTTTCCTCAATTTCAACATAGAGATCCAACAATGCTTGATAACAGACTTTCATGTACTCTCGCAGATGAAACATAGCAGAGATGTTCCACCTGACAATCAACGATGAAAATTTTAAAATAAGCGACGTACATGTTCCACCTGACAATCGACGACAACAGACTTTGATGTTCCGATTTTCAGACGTATTTCTAGCTTCATCACGTACTGTCGACATTCAGTGAAAGAAAAATAAAAACTAGCTAATTAACTACTGTGAATTGTAAGATGTGCAAATTAAAGGATAATTAATTAGTTTATGAGAAACCTTTCAACAGCTTCAGTAAACAGCTCTAGTTCTTCCAATGTGCCGTACACGTCATAAATATCATCGATAAGGACTACGATGGCAGTAACTTTGCCAAATATCATCCTAGCAAAGGAGTATTCAGGTTCAAAGCAGCACCCTAAACCCCAAAGGTAGCACTCAACTACTCTGTCCCTTGCAAACGGTAACTTGCATCAATTAATTTTACGTAAAATTTGATTAGCGCATTAGTTAATTAGTTTTGCATGAAGTTGATGATATTAACTGCCACGAATATATAATGTATGATAACCTTGAAATTTCACTTAGTTCCTTCTGATGGACTTTCTGCAAGAGGTTGAAATCCAACTTTGCAAAAGTTAGAAGTCTCATTATATGATATTGAAACGGACCGGGTATGAGCATGCTAGAGTCTACTTGGGTCTATGTTGGAAGGTTTCTTAAGGCACATCACAACTCATCAAAGTTCAAGTTGCAACTGCAACTCTAGCCCTCATTCTCGGGTAGAGTTGCAGCTGCTACTAAACCGTCATTTTTTGTTACCAACTATCCCTTAATTCTAGGGTTTATGTCTTCTAGTATTTCAGCTCTAGATTTCTTGTAACTTGCAACTAGGGCTAGCCTTTTTATCTTTTGGTCTCTTCCTTGTAGCTGTTTTGTAATTGTTCAATGTGTTCTTTGCCTGGCTCGGTCTCTCTATAAGAGCCCTCACTTGTAATACCAATACATGATGAAAATATAAAACAGTTTTGTTAAACTGAATTTCAATATGGTATCAGAGTAGGAACCATAGGGTCCTGTCTCCACAGTCTGATTCATTAAAAAAAAAAACTTTGTTTCTTCTGTTCTTTATTCACTGTAATGGTAGAAGATTAGGCTTCAAGCCAAGAGGCTAGAGTCTCTTCAAACACTCCATCTCTCAGTATAATTCATGGTGAGATCAATCCAAATCTGCGTCTGTGCTTCGTGTTGCTAAACGAGTTCAATTACCTACCGTGGTCACGTGCTATTTCACTTACCCTAGGTGGAAGATCAAGGCTAGGGCATGTCAATGAAAGTATTGAGGCACCTCAACCATCCTCTACATTGTATGGTGCATGGCATGCAAATGATCAACTTGTTATGTCTTGGATACTTAATTCCATGGAACCTAAGTTATCTGAGCTCTTTAGCTACTCAGAGTCCTCCTGTATTTTGTGGGAATCTATCAAAGAGATGTATGGCAGCCAAAATAATGATGCTCGTATATTTCAACTCAAGAAGGACCTTGCTAGGCTAAGGCAAGGTGACTAATCCTTCGTGCAACATCTTGGAAGCATGAAGTCCATGTGGAATGAACTCCGACCACATACAATCGATTTCGTTGCGCTCCTTAAAAGAGTTGATGAAGACAAAGTGTTTCAACTTCTGGCAAGTCTAGGAGCTGAATATGAAGATCTTCGAAGTCATTTGTTGATGACCCTTGATCAGCCCTCATTTAATAGTGTTTGCCAAGCTGTTCAAAGGGAGGAAACTCGAAGAAAAGTCATGCACATTGAGCCTAAGTCTAACTCTAAGGCTAGGGCTTTCACTAGCAATCATAAACACACCAGTGAAAAAAATTTCACTGGAAAGAAGGCAGATTGGAAATGTACTTATTGCAACATGAAAGGGCATCTAAGGGAAAAATGATGGATCTTGCACCCGGAGTTAAAACCAAGGTTTGATAAAGAAGGAAGAATGATCAAAGAAGGGAAAGGAACCACTCCAAAGGCTCTCCATTCAACTAGTTCTTCGATTGGTGGAATTGCAAACTTCACTGCAAATCCAATAGATTTGATAAATGAATTTGCTAGTTTTCTTCAAAGAAGAGGAGGCACCATTGAATATGTGGAAGTGACCACTAAGAATCCTACTGCCATGCTCAGAAAATTCGTAGGTTTCTTGACTGAGACCATAACTCAAGACAATGTTTCAGGTATTATCACTGTCCTCTCCAATGCACTTAATGAAATTACACATGATTGTTGTATTATAGACTCAGGTGCCACTGATCATATAACAAACAAGTATTCTTGCTTAGATAAATTTCAAAATATGCCTAAATCTACACGTGTGTCTATTGCAAATGGGAAAGGAGAACCTATTCTAGGAAAAGGAAAACTTAAACTGTTAAGTGATGAGATCGAGTCAACAGCTTTGTCTGTACCCTTATTTCCGTTCCAGCTTTTGTCCATAGAAAAAATCACAACCATTCTAAATTGCCTTGCCATATTCTCTCTTCACAATGTTGTATTTTAGGATCAAGTTACTCGGAAGAAGAGTGGTGAAGGGTTTCTCTCAAATGGACTCTATTATCTTTCCAAGAAGCTCAAACCTGTTAAAAACCTTATTGCCAGCCTAAGTCCCGTTCAAGAATACCAATGTTGGCATCTTCGATTGTCCCATCCCTCAGAACCTGTGATGACCAAACTCTTTCCTATTTTTGTAAACCTCCACATGAGTGTGAGATATGTCAAATGTCAAAAGCAACTAGACTTCCTTTTGTTTCTTCTAAGTCTAGAACTAGTAAACTGTTGTTTACTCAAATATATGGGGTCCTTCTCGTGTAAACTCATTTGATGGATATAAATACTATGTCACTTTTATTTATGACTACTCTCGGGTCACCTGGGTTTATCTCTTAAAGTTCAAGAGTGAATTTTTTGATGCTTTCAAAGACTTTCATAAACTAATCACAAACCAATTCTCATCTAAGTTAAACATCTTACAATCAGACAATGGCACTGAGTACACATCCATTAACATGTCTAATTATTTGAGCAATCATGGGATTTTACATCAAACTAGCTGTGTTGGTACACCACAACAAAATGGTGTAGCTGAGAGAAAGAACCGTGACTTATTGGAGAAAACAAGGTCTCTTATGTTTCAAATGCATGTTCCCAAAAGGTTTTGGTCTCAGGCTCTTCTCATTGCATCTTACATTATCAACAGATTACCTATTTATGTTTTGAATTCAAAATCATTTGTTGAAGTAATGAAGGGAAGAAATATTGATATCTCACACCTCAGAACCTTTGGGTGCACCTGTTATGTACATGTTCAAGCTGCACATCGAGATAAGCTCGAACCTAGAGCTGTCTAAAGTGTGTTTATGGGATATTCAAGCTCTCAAAAAGGATATAAATACTACAATCCTCATAATGGAAAGATTGGAGTCTCAAGAGATGTTCGATTTGATGAGCATACTCCATTTTTTCACAAAGGTTGTAGTGAAGAACCTCAGGGGGAGAGTTTTATGGACATATTTCCTTTGCCTACCCCAACACACCTACATGAATGCAATCCTCAAAATGTTCATCTCGAATATCTCTTATAGCAACGTGATGGTGAGGAAACAACTCATGATCAAGAAAACTCAGTCACTGCACCACAACCTGTCTTGGCACCACGAAGAAATCCTACTCGAGACAGGCATCCTCCATTAAGGCTGCAAGAGTATATTACGTACAATGCAAGACATCCCATCTCCAAAGCTTTAACCTATCAAAAATTGTCAACATCATATGCAGCATTTCTCAATCAGTTGTCCACTAATGTTGAACCAAGGAACTTTAATGAAGCTTCTCACATTCAAGTATGGCAAGAAGCAATGGAAGAAAAGCTCAAAGAACTGAATGACAACCAAACATGGAGTGTGGTTGATCTTCCAAAGGGAAAAAGGGTAGTAGGGAGTAGGTGGATATACAAGACAAAGTTCCATTCAAATGGCAGTATTGAAAGACTCAAGGCTTGATTAGTAGTTTGTGGCTTCACACAAACTTATGGCATTGACTACAAGGAGACATTTGCTCCTGTAGCCAAAATGAGCACGGTACGAGTGCTGTTGTTTATCGCAGTTAATCATGACTGGTCTTTATTTCAAATAGATATGAAAAATGCATTCCTCCATGGTGAACTTGAATAGGAGGTATACATGAAGCTTTCTCCCGGACATCCATATGAGCATGAACTAACACAGTTTGCAAACTCCACAAGGCTATATATGGACTCAAGCAATCCCCTAGAGCTTGGTACTCGAAGTTAAGCTCAGTTCTTGAAGCTGCAGAGTTCTAGAGGAGTCATGTTGATTCTTCATTGTTTGTTCACAATGGTACAAATGGTAAGCTCATTGTCCTTATATACGTTGATGGCCTTATTATAATGGGCAACAACATAGAAGAAATCAATGCTCTCAAATCCTCTCTTCATCAACAATTTGCTCTTAAGGATTTGGGAATCTTAAAGTACTTTCTTGGCATTGAAATGGCCACATCCTCCAAGGGATTATTTCTAAATCAAAGAAGATATGTACTTGATTTATTGGATGAAGCTCACATGTTGGATTGCAAGCCAGCACGTACCCCTCTTGGGAGCAAACTTCAATTAGATGTCCAGAGTGAACCATTGTCAAACCTTAGTGTCTATCAACGTGTGGTAGGAAAGCTGATCTACCTCATAATTACACGACCTGACATTGCTTATTTAGTAAGCCTTGTCAACCAATTTATGCACTCTCCTACACTGATTCACTGAGATATTGTCAAAAGGATACTTAGATACTTGAAGAGGTCAATTGGAAAAGGCTTGCTCATGAAGAAACATGGCTCAAATCACATTATGGCATACACTGATGCTGACTGGGCAGGTAATGCCCTCGATCGCAAGTCTACCACTGGTTTCTGTACATTTGTCGGTGGTAATCTTGTGACATGGAAGAGTAAAAAGCCACACGGTGATTGAGTGATCAAGTGCTGAGGTCGAGTATATAGCCATGGCATCTACGGCTTGTGAATTAATATGGTTAAAGAGTCTCCTAGCTGACCTTGGCTACATCGACATGGAACCTATGTCTCTATCTTGTGACAACCAAACTGCCATGCACATAGCTTCGAACCTAGTTTTTCACGGGAGGACAAAGCATATTGAGGTTGATTATCATTACATCCGTGCCCAAGTCCAATCCAAAGTCATCAACACAGTGTACACTCGAAGTTCCAATCAACTTGTTGACTTGTTCACAAAAGCTCTCGACTCTACTCATTTCCAAAGATTGATGAGCAAGCTTGGATCAATTAATCCTCTTGATCCAGCTTAAGGGGGAGTATTGAAACTGACCGGGTATGAGCATGCTAGAGTCTACTTGGGTTTATGTTGGAAGATTGCTCAAGGCACATCACAACTCATCAAAGTTCAAGTTGCAACTGCAACTTTAGCCCTTATTCTTGGGTAGAGTTGCAGCTGCTACTATACTGTCATTTTTTGTTACCAACTATCCCTTAATTCTAGGGTTTATGTCTTCTAGTATTTCAGCTCTAGATTTCTTGTAACTTGCAACTAGGGCTAGCCTTTTTATCTTTTGGTCTCTTCCTTGTAGCTGTTTTGTAATTGTTCAATGTGTTCTTTGCCTGGCTCAATCTCTCTATAAGAGCTCTCACTTGTAATACCAATACATGATGAAAATATACAAACATTTTTGTTAAACTGAATTTCAATATATGATCTATGTTCGTGGTAGATGGAAAAGTAATGCCTTGCTTCTAGCCTTGGGTTGCCCTTCTATAATGGCTGGTACAATGCATGCATTACTTGTTTCAGAAGTTGCTCGGGGCTTAAACGATGTGCTGCTGACTCGAGATGAGTGGTGGTGGAGCTTAGTGCCTCTTCTAGTATGTCTTCTCCATGTACCCTCAGATGCGTAGCTTGGTACAAGCTTAGCAATCCGACGACATCATTGGTGAGTGATTCCTTAAATTTCGCATCGTCGACGTCCTTGAACTTGTTGAACATGTCTGCTTCGAAAACAACTAATTAATGCATGCATTACGATACATAGCTATAGAACAAGCCATGAGCACCGAGGGCCCGGGCCATAGAACTTACCACATGAAATATTATAACCTTGTTGTCTAAGCAATAAAAAATAGATAGCAGTAGCGTGAAGATCATCATCATCATCACTTCTTTGGCGATAACAGTTATATGAGTTGTTGTGAATTTGCAACAAAACTTCATCAATCTCATTTTCGAAATGGTGCGAGATGCCTAAGCGCTAAATGACATCAATCAATTCCAATTTTTCCAAAGGATTACTGAAGATAGATGTTTGTTAGGTGGTTATGTGATTTGTTAATTATTTAGTTAATTAGTTAGTTTGTGCTTTAGTAAGCTTGTATTGATCAATATATAAGGTGCTTCAATTTACAAATGTAGTTGGTTAATCATTGTTAAAAATACAAAAATATATATCTTTTTTTCCCTCTGAAGGTTCTCTCTAATTCTTCATATTTCTCAATTCTTCATTGTCCTTTGATTCTGTCACAATGTAGTTAATATGGTATCAGAGCCACTAGGCTCACGCCGTGGATTCTGGTGTTTCCACTTCTCATTAGTTTCATCTATTTCTAGTTTTACTTCTCTTCTAATTTTTCATTAGAGATTCTGTTAATTTCTTTGGTGCTTCCGCGATCGTTCAGTTCGTTCAGTAATTTCTGGGTTAATCTTCATTCTGGGTTGTGATCAGATATTGTCGGTGATGTGATATCTCAGTCTTTGGAATTGTAGCAAATTTTTCTCTATCTGTAAGCATGAATCTTGACCCTTCATGAAGTGGGAATTTTTTGGTCTTGAATATTGTGGTTCTTGAAATTGGGATTTTACAGATTTTCATCAAGCTCTTCACCTCCTGATACAAGGAAAGAAAATGGGGGTTTCAAGCAAATTCTTGGATCCAATGGAATGCCTTCATCTTGGTGGGGCTCGGGATGGTGGTCCACGACTTGGAGAAATGGAATGAGATTGCATGATTATCCTGGTCATCAATTTATGGTGCATTTTCTTCGGTCCCTTCAATCTATGTCAAAGATTCATTTGGGAGTCGCCTTGGTAGTTTTTCATAAAGAAAAAGTGTATGAAGTTAACTTTGGAGGATAAATTGATAGGTTTTTATAAGAAATAGTGTAAGTTAACTTTGAAGGATAATTAGACGTTAGATTCGCAACCTATATGAAATATTAAGGACTTATAGACGAGAAAATAACGATATTACACTATAAAGTGTGTCAAGTGCTTTAAGTTGATGAAAAAATAATTTTACTGAAAAAATAATTTAAGGATCTAATTTTTGCTGAGATAATAATTCAAAAACTAAATCGATACTTTACCCTATTATTTTTTGTCATTGCAGTACATCGCTATCTGTAAAAGTCTAAAAGGGGAAAGGAAATGCTTAGGAAAACAATGATTTCTTGAGACATCAGTAAAGATAATAAAGTGTCTCTGTCTTCCAAAAAAATAAAAAGTAAAGTGTCTCTAAGTCATCTTGAATAAAAAATCTGGATTTTTGAGAGACGTGATATGGAAGAGAAGCTCCTATACATTAGATTGTGGGCTATGTGTTGTCTCATGGGCTTTCACAGTAAGACTGTTGAAGTACTACCATTTGGGGCTTTGCCACTAGAAGGATTACATATATATTATTCTTCCTATGAGCGATGATCAATGAGGTATGTTGTATTTTTATACTATCACTAGGGTTGAATTTGGTACAGTTATCGAATCTAAATTCTCGTACAAATTATCATATTAAGTTGTTAGTATGAAAAAAATTAAGTATAACTATCATACTAAATTAAAGTTTCAGTATATTGAAATTCGGGATGCCATAAAATTCAATTGACATTGTATAGTCATGGTATTGAACCAATTTGGTAATAGGCTATTTTTTGCTTTTTTTATTTTGGTTAAGCAAGTAACCCACATATTAAGATGAAGCTTAATATATCTTTAGTTTTTGAAATAATCTAATATACCTAACCTACAATCAAGAGTTGGTGGCCCAATAGTAAAGGACAAATTACGAGGCTTCCTTAAAACTATAAATTGGAGGTCTCGGGTTCGAAACCCGCTGCTGGTGTGAAAGTCAGACTTGTGGCTAGGAAGAGGCTGAAATACCTCTATGAGTCTTCCCGGCCCTCAGAATGGATGGATAACCGTGGCTTGCCACCAGTTGTCCCCCTTTTTAAAAAGAAAAAAAAAGATACCTAACCTACAACCAAGATTCATCATTATTTTAAACACGGATTAGTAAACAAGCCCTTAAGTCTTACTAATAAAGTGTCCCTTAATTTCACAACCACCGCTCTATTGCCGGAAAGAAAATTTCATTATATAAAAATATTTACAAATAAACTTGTATGATTAACATAAAACGTCACATTAAAAATAAGAATTGTTATTGTCACTCAAAAAATTTCATTTTTCAGTCCACGCAAATTTATTTTTCTTTCTAAATTAAAAAAAAAAGTTTGAAGTGCATATGAGAATTTTGAAGTATCAACAACAATTCCCTAATGAATACCACAAGACAAATCAAATTCCTTCACAATAGATATATGAACCAGCCTCATGATTCAACCACTCCTGTTTTAACACTTTATTTCACGATTCAACCCACCGTTTCATGAGCATCTTGTTTTTGGTTGCAATACATTGTGTTAGTTTTATTGACTAAGTAAAACAATAATCCACTCAAAAAAAAAAAAAAAAAAGCAGATGGATTATGACATCTTTAATTATTTATTAATAATTAAAATACAAAGATTTTGCTTGGGATTGTGGACTAGTCTAACCTCCAAAGGTTCCATTGTGAACTCTAGTTTAGCCCACTGTTCTAAAAATTTCCTCCTAACATTGTCTAGGCCCCACCAAGGAGTTAGGCAGCTAACCATTGCTTTGATTAGTGCCTAGGTTGCGACTCTCACTTAAACAGAAAATTGATAACTTTCATTTTTTACTTTATTTCGTCAATAAATGTAGGAGACTTGTTGAATATTTGGATGAACACTCATTATATGCTTGTTCCCCATGTTTTCAATATGTTCTAATACTTTATAGTCTATAGTCATTTTATTTTGCATTTATGTATCCCAATACAATTATTTGTGTTTTTAAGCATAAATATGCATTTATTTATACAATATACAAGAAATTTACTTAAATCTGTCTAGTCCACCTAGGTCCCCGTCTAGCCACCTAGGTGCTAGGCCCAGCTCGCCGCCCGACTAGCCGCTACCATCTTTTAGAACCTTGAGCAGCCTCACACTAGCCACTGCCGAAATTCCTTAAGGGAGTTTCTTTCTCACTCACAAAGGACTCCCAAACATTCTGTTCACCAAGGAGGGAGCAGAGACTTAAGAGGAAACTCTTAGGAGCATTCTAAGTAACCAACTCACCGTCCCATGTCCCAAACACTCTTGTTCGTGTGTGTTCGTGGTTCCTCGCTCAAGGAAGGTTGTGAAAACAAGACGGTTGTTCTATTTGAGTTATTTCACTAGGAATTCCCTAAACTCGATTCCTTTTATACATGTTTGTGCGTACATATATTTCCAAAGTGGTATCAGAGCCTATAGCTCTTGTTTTTTGCTATTCAACTGATGTATGAGCGAAAAACCTTGAAAACCACCGTAAATGAACAAAACCCAAAAATCACTTTTCTTTGGAACGTTATTTTTATTTATTTATTGGTGTATGTTCATCTATATTGTATGTAGCCTTCTGCAAATTTCATGAGAAATTATGCCACGGTTTGAAAGAAAACATGATAGGAGCATATTTATGCGACTTAGTTGGCTTGTTCTTGTGCATTTATGTCGTGTTTCCTTAGTTATTTTAATGTTTAAAGTCATTTTCGTGTGTTTTCAGATTTTATGGACAAAGTAGGCAAGAAGATGCATTTTGGAGCATTTTGGAGCAAAATGGAGCTTGGAATGCATGTCAAATGCATGGGCCAAGTGGATGGACGAATTTGAGAACTAAAGAGGCCAAGAATATGAAGAATTATGGTCCAAAAGATGAAGAAAACAGCCCAAAAATCTGTCACCCCAACTTGCATTCCTTGCCATGCAAACCACATAGAATTCCCTTTGGATTCCATGCCATGCTTGATCACTCTTGTCCCCTACATAATTTCTAATTTCATGCTTCAATTCATTTAATTATTACACTCAATTGCTTGATACCTCTTGTTCCTTTCACTCATTAGATTTTAGACAACATTTACATCCATTACATGCACCAATTGATGCTCCATCATTCACATTTGGAATCCAATGCCATGTGCAACACATGTTGTTGCACCTTTGACCCATTTGTTGACACATTTCACCTCCCTTTCCATCTCTATGCAATGTACACAATCATTCATGCTCCCTAGCTACAACACCACTCCATTTTACCTTTCACACTTTGCATCATTACTTCATTTTCACCCTTGGACCATTGCACACCACACACACAAATTGCCATGCATTTCATCCTTAACCTAACCTGATTTTCTAAGGTTTTTGGGGCCTATAAATACATGTTTACACCCCTTGGCCAAAGGACAATCCCCCATATTCATCATTTTATCACAAAAATTCGTCCATACACACCCTAGGAAGCAAAACACCCCAAAAACACCATTCTAGTGCCTAGAAAACATAACAGCCACTCCACCTTCTTCCACCCTCTTTGCCTAGTTCTCCACCACCCTCCAACCATCAAACACTCCTCCACACTCACCCTAAACCCTTCCATACCATTCCCCATCCATTCTACATCATAAAACTACCCAAAATCTGTCCATAACCCAATCTGCCGCAAGCAAGGGAAAGGAGGAATCTTGGATGCACTTGTTACCAAGTTGGAGCATTTTAGGTGTTTTCTTTCCTTTGATTTTAATGTCTAATTTTATGTATCTTTGCTTTGTGAGTATGAGGAACTAAACCCCTCTTAGTTAGGGGGTGATTCGAAACTATGTTCATACTTGCAATATGATTTGATTACATCCAGTTGTGATTCATAAGTTGTGAATTCAATTTACTTATCCGTTCATATAAAAACTAATTTGTGTATGTTGGTTAAGAGTGCACGCTTAATTTTCATGCATGAATTTGACGCTAGAATATAAGGGAGTTTCACCTAATCGTTATAAACTTATATTCACAAGTAGTGAAGGTTGCTAGTCACAATCACGTTAAGTAAACTCTTGGCATAAGTTTCATGCAAATCATAGTAACGAGTGCCTCGTCAATGCTTATGTTTTTCATAGAACTTAATGATTCTTGCTTGTATCTCTATTATGCAATTCATGTAGGGAACTTGTAGGGAATGTTTTGGGTTGTCGTATGCAATCATCCAACCTAATAACTTGTGGAAAAAAAAACTGAGGGTTAATTAGTGCAATTCACGGTTAATTTGGGGCGTTGAGTATTCATAGCTTATCGAAAAGCAACTGGAAATCGTTTTGTATGCAAGTGTGACGTATGTGGAGAAGAACCTCCTAGCAAATCTTCCATCCATAAGTTTCATTCAAATTCACTTACAATCTGTTTTGTTTTACAAAGTTTGTTTTGTTTTCAAATTCATTAAAACCAAAATCCCCCTTTTACTTTATTGTTTCAAAGTGTTTAATTTCTGTTTTGGTTGTGTGTTAGAGTGTTTTGATTCACCCAAATTTGTCTAAGAATTTGTTTACTTTGTTCTTGTCTTAATTTAATTATTTTCGTCAAAAATCAACCCCATCTTATTTCTTTGAGTCATATTAATTAGAACTTGTCTTAGATTATGTTTTTAAGTGTTTTAGTTCATTAGAAAACCAAAATTTGTCCAAGTTTGTGTGAGAGTCCCAAAATTGCCCAGATTGTGTTTTTAAGGTAGTTTTGAGTGTTTAGGGGCTGTTTTGAGTCTTTTGGTTTGTTTTAGTGTTTTAAAGTATAGTTTTGCATTCTTTGAGTCTAGTTAGTGTTTTAAACTTTGTTTTCACGTTTTCAAGTCAGTTTCCAAGTGATTTAGCAATCCCTCCTAATCTCCGGCCTAGAACGATCCCTACTTACATACTTTACTACAATTGATAAAAAGAGGGTTTAATTTGTGTGTTTAGTTATTTTACGCATCAAAACACAAACCCTAGTTTCGTTCTTCATGAAAAACTGTTTTGAACAACCACTATGCAAGCAGTTTTAAAGGTTGTTGGAGTCTCTTTTTTTTCTGGAACTTTTTGCATAAGTTTTGTAGTTTTAAAGGCATGTCCAGGGCGCAAAGAATACATTCAGACATTTGCATTACTTGATATAGCAAAGTACACACATACATCCTAATATATATGCGGCCTTGGTAGAGAACCTAAGATGAGACCTTATAAAAACAAGGTCAATCATGGAGTAAATTATTAATATTTCATTTCCATAACTCCAAGTGGCTTGATTACAGCCTTACGTGAATTGTGTAAGACAGGTGCCTAAAGCTAGGCCTGGCAATTCCTGACACGACCCAATAATCTGATACGACACGACATGAAATTAACATGTGTTCGGGTCGACACGATAACGAATCTGGTCATTATCAGGTAACTCGATAAGCATCTGTTAAGATAATGGGTTGGTTCGGTTATACACGTGGGTAACACGATACACGATAAACAAAATATTAATTTTATAATTTTATAACCCTAAAAAAATACTATAATTATATATATATATATATTAAATTAAATATTAAAAATTGGTAACCATTGGATCGGCTTAAATATACATACAATTCAATTTCTTAAGTGTTATACATACAAAATAAATAAATTTAAATCTACTTAATAAATAAATAAATATATATATATATACTGTTGAACTTGATGGGATACGACTACAAAACTAATTTCAATGATCCAAACGTCAAACTTGTTTTAAATGCTTCGAGATCGCATAAGCAAAAACTCGTAAAAAACAAACATTCAGAGATTGATAAGCTCATATTTATATATATTTTACATCAAATTCACTTGTCTTTTCTTAGTTAGTTCCTTATATTTTTGAGCTATTTACTTTGTTTTTGTGTTTTGTGGGATTTGTCAAGCAAATAAAAGAAAAATAGCACAAGTAGGATTTTTAGTAACAAATTGTCAAAACTGCATGTGCAGATCAGCTGAATTTGGAAGCAAGTTGCGAATAGCTCATAATGAATTAGAGAATGACCCTTATATGCTTAGAAAGCTACAGATGTCTATTTTCTGGAGCATTTCGCGGATTGTTAATATCATTTTTCTAGAAGAAGTTATGGCTGTTTTAACACTGAAAGGTTTCCAAGACGCTGAGCAGTTTGTAACTGCAATGAAAGCAATAAACCTAATAAATCTAGCAGCCAAAACTGATGCAGCCAAGAACAAGTCAGCTGACACATATTCAAATATCAGAGGAAATGGAATTAAAAATGAGGATTAAGAGGGAGTAATTGGCATAAAGGCTACCTAAAGTGTTACAATTGTTTTACCACATTTCCTCTCACTTATTGTCATCACTAAATGGCTATTAGTGGGTGAGTTAAGAAGAAGAAAATGATGCAGCAAGAATGGGTTTAAAAGCAGCATTGGGGAAGGAAGGAAGGGAGGAGGAGGCCTCAGTTGATTTCTTTCGGTTCTATCTTCTCAAACTCATGTCTATCTTTTGTTTTAACTTAAGGATTGTGTGTAACTAATTTTTTAGAAGTTAGGGGCTGTTTTGAAGCCCCGAATATGATTACAAGTTTGTTATGACATTTCGTTTGAATTACTTTTATGAATGGATGAAAATTGGTTCACTACTTGTCTCATTGATGAATTCTTTATTTGTTTTCTATGGATGCATACGTAGTAAGCATATCTAGGATTCTAACACTATGAATATGTGTGTGCCTGCCCTTGTTGAATGAGGACCTACATATGTTCTAGAGTAGTACTTGTTAATTGCGATTAACATGTGAACCAATTTCTAGGATAAGTAAGACAACGCCAGTACTTACGATGCCTTGTGATGACTCAAACTCTTTTCGTTCTTAATGATTCCTACTTGTTAAATCTATGAACACGCCATTCTAGATTGCATGCTAGGGACTAAGTTAAGTTGAAAACGCCATTCTCTTAACATACTACGTAAGAAAGAGTAATAGGTTGAGTTCTAACATTGAGCCAACTTGAGCATCTTCGTCCAGAAATAAAAGAAATTTGAATGAAACATAATATGTTTGCATGATTATTTGGTGGTGGATAGCAATACCCCTAACTTGTTTTTCTTAATTTATGAACTATTTAAAATTTGTTTCTGTCCTGTTTTTGTTCGATTTAATTTAAATAGCAAATCAACTCCAAAAATCCCAAATATTTGTATAAGTGTAGCTCTGTGTGTCTAGTGTTTGCTTATAAAATTTCGTAGACTTTAGATTAGTGTAAGTCAGTCTAATAATTATTTTTCGGTGGCTGGTCAGTAGGGACAGCAACCAGTTTTTGTGACATTTTAAGTAGTTAGATAAAACAATCTTCTGCGGGAAAGACCCTTATTTTCATATGCTACAATTGACAAATCTTAGCTTTAATAAGGAAAATCAATAGGATATTTGTGTGCTACTTTGTGGTGTGCTTTTAATCCTATCAGAGATCAAGTAACGGGACAAAACTTTTCGACGGTTATCAATGAAAAATCATGATTTAACGACTATTTTAACTTCGATTTTGATGATTTTTTACAGCTACACTCCTTGACCATATATGAATACAATGAATGAACTAGATCTTCAATTTAAAATATTTACACTAGTGGATACCACAAAATTTATGTTATACTTAATGAAAGTACGAATAAACTCTCAAGTGTTAGTGAATCTATTATTTTGATGGCATACGCATTCTACGAAACTAGTTTCAACAATCTAACCGTCAAACATGTTTGTATATACTTCGGGATCGCATACGCCAAAAATTGCAAAAAACAAACATTTAGAGATCAAGTAACGGGACAAAATTTTTCGACGGCTATCAACGAAAAATCATGATTTAACGGTTATTTTAACTTCGATTTTGATGATTTTTAACAACTACACTCCTTGACCATATATGAATACAATGAATGAATTCGATCTTCAATTTAAAATATTTGCACTAGTGGATACCATAAAATCTTATATTATACTTAATGAAAGTATGAATAAACTCGTAAGTGTTAGTGAATATATCGTTTTGATGGGATACGCATTCTACGAAACTAATTTCAACGATTCAACCGTCAAACTTGTTTTTATATGCTTCAAGATCATATACGCCAAAAATCGCAAAAAACAAACATTCAGAGATCAAGTCACGGGACAAAACTTTTTGATGGTTATCAACGAAAAATCACGATTTAATGGTCATTTTAACTCCGATTTTGATGATTTTTTACAGCTACACTCCTTGACCATATACAAATACAATGAATAAACTTGATCTTTAATTTAAAATATTTACACTAGTGGATACCATAAAATCTTATGTTATACTTAATGAAAGTATGAATAAACTCTTAAGTGTTAGTGAATCTATTGTTTTGATGGGATACGCATTCTACGAAACTGGTTTCAACAATCTAACCGTCAAACATGTTTGTATATACTTCAAGATTGCATATGTCAAAAATTGCAAAAAACAAACATTTAGAGATCAAGTAATGGGACAAAACTTTTCAACGGCTATCAACGAACAATCACGATTTAACGGTTATTTTAACTCCAATTTTGATGATTGTTTACAGCTACACTCCTTGACCCTATATGAATACAATGAATTAACTTGATCTTCAATTTAAAATATTTACACTAATGAATACCACAAAATCTTATGTTATACTTAATGAAAGTATGAATAAACTGTTAAGTGTTAGTGAATCTATTGTATTGATGGGACACGCATTCTAGGAAACTAGTTTCAATGATCCAACCGTTAAACATGTTTATATATACTTCAAGATCGCATACACTAAAAATTGCAAAAAACAAACATTCAAAGATCAAGTAACGGGACAAAACCTTTCAACGATTATCAACGAAAAATCACGATTTAACAGTTATTTTAACTCCGATTTTGATATTTTTTATAGCTACACTCCTTGACCTTTATATGAATACAATGAATGAACTCGATTTTCAATTTAAATTATTTACACTAGTGGATACCACATAGTCTTATGTTATACTTAATGAAAGTATGAATAAACTTTTTAGTGTTAGTGAATCTATTGTTTTGATGGGATATGCATTCTACGAAACTAGTTTCAACGATCCAACCGTCAAACATGTTTGTATATACTTCGAGATCGCATATGCCAAAAATTGCAAAAAACAAACATTCAAAGATCAAGTTACGGGACAAAACTTTTCAACGGCTATCAACGAACAATCATGATTTAACGGTTATTTTAAATCCAATTTTGATGATTTTTTTACAGCTACACTCCTTGACCCTATATGAATACAATGAATGAACTCGATCTTCAATTTAAAATATTATCTTATGTTATACTTAATGAAAGTATGAATAAACTCGTAGGTGTTAGTGAATTTATCGTTTTGATGGGATACACATTCTATGAAACCAATTTCAATGATCCAACCATCAAACTTGTTTGTATATACTTCGAGATCACATACGCTAAAAACGCAAAATAAAGAAACATTCAAAGATCAAGTAATGAGACAAAACTTTTCAACGGTTATCTACGAAAAATCACGATATAACGGTTATTTTAACTCCGATTTTTATGATTTTTTTACAGCTACACTCCTTGACTCTATATGAATACAATGAATGAACTCGATCTTTGATTTAAAATATATTACACTAGTGGATACCACAAAATCTTATGTTATACTTAATGAAAGTATGAATAAACTCTTAAGTGTTAGTGAATCTATTGTATTGATGGGATACGCATTCTACGAAACTAGTTTCAACGATCCAACCGTTAAACATGTTTGTATATATTTCAAGATCGCATACACCAAAAATTGCAAAAAACAAACATTCAAAGATCAAGTAACGGGACAAAACTTTTCGATAGTTATCAATGAAAAATCACGATTTAACAGTTATTTTAACTCCGCTTTTGATATTTTTTACAGCTACATTCCTTGACCCTATATGAATACAATGAATGAATTCGATCTTCAATTTAAAATATTTACGCTAGTGGATACCACAAAATCTTATGTTATACTTAATGAAGGTATAAATAAACTCTAAGTGTTAGTGAATGTATCATTTTGATGAGATACGCATTCTACAAAACTAATTTCAACGATCTAACCGTCAAACTTGTTTGTTTATGCTTCAAGATCGCATAACCCGCAAAAAACAAACATTCAAAGATCAAGTAACAGGACAAAACTTTTCGACGGTTATCAACAAAAAATCACTATTTAACAGTTATTTTAACTTTGATTTTGATGATTTTTTACAGCTACACTCCTTGACTCTATATGAATACAATAAATTCGATCTTCAATTTAAACTATTTACACTAGCGGATACCACAAAATCTTATGTCATGATGATCGATGAAAATTGAGGATTTTGTAAAAAGAATAACATGCAAGTTTGAGTTCCATTGGCAAGGTTTAAACTTTTGAAAAAGGCTTCACAACCTTGAAAACAAAAACTCTTTCATTTTGCATATCCTTGCACATTTAATATTTTGTAATAGACGAGTAGTGTATGAATGTTTGTTTATTAGGCTTTTATTTTCGAGTGTAGATGTAGTACTTAAATGACAAATGTGTTTTAATGTTTTGAAGTAATATTTATGTGACAATATGTGGTATGTGCAGATTTAAGAAAAAAAAATATTTTTCTTAACGGGTGTGACATGACACGACTCGTTAAGATAACAAGTGTTATAAGAACACGACAGACACAATCCGTTTGTCAAGCCTAGCTAGAGGGCATCTATACTAAGAAATTTGGCTCAGGCACTGACATAGTGATTGGACTAAGATTCATATGACGTACGAGTGTCTATATCAGACAAATTGACATGCTCATATTTGAAGTATGAGATTACGTCATAACATATGTGTTAGAGACTAGAGTCGGACAATTGTACGTTCTTAAGTCAACCAAAATAGAGGGAGCAATGAATAAGTCCATTCTTCATTATTGTTTGAGCCAGTGGATTTTTCAATCCAACAATTTGTACCCTTTGGACTAAATACTATGTCAAAAAGAGGATACTTGACGATTGCTATTTTAGTGTACTCTATCTGAGGAAGGTCAACAATCATTAGTGTCTTAGGGGGATGTGTCTGGGAAGGCAGTCAAGTCTAGTCGGATTGACATGAGTGCTTAGGGAAGACTCTTTGTCATTACACCAAGTTAGTGTAACTCATTAGTTGTCCAGCGTTCGTATGAAAGATGAGAACATGAAATGAGTACGTTTAATGATTAAGAGAAAAGACATTGCTTTTCAGGAGGAATTAAAAATGTCTTCTTCGATATTTTAGAAAATTAGCTTAGGGTAATGATAAAACGCTTTCGAGAGAACGTCTTAAAAGCAACTCTGCGTAGCCAACTCACCGCCCTACGTTCCAAACCTGTGCACGAAGGCTCTTGTTCTTGTGTGTTCGTGGTTCTTCGCTCAAGGAAGGTTGTAAGAACTGTTCTGTTCGAGTCATTCTGCTAGGTATTCCCAAAACTCGATTCCTTTTATATATGTTTTTTTTTTAACAAACGTTTTATTTATGTTTGTACATACATATATTTCCAACACATTGCAGAGACTTGGCACCATAAGCAAAAAGAAACTTATCCAAATGATATTGATTCATGATTTTTAATACTGAAATAGATATTTTGAAAGGATAATACGCATATGAGGGGATACACATATTTTCTCGTTCGTGAATAACGTATCTTGAGCATATAAACTCAACAAAAAAAATCATTTCAAAATCACTCACACAAAAAATTTATTCAAATCATAAATTCTTTAATTATCAAACATACCAACTAAATGAACGATTCATCATGAATATGTTACTTGGTACACTATTAAGTTGTTTTATACATTTGAATAACTAAATAATTTCTAATCGAAATGACTTTTTCTAGAGATGATCTTCAAAAGAAGACTAAGAAATTCATTGAAATTTGTGTTGTGAATATTGTTTGCATGGGGGATGAGCTCATCTCTTCAAAAGCAGATCATCTCTAGAAAAAATCATTTCAATTAGAAATTATTTAGTTATTCAAATGTATAAAACAAATTAATAGTGTACCAAGTAACAGATTCATGATGAATCGTTCATTTAAACTTTTGTTGTGAATATTGTTTGCATGGGGGATGAGCTCATCTCTTCAAAAGCAGAAAATACAAGTTTATCTATTTTGAAATGGCTATGAAAATTGGTGGATACGACGTACAAATTTTTGATCTAATAGGAAATATATATGCTTTATTTTATTTGAGGAGGTCTTTAATCAAATTTCATAAACAACATTTGAGGAGGTCTTTAATCAAATTTCATAAACAACACTTGTTCAACGAATTAGAGATTAGAGAAACATATTTCGTGCAGCTCAAAATTTTGGTGGAGGTTGCACTTGACGTTGCCGCAAACAATTAATTAGTCCAGAAATCTAATCCGCCTAGCACACTAACTAAATATTGCAGATTAACGCTATGGATAGTCGGATACTACCGTTAACTATTATGAGGAAAGAGAATCGTTGAGAATAGAATCTATAACAAAGTGTATATATGCATGATTATTTTCCACCATTGCGGTAAAATATCATTTGCAACAAAAGCGAACTTATATGAGATGCTTTGAAAAACAATTATTTTTTTAGATATCAGTAGCTCTAAGTATTCGTGTTAAGTGATTATATTGAAAAAAAATTTGGGTTTTTGGGAGACTTGTGATGTAGAAGAGAGAGATTCCTACACATAAGATTGTGGTGTATATATTGTATCATGGGCTATTACATTTTGACTGTAGGACTACCACTATTCTTTGTCTCTAGAAAGAGTACATATAAATTCTCCACGTGTACGAGCGATGATCGATGAAGTATGTTATCCTCTAATATTATCATCACTTGTGCATCACTCATTGGAACATTTGTTTTATATTTTCACACAATCGATAGTGGAGGATGAAAAAATAATCGTAACCATTTAAGTTACAATTAAGTTGAGTGCAAAGTTAAATACTTTTATCCAAATGTACAACTATTTTAAAATATTGATTTAGATCAACGAGAGTTGGTTAAGTTGGTAAAGATCATTCTCTTCATTAGATTAAAAAATAGATCCTAGTCCAACTGCTGCCAATTTATCTTGGTGGACGATCTGTAAAAATAAAAAAATGGGCTGAAACCAGATCTGTAGGTTCTCAAAAAGGTTTGTAGTAGTGCCTTGACCATTGAGATGGGTGAACTTCTCTCCCCCTAAACATTTTGCAACCGGAAAAAAAAAAAAAATTTAGGAAACGATTATATAATTTCATAAAAGAGAGAGAGAAAAAAAAAAGATTTAACATCTCTCAACACGGCCATACATGATACATCCAAGAAACTCATGGAGAAGCGATAGATCACATAGTCTACAATCCTAATATGAACTATTTATAATGTATGTTTTCTCAAACTCACCAATTTTTGTGCAAAAATCTGGTGTTTCAGGGTATAAAATACCAAATTGTTATAATAGCTAACTTTGAATAAACTGTTGTGTTGGCTTGTAATAGTACTAACAGGTAGCTGCTAGCTGATGGTTGAGTATCTGTCATATAACCTGCATGCCTTGCTGCTGCTGCAAGTGTTCTGCTACTTTTCTATATTTGACCACTTCTCGCTTATCCAATCTTCTTTATTGCCAATATCAATGCATGCCATGTTCATCAGTTTGAACACTTAAACTTGATTAATTAACAATTAATTACCAATTTAATAGCTTAATGAATCCAAGGTCATGACTCATGATACAAGTTACAACAGATTAATATATAGTTTACAGAAGAAAAAAAAGTTGAAAGGCTGGTGGAGGAGGGAAGACAATTCAAACTTTGCTTTCCGTTCCTTGTCTCCTGCATCACTACATGCATGTTTGGTAACAATTTGTTGTTTATTTTTCGAAAAGCATCTAAATGTCATCTGCAGAATCAAATGATACATACATATATATATATATATATATACATACATATATATATATATATATATATATATATATCCCCCGGGCTTCAATGCAGGGAAAAGTACTTGCACACTACCTCTGGTCCTGTGTAGTCATGGAGTGAGTGAATTAGTTTTATCCCAACTTGATTGAGACAACTGAAATGACATACATCAAATCAGACTTCGTGTTAAACTATAGAACTTGCATTATCCTGAAGAATTTGGCCAATTGCATTTAAGTAAGCTGTAAATACATGTAACCACAACAAGTGGCCTAGTGATAAGGGCACAGACTGCGGCTTCCCACTAAGCAAAAAAATGTTGGAGGTCTCAGGTTCGATGCTTCGAGTTGGCAAGTTTGCTTGATTGTGGTCATGAGCAAAATGAAATCCTCTTAAGATCTGCGGGCCAAAAGAAGTAGATAACGGATACGTGTAATTACGAGCAATACTTTATAGACAAATGGTGAAGATTGATCAATTATTTATCTTAGATAGTTCCATCCTTAATAAAGTTGATAGTAAATGACAAATCTGATTAAAACAATTGAAACAGAATTGAATGTCAAACTATACAACCATACTTTTCATTTCTTCTAAATATTTTACTCTTATAGCATTTAAGTGAGTTATGAATACGTATAACTACCCCTAAACGATACCTTATAAGTATATATAATCTTATACTCCATAGGTATATATATAGTCTTATGATCACACAAAAAAGTGGGACTTCAAATGAGTGTTTTAGCTGTTAAATTTTACTTTTACATTTATTTAAGGGTAAATTACATAGTAGCCCCTCAGGTTTGAGGGTAAATTACAATCCCATACAACAACTTTAAAACATTTCACTTTCATACCTTACGTACTATTTTATTTCAAAATAACACCTCCGTTAGATTTTCCATCCAATGGTCTGTTAAATGCTGACGTGGCTGCCACATTTGTGCTGATGTGGCTGCCACTTGGCAAAAATAATAATTTTTTATACATTAACAATATTATAATATTAACCCTATTATTTAAATAAATAAATAAACCACAAAAACCCGAACCCAGATCCCCTTCCCCTTCCTTACATCCCACACCCTCATCTCTCTGCAACTCAACTCAACTCACATTTACAAAATCCCTTCCCCCCACCCCTACACACGACCTACCTGAAAACCCACATGACCTACTACCCTCTCCCCCCCCCCCCCCCCCGGCGACCGCCTGCCTTCCCTCAACGACCCACTTGCCTTCGTTGGTGAAATCTCTCCAATAGAACGAAGCAAAGATGAGAATAGGTGCATTTACAAGCACAGCGCCATGGCAGGCTGCAACGAGGTAGATTCAGTTGTGTGCCCAAAACCACGTCTCCCTTCATCCTCCCCTTACCGAGCCTCTCTCCCATTTATCATTTTCCCTATCTTCGAATCCCATCACCAACTGGGGCTTTTGCTGCACTGCCATGTCTTCAATTTCTTGGTCTTCACCATTTTTCTAAGAAAAATCAGAGTTCCAGAAAGCCAAAACAAAGAACGACCCACCTGTTTTTCCCCATCCCCAGCGCGCGACGACCCACCTGCCTCCTCCACCCAGGAGCACGATGGTGCTCGGTGACTGGGTCAGTTTCATCACGGGAGCCCTCCTCCCTCTCTCTCTCTCTCTCTTTCTCTCTCTCTCTCCCTTTCTCTCTCTCTCTTCCTCTATCTACTTTCTCTCTCTATCAAATGCGCATCTGTTTGAATTGGGTTTATGAATTGTATGTGAAATTGATCGAATTTATGGTTTTTTTGGTAAATTGGAGGTTTGAAAATTGTCTGTAGGTGGTAAAAGTGCAATATTGACAGCTCTGTGTGTAGGTGAAGAGGAGAAAGGGCTTTGGGGAAAGTGAGGTGGGGTGGGGGGCTTGCGGGGGAGGTGGGGGTGGGCGGGTTGTGCGGGAGGTGGGGGTGGGGTGGGATGGGGGGGTGTGGAGGGGATGGATGGAGGGGTGAAGGGGATGGACAGACGGGAAGGAAGAGATGGGTGAAGGGGTGGGGGTGGGATGTGGGGTTACGGGGAAGGGGATCTGGGTTCGGGTTTTTGTGGTTTTTTTTTTTTTTAAAATAATAGGGTTAATATTATAATATTGTTAATGTATAAAAAATTATTATTTTTGCCAAGTGGCAGCCACATCAGCACAAATATGGCAGCTACGTCAGCATTTAACAAACCATTTGATGGAAAATCTAACGGAGGTGTTATTTTGAAATAAAATAGTACGTGAGGTATGAAAGTGAAATGTTTTAAAGTTGTTGTATGAGGTTGTAATTTACTCTCAAACCTGAGGGGCTACTATGTAATTTACCATTTATTTAAATTTATATTTTCAGTATCAACTATTCACTTTCCGTACTACTTAATGCTACATATGATTGAAGAAAAATTGTAAGAAAATAAAAAAGTTGTGACTTCTCTAAATGAAGACAAGCCACGAGAAACATAGACTAGAATCCTCATTGCAAATCTGTACCGCCGCTAGCCAACGAGAGGCTTCAAGCTTGAAGCCCCGCATTAATTTTCCATCTTCTATAACTTTTAGATGATTTAAATGAAATTGATATGATTAGACAAATGAAGAACCATTATCGAAATAAGAAAAATACAAGAAAGTAGAAAGATGTAACCTCGTTTTTTGAAAGATAAACATGACAGTACAATATGAATCAACGGTCATGATAATGAGATATGCAACATCCGAATAGATAGATCCAGAGAAGATCTGGATCTGAAGAACATGACTGACTTAACATAGGCAAAATATTTGAACCATATAATTAAGACGATCAAATCAAACGCATCAACGTCCATGGAAAATTTTTGGTTATGACGGGAATGCGGATGGTACACCATGTGTTTTTATGCAAATTGTGAAAATTTGTAATTTTTAAGATATTAACTTTTTAACACGTATAACCCAACACTTATATAGGAACGTGGTATACCACTTCGTGTGACAGGAACATTGAAAAATCTCTCCAACGCCCATTTGTGATTGTGAAGGAGATGACAAAAGAGTCTGACAGTTAGATAGGCTATCTCTCATTTCACCTGTCGTTTTTATGCAAATTACGCACAGTCAAAGTCAGGCACTCACATTCACAACAGCATGATATATTCATGGACAGCGCCTCGCATGATGGAGATTAAATATTGTGCAGTCAAAATGGGTTAAGCTTCTTAGCTGTCTCAATTATTTATTGCACTTGTTTATAAATTTAATTTTATAATGATTGGATCACAAAAGGTCACTTGCGTTTTAAATTCAGAAAATTTGATCTTTGTATATTAGAATTTTACGCTTAAGTGAAGTTTTGTGCCCACATGTGAACATATGTGTTAATTTTTTTTTAATATACCTTGTGTTATTGATGTTGTACATTACCTTAACTTCTTCTAAATTCTGTTAAATAAGGATCTTCTTCTTCTTCATTTGTCTACTATTAAAGTTTTGTGGTCATAACGGAAAAAATCTGTTAAATAAAGATCAAAATGACAAAATATTCTTAGTCTAATAAACACTCGGCCAAAATGATTTGACAAAAATTAAGGGTATTTTTGTCATTTGATCCTTTTTTAATGGAAACTTTTCACCAAATGATCAAAATGATTGATAATGAACAAATTCAGATATCATTTCTATTGATTTTAAATATCAGATATTAAAATAAAGAGTTATATTAATCACAATAATTATTTTGGTTAAAAAAAAAATTTCAAGTACATTAATTTTTTTATGTGTACTTATCTGTCACATGTAATAGGTACGGACTCATCACAGGTCATATCCCCTATTTAAATCTTAGTATACGGCGCAATCGTGTGCACGTATATGCAAGGATTTTTGGAATCTTTATGTGCTTTTTGGGATCTATTTATCCCTTTCAGTTCCGGAAGGGCAACAATGTTGTTGTCTTTTTTGTGGCCATGGACAATATTGTTTATTTTATTTTTAGAATATTGTTGTTTTTGTTAGGGGCTGGGAATCAATCTGACCGAATGGCTGATCTGAACCAGTGATGGGTTTGATTTGGTTTTGACCGCATAAAACGTTAGATGATGATTCAAAAACTGAACTGAACAGTAACAAATTAATTTGATTTGTTTTGAGGTTTTTGTTCTTCTAAAGGGAACAACTGGTGACAAATCACAGTTATCCACTCATTCAGGGGTCAAAAAGACTCATAGAGACATTTCATTATTCCTCTGGCCATAAGTCTGCCTTCCACACTACAGCAGGTTTCAAACCCGAAACCTCTAGTTTTTAGTTTTAAGGAAGACTGGTAATCTGTCCTCACAAATGTATTTTTCTTTTTAATTATAGAAAGTTTAAAGTGCAAAATGAGATTTTTGGAGTGCCAATAATAATTCCTAGTAAATTATTGTACTTTGTTATTGTAATTGACCTAAAAAAGTTGAAAAATAGAAAAGAAAAATAATTGGTTTTATATCTAACCGTTCAACACTCGTTTGATATAATCTATTTTTTTTAAGGATATATTATTAAAAATCCAGCCAAATTAAACTGAATTTGTGCATATATTGTTTATATTTTTAATCATGATTTTAATAAGTGTGAGGCAAAAGGGTTAGTTAATTTAAACTGCAAAAAAATTAGTTTTTAATCAAGTGCATGGCAAACATGGTTGGATTGTTTTTAGCCTAACATCAAGATTTAAGAGTTGGCCTACTTGAAATTGACTTATTTATTTTGTTAACCAAAGAATAAAGTTTTCAACTGAGCATATGATTTACTTGTTTTTAATTTCTATCAAGCTTATTTGAATTCGGGGATGGGAGAAAAATTTTGGAGACGAATCATCTAGTCCTCTTAGTTGATCTTACTTTGTCTTCAGGTATTTGATTATAAATTTTATGATCAAACCCATACATTTTTTATTTATTTCATGATGCATGTTATTAAACACAAAAAATGTTAGAAATTAGAATGATTCAAACTAATCCATCATATATATCATGGAAAAGCTACGAGTTTGATCGTCTAGTCATAGACCTAAAAACTACCAAATTAAAAAACTACACTATTTACACTAGAATTCACCAATCTAAACCGCTTTTCTAGACCTACGTCGTTCTGCTAGAAACATGGATGTCTTCCCAAATAAAATGAAATGTGTTAATAGTTAGCAGGTACTAACATGGCCTTGTTCCTCCATTTCGTCTTTTATTCCATTAGGTCAGACAAGTGGTTGTTGTCTGTGTCTTCATAAATATCAAATATTAATTGTGAGGATGTGAAAGTAAAATAGTCTAACATCACATTGATGAATGAAGAAATCGTACAAGGACATATAAGAGGTTGAATTACTTCCCATATTACCAATTGGTTTTATGGTGGAAATTTAAACTTTCTTTAAAAGAAATACGATGAATACTTCGTTAATTTATTCACCGTCTAGAGTTTACAATATAGGCACATAAGCCTTATTATTCTACAAGGAATATAATTACAATGATACGAAAACTAAATACAAGAGATTACAAATCCTAATCCTACCTAAAAAGGGACTCCTAGAATATTTACAATTTAAGACTCAAACCAACATCTTCATAATATTAGAGCAAGTTGATCTATGTGTGAAGCTCAACGACTACACGTGTTTCACGTCATCTAATTTATATTGTCTACAAACATCGGTGAAATACATCGGTGAAAGAAAAAACTTTACAAAAATTTATAAGAGATTAAACTATTTCATATATTGCCAATAAATTTTATGATAAAATAGAGTAAGAACATAACTTTTTTAACACGTTCAAATCAAACTGTTTTATGATAAATACTATTGGGTAGTGCTAAATTAACAAAATGACAAAAACACATTTCCCAGAGTGGATCCGATTGATCGCTGCAAGTGGTTATCAACCAACAACAACCGTGACTTTATACGCGATTTGACAGATTGATTGAATATTATGCTTTGGATTTTACCTTGAAACATGTATAATGCTGTCTGCTGATCCATGTGGCTTCTGAATATTATTCACATTTCAAATTAATTAAACTTGATTATGTTTATTTAATCAGTTGATTAATAGACGACATATTGTTATGATCTGTCACACCATATAAACACAAAGACCGTGTCAACTAATGAGAAGAATAACTCATTTGAGGAATCTTAGATGTTTGGATTTAAATCGAGCTTCATGTGAAACGTTAAGTGATAAGCTATATGCATGCATGTTCTGTTCATCTTATTGGACAGATAATATACCACAGATCTAACAAAAATTTGGCGAGCCGGGGTGTTTGCTAAAATACATTGAAATTTGATGCTACATATTGATAAATAAAATTCTAATTATCTGCAATTAAAATTAAGATTTGGCTAGAACACTTATATATATACAATTAGTATCTAGATAGTCATATGATGATATTTAGATAATGATTGTATAAAATACATATACTCATATAAATCATATTTGACCTTTAGATAGTGATTTTGTATTGTAATAAGATGTCCCTAAGTTATGATCGAGTATTACTCGAATCAAGCAATTAATAACAAGAATATACAGAGTCTCTTTTTTTCCATCTCTCTAGATTGTTTCTTTTGAAGCACGAACCAATTTCTCATTGAAACTAGCAGGTAACTACAACCTATACTTGTGTTAAGCATCAAAAGTCAAAGGATCAACCACCCTTTTTTGTTTTTGGTTGTGTTTGGTAAACCACTATATTTTAAGTTTGGATTTTTCGTGTGGGTTTTATTTATAATTAAGTAGGTTAAACATATATATATATATATGTATATATAAAAACAACCATGTTTCATGAGCACTTTATAGATAGTGTTTTTTTTTTCCAAACTTTATAGATGGTTTATTATCTGTACTTTTGAGAGACTGAATTAGACAACTATCTAACTTATTGGAACCTAGCTAAAAGAGACTGAGATTAACATAACTCTTTATTTTGGTCACTGGCAATAAAAATGATAGAAATGGTTGTCCACCGTAAATCAGTTTGGTCATTACATGAAAAATATGTCCGTATACTTGGTAATTGTCACACGAACGAGTGACCATCTTTTTAATGGTATTTTCGTCAAATCAACCTTCCACTTAACAAACATATATATTGACAACTTTTTCATGGAAGGACTAGAATGGTTTACAGTGGACAAACTTAGGGACCACTTTTATCGATTTTCATTGTCAGGGACCAATGTGAAGAGTTATGCCAATCTTAGAGACTATTTTGACCAAAAAGCCATATAGATATTAAACGGTTTGACATCTACTTTTCCAGTCAACAAAACGAGCTGTTAAGTGCTAGCTCTATTTATACAAATAATGTCATTTTGGCTCATACTTAAGTTTATAACATTTTTTTGGTCAAATGATAGAATTTGTTAGATTAGATGTTAGATTAGCCACCAATGAGATCTGAACCCACCCCGTCATGCAAAGCTCAACACCTTCCTACCATTGTAGTAAATGACCACTTGCAATATAATAATTAGTCCTCTTAAAAAAAACAGTTTATAATTAATACTACAAGTGGGAAACGCATAAGCTGTTGGATTGTTCCACGTATGCGGTTGATATTGTTCATTTGTTTATTTGGAGTTTTAAGATCGTAGGAACTGATTTTGAATCAATCATCCGCCGGAAGGTATTGTCAACCACTACGAGATAACATGACTTGTTCCCACGTGAGAAACTCTAAAATATAGTATTTATTCTTCCTATTAGTATAATTGACCTTCTTAATCTTAATTACTATCAATTTAATTAAACTCTCCTATTATGTAGTTTACCTCATAATTCACCATGTTAATTACATGTGCATGTTATACACGTAAGAATATTCTCAGAGGAATAACATGTAAGATGTTGTGTGTGTGTGTGTGTGTGTGTGTAGTAACATGCAAGGGTGAGGAGAAATGGCAAATATATGTTTAACATTTATTTAAGATGTTGTGTGTGTGTGTGTGTGTGTAGTAACATGCAAGGGTGAGGAGAAATGGCAAATATATGTTTAACATTTATCGATCCATCCACTAGTTGCATGTTGTGGTTTTTCCTTTAATCGTTATATTTTCATCACAAAAACTGACATACACCCAATTACAAACTTGACCAAGGAGGGAAAATGTAGTACTCTTCCCAAACATCATTTTATTAGACTAATTAAATTTGGTAATCCGGTTGACAATAGAAAAATTAATGGCTACTTTAAGTTATATACACTGTTCACATGATTCCCAGCTTTTATATAATCAGAAGGTACTGGTGAGTGTAAGTGGCTTGTTACTCAGTTGAATAAAAGCATTCAACCCGAGGTCTTCTCTCTCCATAGTTTAGATGACTTTAGTGTAAATTATCCTACCGTTCGAAAAAAAAAAACAAAAAGTACTCATTCGTAGATTTTGATGTACCGGACTTATAACGCGCGTGTCACCTAGCCTGCAAGTTAATAAAACTAATTGAATATTAGAAATTGGCTACTCCAAACACACAGGTTGAAACATCCAAGTTAATTAATTAGTAGCATGGACACAGTTTTAGTGGACCAACTTTTATCCGGACGTACTGTGTAATATATGTTCGTGCACCAGCCCATGATTCTGACTGATCTATATATCTTTAGGAAACAGTGACATGCATCTTTAGAGTAATAATCCCCATATCCATCTCCATGCCATTTCCTTTTCTAGTTACCAGACACTAGATGAAAATCGAGAAATGGTTTGGAAATTTCTTACGCACATGCATGGGCTTGATTTTTGTTCGGTGCCGACAGTGTATGTTAGGGTTTCCTATTGTGGTGATACAAATCAATCAATCACGCGCTTAACATATTCTAGTTCTGTCAAATGGTAACTATATATGTCATTTACGTGCATAACAACATTATATAGAGATGTGCAAATATCGTGTACTATAAAAAATATCTTCAAATATAAATTGAACCCTTAGATCATCTCTAACCCTTGGAGTAAACCTCAAATTTCAGGTTCTAAACTTATCCC
The DNA here is from genome assembly GCF_916048215.2 of Malus sylvestris. Classification (NCBI taxonomy): domain Eukaryota; kingdom Viridiplantae; phylum Streptophyta; class Magnoliopsida; order Rosales; family Rosaceae; genus Malus; species Malus sylvestris. The sequence continues at coordinate 29,536,384 of NC_062262.1, forward strand.
AACTTGCTCCAACCTTTAGGCCAAATATGAGTTTTAACCCAAAATTCATTTTTGTTGCAAATTTAGCCTAGGAATCCTCCGGGTTAGTGGAGCTGGCCTACCATATATGTGTACCTTTTTTAGTTTTATATTTATAAATTCATTGAATCTAATGGCTAAGATCATATATGATTAAATCCAATAGTAAAAAAATAAAATCTAACAGTCCAAATTAAAATTCAATGGCTAAAGTAATTAAAAGAAAATTATCTAGGTTAAAACCTAAATTTTTTGGGTTAAAAATTTTAGGTTTTTACCTGAGAGTTGAAGATGGTCTTGGCATTTAACCATTACTCAACAAATTAAAGCATAATCCTTTGCAAAAGTTGGCAACAGCAAAGCAATTAATCGCCCAATTAGATCATCTCCAAAGGAGATGTCAAATTTTAAATACAAAATTTAAATTTGAAGGCTTATATGGCACATTGATCTTTTTATAAATTTTGTTCTCCAACCGATATGTCAAATTTAAACTATTATTTACTTTTTATAGTTGTAATTAGCATTTTAAAACAAAAGATAACTATTAAAATTATAAAAAGCATTTATTAATTACTAAAAATAGATTTAAATTGCTGTCAAATTTGATAGCAACTTTCTCTGTTGCCTTTCCATGTCAAGCCACATAGAAATTGGTATTTCAGTTGAAAAACACTATTAATGTCTTTTATTACTATTATTGCTAATATGAACTTTTTGACATATCCTTTGAAGATGCTCTTAGACGTTAAAATGAAAAGCAACCAAAAATAACAAAAGTGATTGATAGTTAGCATATTCTTTTAATTGTTTTTGTAATCCATATAGCATTAAGGACAAAATGTCCACCGAGATTGATCCTCGTGTGTCACTTTGTACTTGGTTCTTAATTTCTTCTAAGAGTTGTCAAGAAAATACTAAGTTTATTTTATTGCCAAAAAGGCAACAAAAATAATTAGTGAGCAGAAAAGTGACATATAGAAATCAGATACGCAACATCATGGATTTGGATCCGCTCCGGACCCTAAGGTCCGGAGCCTAGGGATTAAATCACTTGGGTTGCACAAATTCAATCCAACGGTTCTTATTAATTCATTTTCCTGGCCAACCGCACAAACCAACGACTCTAATTTCTTTTACACACCAATCAACGGCCCATATGATTTGATCTCTAGGCTCCGGACACTAAGGTCCGGAGTGGATCCAAATCCCAACATCATGATCCCACTTAGAATATAATGAATATATTTTGGCAAGGTAATTGCTTTTTTTATTTCAATATATATACAACTATCAACCAAATTTGGGATGCCTTAGGCCTTGACTTTCTTTTTAATTTTATTGCAGAAGATGTAAAATTTCAATTAGAATCTAATCAAACTTACCCCTTGACCAAAAAATAAAATAAAATAAAATAGGGTTAATCTTAAATTGTATATTTAGTTGCATGGAATGAAATCGCAAATAATTGTTAATATTGGGCACTTTTAGACCCACATAATGGTGCAAGTTCGGCAAAAAAAGTCACGAAAAGTTTAAGGTAAGGCCAAAGCCCAAGGTCCAAAGGGTTTAAACAAAGATTATACAAACGTTCAACCCATAATTATTATTTTATTAGCATGGTGTGATTGTAAATTTCCATCACGATTTCGTACCTTTGCATGTATTTAAGCTTGGCTTGGAGTATTTTTACGACAATCATGCTTCGAAATGTGATTGAGCTTGCATGTGCGATTTTTAAGCCCTAACAACAGCACTCTATAGTTATAGTAAATAACCATTTCAGCAGTGTTACACCAAATTTGTGCACTATATGATGTCACACATTCTACACCCTTATAAATTTTTATTACAATTATTAATCAAATTCTAACTTGAAGTAAAGCACAAATTTAATTAGTGCCACATCCATGCATAAACCTGGTGTGCCTAGCATTATTATTTGGAAACAATCAAGTCAGAAATTTGGAATGTTGCAATCTTTATATGCATTCTAATTTTTTCTCTCCTGCAACCTCATATCTCTCATTTTCTAAAATAGAAACTCTAGCACTGTAAGTCTTAGCTACTGTACCTTGCTTTGGCTTGGGGCTGGCAGCAGCCTCTCCCCCTTCCTAGTGCCCATTCTCCTCCTAACCTCTCCACCTTCATACCCTCTCTACTCCCTGCCTCCCATCCCCTCTTTTCCCCCCAGCACTCCCCTATGACCCTCCTTCTCTTTTTCCCTTTCTCCCCAATTTTTGGTGTTGCGTGTTGAGGATAGTGATCCAATGGTTCATAGGATGCCACTTGTCATTAGATAAGAAAGGTTGTTAGATTAGGTAGTTATAAGATAGCTTAAGAGATCAGCTTTAGTATGAAAAAGAATATAAGTATGTAATGATCTTTAACAGAAAATGTAACGAAATTCTTGAGTATTGATCATTGAAATCTCTCTTTCTTTTTCTCCAAGCTATCTCTATTCTTATCTTCTTCATTGCTTCTTCTTCTTATTCTTCATATTACAATAAGGTTTACATGGTATCATCGCCGGAATAGCGAATCGCTCGGTGATCGATCTTGATTATATTGCTTTCGCTCTACATCTTTCCTCTTTCTCTGATCCTAATTAATTTCTTCTCGAGTCTTTTGATTTTGCTTCTTGAGCATTGATCGGGTAAGAACTAATTTCTTGCACACCAGGTGTTTGTTAAAAGGTCTTTGGGTTCTTGAATTCGAATTGTTCAATAATGGTGACATCTTCTCAGCTACAGATTGTCCAGACTTCTATTATGGCTCTCATCTCCACAGTTTAAACTTCTGTAACAGCCAAGCTTGATGAATCCAACTACTTGACTTGGAATTTCCAAGTTCAATTGATGCTCAAAGGTCATGGAATTATGGGGTTTGTTGATGTGTCCTTGCCTTGTCCTTCAAGGTTTCTTGCTGCAGCATCTAGTGGTTCAGAGGTCAATTCTTGTACTTCATCCACCTAAGTCGAATATGAGGATTTCAAGATTTGGAAGATGCATGATCGAGCACTTATGCAGTTGATCACTGTTACCCTTTCACCACCTATTGTCTTATGTGTTATTGGCAGTACAAGTGCTCAAGATATCTGGAATCGACTAAAAGAACAATTTTCCACAGTGACTCGTACCAGTATCTTTCAATTGAAATCTAAACTTCAGAATATCAAAAAGGGTAATGATTCAATTTCTTTATATTTGCAATGGATAAAAAAAGCTAGAGATTACTTATCTGCTGTGGCTGTGAAATTTGATGATGATGATATAATAATCCTTACTCGAAATGGTTTACCTGCTAAGTTCAATATTATTTGTTTTATCATTAGAGGAAGAGAGAATGTAATTTCTCTCAAGGATCTCAGATCTCAACTACTTGCTGAGGAAACAATGCTTGCAAATGTATCTACTACTAATTTCATGTCTGCTATGGTAGCTAGAGATATTGATAAACAATTCAATGATAAAGGGTCAAAATTTGGGACTAATTCCAATTCTGGAGATCAATCAAGTGGTTTTTCTGATGGTAATTCATATGGTTATAACTTATCTGGTTATAGACTTTTCTATAATAAGAACAAAGGAAGGGGGAAATTTCAGTATGGTTCCAATTCTAAATTTGTCAATTGGCAAACAGTTTTATAACAATTCCACTCGAGGGATTCTTGGTTCTTCTCCACAAAGTCAATATCATCCAATTCTCAAGTGTCACCCTGCCAAATCTGTGTAAATATGGCCATTTTGCTGATACATGTAGATTTCAGAATACTGAATCTCCAATTCCTAAAGGTTACCAAATCTGTGGAAAAAGAAACCATAGTGCTTAGTTTTGCCATTTCAGGAATTCAAATGGTCTATCTTCTCAGCCATCTATGAATGCATATCATGTTAATGCTTTAGCACCACCTTTGGGACAAAAAGTGAATTCACGGCAAGTATGGCTTACTAATTCAGGTGCTACCAACCATATGACTGCTGATCTGAGCAATTTGTCTTCTAGCTACACCATATCCATCCACATAAATGATTCAGACTGCTAATGGTGAAGGTCTGAGTGTGTCTCATGTAGGCAATAATGTTTTACAAACTTTTGCTTACAAATTAAAGCTGAATTATGTGCTTTATGTGCCTAAACTCACTCAAAACTTACTCTCAGTACATAGAATGTGCCTTGACAACAACTGTCGGCTAATTTTTTATGCTTTTTGTTTTTTGGATTCAGGACAAAGTCACAGGAAAAGTACTGTTCAAAGGCCTTTGTAATAATGGATTATACCCCATTCCTATACCTACAAGACCTGCATACTCTAAACCAATTTTTCCAACTGCTGCATATCTTGGTCATCAAGTTAGCTATAGCCTATGGCATAGCAGATTAGGTCATCCCTCTAACTCTATAGTCTCTCTTATTCTTAAGAAATCCAACATACATATAGAACCAGATTCTTCTCCAATGTTGTCTTCTACATGCTTAGAGGGAAAATTTAGTAAATTGCCTTTTGCCTCTACCTTGTCAAAATCCAATAAACCCTTTAAGATTGTTCATAGTGATATGTGGGGCCCTTCCTTGTCTCTCTATAGAAGGGTTTAAATACTATGTTACCTTCATAGATGAGTGTACAAAATACTGTTGGATTTTCCTATCAATAATAAAGCAACTGTTTGTTCCATCTTTGTTGCCTTTTATCAGTTTGTGTTAAATCAATTTTCTGTATCCATTAAGACATTACAAAGTGATGGTGGGGGTGAATACATAGGAAAACAATTTCAATCTTTTCTGGTTCAAAAGGGAATAACTCATCAAATGTCATGTCCTCACACACTAGAACAAAATGGTCTGGCTAAGAGGAAGCACATACTCATTATTGAAACTTCAATCACTTTATTACAACAAGCTCAATTACCTCATAGTTTCTGGTCCTTTGCTTGTCAAACCTTAGTCTACCTAATCAATAGAATGCCAACTCAAACACTTAATCATAAATCACCCTTTGAAGTCTTATATGGATATGTTCCTGAAGTTAACCGTTTAAGAATTTTTGGCTGTTCATGCTACCCATTGTTAAGACCATTTAACTCGACTAAGTTGCAGCCTAGAACCAGTAAGTGTGTCTTTCTTGGTTAGGCTTCCAAATACAAGGGATTTATCTGTTATGAAATGTCTAGGAAGAAAATCTTTATCTCCCAACATGTTATATTTGATGAAAGAGAGTTTCCTTACCCATCTTTGGCTAGTACACAACCATTTCCAGTGTCTAAACCACCACATATAACAGTGTCAATACTTACTCTAGTTCCCAATATTCAAAATGTGCTTATATCTCCAGTTTTACCATCTCTCACATCACCCCTATCACACTCGAGTCCTCATGAGCCTCATTTAGTACAACATTCAACACCACTAGATTCTCCACTACCTGTTTCACATCACCAATACCAGATCCTCCAATACAACAACATTCACCATAATCCATTACTGCAATTGAACATTCATCCTCTTTTATTATCCATGTGACTCCTGAATTCCAACCAGAGAGACTACAAGTGGTTCTTCTGATTCCTCCATTAAACTTGCATCCAATGCAAACTCGCTCAAAAAGTCGAATTTCCAAGAAAATGGCTTTCTTAGCAACAATTCATGAGAATGGTGGAGTAGATTTATCAATGGCTGAACCCACCACATATAAGTTAGCCTTAAAAAGTGAAGTTTGGTTCAATGCAATAAAGGAAGAGATGTCTGCATTACACTCTCAGGGCACATGGACTTTAGTACCTTTACCTCCAAATAAAAACTTGGTTGGATGTAAATGGGTATTCAAGATTAAGAAGAATGTTGATGGAACTATTGGGAGATATAAGGTTAGGCTAATTGCTAAAGGTTTTAATCAGGAAGAAGGTATTGATTATGGGGAAACTTTTAGTCCAGTAGTTAAACCAACTACTATGAGATTTATGTTGGCCTTGACAACTAATTTTGGTTGGAAACTAAGGCAATTAGATGTGAAGAATGCATTCCTCCATGGGATTTTACAGGATGAGGTTTATATGTCTCAACCACCTGGATTTCTTGATTCTCATCATTCAGATTATGTTTGTAAACTCCATAAGTCTCTGTATGGTCTTGAGAAAACTCTATAAGTCTCGCTTATTTGCGATGGTTTGATGTGGTCTCGTTTGTGTAGTGGTGATATTATGTGTGCTCCAGTATAAGTCTGTTGCGTCTGACGTCATTGTGGTAGATTTGGACTGAAATGCTTATGCTAGTGTGCAGTGACGGATCCAGGAAATAATATTATGGGGGTCAATAAGAATAGTGCACGCAACGTGCAAAATTGTTTATACCAGAAATAGCATGCATATCACCATTTCATCGAGTTTTGGTAGGCCTGAAGTCATTTGAAAATGCATACTACAGACATGTTAATGTATGCAAGGGGCAACACCTAAGGTATTCATGGACATTCATCGGGTTTTGGTAGGCCTGAAGTTTATTGAAGGGCAAGGATGAAGCCAACTCTAATATTTAAAAGGGTAACACTCAAGGTATCCATAGACATTCACCGAAGTTCAGAAGGTCAGCACCTAAGGTATCTATGGACGTTTATTGAAGTTCGGGGGGTCAGCTGACCCCCCTTGCCCCTTAATGGATATGTCAGTGCTAGTGTATGCGCACTTGGTAGCCAATTAGGGATTTATCACTATTGCTTGTTTATTCGAATTACCTCCAAATCAAATATTTGATCAATGGAGATTGTACCCATGCGGCAACCCGTATAACTGTTATTGTTTATCGTTTGTAATGAAAATCGCTATCGTTTCTTGCAAAAAAAAATGAAAATTTTAATCTTAGAATAAGAAACTACAATCCTACGCCTATCTCTTAAGAACACCTAATATTTATTAGGTATCAAGCTTTTACATGTAAGCGACAAAAAAGTTAATTTCGTGTAAAATCTTTTACTATTTTAAAAGTTCTTGAGATGGTCCTTTTTATTAATAATTAAGGCAATACAAGATGTGGGATGGGCAGGCAAAAGCTTCCTATATTCATGTACATTGTGGATTTTGGGTTGGCTTGGGTTTTTGCCTTCAAACATTGAAGACAAGTTAAAGTCGGGTTGGCTTTGGTTTTTGCCTTTAAACATTGAAGACAAGTAAAAGTGCACCCATAATACGAAGCAGACAGTAGGCAAAGTGTGTGATGTTTGCGATGGAGTATTGACGTGTGATTTTTTCAGACTGTGGACTAGTAGGATTATCTGTTTCAATTAGTGATCTTTTAGGGTGGAGGCACATAGTTTGAGCTCAAGTGTGTGAAAATTTGTTTATGAAACTAGTTGTAAACACAAAAATTTCTACAATGAATAAGATAATAACATGTGTACAAAACAATATTTGTATTAATGAGTTTTTATGTTAACGACACTTTATCTTAGACGGAATATGATTTTCCAATGGTTGTGGCTTGATCTTGAGATTAAAATGGTATTGAAATTGGTAACCACATATATTATATAACCAGTCTTCCAATATGAATTATTTATATTTCTACAAGGTCTTATTTTTCCAATCATTTCTTATGTTGTCACTCAAGAAAGCCGGCCCAACGGCAATTAGAGCCACTGTTCTAAAAAACGGCCTAGGCGGTGATGAGCCGAGGCATTTTCTTGCAAATCGGTTGGAAAAATCGGATCAGCCCTAGGCGGCCGCCTAGGTGGGCTAGGTGGGTAGGTGGGGTAGGCGGGACTAGGCAGGCCTAGGCGGGGTTAGGCGGGGCTAGGTGGAGTTAGGCGGGTTTTTTTTTTAATGAAATTAAAAAATAAAATAAAAAAATCCTATCTAAGTCTATGTGGTTTAAAATTGTGAACTTATTGTACATTTGTCATCCTACAATACTCCTCAATATGGTTATATGACATATATGCTTAATGTATTTTTAAATTTTGGACTTGTTGGATACTCTTTTTGCATTTTATCATTTTTTTATTATCTTATCCATGGATTTTATACAAATATAATTTTTTGTAAGTATCAATATGCACTTATTTACAAGATATACAAAAAAATTACCTAAATCTGCCTAGACGCCCGCCTAGACCCCGCCAAGCCTCCTAGGCGCCAACCCGTCGCCCGACTAGCACCTAGCGTTTTTTAGAACCTTGATTAGAGCAATTCCACCCCTAAAAAAACATGTGCCAGCACCTAGCCCATTTATCCACTCAGTGAACAGTAATAGACCCCAATGAACAGTAATAGGTCAAAGCATCTCTAACCCTAAAAAAAATGCGCTGACACCCAGTCTAAAAATGTGTTGGCACAAACGATCTCCACCCCTACAAAATGCGCTGGCACCCAGCTCATCTAAAATATTATTAATTTTTTTATAAAATAATAAATAAAAAAATAGTTTTAATTTTGAATAGGATTTTTAACCAATCTCGTCACGCCATGTGTCATTAGCCGAACATACTATTTTATGAATAGATTTCCGCTACGCTTAGATTTTCAACCAATTCCAACACGCCACGTGTCACTTCTTGTTTACAATAATTTAGCCAAGATTTCGATAAGATTTTCAACCAATATTGTGAAGTCACATGTCATTATCCGAACGTACTATTTTGTGGATAGATTTCGGATAAGATTTTCAACCAATCCCGACACGCCACGTGTCACTTCCTGTTTACAATAATTTAGCCAAGATTTCGATAAGATTTTCAACCAATATTGTAACGCCACATGTCATTATCCAAACGTACTATTTTGTGGATAGATTTCTGATAGGATTTTCAACCAATATTGTGACGCCACGTGTCATTATCCAAACGTACTATTTTGTGATAGATTTCGATAAGATTTTCAATCAATCACATAGTGCCACATGGCATTGTCCAAAACCTCATCCTTTTTTTTTTGTCCATATAAACCTACATGTGGATGCAAATTTTCTCCTCTTCGATCTTGGACGATTTTGCACCTACAAAACAACTAGCACCTTAGGTTAAGGCCAAAAGCCTCACGCGCCCACGATGAATGGGGGGGGCTTTGGCCGAAGAACCTCCGATGCCAAAGTTAGAATTTTAGAGAGAAATAGTGTTTAGAGTGTTTTGGAATTTTTGCAAGAGATTTGGAATGAGTGTTTGGTAAAAATGGGTGACTATTTATAGGACCAAATTGGTCCACATCTTCAAGAAATGGCCGGCCCTTTCTTTGTGCTTTGGGATGAATTTTGTGGTTTTATTAGCCACTTTATTGGCTAATAAAATATAATAGAAATAAATGGGAAGTTACCCAATTGAATGACTAGCATTATTTGGCTAATAAAGTGGAAGAAATTTGAAAAGGTGTGGAGCAAAGAGAGGGAATGTGGCCGGTCTACTAGGTGGGATTTTAGGGTTTATTTTAGGTTTAATTAGCCAATTAATTGGCTAATTAAATATGAAAGGAAATGTTTTAGTATTTATGGTATTGATTGGCTAATTTAAAAGGGAAGGAAAGGTGGAAAAGGTAGAAAAAGGTGATGGAATAGGCTTTGAATGGGGTAGCCGGCCCTATATCATTTTTTAGGTTTGAGTGGATGTTTCAAATTGATAATTAAGGGATGATTTTAGGAGATATGGGAAGAATATATTATTTAGATAATTAATTAACTAAATAATATATTAGGGAAATTAAGTTTTGGAAATAATTACCTAAAATAAGATAATTTGGAATTGGTTACCTCTTTTGGAGCATTTTTGAATTGGTTGAGGATGATTACCCACTACTTGCGCGTAGGAATCCCGGTATGCCTCAAGGGTATTTTTGTCCTCTTTCATTCAAAAGTCCACGTGTCGCCTAGCGAATATTTTTGGCTCCACAAATGCCCCCACACCTGTTGGGCTGCTTGCAAAAAAGGGCAACAGGTGTAGAGATTTTCTCGCTTTAGGCAACTCTGAATTGATTTCTATTTTGTTGTTGATTCTCTCTTTAAATGGAAATTAGATCCTTCTAGGAAAGGGAAATAAATTTCTCTCAAAGCCTATTTAAGTCCACCTTAAGTGGGTTATTAAATCAACTTTGGAGAGCGATTTATTCTACCCTACAGGAGAGAGATAGCTTAGAGGATATTTGTTCCCCCTCCTCTAGCAATCTTCTACATCTTGCCCGTGCAAAGGACCGTATTTCGTTGCTTTCTTCGTCTTCTTCGTGCCGCACCAATGTAAGAAAAATTTAATTTTTCTTGCCTTATTCTTGGATAGTGCTATTGCGGGGTGGTGCGGCACGTCGGCTGGCAGGGGCCAGGAGCTGGCTCGGCATGAGCTGAGGAGATGTCGTGGCAGGGACCACTGCTTGGGCAGCTTGGCTTGGCCTGAGCCAAGGGCAGTTTGTGCAGCTGGGGTCGAGGATTGTGGCGCTAGGGCACAGTGTTAGGCGAGCTGCATAGCTCATGTCCTTTGGGCTCTTGGACCTGACTCGGGCCAGGCTGGCGATTGAGAGAAATAAGGAGATTGCGAGTCTCATAGGCTGCTAGAATGTTGGGCATGTATGCCTTCTGCCTGCTGGAATGCTGGGTTGAGCTCCCCTGCTGAGTACCATGAATGTCGTTGGCTACTTAGTCTTCTTTGCTGAAAGAAAGGTGGGCTGCTCCAGAAAGATGAGGTAAAGAGGATCAAGGCGGATGCACTGGCTCGTCTGATCGCTGTCGTGGAGCTTACTATGAATGAAGATGGAAAGAAGAGATCTTCCCCGCCTGCTCATGAGATGCCTAGTTAATAAAAAACTGAAGACTTCTTCTGCTGCTCATGAAGGTCCGCTTGCTACCGAGAGGTATGTGATTGACATAACTTCTTCTAATGGGAAGAAAAATAAGGCTGCTAGATCTGAGCATGTGGCGTCTTCCATGTTGAGAATGGCTAGTACAATTGTGGATAAGATTACTCAGCGTAAAGGTTTTATCATGCCCCCAGTGCCGAAGTCTGTAGGACGTTCTTTAGGAGCCAAGTCCGGTTCACCTTTGTAGAGACTTGCTATTATGAAGAGTGGTAAGGTGGACTCTGCTGCTAAATTGGCGCCAAAGCCTGCTCCCTTTGCTGCTGAGATTGATTCGCCTCAGATTCAATATCTTAAGCTTGCAATTTCTGAGCTTCGTTTCGCTACTTATGCTAAGAAGATAGTGGATGAGCTTCTCTATTTCTCCGGAAGACTTGCTTGCTTTTACTTTTAAGGCTTCCATTAGTGAAGTAGTTGGAGAAGTTAGTGCCCAGACTGGGGCAGCCGGGGGTGAAGCGTCGGATGATGCCGCTGCTAAGAGCGTTACGGCTGTTGAAGGTGTGGCGACCGAGTAGTCATGGGATGTCCAAGCTGCTGTAATGTAGTATTTTAGGTAGCCTTTAGGATTTTCTTTGTTTTTCCTTGTAGCTTTTGTTTTGCTTGAATTCCTTCGGCCTTTGCTAGTTGTTTATAAACATGTTTTCCTTCGTTTTTCTTCATCTTCACTTCTTTTGTTCATGCCCTAACCTTTAGACTTGATAGACCAGTGGCAGGCATGCTACTTTTTTATAAACAGACAAACTCGCGTAGCCTATGCAGCCGTAGGTGTTGGTGTAGAACTTTGCAAAGTTGTTAGCCATAGGGTTGGCAGCCGGATGCCTTACTTACAGAAGCAGACAAGTCCGCGTAACCACTAGGCTGTTAACCTTGACTTTCTTCAATTCTGTAGGTTGCGTAGCAAGTATCACAACACTTTAGGACTTGGTGTAGGTTGTTTCGCGCTTGGCAGAGGTGAAGCTTATCGACTACGTAGCATGTCGGCAGTGGATAAAACTTCGTATATACGCGCTAGCTTGTTTAACCTTTCACAAGAATGTGCGGTTGTATAAGTCTAGTGCGGCTTCACTGCTCTAAGGGCAAGCCGTAGGCAGTCTTCCGGAATCCGTAGGCTACCTTAGTGCACTCGGTAGCAGCTTTAGGATTCCAGGGCAGCCGTCCATTGGATGTACGGCGTAATGTGCCCTCTCCGTCTCTAGGGCCCGGTTCCCCACGGATTAGGCCAAGAGACCCAAAATCCTTCAGTTAGCTAAGCCTTGGAAAAGACCATTGCGGCTACTTCTAGGAATCCCGGCGCAAGCCATCGTGCATCTAGTTATACTAGGGCAGCCAGGCTCATCCACGTCTGGATATTCGGAGTGTAAAGTTTATCCTCCCGTCTTGGAGAGCTGACCCATATGGGTGTCGGAGAATTGGTTTACCCTCTCGCACTGGAGAGCATGGTTGGTCCCTCGGGGGGCGCAATTCCTGCGATGAGTCCCTAAGAAGGGCGCAATCTTCTTTTGAAGTGCAGGAGTGATTAGTTGTTGTAAGCATGCAGCCACGCCAAGTTGTGATTACTTCTAAATTCCTCATTGAAAAACGAGTGAAACGAACGAGAACTTTAGCTGTAAGGTAGGGACTGCATAACAACTGGATAGTCCTCAACTTGTGAGGTGGTGCCCGTCGAGCTTATTGAGTCTTTGGGTTTTGATGTAGCGGGAGGTCACACATGGTACTTCTTCAGATTGTAGGCCATCCATTTCTTTTCAATCTTTTTGCCGCTTCATGGTGGTGAGGGTGTAATTACTCTTACTCCCTACTCTGCTGATCTTGTACGGACCTTCCCAGATGGGATCCATCTTTTTGGAGCCTTCTCTGCCGGCAGTGATGAAGGCTTTTCTGCGTCGTCGACATGCAAATGCCAGAAGTCTCCATCGGGTGGAGTAGGCGCAGCTAGAGTGTGCTCGGCTACTTCTGAGGCATCGTTGGGCCGCTCTGTTGCGTCACCTAGGCTCGGCGTGAAGGGGCAGTAGGGAGCTGTGGAGATGGGGCCATGTCATACGCAACAGGAAATGCTCAACTGCCGGTATTGGGCCACTCTAGAGTTGAATCATTGAGCAAGGGTCGGCTAGGGCCGTGTGATGCGCAGCAAGAAATGGTACTCAACTGCCGGTACATGTTGCTCCTATGTAGAATCTTTTAGGGTGACGAGGACAAAACTTGCTTTCGAGTGTGTCCTTCCAGTGTTGTGTTTGTCAGAAAACTTTACTTCTGCCAAGGTCTACGCCTTTATCGTCGCGCGTCTGGATTGGGCAGAATAGTACGTCATTAAGATGATTGCATGCGTTTGAAAGTAAAACTTGTGTTTCTGGGTTGCAACAACTATCGCCAAAGTTAGCTTTTGAATTTTTAATAACATCGAGGAGAGCTTTTGAACTGTAAAATACAGGTAATTGTGGAATACAGGTAGTCGGGCCCCCATCTCTTCTCGCATGATGGTAGAGCTTATTGCTACTTTAGATACCGTCAAACATGTGAATAAGTCATCCGCTGCTTCTAGGGAGGTGATGTTGGGTACTTCTTCAAGTCATTGAATGTGCATTGGCGAGCCTCATCCCAAAGTGCATACTTCTCTGCCAAAGCAAAAGAGTCTGCCAGAGTTAGATCTTCTTTCATGATCAATTTTCCGAATAGCGGGTGGTCTGCTGGAAGTCCTTTTTGGAAGGCTGCTCTAGCTATCGAGTCGTTGCATCCAACTATTTTTGCCTTCTCTACTTTGAACCTCCTCACATAGTCGCGAAGCGACTCCTTTGGGTTCTTCTTGACGTTGAACAAATGATCAGACTTCTTTTTGATCGAGCGATAGGATGAATATTCTTTGGTGAAAACCAAAGAAAGTTCGTAGAAATCCCGGATGGATTGTGGCGGCAAGGTGTAGAACCAATCTTGCGCCTCGCCTTGTAGAATGGTGGCGAATATCTTGCACATGAGCTCATCGTTGTTTCGATAAAGGATCATTGCGCTTCGGTAGCGCTTTAAGTGTCTCTCCGGGTCTTCATCCCCTTTGAAATATGTGAAATGTGGCATGCTGAACTCTCGTGGAGGCTCTGCCTGCTCGATCTCATCCGTGAAGGGTGACCTGCTTATGTTGGTCATGTTCCGTCGTAGTGCCTCGTCGGTGACCTCATTGCGTTGGAAATCATGCAATCGCTTGGTCAAGAGTCTCTCTACTTCTTCCTGAATTTGCCTTTGTTGGGGTAGTGCAGCTCTCGGCTGCCCCCAGCCATGACTTGCTGGTCTAGGCTGCTTTTCCATGTGTTTGGCTCGTCTATGCCGTAGATGCAGTGCATATGGTGCATTCCTAGCAGGCGAGCGAGTTCTTTGCAGGCTGCTGGTTGAACTTGAGCTGGATTGAGTGACTGCTTCTCTCCGTCCGTCGTGCTGCCTACTCTGATGTGAGGTGGATGATGCTCCTTGTGGGCTTAGCCGCGAATGAACACTTTGTCTGGAAGGTTGCTCATGTTGACTACCGGAGTGTGACCCCAACCGTGAATGTATGCTCATTCGTTGGCCTAGTCGAGAGTACACGCTCCTCCGCGCGCTAAAACGGGAGTATACGCTATCTCGGGGGCCCAATCAGGAATGTACACTGCCTGAACGTTCAGCTCGTGGCTGGTTGAATGGCTGCTTGCTGGGATGCTGCTGGAAAGGTTCGTCGGCCCTTGTCCTACTTCGGGATACCTCGTCCGGGGCACGTTGGATCCCGATGCGTTGCAAAAGTTGATTCACCAAAGTTGTCTGTTGTGCAAGGGCGCTCGTCAACTCTATGACTTGTCGAGACAAGTGTTGTTCGCCATTTGGATTGGAAGAGCTTGGAATGAATGCGCCTCCTTGAGCAGTGGAAGGGTGGTAGACTCCGGGCGCGAGATTTGAGTTGGGAAATGTCAAATCCGTGAAAAAATGTGGTGAGAATGCCCCCGGCTCGATGGTAGGTCCAGATGGTTAAGATAGTTTTGGGCCGACTTGGGCTGCTTGGAAAGCCACGGGAGCAGTGTGGGCCTTGAGAGTGGGCTGCTCGTCGGGAGTGGGCTGCTCGTTGGGAGCAGGCTGGGTCACGAGAGCAGGCTACTTGGCAGGAGCAGGTTGCTTAGCGGGAGCAGGCTGGGCCACGGAAGCAGGCTGCTTGGCAGGAGCAGGTTGCTTGGCAGGAGCAGGCTGGGCCATGGAAGTAGGCTGCTTGGCAGGAGTAGGCTGGGCCACGGGAGTGGGCTGCTTGGCAGGAGCAAGCTGGGCCACGGGAGTGGGTTGCTCGACGGGAGCAGGCTGGATCACGGGAGCAGGCTGCTCAATGCGCGGTGCATGTGAATGCGAGGCTTGGGCTTGGGTCCACGTGAACTTGGATGGCACGGCTTGGATCGTGGTCTTGGTACCGTGAGCCTTGGATGGCACGGCTCGGGCCGTGGTGAAGGCTCCATGGACCTCGCCACGAGTGGCTACCGAAGTAGCCATCGTGGTGGTTCCCATGGTGGCGGTGGTGAAGGCATCATGGACCTCGCCGTGGGTGGCTACCGAGGTAGCCACCACGGTGGTTCCCATGGTGGAAGCTCGTGGTGATGATGCCGCTCCCCTTATTGTCGCATTTTGCCTTACGGATCTCCGGGTCGTGGTGAAGGCTCCATGGACCTCGCCACGAGTGGCTACCGAAGTAGCCACCGCGGTGGTTCCCATGGTGGCCGTGGTGAAGGCACCATGGACCTCACCGCGGGTAGCTACCGAAGTAGCCACCACGGTGGTTCCCATGGTTGAAGCTCGTGATGATGATGCCGCTCCCCTTATTGTCGCATTTAGCCTCACGGATCTCCGCAATCCCATTTCTTGAACATTAGAATTTTCACTTGTGGAATTTTCTAAATTTCTAGCCATTATATTTTGCTTATACGTTTTATCAAAGAACCTTTGCAAGTAAAAAATTCTAATAATAAGAACGTATGAAAAATATTCAAATGGACTAGAAAATAAAGAAAAAACCTTTTTTGTGCGAGAGTCTTCTACGAGTATGGATTTCAACTCTCAATGAAAGCACCAATTTGTGGATGCAAATTTTCTCCTCTTCGATCTTGGACGATTTTGCACCTACAAAACAACTAGCACCTTAGGTTAAGGCCAAAAGCCTCACGCGCCCACGATGAATGGGGGGGGCTTTGGCCGAAGAACCTCCGATGCCAAAGTTAGAATTTTAGAGAGAAATAGTGTTTAGAGTGTTTTGGAATTTTTGCAAGAGATTTGGAATGAGTGTTTGGTAAAAATGGGTGACTATTTATAGGACCAAATTGGTCCACATCTTCAAGAAATGGCCGGCCCTTTCTTTGTGCTTTGGGATGAATTTTGTGGTTTTATTAGCCACTTTATTGGCTAATAAAATATAATAGAAATAAATGGGAAGTTACCCAATTGAATGACTAGCATTATTTGGCTAATAAAGTGGAAGAAATTTGAAAAGGTGTGGAGCAAAGAGAGGGAATGTGGCCGGTCTACTAGGTGGGATTTTAGGGTTTATTTTAGGTTTAATTAGCCAATTAATTGGCTAATTAAATATGAAAGGAAATGTTTTAGTATTTATGGTATTGATTGGCTAATTTAAAAGGGAAGGAAAGGTGGAAAAGGTAGAAAAAGGTGATGGAATAGGCTTTGAATGGGGTAGCCGGCCCTATATCATTTTTTAGGTTTGAGTGGATGTTTCAAATTGATAATTAAGGGATGATTTTAGGAGATATGGGAAGAATATATTATTTAGATAATTAATTAACTAAATAATATATTAGGGAAATTAAGTTTTGGAAATAATTACCTAAAATAAGATAATTTGGAATTGGTTACCTCTTTTGGAGCATTTTTGAATTGGTTGAGGATGATTACCCACTACTTGCGCGTAGGAATCCCGGTATGCCTCAAGGGTATTTTTGTCCTCTTTCATTCAAAAGTCCACGTGTCGCCTAGCGAATATTTTTGGCTCCACACTACATCCCTACATCCATCCTCACACCAGAATTAATCCTTTTTTTTAGCCTAGAATACTTCTTCATCGTTTTCAAATCTTGAGTTCTTACAATGTCTTCTTCAAGGAAAGTGTATAAACAGTTGTAGGAGCAACAGAAAAGGTTGTTGGCACAACAAGAAGAATTGGTCAATCTCGAGGAAGGCGGAGGTGGAGATGAGGCTTTCACAATGGAGGAGGATGAGGATGATCACCATAGAAGGCAAAGGGCCTCACATTCCTGCCGTGTCATGGAAGTTGTGGATCAGATAGCCAAACCCAGACGTGCCGTAAACATTGATAGAAGAAGGGAAATACGAGGTAAAGATCTCTTGGAAGATTATTTTATTCCCAACAGCTTATTCCCTGATCATAATTTTAGACGTTGTTTTAGAATGCAACAAAGTTTGTTTGACAAAATCATGAGTAATGTTTGCAACCATGATCCACACTTTGTGCAAAAAGATGACGCTTTTCATGTTCTAGGTCTTCTTCCCGAGCAAAAAATTACGGCTGCCTTGCTAATGCTTGCATATGGAGCATTTGCAGATCAAGTGGATGAGATCGCGAAGATGGAAAAAACAACTATTCTGGAGTTCCTGATGTGGTTTTGCTTTGCAATTAAAGCCTTCTACACCAATGAGTACCTCCGGAAACCCACGCCAAGGGACATGAGAAGGCTTCTGAGGAAGGGTGAAATGCGAGGCTTCCCCAGCATGATTGAAAGCATTGACTGCATGCATTGGACTTGGAAAAACTATCCAAGTGCGTGGTAATAAGCTTATGGCGACAGAAAATGAGCCAAAAACATCATTTTGGAAGCGATGGCTTCATTTGATACATGGATTTGGCATGCTTTTTTTGGTGTTCCAGGAGCTCAGAATGACCTAAATGTCCTTGCCCAATCTCCAATGTTCGACGTACTACTGCAAGGAAAATCGCCGAGATGCACATATTGGGTTAATGGTAATAAATATGAGGGACCATACTACCTTGCAGATGGCATTTACCCAAGCTGGTCAACATTTGTCAAAACCGTGCCACATCCACAGAGTGAAAAAGAAAAACACTTCACAAAATGTCAAGAAGGGTGTAGGAAGGATGTCGAGCGTTGTTTTGATATCCTGCAAGCTCGTTGGGCGATTGTCAGGGCTGCAGCTAGAATGTTTGATGTCGAGGCTCTTCGATCCATCATGATGACGTGTATTATTCTCCACAACATGATTGTTAAAGATGAGTATGATAATGATGTCGTCGATGAATACGAGCCAGATTCGATGAACAACTCAAGAACACAAATCTACTGTGCTCATGGCCGGACCGAAGATCCCGTGCAACATGAGCTGTTGGAACGGGATGGACATTACAATGAATTGATCGTTCAGTAATACACTTCATTGCAAGAGCCATACTGGTATGTAACCCGCCAGATTTGACACGCCCCGACCTTGATATTCCCTAAATACCAGGATAAACACGTGCTGGCTGACACCCAAGGGTGACGAAAGCCATTAATTGATACAAAAGTTAAGGATAAGAAGTAAATAAGGGTTATGAATTTAAAATACAATAAATTAATAATTCAGGAATGTGTTCAGAGGATACAGCTAACTAGAGTTCTAAAAGAATTAATGTAAAATTGAATAAATAAAAGAATGTGGGTCCTACACCGAGAGGACTTGAATATGCCAATGCGAAAGCGTTGACGTCGGGATCGTATGCCTTGATTCTAAATCCTGAAAGGGGGCGCAAAACAAGGGTGAGTGGACCAAGTTTATATACATACCTAATACGAAAACAATTATAAACATACTAACTCTCAGATTTATATATAATGAAAACTACTAGCATAATAAAAGATAGTTTTTCTGAATTTTAGCATGCCATAAAACATCTCAACAGGTAAAACACGGAAAAACATCATGTCAATCATCGCATGTATCGTCTCATATATTGTCTAGTAAGCGTGGTGTACTGCTAGTAAGATCACTGAATTAAATATATACTCCCGGCCTTATGCCAGCACCGTGGTCTCTGCGCCCGTAGCCAGAGATTACCAACTCCCGGCCCAATGCCTACTCCGTGTCCCTCAGCCCGTAACTAGGGATTATTTCTCCTGGCCCATCTGCCAACACCAGATCATCGCCCCAAGCGGCATAGTGTCCACTAGGTACGCACAAATGCTTACGCCTCTCATAAATAACCACTTCATAGTATAAAGTCATCCATCGTCTATACTATAAAGAGGGGTTTCTAAAAACACGTTCTAGTATCCTATCGTCATCCATCAGATAGTCTACTAGTTCATGGTTTTTATAGAAAATACGATATATTAAAATATAGCTCAATATAGGCCGACAATTAATTCCTCACAAAAAACACGAGACGAAAGTCAACATATTCAATAAACATGCTTAACATAAAATTAGTTCATAACTCGTAAGGCATGCAATTCATTTATGCAATTAAACCATAAAATCATGTAATTTTAGTAGGGGTCCACTCGTAAGGCATGCAACTTGTAAGGCATGCAATTCGTAGCAGCCAGAAACTGCGCCACTAGCGAAGACGGAAACGTCACAATAATTGCCCCTAAGCACATAAATAGCACATTTATTCAAACTCCACTCAAACGATTGAATTTGGAAAAACGGACATTGGAAATGGGTTCAGGACGTCGAATTACCCTAAGAAGGGTCTCAGACGAAAACCCGAAAAGTCAACCCTAAAGTCAACGTTGACCTGGGGTCTACGGTCAAACTAGGTCAAACGGGTTTTAGGCTTGAGTCCGGATTAGGGTTTAGGTTAAATAGGATTAGGATCTATTGGGTTTTGGGTTTAGGGTCCTAAGGTTTTTGGTTAAAAAGGGTTAGGTTGAAAAAAGGTGGTTTGGGCTTAAGCCCAAACCCATACACATACGCCCAAACCCATACACATACACCTACGGCATACACACACACGTACACACACATACAAGCATACGCTGGCCCAAGGGCCTCACACAAAGGATCGGGCTTTAAGCCCTTTCATTTAAAATCGGCCCAAGGCCCTTTGGGCTGCTGAAAATAAATAATTAAATAAAACAAAAATGGGCTGGGCTATGGGGTTTAGTACACGGGCCCCAGGCCTTTAGGTATTTGGGTTTTAAAAACATAAAACTAAAAATAAAAATGGTACGGGCCAGGGTATTGGGTTGGTCCAAAACGGGCTAAGGCTTGTGATGTTCTAAACGGCCTAAAAAGCCTGGTGTCGCTGGAGAAGAACGCCGGAGCTGCTATAGCTCCGGCCGACGGCAAACAGGGGTTTTAGACCCCGATCTAACTACCAAAATGAAAAGCAAGATGAGGGGAAGAGATTGCTACCCTCGAATAGTCGTGACACGGCCGGAGGTGACCGGAAATCTCCTCGAAACTCACAGGTTCGCCAGAAAAATGGGCGAGTTTCCCCCGCGCCGTTCCTATCTTCAAAACCTTGGGAAAACAATGTAAATCTCATCACACAACATCCAACATCATCAATGGCGATTTAAAAAAGGATCCAACCTTACCTAACCGGAAAACTTAGAAAAATTCGCTGGAGGTCCTTTGCTCTGTTTGGCCGATCTTACTACAACAGGGAAGAGAGAGAAGTCCGAGTGAGGATAATGATGATGATGATGATGTTGAGCCAGGAATGCAGCTGTAGATGGTGTTTGTGTGGTCACTGTGCAGGAGAGGAAGAGGCAGAGAGAGAGAAGGTTGAAGAGGGAGAAAACGAAGAAGAAGGAAGAGGTTACGAGGAGAGCAAAGAAGAGAGAGACCGGGGGAAAAACAAAAATCATAAGGTGGGCCCCACGTGGCTCACCATTTAAGAACTAAAACTATTTTTAAAATATAAAAGGGGGTTGGGGTGTTTCAAGAATGACTTGATTGAGCACCAGTAGGGATTGCACGAAGGCGAAGATAATTAAAATGAGGCTTGTGGTTGAAGAATAAAGTGTATTTTTTTTAAAGTAATCTTATTTAGTGTGTTTGTTTTTTAGTTTATATGGTGAGGTTATGTAATTTTTTTTGGTATTTTTTTTATAAGTTTATTTGGTGAGTTTATGTAATCTTATTTGGTGAGTTTATGTAATGTTATTTGATGTGTTTAAATAAAGTACAAAAAATATTTTTGAAATTGCATAAAGTTCTAAAAATAAATAAGAAATTACATAAAAATTGCATAAGAAATTAAATAAAGTTGTAAAAATAAATAAGAAATTACATAACATATTAAATAAATACTACAAATAAACACGAAATTATACAAAGTATGTGGAGCTAGGATATGTGGTGCTACGTTCTTCGTTGCTAGGATTTCTATAGCTAGAACCCCCTCGACTTGTTTCGGCATCTCTTGCACGCCTCCTTCGCACGACCTTTCTTTTTTCCGATGTCCAAAAATATTTTGACTTCGGAGACAGTCCTATTAGAGGCTTGTTCATAGTGTCACGATCTACTTGAGCCATCCTTTCTTCTCTAAGCATTTGATTTTCTCGATGAAGTGCTTCTCTAATCATCTCGTTCTGTCGATTAACTATTTCTCTTTGTCTCCCAGCCGCTGCATCACGGGCCTTAGTAGCTGCTATTATTGCTGCCATAGCAGCATTTTTTTTTCCTCATCTCTAGCCTTTTCCCGCGCCATGTTCAGTTCACCTTGGCGAGCAAGTTCCTCCATATATTTAGTGTAGTCATTTAGGAAGAACTACCTTTTTTCTTTGATGCCTTTTTACCTTGAGGCCTGAGGGACTGACGAGTCGGTTAGGTCTCCGACACTTGTTCAGGGGTCCCTTCCGTGTCTTCAAATGTGTCGGCTTCTTGTTTGGCCATGTCTGCTTCTGGTGAACTATGTAGACCCATACCGTGCATGACAACTTCTGGACCGGTTGCCACAATTTTGTATCAGGGGCAATCTTTGACAATTTGCCAACATTCCCATTTGTTGAATGATTTGTTTTGGTTCTTTGCATTGTAGAATGCTTGTGCTTGTAGTGTCTATAAAAATGTGGGATAAGATAGTATTAAAAAATGCGGGTGTAACACAAATAAATAAATTAAAATATTGAAGCGGGTGAAATGCATATAAATAAATAAAAATATTGTCACCTGATCCGCTAAACTTGTCCCACCTGATCCGCTAAACTTGTCCCACTACGCAGATTACCGGAAGCATGAGAGATGACATTTTCCCAACAAGTAAAGGATGCGTTGAGTTTTTTTCCAACGACCTTGAGGACCTTGACTAGTTTTGGCGTCTTTTTCATGTACATTGCAAAACACTTTCTTAATTTTACTCCACATTTCTCGCTTATCCATCTCATTACCCATAATTGGGTCATGAGTAGTGTGAACCCAACATTCACACAACGTAACATCTTCAGTGAGCTTCCACGAAGTCATTTTTTTCTCTCAAAGTGTACAAAATATTGAAATGTAGAAAGTGTTGAAAATATTGAAATGTGGTGTAAGGTGGAAGATGAGGGTTAGCTATTTATAGGAAAAAAATTAAATTTTTTTGTATTTTAATTTTTTTTTCATAATTTGTAATTATTTTTTTAATAAATTCTAATGTTGTTAATTAATCTGGACCGTTGGATTTGAAAAATATTCAATGCCAACAGCCAACGAGCAGCCACGTGGCCAACGGTCATAATTCTGACTGTTAGGCCTTTTTTTTTGGAGAAAAAACATGGATCGTTGATCTGTGATCAGACGGTCCAGTTTAAAAGTGAAATTCAATTTTGTTTTATCGTTGGAAATCCAACGGTCTAGAAAAACTAGCCGTTGGAAATCCAACGGCATAGAGTGGGCCACGTCGCCTAACCCGGATGCCATTTGAGTGCACCTATCAACAGGCCCCGCCTTTGATTTCTTGTCTCTTACTCGCGCCCACGCGCGTGTGAAGGCCATGCGCCAGGCGCAAAAAAGCAAATGGGTCGGTCCCTTGGTCAATCGATTTTAGGCTGGCCTGGAGACTGGCTTGGGCTGCGTGCCAGTCTATTCCACGGGCTGGAGTGGATTGGCTGAGTCCCAGCCTGTTTTTTTCACTGGGTATCGGGCTCTTTTGCTTCAGGTGGAAGTGCACTTAAGGTGAGCAAGGCCTGTGCTTCGAGCCTCTCACTTTGAAAGAGGCCTCACTTTATTTTATACATTTTTTTACATGTATCTTTAAAATGTCATCTTCATAATATTCTCGACAAAAGAGAAGGGAAAAAACAAAAAATTTCTTTTCCTCCTAGTTTCTCTAGTTTATTTAAAGAAACTCTATTAAAGTACTACATTAGGAAGAAGGCTAAATTGGATTAATATTCCATGTGGTAATAGGGTAATCGTAAGATGATCCTCGTGGTGAAAAAATTCAGATACAAACTCTCGTGGTGAAGTCCGTTAGGATTCAAGCCCATACTTAACATTTTTGTCAACTCTCCGTTAACATCTATGTAGAAAACCAAACTAAGGTGTGAAAGTATTTCTGGAAGCGTTGATTTCCTTTGCTTCATTCCTCTGTAAAAATAGTTACATGAGATTGATTTACAAGAATCCTATTGGGATGTTAATTACCCATTTATCTGATACATGAGATGACGATTATTAACATCAAAAGCCAGAATACAAAAGTCTAATCTATGTTGGACTCTCACTCCCACCGGGTCCTACCTGCTTCTTTGCATCCATCCTCTCTCTCTCATTGTCTATCCAGACTTCTCTCTCTCTCGAGCTTTTTAGCTTCCCTTCGTTTGTCATGGTATTGTTGCTGAACAAATATCCAAACTTTGAAAACTGGTTTCATTTCTGAATCACTCCTCACCAACATTCAAACCAATCTCATTATTACCCAGCTTCTGTTGATCAATTCCGATTCTCCGTTATCAATCAGATTGCAGAATTGTTTTTAAAAAATTCAGCTAAGATCTTAAGTTTTGGCGTTCCCAATATCGCCTCTAGTTTTCGATTAATTTAACAAACAAGCAATTCAATTAAAGTTTCCACATAAAAAAGGATAATTAAGATTTTCAATGTTATTTGAATTCGCTCGTGCTGGTTTAAAAAAAATCTAGTCGTTCTGATGGATAAAAGAGCTTTGAATGGAATCGAAGCATGAGTAAAGAATTCATAGCCTTGGATGAATGAGTTTTTTTTCTTTCTTTTAGTTATGAAGGCTGAATGAGTTAACAGAGAGTTAACGGAAATATTAATTTTGGGCTTGAATCATAACGGACTTTACCACGAGAATTTAAATCCGAACTTTTTCATCATGAGGACTATCTTTCAATTACCCTATCATCACAAAAACCATTAATCCAATTTAACCTAAGGAAGAATCCATTTCATTTTCGTCTTAAGCCTCATACTGCATTTGGACGACTCTGAAATATAGGTAAAAAATTATTGAAAACAACCAAGTGGGGGATCACGATTCACGAATGCCATCGCTAAGATTTCTATCAGATAAGAAATATAGGTAAAGTTCACCAAGAGCAGTTGAAAAATCATATACGAATCGTAAAAGCCAAAAGTGTATCTTCATATGGCGAATGGCCTCCCCAGTAATAACCCATGCACGCACTTTCATTACTTTCTGCAATATTAAATACGATTAAAGTGAACTTTTCACTAAAACACTACTTAATTAAGAATTAATCGCTAATGCTCTTTCTTAATTAAAATATATAATTGTATTTGTACATCACATCATTACCTTCACACTCAAGCAATTAATCCAACATCAACAGGACCAGGGTGAGTGAGAGTTAGGTTTGCTCAAAGCCTTTGTGTGAGTCGCCATGCAAATTATCTAGACCGTCCGTTCTACATTTTGATTAATCTATTGAGAATAGACAGTCCACTACCATCATGCTTTCTCTTCACCCTGATTAGTTCTTCAAAAACTAATAGTCCTTGGTGTAAAATATATTTGAGTTAAAATACGATATTATTCATTGACAAGAGAAGAAAATTACAATGGAAAAAAAAAAAAAAAAGTTATTTCTTTGATTTACCAAAAAATAAAGGTTTAATGAAAGAGAGTTGAAGGAAGTTCAAGTTTCAATATAAGACCAATTAATTGATAATTTAGAAAGTGGGTCAACTCCTTATAAGCACATGTAATTTTTTTTTTTCAAGTTTGAAATTCATACTCTCAATAAATTAGGATTGACATATAGAGCTTTAAACTTAACTATCCAAGACAGCGCCAGCTTCTAAGTTATCTAATGCCTTGTTTGAAAATAATTTTAAAATAGTAAAAGAAGTTTCGGGTCATCGAAAACGATTTTCATAATGTTGGGCGAAAAAAAAAACTATTTTAAATTGGTTTATTATATTAACACCTCATAAATTATTGAATAAACCACACATATTTAATACATCACATATTTGTTTTTTCAATTAAAAATTATCTTAATACACCCCACATATTTTAATATACACCTTACATTTTCTACATGCACCCCATATTTTCTATACACCCCACATTTCTCAAATCTTATAAAGCTTTTAATTTGGACAAAAAATGCCGACTGGAATTTTGATAAAAGACGCTGCATAGGATTTAAAGCATATGTGTGTTGTTTTCAATTCCACCATTAAAACTCATGTCGTCTGTTTTTAATGGTAATTTTAGGTGTTTAATTCTTCATGTAATCTCTATGATTCCTAAAAGATGAATATGAAATAGAAGCTTGAATAATGCAGCAAAAGAAAGATTAAATAATTATTGATGTCGTCAAAATCACTAAAACAATAAAAAAATGAAGTTTTACCTCATGTGAAGCTCCTGAAACATCGATTTTGTGTTTCATTCGTCAAAAATAATTTTTCTCAATCAACATGTTTGTAGTTTCATTGGTTAGGGTTTTATTCAACAATAGAGGATCATGGGGTTTTGATAGTTGAATAATATAAATAATACGTTAAAAGTGATTTGAGGTATATATAGAAAAATTTTATTTATTTTTTTAAACCTAATAAGGTCAAAATTATCATTGCATAATAAGGTAAATAAGTTATTTAATATTAAAATTTAATGTGTAATGCATTCAATATTTTATGAAATACTAACATAAAAAGCCTTTTAAGTTCTCTTACAACACAAACGTTTTTGAACTAAATTGTTTTTCTAAATTGCATTTTCAAATAGGCCCCAAGTCTCCCCGGGTGAACGCGCGCCCTTCATGGCTGGCATGATGACTTGCCAGAGGCTTCACCATGTGCCTTATCTGCTTAATTATAAAATAAATAAAAAATCAGATTAACTGTAAATCATATCAGATTAATTGTAAATCATATGTGTCAATCCATGCATAATATATAATATAGCGGTTGAAAAATTATAGGCACCTTGTAAGGCTGGACCACGAGTGTTTTAAATACTAGGTTTAACCAACAGGATCCTCTCCGGATCATTTTGGTGAGGATTCTGAGAATTCGTGAATCGTGTTCGTTCATTGTACATCATGCGGTCAGTTTTTGTTAAGTACTGTTTATATTTATTTTTAAATAAAAATATTTAAAATGATTTTTCTGACTGAACGATGTATGATGAACAAATACGATTCTTGGATATCCGAGATCCTCACAAAGAGGATCCGGACTCCTAGTTTTAATACATTCACTGCATCATGACAGTATTCACAGGTAATATATGTCTTTGACATTTTTTTTTGGTCAAACTGAATTACTTCAATTAATTAAAAAAAACAAGTATAACGAAAAGGTAACCCAAAAGGCAGTCCACTACCTAAATACAAGCCCAACAGCAAATAAGAAAATACAGTAGATAGGCTCAAAAGTGGCTAGCTGGACAATAACAAAAAATCCCTAAGACTGGAATGGAAACTAGCAGCCACCAGATGCGCCTCCATCGCAAGGCCACCGACACGACTAAGAGAACGAACCAACTGAACAACTGGATCAACGGAAAATGGGGGTGAGCGAGCCACTCGCACAGTGAGCGCTCTCATAATCATACCAAATAGTGCTAAAAGCACTCTGACAACCACCAAACACAAGAGGAGAAGCACACGGGCCGAGTAGAAAAGGTTGGTGGTTGAGGACGCGCGATGAAAAGTAGCATCGGAGAGGGAAAGGGCCATGTAGGTCCAGATCTAAGACCAGCTCATGGGAATTGAGACAAAGTTCAACGAACAAAACTCAAGGGAAGCCAAAACAAAGACCAAAAGAGAAAAATTTCACAAATTAAAAGACTATTTAAGTGGAAGGATGGGGGAATGATGAAGGAAAGAAGGGGGGAAAGGAAGATGCAGAGAGTGGAGATGGATGGGAAAGAGAGAATGAGGGCTAGAAAAAGTTAGGAAGGATGGGGGAAAGATGGGAAAAAATGAGGAAAAAGGAAGAACTAGAGGATGGAAAAGGAAGAGAAAGAGGGAAGGAAGGCTAGAAAGAGGGGGAGTCAAGTTGCCGCCGACCCCAAGCCGGAGCAAGGAGCGGCAGCTAGAAGGGTTTTGTTTTTCTTGAAGGCAGAGGGTCTCTGACATTCTTATGTCTTTTGTAGTTTATGTGCTTGATGATGAGGATCCTCTCGGATATGATGAACTGATCCTTAAAATCCTCACCAAGAGAATCGAGATAGGATCTTATTCCGTTAGATGAAGACCCAAAACTTCAATCTACATTAAATACCATAACACGGCTTTCATTTTCTTGTCCCCATTTTGAATATCCTTTATGTCTCTTTTCTCACTTATTGACGCATGTGTAACCACTTAACACCAATCTTAATTTTGTTAACTTTTAAAAAATAAAAAATAAAAAACAAAATTAGAGAAACTAGCAGCCACCGGCTCTCCACCGACTCTGACATCCACAAAACCAGAGACCTTACATGGCTGGCAGCAACCCCCACTCCTATTCGCGGCCGGCAAAGCCTCATCTCCTAGAAAATTACATCATAAATCCTAATAGTACCTAATTGGATTCGACCCATCATACTCTCACTAATTGGATTCTCAAATGTAGGTGGGTAGCCGCTGTGAATGGCGAGGCTGGCGTAGGTGACTGGCTAGTTGCTGGCGCGGGGGTCTTGCCTGGATCGGGGTGGGCTTGGGGGACGCGGTGACTGCTCGTTTCTTTGGTTTTAGTTTTATTAAAATTAGCGGGGTCAAGGCTGGGTTAAATGGGTAGATACTTGTTGGCAAATAAGAGAGGAGACATGAATGCGGCATCAAATTAGTGACAACATATATGTAGCCCTCTCGTCTTTGATTCGGACCGATTTTCTTTCTTCTTAGTTATAACTAATTATTTAACACACTAACGTTATCAGACCATTAAAATAACTTTAGATAAGTTTGTTTTTGTTATTCCACATATAAATGCAATAAGTTTTTATCAAAATCGTACCATATAGCTCCGCTCTTTAAGTGGACAACATCCA
Organism: Malus sylvestris; assembly: GCF_916048215.2. Lineage (NCBI taxonomy): Eukaryota > Viridiplantae > Streptophyta > Magnoliopsida > Rosales > Rosaceae > Malus > Malus sylvestris. Next base: position 29,564,647 of record NC_062262.1, read on the forward strand.
CGCTATAAATTTACTTAGATGGTTGAGCAGACCTACGGAGCATGTCGTAATAACTAATAAGGCCTTCATAAGAGTTGTGCTACTAGCCCCTGTTCAAACTAGAGTTAAGTTTTTTTTTGTTTTTTTTTTTTTTGGAGAGAAACTCGAGTTAAGTTTTATGTTTACCATGCTTGCTATGTATTATGTAATACATGATGAGAATTCTCGATATTCCAAAATACTGTCACGTCGTGTTATAAATTGTTTTAAAATATAAAATATGCATTTAATTTTTTTCATTAATAAATTTTAAAATGTGACATATTAATTATGTCCTAATCATGTAATAACACTAAAAAATACACCACATAATAAACACAGGTAACATAGTGTCACAATTCTATTCAAATTATGAATACATTGTTTTTAGGGAACTTTAACGAAAAACTTCCGAGACTATTCACTTTAACGAAAAACCACATTTTTATACTAAAAAATCAATTATGGTACTATTCATTTTACCCTTTATTTTGTCCTTATCGTTAAAACTCAAAGTTTTCAAGTCATTTTCATTAGTTTTTGTTTGTTTTTAGAGTAAATTGTAGCAATAGTCCCTCAACTTTAATCAAATTGAAGCAATGATCCCTCAACTAAAAATCCATTATTATTGGTCCCTCAACTTATCAAAATGTGTAGCTATAGTCTTTTTCATCAATTTTATCAAAATTTTGTCAAAACAAGTTATGTTGAAATAACCATTTATATAATTAGGGTCTCTCAACTCATCAAAGTGTGTAATTATGGTCATTTTCGTCAACCGCGTCAAAAAATTTGTCAAAACAAGTTATGTTGGAAGGACTATTGCTACAATTGAGTTAAAGTTAATGGGTCATTTCTCCAGTTGAATTAAAATTGAAGGACCAATGATAATGAATTTTTAGTTAAGGGACCATAGCTGCACGTTTTGATGAGTTGAAGGATCATCGCTTCAATTGAGTTAAAGTTAAGGGACCATAGCTACAATTTATCCTTGTTTTTATATGATACTATTTCACCCCACCTCTCCCCTTCTCTTATAAATACCCCTCTTGTAACCCCCACACTACTCGAACATCACCACCGCCACAAACAAAAGAGTTCCATCCCTCCTCCGCCTCCTCCCCGCCACTTCTCACTGAACCTGTAACTGCATGGCAGTGAGCTTCTTAAGATACGAGGTATCCGACCTCTGTCTAGCCAAGCCGGCCCTGAGGTCCCTCTATGCCTCCGCCACCGTCGCCGATGCCTTGGAATCCCTGAAGACCTCGCAGGACAACTTCATCAGCGTCTGGGACTGCAACCACTCCAAACCCAATTTACCAGATGGCGGTGGTGTAGGTGGTAGCGGCCAGCTCTTCTGCTGCATTGGCAAGGTCTGCATGGTTGATGTGATCTGCTATCTCAGCAAAGATGACAGCTTGACGTCTCCATCCGCTGCTCTCAAGGCACCTGTCTCTGAGATTTTAACCAAAATTCCTGGCCATGTTATGCACGTGGAACCTTCCTGCAGGTACAGAAAATCAAAACCCATGTCTTGAAATTTCTTATATTTCTCAATTTTTTTTTGGTTTGATTTGCGTTTTTGATGAATTTGGCATCTGGGTTTTCTTGTTGTTCCAGTTTTGTTTCATTGACTGTACAAATGGGAGTTTTCTGCTGTCTTTTTCTCAAATTGCAGCCAATTTTTTGTTAAATTTGACTTATTGACAAACCCATCAACACAGTTTTCTAATTATTAAAAAAAAATCCTAATCATATAATTTTCTGATCTAAGTTTTGTTTTGTACTGTAATTAGTAACCAATTTACCCAAATACTTAATCTTTTTTACTTTACTCTGTAATTTTCAGTCTGCTAGCAGCCATTGATCTCATCCTCGAGGGAGTCCAGAACTTGGTGGTCCCAATCAGAACCAGAAGCAATTCAATAAGAAAGCAGCACCCAAAACCCATCTCTGCCGCCACCACCACTATCCACAACGGCCAAGAATTCTGCTGGCTGACACAGGAAGATGTGATGAGATTCCTCCTTAGCTCAATTGGGCTTTTCCCCCCCCTCCCAGCCATGTCCATAGACTCCCTCGGCATCATCAGCACCGATATCCTGGCCATCAACTACCACTCATCCGCCAGCTCCGCCCTTCAGCTCATCTCCCACTCCCTCTCCCAGCAGACCTCGGTGGCGGTGGTCGACACCGAGGGGGTCCTGATCGGTGAAATCTCACCCTTCACCCTTGCTTGCTGTGATGAGTCAGTGGCTGCCGCCATCACCACCCTCTCAGCAGGGGACCTCATGTCCTACATTGACTGTGGTGGCCCCCCTGAACACCTGGTAAAAACTGTAATGCAGAGGCTGAAGGACAGGAAGCTCCAAGGGGTGTTGGAGCATTACACACTGAGCTCATCAAGTAGCTATGCACATGCATTGATGATGACATCATCTTCTTCCGACGAGGAGTCATCAGTGTCTCCTAACAGGAGTCTGCGGCGGACTAGGTCCGAGAGGTACACCCGGTCGAGCAGCTACTCGGCGAGAATGGTGAGGAGGGCAGAGGCCATTGTCTGCCATCCAAAGAGCTCACTGGTGGCTGTGATGATCCAGGCAATTGCTCACAGGGTGAATTATGTGTGGGTTATTGGGGATGATTGTAGCTTGGTGGGAATTGTAACTTTTTATGGGATGTTGGAAGTTTTCAGGGAACATTTGGAAACCATGGGTTAGAGAAAGTAGGAAGGGCTTGCCTACACCCGGCCCTCCAGGACGTCACGGTAGGATCTGAGGGGTGTAGGAGGGTCTATTTTCTAGAAATCTTGTTATTTAGGAGGAGTCTGTGAGTGTACAAGTTTTGGTTTTGATCATCAAAAGCGGTTTGGAATGAATAAAACCATGGGGGTAAAAAAATCTAAGTAAAAACAAAACCGTGAGATATGAATAGGAAGGGAATTGTGTGCTCTAAAAAATTCATGTTTGGTTCTCTAATGTTATTCGGGACTCGGGAATTTGTATGATATCTAAAATCAAATGCGATCTTTTTTAAGAGGAATTCGAACTTGAATGCAGAATAATAACACAAGTACACTCTTTTACCTAACTAAAACTTGAATGCAGAGCGAAAACACAAGCACGTTATTTTAGCCAACTAATCTATCTTAAGAAAACACCTCAACTAAAACGCAATTCCGTTGAGATGATTAATTTAACTGGTTTTGCAAAGGTTTGCCCATGGAGAGGGAAGAATTTGTCAAATTAGTAAGAAGACAGCACATTGTTGCACTACATATTCTACAACTTCAAGGCCAATTGGCCTCATATATATTATTTATTTAGGAAAATGTTACTGACATTCTAAAAATCTCATTTTATATTCTTCACAAGTGTATTTTTCTTTCCAATTATAGAAAGTTTGAAGTGTAGAATGAAATTTTTGGAATACCAATAACAATTGCCTTTATTTATTTTCTCTATTGTATCTTTTATTTACTATTTATATATGAACATGTCAACATGAAATAAAAGCAACCATGAAATGGTCAGTTTTTATGTTGTCTTATTTATGGACCAAAACGAAATACTTTTCGATTTGGGCATAAAGGTAGTTTGGTTCTTGAAACAACCCATTAATTGTTTTTCTCGTATAAAATTTCATTGGTAAAGAAAGAAGAACATTTTATTCTGAAGAGAATCCGTCATATGGCTGATTGTAAATTATTTTAAGTCGTTGATATAATTGATATGCACAAAGAGCTATACAACTGAGAATACAGAATATCTTCGATCAAATTAATATTTGCATATAAGCAATTCGATAATAAGAGTGATCGGAATTTTCTGTACAGAACGTAAGTAGATTATGATTATGACATACTGATCTAAGTAGATGTACAACAGTTTAATAAGGGTTTTTATCATAAATAATCTTTGAAATTGATCCATCCCATCAAGATATTTCCTGAAATTGAAATTCAATCAATGTAGTCTCTGAAAATGGGTGATACAAATCAATGTCGTCATTTCATTTGAATTCCGTTAGAAAATTTGTTAGTATGCTGATGTGGCACATTATAGACCCCCACTTCAATATTATAATGCCACGTAGATTAGAGAAAGTTTATTTTTAATTAAAATAAATAAATGTGTTTCAAAAACTAAAAAAACAATAAAACTAAAGTAATCGTCGTCCTCATCTCCGCACCCATCCATATTCTTCTAACCAAAAAGCAATCCTTGTAATTTTGGAAGAATAAACATCAAACCCAGGCGTCCATTTGTGAACTACAAGGTACATAAGCTTGAAAATTGAAATCCGAGGGTGTGGGGTGGGTGTCGACGGCATCAAACCGAGTTGGAGAGACGAACTTCTGAATGTCCAGAATGGATTACAAGCTCTGGATCTGGAAAATTTCAAATGCGATCTTGATGAGTTGGATTGGAATCCGATTGTTGGTCTTAGTACTGGTTTGGTATGAGGTGCTTTTATAAAAAATGGGTATAAAAAAGCTGAGCTCAAAAATATGTTTAGTAAATATTGAAAAACAGTTTATTTTCACAGTTTTAAGTGAAAAAAAGCTGAAAACATAAAGCAGAAAAAATGAGCTTATTCTCATAGTACACCAGAAGCAGTTTTTTTTTCAAAGCACAGCAATACTAAACCAGCCCTTAAACTTGTAGATTTGATTAACAACTATTTTGCTGCTATTTTGAAAGGAAAAGAGGATTTGGAATTTGTTCTTACTGGAGGACCTAGGCTTATTTTGGGTCATTACCTTGTAGTTCACAAATGGAGGCATGTGTTTGATGTTAATTCTTCCATATTTGCAAGGATTGCTGCTTTTTGGGTTGGAAGTAGATGGCTGGGTGCGAGGAGGAAGACAACCATTATTTTAGTTTTTTAGTTTTTCTTTTTAATTTTTGAAGTATATTTTCTCTTTTTTTTTTAATTAAAATAAACTTTCCCTAATCCACATGGCATAAAGTGAGGGGCTCATACTATGACACGTTAACACACTAATAGATTTTCTAACGAAATTCAAACAGAATGACGACATTAATTTGTACCACCAACTTTTAGGAATCACATTGATTGATTTCAATTTTAAAGACCATCTTAATAGAGTGAGTCAATTTTAAAGACTATTTGCGATGAAAACTCTTTCAATAATTATGAATCTCTCTCAAATTTATCTGTAACCAAAATTGGTAGCGGAATTGACATGCTTATCCCCAGCCACATAATATACAGCATGCCATGCAATAGCAATGATGATCCAAATTACAATAATATCCATACAAATACTACTGGTCATGTCTGCTTCTCCACCGCTTTTGTTATGGCTGGTAGCTGGTACAGTAGGCAGGCTTTCACTAATATCCACTCCAAACCAGCGAGGCCTAGCCAGTCAATTCACATCTTTCCATGCTGTCCAATATACTGCCATTTATTTACACTTGATTGGTGTCTCAAAATAATCATTCGAGAACTGCAAGAACTGCACGAAAATGATTTTAAAATAATTAAAAATGTTTTTAAATTATTAAAATTATTTTAATAACATCTGACTACGAAATAATTAAAAGTTTTACTAAATTACAACGAGCACTCCACGAATGTAGTTTTATTAAAAGAATAATGCTAAGAGAAACTAAAATTTTAAAATAAATTTACAAATTAATTAATATACAAACACGATATTTAATTCAATTATCTATAATTATATTATTTGTTTTATATATTCAACTTAAAATTTTGATTTCCTTAATATTATTTTAGTAAAATATTAAAGAATTAAAGAAATGTTAAAAGCAGATGGATATGGATGGATGGAGGCCCTTAGAGAAAGAGATTCTTATTTTAAAAAGAATAATATTAGAAAGATTAAATTTTGTAAATTAAATGATATGGAAGTTGATGATTGAATTATTACTTAATCGTTGTTAAACATGCTCATTTTCTATTAGTGACATCACATTTGGTTTGCTAATTACAAATTTAGTATATCTAGCATTATTCTTTTAAAAAATTAGAGATTAGTTGTGGGGTCCATATTACATCGAATTTTAACAATTCGAACCATCTATTTTTTAAGTTGTACCTTATAGATCATTCATGCAAAATATTAGTCAAATTGAAAATATTTGAGACATCTATTTGAGTTCAAAGGAATTGACGAACACTTTATTATATAAGAAACAATGAATTTTTTTGTGATAATTAAATATGCAAACAATTTTGTTTTGAATTGATCTTTTACAAGAATAATTTATGAATCGAGACTTATAAAATAGATGATTCAAATTGTTGAAATTCGATATAGAGTAGATCTCTCAACTAATCCCATTTTTTAAAAGGAAAACTAATGAAAAGGGCTTGAAAACTTTGAGTTTTAATGATAAGGACAAAATAAAGGGTAAAGTGAATAGTACCAGTATTGACTTTTTAGTGTAAAAATATGGTTTTTCATTAAAGTGAACAGTACTGGGTGCTTTTCGTTAAAATTCGATTTTTTAAAATGAATGGGGTCCCTTCTTTTCAAAGGTATGATGGATGGATAGCAAGCCAGCAAATTCTTTTTCTGTAAAGTGTAAAGTGCACTGCAATCAACATAAAAATAAACAACAAAAAGGCAAAAGAACAAATCAAGAGCTGCAGAATGGGCCATTTGAAAAAAGAGAGTAGAATTTGGGAAACAAAAGGGCATCCCAACTCATTCACACTTTAAGGTTTAAACACACTTCTGTTATGATAAAGTTAAAATATGTTTAAGAAAGGTAATCTGATCTGATCCTCTTGGAGTTAACAGTAACTAAAGAAGGGAAGGGGTGATTAGGGATTAGTGATTAGTGATTAGGGATTAGATAATACAAAGTGTCTTCATCAATAAGAGAATTACTTTTGACCATTAGATGTTCTTTACAGCCCCTCTCTCTCAAAGCTCAGGAGTGCACTAGGCTAGAAAAAATGTTTCAACAAATCGTCACGTGATAAGAAATCACATGAGCGTCACATGTACTAGTAGAAAGACTTAAATAAAATGGGGGGCGTCAAGTTGGGGAAATTTTTTATTGTAACCGGCACATGGGTAGTGCATCATTTGTTTTTATATAAGTTGTGAGAATTTTTTTTTTCTTCAAGTTATTAACCTTTTAACACACATATCCCACAATTTGTATAATGACACGTGGTATACCATCCCGTGTTTCAGTTACATTGCAAAACCTCTCATCAAGTTGGTCGTATTTCGAACTTATCACTTGTAGTCACATATTTCAATTTGTTTACATAGTATTGCATAATTAGTTAGAACACGACCACTTTGACGCTCTTGATGCATGCAAGTCCTTCTCATGGGCAGTAGAAACATAGCATAAGTTGCACTTTTGTGGTCGGAATTTAAAAAGAAGGAAACATAGCTTGTTGGCCTCCTTTGATAAAATTGGAGCATAGTCTCTGAATTTTGGCCAAATTTGATATTTGTACCTAAACTAAAAATCTGTGGTGGTTGAACTTATCACAGCATGAAGCAATGGTTATTTTAGGTAAATTCATTAAAAGTTTTATTCAAATTAAAAGGTAATTGCATTACGTTTGTGACAAACTTAAGAATCAATTCTTATGATTTTTTTGTTCAAATATCAGAACTCCAATTAAGCTAAAGCTCAAAACCAAGGCTCCAATTATTTCTTCCTCTTACAAACTTCCAACTACTCCTTAACCTATTTACAACATTATACTGATTTTGTAGCAAGAGTAGCAAACATCACAGTGAAGGCACATTCATCATTTGAATGATGGGCTTTCATTTCACTCTGCTTCCAACTTCCCAATTCAGAAGGCAATTGATATTAAAACACCAACATAAAAGATCATAAATATTACAAAAGTAACTTACATAAAACTAGTTCATTGTCACGAGATATCATGTGTCGATAAACTATTCCATGTAAGTACGTCTCTGGATATTACATTTCAGTAGAGTTTGATGAAAATTGGCAAGTACAAAGTGGGTAGTGTCTTATATAATAAATGTTGACATGGACTGCTAACTAAATTTGCATCCTTTCTATTTTAAAACAAAAATCCAAAAGATGTGACTATGCTTAGAAAGTCCATTCAAACAAATATTGTCACCCCTACAGGTATGATTTTTGTGATTTTTTTTTTATGTTACCGACAAGGCTACAAATGGACTAAGAATTAGGCCATCTCTAACCGAGGGCTGGCCAGATGGCTCATTTTAGCCCTCTGGTCCTCCAAGATTCCCCAAGATATTAATATTTTAATGAACAGTACAGGGCCATATTTGCCTCCGTCTCAAACCGAGGGCCAAAGGGCCAGAGGGCTCGTTTTAGCCCTGTCACAAAAAACCGTCTCCAACTGAGAGCCAAAGGGCCATAGGGCCAAACATAATTTATTATTTAAAAACTACAACTAAAATGTTGTTTAAGTTTCATGTTGTATAATTTTTATGTTGGTTAATGTTATTTAATGTTGTTTCATATTGTTTAATGTTGTTTCATGTTACTTAATTTAATTTAATGTTGTATAATGGCTTAGGAAGTTATAGGAAAAAAAAATAGAATTTAAAAAAAATATGAAACAAATTTTGTCAAATAGAAGTTATAGGAAAAAAAATGGAATTTAAAAAAAATATGAAACAAATTTTGTGAAATAGAAGTTATAGGAAAAAAATGGAATTTAAAAAACAATATGAAATAAATTTTGTGAAATAGAAGTTATAGGAAAAAATGGAATTTAAAAAAAATATGAAATAAATTTTGTGAAATAGAAGTTATAGGGAAAAAATGGAATTTAAAAAAAAAATACTAATAATGTAAAAAAAAATCAAATCAAATGCAACGGCTAGTAGCCGTTTCATTTGAATTTTTTTTTAAAACAATCATGTCGGTTATAACCGACAGGAATACACCATTATTTAGTATATTAAATAATAGCATGTATTCCTGTCGGTTATAACCGACAGGAATAACAAAACTATAAAAAAAAAAATAACCAGCCCGGGGCTGGCTGGCTGGCCTAAAGCAGCCAGCCCTTTGGCCTTTTGGCCCTTTGAAATTCCGTGGGGCCCTCCCAGATTCCCGAGCCCTCTGGCCTAGTTCTCGGTTGGAGACGGTTTTAGGGCTATTTTCAGCCCTCTGGACCATTCGATTAGAGATGGCCTTATGTTACATCCATCATCGTTACTGACCGTAACTTCTTGCGGTCTAAGCTATAAAAATTAAGAAAAACTAATGAAATGATTTGAAAACTTTGAGTTTTAACGATAAGGACAAAATAAAGGGTAAAATGAATAGTACCATGATTGATTTTTTTAATGTAAAAATGTAGTTTTTCGATAAAGTGAACAGTACCGGGATGTTTTACCTAAAAATTATGCTAACATCAGCTGTGCACTGACAATATTTCACTTACTTATTGTGAACTCAACTCAACATATCAGTAGTTGTGTTACGTTGATGCTAAGGGTAATCCCGACGCTAGCGTAATTTATCAGTAATGATAAAATGAATGAAAAAACCAAACCTGCACAGCTGGCTTTTGAGGTTGGTCAAGAGTTATGGGGTGGTCTTGTCAATCTCATCCCCGTGGCCTAATGCACCACACTAGCCTTTGCCCCAGATTATATACCAGCAATTTCCATACAGAAAGTTACAACTTTTTTTTGTTAGAATTCAAATGCATGAAAACATCGAAAGTATCTTTCGTTTGGAGACTAAAAAATCCATTGGAATCAAGTGCCACGGCATGCTCGTTGCCTGCAGGGACTCGAACCACCCTCTCTCACTCTCCTTCAATTAAATTTAGGTCACAACAAGGTAACGACATATTAATTATCACTTTCAAAAGCGGGTGCGGAAATCACTTTCAAATACATATTAACATGTCCGTGTTACATTCGGGTCAACTCCAGCAAGGTAGTGGTGGACGGGTCATGGGAAACCATATACAAAAGCAAGATACAATTTTATAGTTTGAAAGGCAAACAAATGTGGCAGCCTTAACGAATAAGTGATTCTCTTTCTAATTTTCTCTGGAGCTCATGGTGACGACCAAGTCAAAAGGAAAAGAAAGCATCTAACCGAAAAACGATCAGAAAAGGGCTCTACAACAGCATTCGGCTTTTAGCTTAGCATGCAAGTAATCCTTCTATAACGAGACTGTATGTAGCACCGGATCCCTGGCATTTAAAAAAATAAAACCAGGGAATAAGCTAATAGTAACATATAGATGCTTATCGTTCATTAATGAGAGGTAAATCTTATGATAAAGAAGAGAAAGGTGAAGAAATATACAGAAGTATACACTTTAGGCGTCGATTAAGGAATTCAGAAATCAGATTCGTAATTCAGTGGTCTTGTAACAAAAAACTCGTAAACTTTACTTACCGAGACTGTTCAGGTGGAACATGAGACTCGAGATTGGGTGCCAATCTAAATTTTAAAATCTTTTGAAGGCTCGTAACTGGTTTTACTTGCTTGCTTGGAGATTGATTTGGATCCATTATGCATTTGCCTGCAAAAAGGTTTGCTTCTGATGGTCCCGTTTCTTCATGAACTCCAGGGCTAGCATCTGCAATAGGGCTTGCTTTAGTACAAGATAAGGTGCAACTGCTATTGATGCAGGCAGATACAAAAAGTAAATAAATGAAACAATACAAGTTGATAGGTGGCTTCTTTTTTACTGATTGATTGATTGAGAAACATAAAAGAAAGGCTATGACTGGCTTTTGGCTATCATGCTCATATAACCACCTTCCGCAACAATAAGACCAATTTTTTCATTTTAAGGCAAATTCTGCGCCTCATGAAAATACATAGTGAGGTGACAGGTCTTGGGGAGAGAGGGGTTATCCAGTAACAGATTCCGGATTAACAACGGTTTCCAATGGTACATCTATAGATACCTAAATAGAATCTGGATCTTGGTGCGAGTTAATCTAGGTCAGGATTTGCCCCATATTCGTATTCAACCTGACTAAAAGTCATAGCGAGGCGCTTCGAGTTAGGTAGTGCATAACTAGTGTCGAAGCCCTACTTTCCATAGGCAAAGGGAAGTGGTATAACCTAAGTTTTCTATAATCTATATCAAAAGTCAAGATCACCTTTCAATATCTATTCTAGTCCCTCACACTCTTATCAAAGCATGTACTAAAAAACCTTCAATGGACTACAACTCAAAAGGCAAAATTCATTGCCTATTATGCGCACCTCTTGATGCCAATGAACTTTAACCAATATTTTCACATTACACACCCTCAAATGAAAGTAGATCCTTGAATTGGAACATCTTAGCTCAGTTGGAGAAGAATAGAATCGTAACAAAGTAGAGAAGGAACAAAGAATGAGGAAGCCCTCAATTTACTTGCAGAAAGAGAGGACCCTAATTTAAAGAGGGATCCAAACACCTTGATCCGAAAATATACGGTACAGTAAATGTATAAAGGGCAGTTTTCCAGACATAGTTTCTTACAGGTGTATTCTGAGTGTGAGAGAGAAATGTAATTTACCTTCTTCTTTGAATATAAGGCATGTTCCAATCGTTTCTTGATATTCTCCTATCTGTAGGAAAACAAGAATTAGTGAAAAGAAATCATGTCAACACACAACTTCAACCTCCAAGCCTTTCTAGTTACGCAGAACTTGCCCTAGTTCTTCCAAGTATAACATACCGATTACTAATAAAAATGAATGAAACGGCATACAAGGCTCAAAAGAGAAAATGAAAGTGGGAATTAGAGCAAGTACTGAATAATAAAGAAAACTACTGCGAAGTATCACTAGTTATAAACAATACAAAGTGCCAGGACAGCACCAAACCCTCAGCAAGATAAACAGTAGGAAGATTGGAGTTAAAACATTCAATTTCCACTAAAGCATTCAATGCCAACGTTTTAAAGAGTGAGGCTGATCCGAAGGTGTTTCATATGCTGCGTAAAACAACATGAGAATTTCACAGGCTTGATGCTGCAAACAAGTCCAAAAGAGACGAAGGTAAAACAAAATGGATAAAGGTGCAAAGCAAACACATTCCAATTTAAGAGTCTCCATGGTAGTTTTTACACGCATACATTGTCTACATAAAAGACTCTGCTAACTATATATCAACTAAAAGCCTAAAACCACTCTCAGGGATAATAATTTAGTCAAATTCTTCTACAAAACACACAAACCGTTCCAGGATAGCACCAAACCCTAACCACGATAAACAGTGCAAAGATTGGAGTTAAAACATTTCATTGCCACGAAAGACGTCCAATGTTACATAAACCAGCATAACTTAAGACCAAATTCATATGCTGCATAAAAAAACAACATGAACTAATGTCATAGCCTAAACACTCCTACCAAGTCCGAAAACAGCTAAAGGTAAAAGAAAAAGGGAAAATGTGGCATTGACCGCATAGAAACATGATATCGGTTTTACAAACGGATTCGAGTTTTCGCAGTTTAAAAGTTAAGAATCGGCATAGAATCACAGATTACAGAACCACACGATGGAATTTGATACAGAATTTCGTATTTACAGGCTGTTAAAAACTTAAAACTCACCAACTTGAGTTTGTCGCCTATAGTCAATACTGGATGCTCCGTGTTTAGACCCTGAAAATCAACGCATTTCGATTTTAAAAATGGCATCACACAAAAAAGAGTTTCGAATGCTGAAAATTGCGGGGCAAAATGTTATAAAACAACGAGATACTTAGATTAGAAAAAACGTACGGAAAAAGAATAGGGTGCGTTTGGTGGAATTTCAAAGTGCGAGGAAACGGAATCGAGATCGAGCAATACATATTCTTCTTCTTCTTCTTCTTTTGACTCCATAGCATACGTCTATAATATACATACACACACACACACACACACACACACACACACAAATACAAAAAGAAAAAAAAGCAATTAATTCAGGAATCATGATATAAAATTTGAGAAATCGAAGTAAAAATTGCAGAAGAAACCCGAGAGAGAGAGAGAGAGAGAGAGAGAGAGGAGGGGGGCGGGGGATAGTGTTTACCTTGAACCAGTGGGGCAAGAGCTGACGCTTTGAGATGTCCAGCAGCAGCAGCAGCGAGCGTGGTGAATTAGAAGAAGAAAAAGAAGAAGCGATACGCAGCGTTTGGAGATGCGATAAATTTGCGAGCCCAACACTGAACGGGCCACTTGAGAAAGGGCTACAAGTGGGCTTCTGTATACACCCACCCATAAAATGTGTAAAATTTATGTTAGTAACAATAGACAGAATAATGTTTTATATTAAATGATCAATTAGAGATTTAAATCTGAAAAATTGGGAGTACACCTCAAAATGGGCAGTGCCCGGCGGTGGCGACTTCCGCCGGCGACTAGTGGATGACGGCAGTGTGGAGGGCAACGGCTCGTGGAGGAGGCGGAGGCCCGTGGTTGAGGGGCGTTGGTGTGGACTAGTTGCTAGCTGTTTCTTAGAAGTTTTAGAGGGCGTATTCAATTGAGAATTTGAGATACTTTAATGGATTTATAAATCCATGAATTTTTATTGAGTTTAACTGATTTGTCAAGATTCCATATAAAATTTTGATTCAATTCCTTCGAAATCTCTTGGTAAGATGTGAGATTTGTGAATGCTTAAAATACACAAAACTTCGGGAATTGATCTAACTTGAATGTATAATTGAGCTTATGCATTTTAATGATTAAATTCATAGATATCTCAACCGCATATGAATTTAATATTGTAGTATCTTTTAGCCTCTATATTGGCATCTATGGCAAAAAAATGGTACCTTCATGAGAAAATTTTGTAGATCAATGAATATTTTCAATTTGGATATTTATCAGATACCAGAAATTATAAGTCTATTCGCGAAAGTTTAAGTCAATGCCACGTACAATATTTGTTAAGATATATTTAGGAAACTATTATTAGCACTCTAAAAATATTAATTCTACACTCCGCATAAGTGTATTTTTCTTTCTAATTATAGAAAGTTTGGAGTGCCAAATGAGGTTTTTGGAGTGTTAATAACAATTTTCTATATTTATATATATTTTATTTTAGTTTGGAAGTCGACTTCCTTTTTTTTTTGGATAATTCTATTAACACCACACAATCTTATGAATACACTCCATAATTTTATTTTTTTTTCAATTAAATTTTTGTTTTTACCCTGATGAATTAAGTTTTGAAGTCCCAAAAAACCCCCATCCGCCCCCTTATGTCGACTGCCAACCACCAGAGTGTCTGGGCAAAAAATCACAGCCACTCGCCATGCTATCCCAACCACCACAGTGTTTGGGCAAAAACAACCCTATTTTTTTTTAGCAGTGGCGTATTTGGAGAACAATAGCGCATGGATGACAGTTTTCGGGTTCATAAGGGACTGAATATGGCTTCAGTCCATTTTTTCAATCCAAATGGCGCTTCTGTTATAGCTGCTAAACAAGACAATATCGAGATTTTGATTTGAGATCGTCATATATTAGGATTAAGTCTGTTAGCAGTTAGGTTGTTTGCTAGCAAAATAAGCCTAAACATGGGGATGGGGTGGCTTCAGAAAAATGGAGGATAAAGTTAGAATTTTAGAAGCATATTTTAGATGTGGGGTGTATTAAAAAAGATGCGGGGTGTTAATAAAACAACCATTTTTTTCTTTCTTTATCAAGTTGGGTAGTATCATTGAGTGTGACACTGTGCAACTAGTTGTTGATTTGTTTTGAATAATCAACATGATTTCTTACAATGTCTTGGGCGTATGAATAACAGAAAGAAAACGGTCATGATCCAAGCCGATATCATGCACAAGTTGTATTACTAATAAATATCCAGATTGAAAATATTCATCGATCTACAAAATTTTCTCATAGAGGTACCCATTTTTTTACCACAGATACCAATATAGAGGCTAAAAGACATTATGATATTAAATTCATATGCGGTCGACATATTTATGAATTTAATCATTAAAATGCAGAAGCTCAATTATACATTCAAGTTAGATCAATTCCCGAAGTTTTGGTCAACAATAAAAACTGCTTACCTATGAGTTCACCTATAAAACGTGCAAAGACGATATATTTTTTATCCACAGTTTTATGTATCATTGTATTGTGAATTTTTGTCCGCAACTTTTGTGGCATATAGAGGCTAAAAGATACTACGATATTAAATCCACATGTGGTCAAAATATTTATCAGTTTAATAATTAAAATGCATAAACTCAATTACACATCCAGGTTAGATCAATTCTCAAAGTTTTGCTCCACAATAAAAACTACTTAGCTATGAGTTCGCCTATAAAACGTGCAAAGGCGATATACTTTAATGTAATATGAATTGTTGTCCGCAACTTCTGTATCTAATAAATATCCACGGTAAAAAGTATTCATTAATCTACCAAAAGTTATTATGGATGTACCCATTTTTCTACCATAGATAGGAATATAAAGGCCATAAGTTTTCGTCTTAATAGAAAGAGGTCACCATGCTTGCAAAGTCACACATGGCAATCAACTTGCATTGGCCCTTACGTACATTCCGTTTTTCTTTTTTCACAAAGACTTCGACGAATGTCAGACAAAGTTAAGCCAAGTGATGGTGATACTTACAACTTTATTTATTATTATTAGATGAGTTTAAATTTTGAGATCTATGGTGTATAGATACAATCTCAAAATTTAATTAGACTCAAGTTGTATTACTAATTAGTACCATTTAGATTGATTCAAACTTAAGTGAATAGACTTCTAATTTATGGTATCTAATAAATACCTAAATTGAAAATATTCATCATTCTACAAAATGTTCTCTTGGAGGTACAAATTTGTTGCCATAGATACCAATATAGAGGCTAAAAGATATTACGATATTAAATCCATATGCGGTCGAGATATTTATGAATTTATTCATTAAAATGCATAAACTCAATATACATCTAGATTAGATCATTTTCTGAAGTTTTTGTCCACAATAAAAACTGCTTACGTTGACTTCACTTATTAAACGTTCAGAGGCGATTTACATTTTAGCCATAGGTCAATGTATTGTGATTTTTTGTCTGCAACTTTTGTATCAAATAAATATCCACGATTGAAAATATTCTTTTTTTTTAACAAACGATATTATCTACACTAAGGGAAGGGGGTGCGCTTAGCCTCATAATGGGTTAGCAATAATGTGGTTCAAATTTGCCTTTGGGGAGAATCGAACCTAAAACTTGTCACTTACAAGTGAAGAAGAATACCAGTAGACTGTACCAAAAAATCTCATGGACATATAGCCATTTTTCTACCACAAATAGGAATATAAAGGCTATAAGATGCAAAATCAAAGTTATCTATTTTTTTATCTAAGTGAGAGTCGTGACTTAGGAGGGTCTAAGTAGGCGCCTAAACCTTTCTTAATCTCCAAATGCTTAGAGATTAATCGGGGCGGTGACCAGTCACCTTGCGCCTAGGCGGCGCAAGACAAGGATTTTTAGAACAGTGTTTAGTATTCAGTAATAGTTTTAATATTTTCATTTTTCCAATTAGGTTAAAGTTGAGGGACCATTGCTACAATTTTTCTCATTTTGTTTTCCATAATTGCCCCTTGATTCAGCCTCACGTGTGTGGCACGTGACTCATTTTGACGAAAGTTCTAATGGAGTTGGCGAAAAGGACCATAACTGCATGTTTTGAAGAGTTAAGGGACCAATGGTTATGGAGTTTTAGTTGATGGACTATTACTCCTATTAGATTAAAGTTGAGGGACCATTGCTACAATTTCCTCAAAATATAATGTGAAAGAGATTAAAAAGAATAGCCCACAAGTCCTAAGGGTTGGTTTGGGTTAGAGTGCTTATGAAAAAACAGCTGATTAAAAAATTTGGAACACCAAATAGAAAAGTAGATGTGGAGCAAAAAATAATCAAGAAAATTATGGAGGCGACACATGAACTTTTGGGTGAAATAGACAAAATTACCCTTAAGGCACATCGAAATTCCCACGCGCATGCAACGGACAATAACAACTCAATCAAGGAAGAGTCAAAGGTGATTAAAATGGTATTTATTCAAATCCCTCTCATCACTCTTCATCAAATCCTTATTCAAAAGGTAACTCCCAATTTTCCTATTCAATTTAGGTGTAATTGCCAAGTTAATTGCAAGATATTATTTCACTTAATATCTTGCAATTACACTCACAATTTGACCATATATGGCCGGTCCCTATTTTCCAAATAAGGTTGGTCACTCCCCTATAAATATCCCTATTCTCCCACTAAATTTTAAAGTCATTTTGCTACCCACAGACTCCTAAACACATTCTTTTCAAAATTCTAACTTTGACATCGGAGATTCTTTGGGCAAACCCCCCCCCAAAATTCATCGTGAGCTCGTGAGGCTTTTGACCTTAATCTTAAGAGTTATTATTTTGCAGGTGCATTTTCGTTAAAGGAGAAGATGACGAAAATTTGCATCCACAGTAGAAGCATGGTCTACTATGCTTATAAAAAGTACTTTTTGTTTTTTCAAAACATAGTAAACGGTCCCTCAAATGATATATGTACCTCGCATATTTTACAAAATTGCAATCTTTGTCCAAAATTATTCTCGTTGACTTATTATATCACATTTAATATCATATCATTTTTAGTTATTTAACATATTCATAACAGTTTTATATACAAGTTTACCAAACACTTATACACTTTTTTTTGTTGTTAAAAGAGCTTTTACAAAAAAGAAAAACAAAAAAACAAAACAAAAAAAAAATTTACCAAACACTCAATAATTTTTTTAAGAGCACATCAATACAAACTCTAAAAAAAAAAAAAAAAAAAAAAAAGCGTCATGCAGGACAACAACAAACCCCATATTGGTTGTCGTGTGCGCCACGCACAAGTCAAAAAATTAAAAGACTAAATTTTTTTTTTTGGCGTTAAAAAAAAAAATTAAAGAAATAAAAATCATAATGTAGCGTCTTAAACTCGAAGTCACACATGCCAATCAATTTGCATTGTCCCTTACGTACACTACGCTACGATCCGTTTTTCTTTTCGACAAAGACTTTGACGAGCAGCATATGGTAAAAATCGGACAAGGATTGTCTGCCCTCCTAGTTGTGGTGCCCTTCCATGTCCTCCTATTTTGTGCGGTCACGGTTAAGCCACGTCAATATTTTATATTTTTATTGTTTTTTGTCTTATTATCTCATTAAAAAATTAATATAAAATATTGACGTGGCTTAACCGTGACCGCACAAAATAGGGGGGTATGGAAGAGCACCACAACTAGGAGGGCAGACAATCCTTGTCCGTAAAAATCATGTTGGACAAAGTCATGGTCAAGTAACGGTGATGATCACTAGTTTTTATTATTTTATTATTATTATTAGATTAGTTTAAATTTCGAAATGTGTGTAGTGGATAAATACAATCTCAAAATTTAATTAAACTCACATAACAGCGATAAATAAAGGCATTATCACAACTTAGGAGTGGTGAGCAAAAATACACTCCCATTAAAATAGAACTTAATATATACATATTAAAAACAAAAACAAATTGATGCAAAATCTCCCGACCACTAATACTATTACAAGTCATGCATGAAACATACACATTTGTTTATAAGCAAACATCATGCACAAGTTGTTTACTAATCAATACTATTCAACTTGTATCAAGACCTTTTTCTTTCTTTTATTCATATGCCCAAGACATTGAAAGAAATAATGTTGATTCAAAACAAATCAACAACTAGTTGCACATGATCATAGTCAGTGATACTCCCAACTTGATAAGAAAGAAAGAAAATAAAGGAAGTCGACTTCTAAACTAAAATACAATGTATATAAATATAGAAAATTGTTATTAGAACTCAAAAAATCTTATTTGGCACTCCAAACTTTCTATAATTAGAAAGAAAAATACAGTTGTACGAGTGTAGAATTAGATTTTTGAAGTGCTAATAACAATTCCATAAATACATCTTAACAAATATTGTACGTGACTTAGACTTTCCCGATTAGACTTATAATTTATGGTATCTAATAAATATCCATATTGAAAATATTCATCGATTTACAAAATTTTCTCATGAAGGTGCCATTTTTTTTGCCACAGATACTAATATAGAGGCTAAAAGACACTACGATATTAAATTCATATGCGGTCTAGATATTTATGAATTTAATCATTAAAATGCATAAGCTCATTATACATTCAAGTTAGACCAATTCCCGAAGCTTTGGTCAACAATAAAAACCGTTTACCTATGAGTTCATCTATAAAACGTGCAAATGCGATATACTTTTTAACCACAGTTCTATGTATTATGAATTTTTGTCCACAACTTTTGTGGCATTTAGAGGCTAAAAGATGATGCGATATTAAATCCATATGTGGTTGAAATATTTATTAGTTTAATCATTAAAAGGCATAAACTCAATTACACATCCAAGTTAGATCAATTCATGTAGTTTTGCTCCACAATAAAAACTGCTTATCTATGAGTTCGCCTATAAAACGTGCAAAGGCGAAATACTTTTTAGCCACAGTTCAATGTAGTGTGAATTGTTGTCCGCAACTTTTGTATCTAATAAATATCCACGGTTAAAAATATTCCTTGATCTATCAAAAGTTATCATGGACGTACCCATTTTTCTACCACATATAGGAATATAGAGGCTAGAAGATTCTCATTTAATTGAAACATACCAAACTCATTAAATACTCTAACCAGAAGCTCATTTAATTGAAAAGAAAAAGGAATCAATATGTAAAAAATTTAACCTGTTCGAGCTTTAATTATTCATTTTCAAGTTGAAAGGAAGAAGACAGGAAACTTTGGATTACGTATGCAATTAGTTGCCCTATATATACCCAAACTTTGAGAATTCCGAATGTAAAGAAACATATATATGCTAGAGCAGCTTAATTTCTAACCCAATGGCTCATGGCTTCCTTCTCATACTTTTATTCTCTCACATCATCTCTTCAAGTGTTCATGCATGTAACCAAACTGAGCGCGCCTCTCTTCTGTCCTTCTCCTCCACCCTATCTTCTTGTCCTTTAAATTGGACTTCAGTTAACTGTTGTAGTTGGAAAGGCATCACTTGTAATCAAGATGGTTTGGTCACCCATTTGCTCTTATCCTCCAAGGGTTTCAAAGGAGCTATTTTCCCCTCATCATCATTACTTGGAAATCTCACACACCTCATCCAATTGAATCTCTCTCACAATTCACTTTCTGGATCACTTGAAACTGAATTCTTTTTGCCCTTGACTCGTCTTGAGATCCTAGATTTGAGCTTTAATCTTCTTTCTGGAAAGTTACCATTTTCTATGCCATCCCACAATATCCAGAAGTTGGATTTGTCAAGCAATCACTTCCATGGTGCAGTTTCAACATTATTCTTTCAACATGCTCGGAATTTAACTAGTTTCAATGTCAACAACAATACCTTCTCAGGTTTGATCCCATCCTCTATATGTCCTCATTCGTCTCCCTTGATTAGGCTGTTGGATTTTTCCTTCAATGCATTCAGTGGCAACATTTCTCCTGGACTCGGGGAGTGTTCAAAACTACAAATTTTTCGTGCTGGTTACAATGACCTCTCAGGGTTACTTCCGAAAGATATCTACAATGCCACCAAACTCGAAGAAATTGCATTCGCTTCCAATTCACTCCATGGAGCCATAAGTGAGAAAATTTTCAACCTCACAAACCTCGCAATCCTTGACCTTTCTTTTAACCAAATGAGTGGCATACTCCCTCTCCATTTTGGAAAGCTCTCCAAATTGAAACTCTTGGCTCTTGGTTTTAACCATTTCGAAGGTTCTTTGCCCCCATCGTTGATGAATTGCACGAACCTTGTAGAAATACATATGGCAACCAACAACTTGGAAGGAGATATCTCCATGGTCAATTTCTCGAAACTTAGTCAGCTTAGTAAACTTGACCTAGTTCGAAACCACTTTACTGGCACATTTCCAACAAGCCTTTATTCATGCCACTCCCTAAAAGCTATTCGTTTGAGTAATAATGGTACAGAGGGACAAATCCAACCTGAAATTATTTCGTTGAAATCTTTGTCCTTTCTCTCACTTGGTGGCTTAACCAACATCACTGGGGCGATGAAGATATTAATGCATTGCAAAAGTCTTCAAGTACTCATCATTTCGTATTCATTCAAAGGCGAGGAAATGCCAGTTGATGAAGGCATGGTTGATTTCGGTGGGTTCCAAAATCTTCGATCGTTGACCTTTTATTATTGTAAGTTCAGTGGTCAAATGCCTTTATGGTTATCAAAACTCAAGAATGTAGAGATCTTGATTTTGGAAGGTTGTAGACTTACAGGGCCAATTCCTAGATCGTTGGGGACGCTTCCCAAACTCTTCTTCTTGTACTTGGTAGACAACCAAATTTCTGGTGAATTTCCAAAAGAACTTTGTGGACTACCAAGGTTGGTACATGAACCAACCACAGATCAAGTAGAAGATTATATTGAGCTACCTATCTACACTGATGCAGGCCTAACTTACCCGCGAAGATTGTCCAACTGGCCACCAACAATATCCGTATCTTTCAATCACATTCATGGTAGAATACCTACTGAGATCGGCCAAATGCACCTTCTCCACAACTTGGGTCTTGCTGGCAACTACTTTTCCGGCAACATTCCAGAACAAATATCCAACCTAAAAAATCTAGAGAATTTGAGCCTCTCTATGAATCATTTGTCTGGAAACATCCCGTTGTCATTGGCAAACCTTAATTTCTTAAAATATTTCAATGTCTCGTACAATAATCTCGAAGGACCAATCCCAACAAGCACTCAGCTCCAAAGTTTCAATGCTTCTGCGTTTGAGGGGAATTCAGAATTGTGTGGCTCTCCACTTCATAATGAGTGCCTACCAATTAAGGGCATTGATGCAGATAACAAGAACAACCAAGGTGTGGATAATGAGCATGATTTTCCATGGTTGTATATATTCATTGCACTAGGTTTTATCGTAGGGTTTTGGGGGAGTGTGTGGTTCTTTAATTGTTAAGAAGACATGGAGATATGCGTATTTTAAATTCTTTGACAATGTATAAGATAGGCTCTATTTTATTATTTCAGTGCGTATGACAATGATGAAAAGAAGGCTTAGAGGAGACTAAATTGTACTTTTTTTATCGGTTTTGTTTTCATACCGAAGATACCTTTTGCTTTAGGTCTATGTCCCCTTTTTTTTCTTGTATTTTCCTTTGTAAGAAGCGTAAGGTTTATGTCCCCCTTAATTTCTTATATTTTATTTTATTTTGTTTTTCTTGTTTTATGAGGGATAATGTTTATTTCCCTTACTAATTGCAAGGCTAGAAAAAATTCCCAAAAATTCCGAACAAAACCAAAAAAGAACAGAGCATTGAAAAGAACTAATGCCTTTCCTGTTAGGATCAGACCTCGTAATTTTAGCGAATTTGCCCTAGATGAAGACAACCACATTGAAAATAACTAATGCCCTTCCTGTTAGGTAATTGAAGAAAAGAACAGAGCACTGAAAGGACCAGACCTCGTAATTTTAACGAATTTGCCCTAGATGAAGACAACCACATTGAAAAGAACTAATGCCTTTCCTGTTAGGTAATTGAAAAAAAAGAACAGAGTATTGAATTTTGGGAAAAGTATAGCTAAAATAGAGTGACGTCTAAAGATGGTTATGTAGAAAAGTCAACAAAATTGAAGTGTTGTATACAGAAAATGCTAAACATGGCTTAAGTACAAAGAAATTTGAAATAGATGATACATATCCTCGATAATATTGATGAATTTGAACGCAAAGGTAAAAGTTAAAAATGGAATAGCTTGAATTGGATGACAGGAGCCCCGAAGTTTCAGTTAAAATCATCTCCAATTCTTTTGACCGTGATAATGAATGACCTGAGAAAGAATTTGTAAATTAATTTTTTTTATAAATAAAATAAAAATCTAACTTGAAAATATGTAAATAGTAAAATATAATGTGTAAAAAGGTCGACTTTGATTAAAAACTAAAATTCAACAAATTTTCCGTGATAGAAAATTCGTGACTAGGGATTGAAAATTCGTGACTCGCGATCTGACGAACCCACCACTGCACTATAACCCGCGAGGTTCATCTGCAACCAAACAGAAATTTTTTTTTTTTTTTTTTTTTGGATTTAAAGTTTGGTGCTGTTTTTTTGCTGGTGGGAGAAATCTGGTTCCAAATCAGCAAGAGTTCTAGGGATCGTGAAGGTTGTGCATAGTAAATTTTCCTCACTTTGTTCGAATTCCAAGTCTTATTCTCTCTAATTTTCCCTACTCTTTTCGAATTCTAAGTCTTATTTTCTGTTATTCTCTATAATTTTTTGCTGTGCATAATGTACCAATCCAAAGGTGCTTTGGTATTGTATCATTCCGGATATAGATCAACGCCGCCGCTGTGAGAAACACTAGGAACCGAAAATCGCAAGGAATTTATATTTCATGAGTAAACTGCCAATTGCCCTTTAATGTTCACCTAACTTTCGATTTACCCATTAATCTTTCAAATTGGAAAATCAACGACTTAAACTAAGTTTTCTATAGATTTCATCCAAATTAACGTTAACTCTTATCATGTGCACACCACATGACTCTCATTTGAGAACAAAAACGTCACTTCACTATACCTCTAGACACAAAAACTATATAATTACATAGATTTGCACAGGTCAACATTTTAGAAATTTAGTATTTTCAATTATTTAAAAAAAACGAAGTGACATAAGTACCCTCCTATGTTATGAACATGTTTTCATTTAATAGAAATTTGGATGGAATGAATGAAAAACTAACGGCAGGGGGAAAATTGCTAAAAAAAAATTAGTTTAAGTCTTTGATTTTCCAATTTAAAAGTTCAGGGGTAAATGGAAAGTTGGGTAAAAGTTCAAGGGGAGATCAGCAGTTTACCCTTGATTTAATTTTTGTGCGAAAAAAATTATGGGAGCTTCCAATCTCATATAAATTTGAATCAGATGGAATTATAAAGATTAAGGAATGCATAAATTTTTCTTCATTTTTTTGGTGTATGGGGAATTCTATTCGCATTTACTTTACTACCAGACAAGTTTCATGATTTGCTAACCTGCGCAATCGAAGATGACAAACTCCCATTCTCTCTAATTTTTTACAGAGCAATCGAAGATGCAAAACTGGTAATTGAATTTCAGGACAAGAAAAAATAAAAGCAAAGGATTTTACACCCACTGTTCTAAATGTTACGCAGTTGAGTCATATTTTATGCCGTAAGAATACTTTTGTTTGGAATAAAACATTGATATGTTTTACACAGTCTGTGTTTTTTTTGGAATTGGTTGAGTGGAGATGTGCATTTTCTAGATTCATCTTGGACGAAAATGCACCTGCAAAACAATTAACACCTAAGATCAAGGCCAAGAGCCTCACGCGCTCACGATGAATGGGGGGTTTTGGCCGAAGAGTCTTCGATGCCAAAGTTAGAATTTGAGAGAGAAAGTGTTTAAATAATTTTAGGAGGAGAATGAACTTAGATTTTTGGAGGAATGAAGAGCTATATTTAGGAGTGTGGCCGGCCCTATTTGGAGAAATAGGGACAGGCCACTTGTGGTAGAAATTTGGCCTTAATTACAAGATATTATGTCAAATAATATCTTGTAATTATTTTGGTAATTAATCAATTAATTTGGCAATTAATCCCAATTTGAAAAGAATAATTGGGAGTTACCTTGTGGGGAGGATTTGAGAAGGAGTGATAAGAGGGTTTTAAAAGAATACCATTTTGATCACCTTTGACCTCGATTGAGCTGTTATCGTCTGTTGCATGCGCATGAGAATCCCGGTATGCCTTAAGGGTAATTTTGTCTATTCACCCAAAAGTCCATATGTCGCCTCTATATTTTTCTTGATTATTTTCGGCTTCACACCTATAATTGAAAATGCATGATGGAATCAGAACCCATAGTAGGGGGCGGTCAATTTTTCTAGTATTGTCTAGTTTGAAAAGAAAAGTCCACTCACTAATACGTCATCGGGTCGTAAGTAGTTGTGCCCTACTGCTCTCTGAATTCGTCGGGGTAAGTCTCTCCTATTTAGAAAACCATTATACAGGTCTGTACAGCGAGAGGTTACTATATTCCAAAAACCAAGGTTTTAGAAAATTTTTATTTTTGCCTAGTCACACCTTTTTCTTTTGTAGCCCTCCAGAAGTTAGTAGTTGTACTCTGGTGGAGACAAGGATCACTTGCAGTTTATGATGTTCACTTTCGAAAATGTAGGAAGATGTTTATGTTATTTTTGTATAAATATTCTTTACATTTATGCACTTCCAACAATGCTCTAACACTGCATGCATTGTAATAAGAGTGTATCCCACATTGCGCAGTCTTAGTTTAATTTATTTTGATATGAAAAAAAAAGAGTTACACTTAGTTAGGGGGTGGTTTGGTATGGGATCCCAAACCAAAAATGGGATCCATAAACTCAAACTGAAAAGTTTCGGAATGGGACTTTGAAAACCAATCCCAAACCAAAATTTCGGTATTCCCCAATTTTCAAAACTACAAATTTTCCGTGCTGGTAACAATAACCTCTCCCGAAAGATATCTATAATGCCACCAAACTCAAAGAAATTGCATTCCCTTCCAATTCACTCCATGGTGCCATAAGTGAGAAAATTTTCAACCTCACCAACCTAGCAATCCTTGACCTCTCCATTTTGGAAGGCTTTCCAAATTGAAACACTTGGCTCTTCATTACAACCATTTTGAAGGTTCTTTGCCCCCATCGTTGATGAATTGCACGAACCTTGTAGAAATTCATATCACAGCCAACAACTTGGAAGGAGATATCTGCATGGTCAATTTCTCGAAACTTAGTCACCTCAGTAAACTTGACCTACATTAAAACCACTTTACTGTTACATTTCCAACAAGCATTTATTCATGCCAATTCCTAAAAGCTATTAATTTTGCTTCAAATAATATGGAGGGACAAATACATCCTGATATTCTTTCATTGAAATCTGTATCCCTTCTCTCGCTTGGTGGCTTAACCAACATCACTCTCTCAATCACATTCATGGCAGAATACCTAGTGAGATCGGCCAAATACACCTTGTCCACAACTTGGATCTTAGTGGCTACAACTTTTCCGGCAACATTCCAGAACAAATATCCAACCTAAAAAATCTAGAGAATTTGCATCTTTCCATGAATCATTTATCTGGAAACTTCCCATTGTCATTCGCAAGCCTTAATTTCTTAAAATATTTCAATGTCTCGTACAATAATCTTGAAGGACCAATCCCAACAAGCACTTAGCTCCAAGGTGCTTCTGGATTTGAGGGGAATACAAAACTGTGTGGCGCTCCACTTCTGAATGAGTGTTACCAATAAGGGCATTGATGCAGATAGTAAGAACAACCAAGGTGTGGACAATGAGCATGAATTTCCATGGTTGTATATTTTCACCGCACTAGGTTTCATTGTAGGATTTTGGGGAGTGTTTGGTTCTTTAATTGTTAAGAAGACATGAAGATATGCATATTTTAAATTGTTAGACAATGTACAACATAGGCTCTATGTGATGAGTACAGTGTGTATGACCATGATGAAAGAAGGCTTCAAGGAAACTAGATTGTACTTTTCATTGTACATCTTCGGTTTTCTTTTCATACCGAAGACTACAAGAATATGTATACTTCTGATGTTCTCTATGTAAAACTTATTACTAATGGCACTTGTAAGGGCGATTCTGTCAAGGGTGTGTGCTTGGGGCGTTTATCTATGTTTTGAATATCCCTAGTTTTGTGTATGTTGAAATATTATGTCCTTCAAGACCACCAGATGGCTTAGAGAATGGGTATTGAAGCGTGATGGCATGACATAGTCATTCTCTACAAATATTTGCTCCAAAAATAAGAGTCTGAAGAGAGAATTATATAGCACGGTATGGAAGACTACATGAATTTAGCAGAATAAGTTGTTCAATTAAATATATTAATCTGGTTAGGTTGAAGATTTTCTTATCTTTTATGATTTTTCTTCTTATGTTCATATTTTGAAAGTTGAAATATTACAATTTTGAATGTCTACTTCGAGTATGTCGAGTCATATTCTTTCTCAACATGCTTTCCTGTGTGTGGGGAAAGTTCTTCCTTAGGTTGTTGCTTTGTTGGCACTTATTTTGAACTTATTTTAGATATTTTTTGTTTAATTCAAGCTTTTAAGTTAGGTAGGACTAGCCCATGCAGCTGTGCTTGGCACGGCAGGTCGTGTAGGGTCTTTGGTTTCAACATGGCCTTGGAACGGGCCAATATGAGCTTTTTAAGTGTTACAGATATTAGGTATTATTGATCAGTTTTTTTGGGTTTATTTTAGTATTTTATAATTCATTATGAGGTAAATTTTTAGTTTTAATTGGGTTGTCTTGCCCTGATAATAAAGAAGAAACATATGACAAGTTCATCAATAATCATTTTTTGTTTTATTGAAATTTAAATATAATTTTGATATTAATAGAAAACAAATATAGAATTGCATCACTATACCGTATATTAGTATCTTACTGCTTTGGATTGGCAGGGTCTGTCCATTTACACCGCTGGGTGGTGGTAGTGGTGGCTTGCTGATGGCTTTCTTCTATAAAATGTCCGGCCTTATGCTTTGTTTATTGTATATTTAAAATATTATACAATTCCAATGTAATCTAACATGATTCGACCAGATATGGATTGTTTCAAAGAAAAGGGTACATTTGATCGGGAGAAATACCGATGAACGATTTGACAAGGTAAATTCATCCTTTGCTCAATAACAAAAGAAAATTTCAAGTACCATTTATTTCTGTTAGACATATATTGGATATTGAAAATGTCATACAACTAGAAACACATGGCTTCTGATAACGTTTAATAGTTAACCACTTTTTCTTTTGCCCATTCTGTCCTGCTTATTCACACGTTTGCTTTTCTCCTGCAGTTAGGTTTATCGCAAATACATGCTAACCGTTACCATTCCCAGGCTGACGCAGTAAGATCATTTGCGTATTTTAGAATGAATGGTAAGTTGGGTTTTTTTTGGCTGCTTTACCAATTTATGCTCATCTTTTTAACAAAAGGAACGAAGTTACTCCAATTTTCAGCCCTAAAGATCTTACCAGTAAGTTTATTGAACTACCTAGAGGAGCGGCCTCACTGCCTTATACTTTTTTGTCAAGGGCATGTGTAGAAGTTTGTAACTTCCTGATATGTTGACTGAAATAACTTTGTGTTCCCATGACAGGCGTTCTTGAGCTGGAAGTGTAAATTTTTGAAATGGATTTGGTTGACCATAGAAACTGAATGCTTTACTACCAAATATGGGAAGAATAATTGGAATTGCAATTTTGGTACTACTGTTCTCATTGCATTGACAAATCCAGGTACGACATTTCAATTTTAGGAATATCGTCATATTCTCATATCCGTCACTAAGAAAATAATGTAGTCTTTGCAGATTGAAAACAACAATAAGAAAATGGATCCGAAAATATAGCGAACAAAAAGAACTAAGAGTTCACTCCTCCACAGTCCTTCAAGTACTTAGTCTTGATTTTGGTGAGTGTGATTGCAGCATCTTTCATGTTAATCCTCTCTCCCGGCAATGCTGCAGAGCAAGCTAAAGCTAATCTCATAACAGATGATAAGCAATCCCTCCTACTCACGAAATCACCATCTTCCTCCACCCCAAGTATATCGGCATCCACAACTTCACCTATTGCAGCATCTGGAAATAATGAATCTGCAATCCATTGCTTTAAATCCATTTCCCCAACAAACATCTCGTCTGTTGGCTTCCTTTTTGTGAATGTCTCCATGAGTACAATACCAAAACTATACACATCCCCTCCTGTCGAAACGCTTCCTTCCATCCCAAACTCTGCAAAATTTGTATGTGAATTTAGTTATATATGATAAAAAGAAAATTGTAACTCCTAATAAGACCAACATATACAAAATTGAGAAAATACATCACCTGGAGCCATATATCCAACTGTGGCTAGGGTCATGGTTTCTGTCATCGAATCTCCACCACTGATAAGTCTTGCAATGCCAAAATCAGCAACATGTGCAACCATATCATCATCTAGTAGTATATTGCTTGGTTTCACATCACAATGAACGATAGGTATCGAGTAACCATGATGAAGATATTCTAGTGCCAATGCAACATCTTTCATTATGTCTAACCTCTGCAGGATAGTCATGGAGTGGTTTGGAGAATACAACCACTTTTCGAGGCTTCCATTAGGCATCAATTGAAGTATCAAGGCTTTGAAATCAAGTTGATCGCAGCAACTTATGATTTTAATAAGATTCCGGTGACGGATATTGCTTAGCATTTCACATTCCTTATCAAAACTCTTGAATGACCCGTCTAGCTGTAAATTGAAAACTTTGACGGCGATATCTATCCCGTCTGAAAGTGTTCCTCTATATACTAAGCCAAAACCCCCTGTGCCTAGTAAGTTACTCTCATGAAATCCATTTGTTGCCTTTACAAGTTCTAGGCGCGAAACTCTTCTCCAAAGAACTTGATGTAGCGAGGCAATTTCTCTAACAGCTTCGACATTCCTTTTCTTGCATAGTATCAGAATCAATGCAGCGGCTGCTAGGAGTATTACTGATATGACCCCTGAAATGATATATTTAGCTTTCCTCCAATTTGGCTTAACTTTTGTTCTATTTTTGCACAGTGGAACATGGAGTCGGGAAGCACCGCAGAGTGCACTGTTTGATACAAATGAATCAGCAGAGAGGTTTCTGAAAGGCCCGCCGGTTGGAATTTCTCCTTGGAGTTTGTTGAAAGACAAATTCAGATGCTTGAGATACAAGAGTGCTTCCAATGACTTTGGGATCACTCCAGATAGATTGTTTTTGGACAAATCCAAGGATTCTAGGCTTAGCATGGTTTCAAATGAACTAGGGATAGGGCCTTCAAGTTTATTGTTTTCCAAGGAGAAATTAATCATGTTCTGAAGACCTCCAAGGCTACGGGGAATGTTTCCCGAGAAACGGTTATTGGATAAATCCATATCCACCACATCTTTCAACTTTCCGATGTCTTCTGAGAGTGGTCCAACTAGAGAATTGGATGACAAGTTTAGGTGCAATATATACTTGAGTTCCCACAAGGAAGATGGTATTTTAGAAGTTAACAAATTGGAACCTAATGATAGACTTCTTAGAGCTACTGACAAAGTACCCAAGCAGGAAGGAATAGAACCAGAAAGCTGATTACCATCCAAACGTAACTCGGCTAGGTTGTTTAGTTGACAGAGTTCATACGGGATATGTCCTCGTAGTTCGTTATCATTCAAATACAAAACTTGGAGATTTTGTAGCCTTGGTATTGGAGTTGGAATTGCTCCGCTCAATTGATTGTTTCCCAAGTCTAATGCTATCAAGCTGCTCAAGTTGGCAATATCAACGGGAATGTTACCCCTGATGTTGGAAATGCTTAAATCAATAGCTATGAGTGACGTAGAGATGTTCCCACGAGAAGCTGGAATCGTGGTGTTTAGTGGATTATCTGACAAGTATAATCCTGTCAAATTTCTAAGATTAAACAAGCAAGAGAGAGTGCTTGCTGCTTGTGGAGTAGAAGCATCAATCGTCAAATTATTCGAGTACAAGTTAAGGTACTCAAGGTTTTCCAAGGAACAGAGTGTGATAGGAAGAAACCCGGTAAATGAGTTTATACTCATGTCTAGCTCCCTGAGCTTGGAAGCATTGGAGAGGTTAGGGAGTAGTCCGGCCGCGAGGTTAGTTTTGGCTACAAGAAGGATTTCTAGGTTTGGAATGTTAAGACCTATGTTTGCTGGGAGGCCACCTGATAGCTGATTAGAAGAAAGCGATATCACTCTTATCGCGGAGTTATTGAAGAGTTTGAATGGGATGACGCCATTGAGATTATTAATCCCTAGTGACAAAATCTCTAAATGTGGAAGATCGCCAATCTCATCTGGTATTATACCTGTCACAATTTCAGCACATTTGTATTAACTTTGTAACTTCAGTTTAACTAAACTAAAAACAAAATGATTGTAAAACGCCCCCAAATTAATTACCTTCTAAATTATTTTCTTCAAGACGAATCGTGGTTAAGTAGGTCAAATTGCCAAGACTTTTGGGTATGCTTCCACCGAAATTGTTATCCGCTAACGCGATATCACGAAGCTCTTTGCATTGCCACAATTTGGAGGGAATCAGACCGTCAAACTGGTTTTGAGCCAAATTAATTTCTTGAATACTCGAAAGATGATCACATATATTGTCCGGAAGACTGCCACTCATGTGGTTCCCGAATAGAGTGAAATTAGTCAAAGAAGATATGTTGAGGACAGGCACAAAAGCAGAGCGTTTTAGGGCATTGTTCTGCACAAATAACACCTCCAGCTGACCTAAACTGCCTATCTCGTTCGGAAGTTCTATAAAATCAATCCGTGTATATTGTTAAAATCATGTATACATATATAGGAGCAGCTTCTTAGTGGGAATCCAGTTGTACCGTAGCAAAAGTGGGATCATTCTAAGGACCATGGACTCACTATATAGGACCTCTTTTTTGCTCTAGAGTACGAGGGTCTTACATGGTAAATATACGATCCTACGATAGTCCTCTCATCTCATGTTTTGCTGAAGTTGAACAGGATCCCAGCTAAGAAGGGGCTTGTATATATATGTATGTATGTAACATAGCCTAAGTCATACAGTATACCTTCGAACTTGTTGTCGTCAAGGTATATGCTCTTCACCATTGTTAAGTTGCCTATTTCTCTGGGTATGCTACCTGTTAATTATGTGCATGCATTCCAACAAAAAAGAAGGGAAAAAAAAAGAAGAGACGATTGTTATACATCTTATATATAGATGTTAAAATGAAACAAAGACGTTAAAATGTAATCATGAAGCAAGCAACATTAATTTATATTCCTAGGTGGTTGGTAATGGTGGTACGTACGTACCTGATAGTTGGTTCCTGCTCAGATTAATGCTTTCGAGTGCAGATAAGTTGAAGATAGTAGCGGGTATGAAACCAGAGAAGCCATTACGGGCCAATCTGAAGGTTTGAAGTTTAGGGAAGGACCCAAACCACGAAGGAATGGTTCCCATAAAGTTGTTGTTTTGAAAGTTAATCGCCTTCAACCGGCGCAAACGAGACAGTTCTTGGGGTAGGGGACCATGAAAACTATTATTCTTAAGGCCCAACTCAACGAGAAATGAGAGGTTGCCTAGATGCGGAGGAATAACCCCGGCAAGGCCCATGCACGAGAGATTTAAGGTCGTGACTCTGTGGTGGCGAGCACCGCAGGTAACGCCAACCCAGTTGCAAATGTCGGAATTGGAGGCAGAGGACCAGTTGGTGGTCAAGATGTTTTGAGGGTCAGTAGTGATGTGAGCTTTGAGAGCAAGAAGTGCAAACTGATCTGTGCTGAAATTGGTATGAGCTATTGCTAATGCACCTGCAGTAAAGTAATTAGCCATAATCATCATATAAATATAACACAAGTAGTGTATCATCGACAACATTCTCGACAGTAGGAAACGACTTCTCTCCATACACAGTATATATGTACTCTCCTTAATTGTAGTAGTTTTCGTCTTTCGGTTTTAATTTGATGAAAAACTTGAACTCATTACATTCACATAAATAGGAAAACAAGATGGTGTTACCAAGACTTGTGCACGACTTAGGCTTGCCCGGCTTCTACGTCGAGACTTGCATTGCCCGGCTTCTACTTCGAAGTGAGGAGACTTAGACTTTGAACGAAGAGCGAACATCATGATGACCAAACATCATCATTGAAATTTAACAATATTGGTAATTTGTGCTGCACAGCTGGAGATGCCCAAATGTGGAATTGTAGTGGAATTGTAGTCTTCAGTTCACACTCGATCAAAACAAACAATATAGAATTGTGATCTCTACAATGCATTAAAAAAAAAGTATGTTAAAATTTCTTGCTTTCTTGATAATTAAGTATCCATTTGATAACTATTTCGTTTTAGTTTTCATTTTTAGCGCTTATTTTTTTGAAAACTGAAAATTTGTTTTGTAACTATTTTTAATTTTTTTTAAATGAAAATTGAAAAATAAAGGCTAAACATTGAAAACTCAAGAAAGTAGTTACCAAAGAAGTTTACAATTTTCAATTTTAATAAAAAGTGAAAAAATGAAAAATGAAAATGAAATGGATATCAAATGGCGTGTAATTAAACTGTCACTGAAATTCATTGTCTCAAATCAATGTGAGTATTCCATTATAATATTTTTCCATTTCAGTCAAGCTCAGCACGAACAACGAACCAGAAAGGTACAAGCTTGAAGCTTGAATCCCAATTTATTCATTTACTTGTTCGTCTTCTTCTTCTTCTTCTTCTTTTATTCTTTTTTATTTTTAACTTTTTAATTATATAAAACTAAAAATTGTTTTCTATTATCTAAATATTTTTAAATTCACATAGTAATGTTTAATGAATCAGGATCCTCTCCTGAGCTTAGGAGGCTGAGCCTCTTGAGCAAAGCGCACAGACCGTTGATTTTTTATTCAACGGCTACAAACAAGGGGCCCCTCTAAAAGTTATAATAATTGTAGTCGTTGGATAAAAAATCAATGGGTCGTGTGCTTTGCTCAAGAGGATCAGCCTCCTAAGCTTAGGAGAGAATCCTGATCCATATTTAATTAGATTTGTAGGACCCAGTTATTTGCCACATCAACATATAACAGATTTTTTAACGGAATTGTGACGGAATGACCACATTGATTTGAGACACCCAATTTCAGGTACTATATTGATCGATTTTCAATTTCAAGGATCATCTTGGTGGGATAGGTCAATTTCAGGGATTATTTATGATAAAAACCCTTAGTATAAACATGTAGCCACTAGCACTATGGTCTAATGACATTCCTCTCCACTTATAGACAAGAAAGCTTAAGTTCGACTCACTTGATGACAAATCAAGACATGAAGATTCTGAAATCCATGAAAATCAACCATGCCATCATCAGTTGGCATCGCCTCAGCGTCGAATCGCTAAGGATAAGTGTCTAAAGACTTTTGCATTGCATTAATATCTTCATTGCCCCTATAACATTGGTCAACCGTATATGAACAAGCGAGATGAAGGACAAGGATTTCAATGAAAGAATATGAGGTTGTATTTGTCCTCCTAGATAAGGATTACCACCCAACCGAATTGCTTTCAGGGACCTACATGAGTAGAGGCTTATCGGCAAGGTATCAGTGAAGTTATTCCCATATAGGTCTAGTTTACTAAGGTGTCTGAGTTTGGACAAATTAGGCTTGGTGAGATCTCCTTCCAAGTAGTTGAATCGAAAGTGTAGTTCTATGAGGTTTGTGCAAATCATCAAAGATGGGAGAAAATTACCTTGTAAGCTGTTGAAATCAAGATTCATGAATTTCAACTTAGAGAGCTTCCCGAAATTGAGAGGGAGTACACCACTCAGATGATTAAAGTAGAAGGCAAGGATTGTGAGGTTGGCAATTCTTTCATCAATGGCTCTATTTAGTGAATTGAGAGGTAATGCAAGTTCCTCAAGTTTGGTAGCTTTATAGATATCATTTGGAAGTGATCCTAACAAATTATTGTGACCGGCACGAAGAATCTGAAGTTTTGAACACCTCCCGAGCCTTGAGAAATGTTGCCACTAAATTCATTAGAGGAAAAATCGAATACTCTTATGGAAGGATGGAAGGAGACCATTGGAGACAAATAGATGATGGGATATGCCCAGAGAATGTGTTGTTGCTGACATTGAAACTAGTCAAATTCCAAGCTTGATGGAAGAAAGAAGATGGTAATGCACCCTGGAAGTGATTGCTTGAGAAATCTACTGTTTGAATATTTTTTGGTGGTAGTGAAAACGGAATCTCTTCGGAAAGAAGGTTATAGCTCAAATCAAGAATCTCGAGGCGTTTCAAGGACAAGAAGAATTTCGTTTCAACTGTTCCATAAAGTGAATTGTGTGAAAGGTTCAAGTGGGTGAGATGTGTGAGATTTCCAAGTAATGAGACAAACACACATCCTTTGAGCCTTTTGGAGGACAAGATCAAATGGGTGAACCAACCTTCATGATTGCAAGTGATGCCGCTCCAATGACAACAATCAACAGAACTACTCAAATTTACGGGAGGAGAAGATAGAATGCGGGCTAAGGCCATGAGAGAGGTGCGTTCAGCTTGGTTGCATGCATGAATATTTGTTGTAGATATAATACAATAGAATAAGAAACGGAGGAAGCCATAAGCCATTTTTTTAACTTGGATATTGCTTACAATAACATATCTGCATATATATATATATATATATATATATATATAGTGGCAAACTGCCAAACTGAGAAAATTGGATGCGTCAAAGAGATAGAGATCCAATTGGGAAAACTTCACTCCACTTTGAGATAGTGCTCCGTCCACATTGATTTGCAATGGGAAAACCAATGAAGAGTTAGCACTAAATGGTTGTTCATAATTGCAGC
Source organism: Malus sylvestris (assembly GCF_916048215.2). NCBI lineage: Eukaryota > Viridiplantae > Streptophyta > Magnoliopsida > Rosales > Rosaceae > Malus > Malus sylvestris. The sequence continues at coordinate 29,600,209 of NC_062262.1, forward strand.
ATACTTTTCCACTCCAAAATTATATATATACTAAAAGAGAAAATGAACTGAAATACTGTTCATAAGAACAGTGTTCTACCGAATTTGCCCTCCCATGTTTACTCTAATCTCGGTTTTACCCTTTTGTACACGTGTTGATCTGCTCAGGGTTTCTATATGCTTCCAATTGCTTCCAATTGCTTCCATCTGCTTCATCTCTCCTCAAATGAAAAAAAAAACACCTGCTTCGACTACATCTTCTGGAATATTTCTTCAGCGTCGAAGGCTTTCCTTCGACTACATCTTCTGGACAATTCCTTCAGTTTCTACCCCTCTATCTCGCTTTATCTCACACAAATCTCCACTTTGCTGAAAAACCACCCAACCAGTAGACGTTTTCGGTTTGATTCAAAGAAAAAATCTACCCAGAAAGGATAGCGTTTTGTTGGTGAGTTATTCGGATCCTACATCTGGGGTTTTCTTTTGTTCAAATATGGGGTTCTGTGATTTTGGATTTAGGAATGGGTTTTATGTTGAAATTTCCTTTTTGTGATTTTGGATTTAGAAATGGATTTTCATTTGAATTTTTTTATTTTTTTGTGACTTTGTGGGACGTGCTGGAGGGAATTGGGTTGTCGATGAGATCTAAGGGCGGAGATCGGGATGAGAAATATTAAGAGGTTTGGTTTCATCTTCTACTCTCTCTCAACAACCGTCAAGCCCCATTACCTTTCAGGTTCATCTTCTACTCTCTCTCCTCTACTCTTAGATGGCTCTCGAGGTCGCTGTCAAGGCTGCCTTCGGTGCACCTCATCTTCTCGGCGACTGTACGTTCACATTTCTCTCTGTTTCCCTCAATTTCCGTTCTGGGGTTTGATCAAATTTTGCTATTTTGGTAAAATTTTCCATCTTTCGTTTCTGACAGGCCCTTTCAGCCAAAGGGTTCTTCTAACCTTGGAGGAGAAGAAGGTGCCCTACAAATTGCACTTAATCAATCTCAGCGACAAACCCAGTGGTATTTGACTTTGTTTTGAAATTTTTATCCCAAAAATACATGCAAGCATAGATGGAAATATGTGATTTTTCAACTTATAATGGATTTTGATGTGTTTTTTTGGAGTGTCTGAGGAATTGGGTTTGGGGTTTTTGTTGGTGATTTGTAGGTTTACGGAAGTGAATCCAGAGGGGAAGGTGCCTGTGGTGAAGTTTGATGACAAATGGGTGGCGGATTTTGATGTCATTGTTGGGATCATTGAGGAAAAGTACCCTGAACCTTCTCTCAAAATTCCTCCTAAATTTGCTTCTGTGGATGATCTCTCTCTCTCTCTCTCTCTCTCTCTCTCTCTCTCTCTCTCTCTCTCTCTCTTTCTCATATTGTTGTTTGGAGCCCGTTTGGAAAACTGGTTCTCTAGGAAACACTTTTGCTAGAAGTGCTTTTATTATGAACAAGTTTATATTTTTATTAAAAACAACCTGAGAAACACTTGGAAGTGCTTCCCGAAGTTCTCCATAACCCAGAAGCACGCTCAAGTTAAAAAATTTTGATTTTTTCATTTGAGCCTTTTCTGTAAGAATATTTTTTTAATACTGTGAAAGTTGTGTTTTCTATAGTGTGAAAGTTGAATATGTGGGAATTTTTTAAATAAAAAAAATTATGGTGTCTTTGCTGTGCTAGGTGATGACATTTGTAAAATAGTTGTAGTTTTCTGAGAACGTTGCGATTTTTAGTAATATTTTCTCAATTGAAAGACTGGAAAATGATTGAAATAATGTTCTCTTCTTTTCTTTTTTTTCAAACTTCTCTCAACTTTTTTGTCTAATATTATTTATTTCATTTTTTTGTGACTTACTGCAGAAGGTTAGGCATGGAGTGTCTGCCCCAAGCTGTACCAAAAGAGGTACTGAGAAATTGAGCTTCTGTTTCTCTCTCACTTTTTATTTGGTTACTGATTAATAAACATGTGCAGATCTAAATATAACTATAGCTATCTATATATACATATGCTGGATTTGTTTAATTTTATCAAGTTTTGTACTGAGGTAAAACTCAGTTTTAAATGCTGATTAGTATGTGTGTAAATAGAATTGTGAGTATGTATATATGTAGTAGTAGAATTAGAAACATTGTTGTAATTACGTGTAACTAGAGTTGTAAACCCGCGGCATCGCGCGGGCTTTTTTGCTTCTTGTTTGACTTTATATGCAATTTTACCAAACTTCATGAATCATTGCATATAACACTCAAACTATGCTCCTAGTGGCAAATATTCGCCATCAAATATTTCTAAACAAAAAAATTTCGTCGGGCCAAATAAGGTTTGGTCGCCTAATGTTTTGCTCGATGAAAATTCCTTGGGCAAAATTAGTAGGGCAAAGCTCGTCCCTCAAAAGCTTACCTGAGGAATTCAATATTCCATCGGGCAAATATTGAAAGAAAATACTTGATACACTAATCAAGATCTTGGTCACATGACAAGAGTGAAACGTATCGAGACACGAAGGGAGCGAAATGCAGATATGCTAGGATATATTCAACAAGTATCATTCTATTATCATGAGATCGACCTACTTGAGTAGAAAGTCCAACTAATTAGTACATAATTGGACGGAATGTATTACCTCGCTAACATTTTTACCTTAATATCTTTTAGCTTCTTAGAGGAAAATTGCAACTTCCTAGTGAAATAAAGGAATTGATAGCAAGAGACTATCCAGGGTGCATCAATGTAAGAATTGAAGCATACATGTTTTGAGCTTGGGTCATGCCACAAGTTATCTTAGGCATCTTCCAAAGGCAAGCCTAATAGGTGTGTAAGAGTTTTTCATAAGGTGAGTGAGTAAGAACAATCAATCACTTAAGGATGGATATGTGGACATACAAGTAAATGGACTGACATTGGTATTGGACTTAGTAATGTTTAAACCGGTATTGAACATAATGGAGGGAAAACCAAAGAACTCAATTTCGAAATAAGATGCAGTTACAACCTCTTAGACGCGGATAGAAACTGCTACCATGATAGGAGAAGCAATTAGAATCCTATAATTAAAGACATGTCTTGGCCTCTCTTCTCGGTTTTACTTGTTCATAAAGCTTGTCCTATTGAGAGCAGAACTATGTTGAAACTTAGAGAAGAGAAGGTCAGACTCTCCAGACATTTGTCATGCCTACATATGCAGATACGAACTGATATCATTTTGGGTAATTTCTTATTATATGTTCTGACTAATAGAGTGTGGTTTAATGGCTTTATTGTTTTTAATAATGCTCAATTATGGTTATGCATATTATGCTTTCATGTGGTATGAAAGCGGGCCAATAATAGCCTTAAACTCATTTACAGATCAAAATTGTATTGTTTGAATTCTGCTGCATTTGTTTTCAATAATTTATATGTTTTGGTTTATACAATGTGTTGCGAAACCAGATCTAGAAAGGAAATATGGTGTACAACCTGAAAATGAAAAAATGATTTTTTAAGATTTGGCTCATTTTCCTTTTCTTAGTTTGTAAATAGTGTAGTTTATACACATAAACAAGTAGATTTGTTTCCAAAGGAATCGCTTATGAAAATCAAAGTGTAGTTTATACACATAAACAAGTAGATCTGTTTCCAAAGAAATTTGTCTACTGGGTTCGTTATAAACTAATGTATAGTGAGTATCATTTGCTTTAAGGTTATATTAGTATTGAGAATGTGATTTGAGATTATACATGAACTTTGCCTTATTGATGATTATGTTTATTATGGTGGTCAAGTACTTGTGAGACAAATGTGTGTTGTATGGGTGTGGTACTCTTGAACTCCATATTGCTCAGTAGGTCTACTAATCCAATTATCCATAATATGTTACTAGCAATACCTATAATAGCTAGTTTGGATTTTATACATGCATTATTGATTGAGTTTTTTGTCTTCGCTTGAAAATTCTGAATAAATATGAACGACATTCATGTCCGTATGTGAAGGGATTTAATGGTTTTAATGATAGAAAGTTATGATTTTTGCATGGTTAAAGAAGTTTGGCCATCATAAAGTTAAAGATTGCTTGGTTTGGCCAAATGGTTCGGATAGGAAATAATAGACTTGTCATTTAATTGACCCATTATTGTTAATGGTCCATTTTATCATATTGTGAGAATAGTGAAGTTCAGGATGTTAACTTGTAAATTGTGTCTTATGACTTTACTCAAATTTTGTTGATGTTGTTTTGCAATGACGTTGGAGTTTTATACTAATATAATCCTCATTTCTACCAAGTTTCCTTATTACATTGATGATGATATATAAACTTTGAAACGTTGTCGATTAAAAGAAAAGGAATCGCTGAGGTTGAATGTCATGATTTCGGACTTGTTATTAAGATGACAATTTGCCCTTATTATTTGTTGTTTTGATATTGGTAAATTATCATTTTGCCAATTTATATATACAATTTGCTGTATAATTGAGGATGCTTTGTTGCTTTGAAAATTGCAAGTACATTGGTTTATGACTCTCAGCTTGTTCATGTCTTTGAAATCCTTATTTATTATTTTTTTATTAAGTTGACTTGTTGATCATATCTTGTTCAAGGAATTTTTAGAATTGGGTCTTCTAGTTTGATATCTTAATTACCAAGGTAATGGGATATTGATTCAAATGTTATGTTTGATAAGTTGTTTGGATATCTACTTAATATGGGTTTTTAATCGTACTGCAAATACAATTCCATCTTGCTTCTCTTTTGTAATGTTATCTCTGTATTGCACATGCTAGATAGACTATTAAGTTTTGATCTTTGTTTCCAAATTGATTAGTTTGATTTGATCATGACATGACAATGATTGAACATTATTGAAATGTTGTATGATTGAGGCAATTTATATATTACGAAAATTGGAATGAAGTTATTTTGCTTGAGATTGATGTTTTACGTCTATATTTTTGTAGAGAAATCAATAAAAGGATGACACAATTTAACGTGAAAAGGAAAACGAGAAATTGGTTATGTCACAGACTTTTCCTTGCAACACATCCTTTTTTTATGCTACTTTTGATCAACTTCGAAATTCGGTCATGTGTGTAGTACAGAATGGACTGTTTGCATTGAAATTTTTTTTTCGTATTTTTTCGATATGAAATAGAATTATGGTAAAATGTTAAACATGAAACTATGTTGATGGAATGTTGCAGATTTATGCATCATATCCTGTTTGTGATGTCATTTTGATAGACCTACTTGACTCCTAAATTTATGAAATTTTAACATGTTATACATTAGGATGTGAACTCTAAATCTAGAAATTTTTCAAAGCAATGGTTGAAAATTATTTTTTGTTGAATTTTTTTAATCGCGGGTCTCTACTACATAATACTTTTCGTCTAGCCAAAAAATCTGCCGTCCGTCCCATTTGAGATTTATTTTTTGACCACTTATAAAATCTCAAAAATTATGAAATTTTGTGAAATAGCATGTTTATATGTCTACTTCACATCTGTAAATTTTCATGACGTTTAAGAATTGGATCTTAAACGAAATTGCAAACTAAGGACAACTTGTTGTTTTTGTGACTTCAAATTAGTGATTTTTTTTCTTTCTAAAATATTGTTTTCACTAATTTATATACACCTCAGGTACCAATTCTTAGAAGTATTTATTTATTTCACTATGTAACTATTTACTATACAATTTCTCATAGTCTATTAAGTTTTAGGTAACATTGATTAAACTATACATGGATGGAAATAAGTATTGGTTTATTTTGTTCAAACCAATGATTTTGTTTGGCCATCAATTTTGCTTATGGTAATTATTGTGTTTCAAGATAAAATTGATAAGTGGCATAAGTGTAGCAATTAATCATGTTTTGATAAGTGGCATAAGTATATTAATCATTTTGGACACAAATGATTTTCTTTGTGGTTTCATGTCTTAGGCACAACTGCATAGAATTTTTTTTTTCTGCAAAAATATATTTATGACTATATGTTAGTAACATGTGCTTTTGCATAATTCTATGTTGCCATAAATAGTGAGTGTTTGCCCATGTGGGAGAATTAATATACGTTGTGGACTTCACACTCATTAAATTTTTTTAGGCTTGGGGATTTCTGATTTCCTTGTGAGCAATAAGTTGAACAACAAGTTGATCATCACAAATTTGGTATGGAAATACTTCTTGCTGGTTCAAAATTTCTTATTGTTGAGGAGCTTGTAAATCATTTTGACTAGTTAGTATACTTGATTAACTTGATGACTAAGAAAGAAGCATTTCGACTGGTAACTCGTCATTAAATTATGTTGTGGCTTCATATTCATTAAATGTTATTAGTGAATGTTGTCGGTAAATATGTTGTGGGCTTCATACTTATTTCAGTTGTAGAGATAAAACTTATGTTAGTTTGTTTTTGTTTTATCTATGGTTTATATGTTATTGATGAACAAGAAACTTGATTGGTCAGTACATTTGGTTGATCTGATGATTGAGAAGAACATCTAGAGGCAGATATATTCTTCAATACTGGGAGAACATCTTTAATGTGTGACCTTGTGTTTTATATTTTGATTAAGTAAACCGATTATAATTAATTTTTGTCCATACAGGATTCCAGAATTATATGCCTTTTGTTCCATTGAGAAAACAATCAGTTAAAGTTTTATGAATTTTCAGTTGCATGAATCATTTCTCTATAGTTGTCTCTCATAGAGATCGGTCGTAGGTCGTACCCAGTGCACAAGGCTCCCGCTTTACGCAGGATCTGGGAGAGGTGAATGTCGGCTAGCCTTACCCCCATTTATGGAGAGGCTGCTCCCAAGTCTCGAACCCGAGACCTACCGCTCATGGGCGAAGGCACTTGCCATCGCACCAAGTGCGACCTCTTTGTCTCTCATAGAGATAAAGTCAGAAAATCAATAAACTTTGTTGACCTTCCAAATTCTTTTGTTGTAAATCTCATAACTAATGCTTTATCAGTGGGAGTATTTAAAATGAATTTGTTTCATTTTAAAAAGGCATGTTTCGAGTATAGGACTGAGGCCTTTTGTTGATTGGACTTGAATGTGGGAGCAAGGTACTATGGTTTTATGTCATTCAAGTTTACGGCCTGAATATTTAGTTGTTGTTTCGATTCAATCTCATATTATTCACTTGTAAACAAAACAAGGTGAAGTTTCTGATAAGTTATTTCATTAATGATGTTGATCTTTGCAAAGTAATGATATGAAGTATGTCGTTTAACTTCATGGGACCAAAAGACATGTGGGAGCAATAATGGTATTGTTAAGCTTCCATCTTAAAACCCTCCAATTTGTAACTTTATAATTGATGAGATAGGTTTTGTGATTTTAGAGTACGAATGGAAATAGCTTGCATCATGTGTGCTAAAGTTCGAACTAATGAATCATTATAGTTAGATGAAAAGTCGTGTATTTCTAATGTTAATCAACGATCACCTTTACTTGTATGGAACATATTAGTGATTAGCTTGATTATACTAATGTGGGAGAATGTAAGAGTTTTCCATAAGGTGAGTGAGTAAGAACAATCTATCACTTAAGGATGGATATGTGGACATACAAGTCGAATGGACTGACATTGGTATTGGACTTAGTAATGTTTAAACCGGTATTGAACATTATGGAGGGAAAACCAAAGAACTTAATTTCGAAATAAGAGGCAGTTACAACCTCTTGGAAGTGGATAGAAACTGCTACCATGATAGGAGGAGCAATTAGAATCCTATGATTAAACATGTCTTGGCCTCTCTTCTTGGTTTTACTTGTTCATAAAGCTTGTCCTATTAAAAGCAGAACTCTGTCGAAACTTAGAGAAGAGAAGGTCAACACCAAACATTCATCATGCCAGGTACGAACTGATATCATTCTGGGTAATTTTTTATTATATGTTCTGACTGGTAGAGCATGGTTTCATGGCTTTATTGTTTTCAATAGTGCTCAATTATATGTTTTCAATGTGTACTTTTGCCTTGCATTTTTGTCCACCGTACATAGATCGGGCCACACACAGGTGATTGCCATACATCCTTAACCGTATACGCAGACCAGATAATCCATGAGTTCGGTATTGAGCCAGTGACAATACCCAGATCTACAAGATTAGGGAAGACGTAAGGTAATCCATTAATGAAGAAAACCTTAGATACAACAGAAACTATTCAACCAATTCACTTTTAGTTTCTTTCATCAAGACCGACCCCAACCATTGCAATTTGCAAGACCATACTTCTAGTAACATAAGCTTTGGCGCGATGTTTACATCATTGCGAGCAGGCCTCGAAATGAGAAATCTCTCTGCAAGTTGGGTAAAGCTCCATATATCCAATCTTTTTATATAGTCAATCATATGAGTCTAAGGAATCTTTTGTTCTCTATAATCCAGAAGCTAGTTATCACAACCTAAGCAATCAAAACATTTGTGAAAGCTTTTCATTTAGTGACCAACTATGGTGGAAGCATCGATATGTTATTGTCAGATAGGCCCAGCTCAGTGAGTGAACTAAGATTTTTAAACTCCTGCATGCCAACAATAACAAGGACAATCAAGAATTCAGATCGTAATTAAATTAACGTACCACAAGAAGGAAAGAAGTTCTTTGAAGTACATGATTTATGAACTGAGAACCAAAATCTTATCGAGCCATTTAGAGGATTTCCTTGGACTGCCAAAGGCAAGCCCCACAATTTTTCCGGAGTACATAAAAACTTAGTTTATACCATATGCAACGTGAAACTTAATTTATTACATGAGACTTGAACCTAGGACCTAAACCTTTACCCATCTCCTCACAGTGCCACATGAACAAAGGCTCTTGGGAAAAGAAAATCACCTTATTTTAATGATGTCGTTTTAAGAATACATCCGCTTATTAAAATTTGCGTTCTAAAGAATGCTTATTGTTTTCTTTTGTACAAACCAATATTTTATCGTTTAACAAATTTATGTTCCTTAGTTTTAAATACTATAGCAAGACACTAATGCCCTAATGACAGCCACGGCTATGCCTCCGTGCAGGGTGCCTCCCCAAATGGCAGGCATGGCTGCAACAATTAGGTTTTCTTTTGTTTCTGCTTGTCATAAGTTCACTAACCTTAGGTAAAGCTCCTGCAAATGTAGTAAGCTAGAAAATGCGGGATGCTGTGGTAATGAAGCCACGTTACCACTTAGATATGGAATCTGAAGCATAGGAGCTGCTTGAAATCCTTTTAGTGGAATCTACAAGTCAAGAAATAAGGAGGGCACTCACATCTTTTCGTTTGATATACAATGTTTGAGCCATTACTTGACAGATTAAATTTTTGGAACCACATCCCTCCTTTGTTTACTAAAATTCTAATATCTCATGAATATGCATTGACAAGACAAGAAAAAGGCGATTGTACCAGCTAAGTGTATTTACCTGTCTTGCTGGATTACTGTCCAGCTTCAAACACAAAATGTTAGGAAGCAACCGTATAATTGCACCTTATCAGTCTGTAATCTTGTTCCTGGATAAAATTAAAGTCTGCACATTTGGACAAATATAAGGATGACTTGCATTCAGAACGGTAATTAGCTAAAACTAAAACTTATAGGAGAAATCGGCCAACCCTTATAATTTAAAGAGGAAATTGACGAAGACCTCTTTAATTATAATTTAGTTGTCACATTTTAAGCTCTTCTAAATTTAGTAACTTTTTGCAAAATTAATTTCTCATTGATAATTTTAACTGGATTTATTTTGAAAATGATATGTACTCGTGTCGCGTGTTCTCACTTCTCGTCATTTGATAATATAACCTCTAACTTTATTGGGCCCCTCCAAAAATAAAGCCCATCGACAATTGGGCTAATTTCACTTTGTTAGTCCGGTCCATCACACACAAAGTTACTTTCAAATCCCAGGGTTTTGCCTCGCCCATTTTCCCTCACTTTCACGGCAACCAAACAGGCCCTCCACCGCAAAGATGGTGAAGAAGACGGAGAGGAAAGTGAACGTCTCCGGCAAGCCAAAGCACTCTCTTGACGCGAACCGTTCCGATGCCAAGGCCAAGAACAAGGACGCGCGCACCGGCGCCACCGTCCACCGCCTCAAGATGTACAACACCAGGCCCAAAGCGTAACAGCAAGGGAAAGGTCTTGAGGAACGAGTTCCAGTCCAAGGAGCTTCCTAACACTCGTATCCAGCCTGATTGCCGCTGGTTCGGTATGTACATACACATGAATACACCGTATACGTATAATTACACCGTATACGTGTGCGTATGTATTGGAATATGTCCATTTTGTGGGCTAGATAAGGACTTAATGTAAAAGATTAAAATTTTGCAGCAATTAAATGAATTTTGTCCGTTTCGCTTGTAATTGATTATCGAAAAAGCTGGTGAATTTGCTTTGTTTATGAACAGTTTTGATTGTTTATTGAATTTTTAGAGAATAATAGGGTTTCGACTCAGCAGGAGCTTGACATTTTCCGCGAGGAGCACAGTAGGACGGTTTCAAGTAACTACAATGTTATTTTAAGGGGGAAGCATTTGCCATTGTCCCTCTTGAATGACCATCAGAAGGTATGCTGCTTTTGTAAACTCTAGAATTTTATCTGTTTATCGCTATCAGAAGGCATGCAGCATGCTGCTTTTATTCATTTATTTTTAGGAAAATGACTTTTTGGTTTTCAATATTATGAAATAACTATTTTTGGATGGGTGAAATGCTATGGTGTATCCCGCAGATGTTTAATTTGTGGATTTTAGTTTGGATGTCTTGATCAATTTTATGGGATCTCGATTGATTGTGTTTTGTTTAATTTCTCTTTTGTGTGCACCTTGACACGGTTGCTCAAGGTCAAATATGATCTGTTAAGTCAGTTGTGTTTTAGATATTTCTTCCCTTTGACTTGTTTTTAAGTCGTAATCATTTTATGGGTGCAATGGTACCCATATGCTCATGATTTTGATTCAATCAATGGAGGATTTTTAGTTGCATTTTTCCTAAATTGGCATTCCTTACTTCATTAAAAAGAGACGAAGAAGATAGCATGTGTTTATTTTTTGGCTGATGGCATAGTTTGTTGTTGTATTCTGACCTATATTCATGATTTAACCTCTGAAGCAAACCAGAGTTCATCTTCTAGAGAGAGAGACATTTTCTGATGTATTTCGACATAAGACAAAGAGGAAACGCCCAAAGCTCCTTGCAGCAGATTATGAGTCTTTAGCCAAGAAGGCTGATGGTTCTCAGGGTAATTATTTCTTTCTTTAGATTTTATATGCTCTTGACCAGTTGTAATAAATCATTTGGCACGGTACCTTCTGCTAACCTTTATGCCTTTATGTAATGTTTCTGTTTCATGAAAGCACTGGTGAAAGAAATTTTTTTAAGAAGTTATGATCCCTTTTGGACTTCCGTAACTCAAGTTGTATGAACTCTAACACATGTAGATTTCTATAACTATAAGTTTACTTGTTCACTTTATGTGTTTACTTGTTCACTTTCGTATTCCTACGTTTTCTTGCTTGTTTCCTTTATATATTTCTACTCCTTGCTTTCTGTGCAATCTGCTGATTTTGTGTTTTTTTTTTTTTTTTTTTTTTTGTGTGTACTTAGGGAACTCTTCTATCAGTTTTGAGACAATTCGCCCGTTTGAAAAGTGACAAGCAAGCCATTTCTGTGGAATTTGTTGGGTATCCCAACGTTGGAAAGTCATCTGTTATCAACACATTATGAACTAAAAATGTAATATCTTCAACACCATTGCTTGGTGATTCTGGTTTTTTGAGTGCATTTCCTTTAATTTATTGTATACATGTGTGGTAATTTGCTAAGGCACAAAAATAAGTGATTTGGTTTTGCCTCTATTTGCAATGTTGCTGCATTAAACTGAATCCGGTTATTCTTCTCAAAATCAAAAAATTATATTCCTACCGTGATTGAGAGGATTTCACTTTATATTCTGGTGGTTTTCCTACGGTTGTAGCATACTGGTTATGAGACACTGTAGCCTGATGCATTTTTCTCAATAAATAAAAATTATTGTAGTCTGATGAACTCTGGTCTTAGTTTGAATAGTTAAGTTGCCACCCATTGTTGTCGGAGGCAAAGTTCCATTAGATAAATGTTGTTTTTTAACTTTTGGGGTGCGATATCACACAAATATCATACCAGTACCAATTTCTCTATGCCTGTCTAGCATGATCTTGTTTCTGTACTTGCATACGTGTAATTCATAGGATGCACTCTTAGATGATACTGATAGCTGTAAATCATATAACAAGCTTCTTAATTGTGGTGTTTCTTTCTAGCTAGTCTGTTACTGAATGACTGACAATGTGTTCATTGCTCCATAGGTTTGTAAAGTTGCTCCTATCCCAGGGGAGACTAAAGTGTGGCAGTATATAACACTCACCAAGAGGATTTTCTTGATTGATTGCCCTGGAGTTGTCTATCAAAGCTGTGACTCTGAAACAGATATCATACTGAAGAGCGTGGTATGTTTTTTCTGTTTTTCCTTTTGTAGCTCCTAACAGTGAATTTAGCTGTCCTGGAATGAGGGCCATATAGTCCCATAATTCCAATTGGATTTTTGGTATTGTTTCTGATTGATCTTTTAAGTATCAACTGTAAAATATTTTGGGTATATTGTGTTTTGGGTATATTTATTTGCTACCAATGTTGTGAGTGTTGTCTATAAATTGCTTATTGTTTGTGAATTTTGCTTCTGGTTTATAGATAAGTAGTGATAGGTGTAGTCCCTTTAAACAACAACAGTAATATCAATGTATGTCTATACTTTTACCAACAGCCTGCTGTTCATAGTATCTCTGATGCCTGTTTATTGACGAAATTTTTTATTAAATAATATACAAAAATATTATATAGGGTTTTGTTGTTAGCACTCCAAAATAGTTATAATCCCCTCCTCCCTTCCTTAGTGATTTTTACAAGGGAGTGCAGAACAACTTTTTAGGTGCGTCAATAACATCTTCCATTATATTTAGAGCATTTGTCGCCTAACCACATCAGTGAATTCCTCTCTATACATGTACATATGCATATACATAGAATGCCACTTGCTGCATGCAAAGTCATATTCTGCACCTTCCTGCCGTCCGTGCTTTATCTTTGTCCAAGTTCAGTTTTGGATTGGTTCAATTGTAAAATCTCTCTGCTGCACCTGTTTAAACCCTTTAACATTTTTGTTTTCTTATTCTCTGCGGTCTGGGAGCCTGTGCTTGCTGTTTGCCTGAAATTTTAATATTCTATATGCACATCTAATGGTAAATAATTTGGGTCATTTTCCTAGGTACGTGTCACAAATTTGCAGGATGCTACAGAACGCATAGGAGAAGTTTTGAAACGAGTTAAGAAGATCCACCTGAAAAGAGCATATAGATAGAGAACTGGTATGCTGCTTTGTCTTTGTCTTGGATTTTGATGTTTATCCGGGTACTGAGTGACATGTAACTGTATCTTAATGGTTTTATTTATCAGGGAAGATGATAATGACTTTTTATGTCAGCTATGCAAATTGTCAGGCAAACTTTTGAAGGTAACTTGCAACTTAATAATGCTTTCTAACAATCCCACTAGTCATAACATTGTTGCCCACGGTTCCAGTAAATGTTTGGGAGATTTCGTTACTCAGACTTGGTCATTTGATATTTACCAAATTATTTACATTTTACATGCATACATATATGTACATGCAGACACAAATATACATGTTACTTTTTATATATAGGAACATGTCTTTTGCATCTTATTTAACTTTTGCCTGAATGTGCGACTTAAATTCAGTCTGCGATACAAATCTAGCAACAGAACACTATATGTAGATGTATATTAAGGATGTATATTGGGCAGTTTAGAAGGTGATATGTTAGTTTTGAAGATCCTAAAGTGTGTTATTATCCCTTTAGGAATTTGTCTTTTGCCAATGTTGGTCCCTCAGCTTTGTGAAGCTGTGGTTTTGAGCATAGGATCCAATGGAACAGGGCCAAATCCAGCAGGGAAATTGCATTCTTCAAAGATTCAAGCAAAAGAGTTGCATTGTCTCGACATAATTGGTGTTTTGTTATGCATCCCTTTTATTCCTCCCTTAGGCTTGTTGAACATCATTTACATCTTATGATTGACCATTATTAGATAACAAATTATTCTGTCCATTATTCGATGGGTCGCAACTTCTACAAATGTTGACTGTTTCTTGTACCTACATTCTTTTTTCCCATGTTTTTTCATACTTGTAAAAAAAAGAAAAAAAGAAAAGGATCTGGTAACGTGTCTACTAAGTTTTTTGGCCTGTGTGCTTCTAGGGTGGTGAACCCGACTTGATGACTGCAGCAAAGATGGTCCCCCATGACTGGCAGAGGGGTAAAATACCATTTTTTGTGCCGCCACCAAAAAGAGAATCACCAACGGGGGAGGCTGATATTGATCACAATAAAGATGACAGTGTGGAAGATAACAATCAGGCTGCAGCATAACGAGCCATTGGAAATATTATTGCATCTCAGAAGGTGAGCACTATCCCCGTGCAAGGGGATCTTTTCAGTGAAGAAGAGTTAAAGGGCAATGAGAGACCTGAACAGCTTCCAGCCACTGAAGGATCTGCAAGGTCTCCAGAGTCGGATGATGAAGTATCAAGCACTGTGACTTTGAGGATGACCGGGATGAACAGTCGGGGGATTCTGAAGACATCTGAGCGTCCAACACATATTTGTGCAAGGGAAGGTTTTTTTTGTAGTCCGTAAATGTTATGTTAGCATGTGCGTTTTCTTTTTGGACGAACTTCATCTCGAAGCAAGTACGAGTAACTTTTTTTTCTTTTTTTTTTCTTTTTGGTTCTTTTCAATTGTAAAATCGTTTGATAAGTGGTATAAAATTTCATGTTTGTTTTGTGTTTGCTCACCTCTGAAATCATTATGTTTTTTGACCGTGTAAGATTAGGGCTTGTTTGGTATTGTGACTCCAAAAAGCACTTGTGCTCGTAGGCACTTTTAAGCTTTTTAAGTGTTTAGTGGTGGTAATTTTTCTTCAGTGTCAGTGTCTAAAAGAATGGTACTGTGTTGTTTGGTAACCCTAAAGCCTGTTTGGTGTCATTATTGAAACTAATTTTGTTTATGAAACCCAGGAGTTTTAACTAATGTGGTAACGTAAATTAGTTTCAAATTGAGTATCAAACGACCCTTAATAATCTCGACACAATTTCAAGTTGAGTACCAAACGATCTTTAATAGTCCCGACACAGGGAAGGGACAGCAATTTTCAATCAATCTATTATTGGTCACTCTCCCATGTAGGGCTCGTGCAAGGCCATATATCTAAGGTCCAACACATGGTGTGTTGCGACCAAAACCGCCATAATAGTTACTTGTCATTGTAATGGTAGGCTCCCTTAGGGTTGCAATTGGGAAATTCCGATTCTTATTTATTTTTGGTATCACTGGGGAATGATGGTTTCAATTTAGGACATGTTCTAAAACTTTAGGAAGAGCAGTACGAACTCAACTAATCGGTCGGCGCCGGTGAGGATGCCGGCCATTGGTGGCGGCCGTCGTCTTTAAGGAATAGATAAATCTCTCGCCAAATCTCCCTCCCTACCAATTCGGAGGCTGATGGGAAGAAAGAAACTTCATGGAAGCCACGAAATTTAAAGTCAAAACATGGTTTTATGTGGTGTACGTATGTATTATCAGTTTGGTAGGTGTTATGTCATGTGAGTGAACGTACTTTCTTTTTCCTTGGTTTATTTCTGTTGACATACTTATCCACAAGATTTGGATAATCATGCGTACGACTAATGTCTTGGTTAGGTATCACACCACAGTGGATCACGTTATTCCTTAGGTACTGTGCACACAAGCACAAAGACTCCTCCATCAATTGCATGGAGTGTGAGAGCTTCCTAAATCAAACAGCTCAACGGAATATCTTTGACTAAAACCTTTATCAGTACTAGTTTGGACATAGAGCCAAGAACGAAGCCACCTATATGGCATCAGTGTATTGGTGACTTCTCGAGTTGATCTACCATTCTCGTCTGAAGAATTCGAAATACGTACTTGATTGAATTAGATAATGCGACAATGACATTCTAGTTGTAATTGAGTTCTTCTCCTAAGACGGAGTCCTCACGAACGGTTATGAGCCTCATAATCTCAAGATGAACGTCAATATAACGTCTTCATATTTTGTTAGTGTTAACAATTTAATCATGTTTAACTATGTTCGAGCACATATTACTAATTCAAGCTGCTAATTGTTGGGTGCGAGTATATCCTTGTATTTTATTAGCAAATAGGTAAGGGAATACGTTGGGCCAAGTGGCAACAGCTGGTAACAATGCAAATCAAGTTCAAAGTGCATTTACTCTCTCTAGTCCACCCACCCTAACAAACAAACGCGTTTTTCAGAACGAACCAATTTGAAATTCATAATTTTCGTTAGTTGGAACTGTGAGAAATTCAACGTCATAAAAAAATAGCAATAGAACGCGACCTAATAATCTTTTAAACTTAATGAAACACAAAATGCTCAAAACGTCAATATGATAGTATCTCAAATCAATTACATATGTCACATATGATTTATGTTACGTAACAATGCAAATTAAGTTGGGATACTCACAAAGTATTATCTCGTCCCGTTGCATAAAAGTTCTCTTTTATTGGTGTATATGTTGGGAAAGTTACTGAGTTAGAATTTGGTTTATTTTTTCGTATTTAATGTACTAGATTATATAGCATGATAATGATTGTGAAAGCTGTCCTGTTAGAGCATTTCCAAGAGAAGTTCTAAATTTTTGTTTTTATTTTTGCGTTTTTTGTTTTTTTACAAACGATATTATCTACACTAGGAGGGTGGTTTTAGCTTTACAATAAACTAGTAATAATACTTTAAGAGTTTAATTTTAGCTAATCAGTTTAACTTTCATTTCCAATAATACTCTCTATTTTAACAAATTTTGAGTATTTTATTATTATAATTCAAACTCAACCTACTCATTTTCTGAAACCACCTTATCTCTCTCTTCCTTTTCTCCATAGTTTAGCTATCCACCATTGAGTTTTATTAATTTTTTAACATTTAACATATGAACAATGACTCTATAAAGTTAAAGAGGAATTTTTCACTGAACTTCACTTTACTACAGTTGAATATCAGAGTGCGCAACGAACAAGATTACAAAATAATAGGAATATTATTAAACTAACGAGAATGCCGGAACGGCTACAAAACCCTATAATAGGCTACATCTTGAATGACTTATTATTCTACGAGCTATAAAGCACCATATATATAGAGAACTAACATAACCCTAATAAGCAAGAAAACGAAATCTTAATACTAACGGGCTAAGCCCAAATTCAAATAATAAAATAATCCTAAATTCCAACACCCCTCGTCAAACTCATGGTGGTACACGGCAAGAGTTTGCAACAAGAAGATGCGGATGCAAGCTCCATTAGGCAGACATACAAGACAAGCTCCGTTAGGCGGACACGACAAGGCAAGCTCAGTTAGGTGGACAAGACAAGACAAGCGGGTGAACAAGCAAGTAAGCGAAAGCAATCCAAGCGGTGCAAGTTTAAGATTCCAAAGCTAGTGCGAACTTCCGAACCAAATTCATGACAAACTTTTACGCAGCGGACAAACAGATGAACAAATTGATACCCATCTAGAACATATTAAATTCCGAAGAATCGAACCTGCTATGATACCAAGTTGAATATCAGAGTACGCAACGAATAAGATTACAAAATAATAGGAATATTATTAAACTAACGAAAATGCTGAAACAACTACAAAACTCCAAGAGGCTACATTGTGAATGACTTGATAAAATAAAACTAATACAATCACTTCTATAAATAGTGAAAACTAAAGCAAAATCCTTGATGGGCAAGAAACTTTAATATCTTTGGCCCACAAGAAAACCATAAACAATAATAAAATAATAACTAATTTTCCAACAACTACTATGTAAAGTCCTTTATAGAGTCTCTTGGAGATGAGTGTTTTAGATTTTTCTCTTTTAAATAGAATTTAGCGGTTTTACAACTTCTGTTGGACATGTTTCTTAGGATTTTTGGTTCCTTTTGTATTTGTTTAGAGTTATGTCTTTATAAATAGACATTATAAATTAGTATAGGAATGAAGGTTTTGCAAGATACATATATTCGTGTTATGTAGTCGTCTTGTCAATTTATAATCTTGTTTTTAAATTTTCATATATAGGATAAGAATCAAAATTTGTAATCAGCTTTTTCTTCTCTTCTTTTCGTTTGTTAAAATTAAGATACATACCAGAACTTGCTGCATGCCAAAGAAGAGATTTTCTAGGGTACGTACGTACTCTGTAGTGCCCATACTGAGAGCTTAATCGTTAGATTTTTGTTTAAAACACTCATCCGCTGGAGTTTCCTATAATCTATGGTCAAACAAAAGCAATATTCTCCTAGTTTTATACTGTAGAGTACGTCACTGCATCTGCATGGCCCTCGGAGGCTCGTAGTTTCGTAGTGGTTTGGGTTCCTTCAAAAAGTGTCACGCATATTCTATGTCAAAGAAAAAGTTTGATGACTTGATCATGATTTATGTATCCATGCATGCATGCATATATTATGGAAGAAGAGACCATCGACCGATTGTTTTTGTGGAGTCAAATCCCAAACACGACTTTGACTCTATTGTTTGACTTTGGCGCCAATCCCTCCTTGATGATGGGGGCGTTGGAAAAATGAATGAAATTACACAATCAGTTGCCGTCATCATCTCCTTTCCACTTGATTTTGTCAAAAGGGACAGTGCCATTTTATGCACTAGCGTGACAATATCAAAATCAGCTTTGTTAGGTATCACCAACAACTATGAATCGTTAATTGATTTCAATCTTACAACCTTAGTCAGATGTAATAAGGAGGTTTTATATATAGGACCTCCCTCGTTCCATAATCAGCTTAGTTCCATTGAAAGTTCAAAAATTGTCCATTTACAGTTAAATATAGAAAAATGTTAAGGAGATTATTTTTTATACTATATTGTTGTAACGTATGATGGGGCAAGTGATGAGTATCACATCAATTTATCAATTTATTTCATTAAATATTGCTACATGAAATGATATCTCAATGTGGTATTAGAAGAAAAAAAAGTCTCTGCATTACCCCTAAATGTATGATTTTAGCCAAAATGGTCCCTAAAGTTGTCATAACTCCCCACTTTGGTCTCTGAGATTTAAAACCAATATAAATGATCCCTAAGATTATTCATCATCAATCATTTTAGTCCTCTATGAAAAATCCTCATTAAATTAAAAAAATCACCAATAATGGATTTAAACAAACATAATAGTGCACGAGAACCAAGAGTCAGAAATTTATTTTCTATGATCAACACTTGCAATCAACGGTTTAAAATTATCTACTTACCGTCAAATAATTATGATTGGCTCATAGTTTTCTTTTCTTTGCTCCATTTAAGCAAGAACGAACGAATGAACGAAAAACGTGTTAAAAGTTAGGGTAATTCCCCCATTTACACTCGAAGAAGCTATGCATATCAATTTTTTCCTACTAAATTACGTTACACTACCATGTCCTCTTGGCATCTTGTCATAACTCAAAAGATTCAGAAGAAAACAAATTAAATGATTCCTCTCCTACAATAACAGTCTACTAATTGTAATCTGTGGAACATATCCTTGCACATCTGTCATGATTCATGACACTCTCTTTGATAAACTATTTTATTTTAATTAATCTGTATTGTTTAACATAGATGGGGAAATAAATATTGCGTTCAGATTCATCGCTAATCTCGATTATGTCTATAATGCATGTGATTTACCTGTTGGAACTTTGGGAAATTAAATAAAATATATACGTGAATTCCTTTCATTTTCCTTCTTATATTCTTTATATATTTTTTATTTTATAATCAACTTGCCAAATTCATTGGCTATGAGCTTAATTTTGGGAAATTAAATCTTTTTAATTAAAGTTGTCCCATATGATATCAAGTTATGAACCACTCGCTATCTGTAAAGTGCAAAAGCTATCACACACAACTTGAATAATTGTGGATGTTTAAACATCACTATCTTAATTAACGAGCCCCAGACGAAAAAAAAGGGCAGATGGACATTAATTAATCGGACCAATCTCAAATAATTATATGATCAGTTCTTAAATAATCGCTTGATCTCTATATATAAAGCCAACATTAACGTGAAGAGTGCTTTTGGGATAACAAGCTTCACTAAAATAAGTGGACAAAAGTGCCCCCAAAACTAAAAAGTTAAAAAACAATCCAAAAGAATGCAAGGGTATTTTCATCATATAAACAATGTTTTTTTTAATAATTAATTCTTTTTGTACATTTTTTTTTATATAAATGCATTTAAAACATGTAAGTCCATCGTAGCACGCCATGGTTAAAAAAATATCTTTTGCACGCATAATTAATTCTTTTTGTATAATTTTTCTTTAATATAAAACATGTAAGTCCATTGTAGAACACTATGGTTCAAAAAATGTCTTTTGCATGCACATAAGCGCGTGCATGAAGGCTAGTTACTTAGAACATCTTCGACAATACTAGTCAAATTTTTGTTATGTAGCAAGCCAAATGACCTAAATGTTAATTTGGCTACCCGCCACTTTCAACAATAGTAGCTATTTTAGCTTAAGTTAAAATATTTTAATATTTTTTTTTTTTCTTAAACTTAACAACCTAAGTTGCCACTCAGTACTACGATTTAGTGGAAATGAGAGGTCTTAGGTTCAAATCTCGTGAATGACCAATTCGATATCAAATTAGGTTGCCCATTGTTGGCTTAGCCGAACTTCCCTCATTTTAATGTAAAAATATCGATGTACTAAAAAAAACAACCCAAATCCTTTTTCTTCTCTTAAAGCCGACAAACAATGCAATCTATAGTTTTTAATGTCTACATAAAATTTAACTTTCTCTCTCATTCTGACTAAATTTTGGTAATTACTGTACAAAATGTTAAGATAGCTAGACATTTAGCTAGCCTGTTGGAGGTTTCTTTTTTGCACTTTTCTTATTAAAGTAGCCATAAAGCTTCATTTAGCTAGGTTGTTGGAGATACTCTCTAGTTATACCATTTTAGATATTCCCCATGTAGTTTCCTTCCACTTATGATCACAACTCCAAACATTATTGTAAAGCGATTTTGACACTTAAAATACATATTTTCTGGTTTTCAAATTGAATAAATTAGAAAAATGAAGAGATCAAAATAAGGTGAGAAGTAAATTAGAAAAATTAAGAGATCAAAATAAGTTGAGGAGTGCAGAAAGAGAAGACGAAAGTGTTAAAATTAATATATTACTACAAATATCATTTTGCCTTTGCTTATCAAAAGATCAAAAATTTCCTCTCCCCATTCTAAAAGAAGTTGAGAGTTCAAAATAGCTAGGAACAATGGAAAAAAAAAAATCAAGAAAGCTTTATTTACAAAAATAAAGAAAATGCACAATTTTCTTTCACGCTACGTATCATTGAAGTGAAGTGGGTGGTCTGAAAAATTACCAATTAAATCTTGAAAAAAATTAATACAATTAAATTTGACATGAAAGTCATGTTACTAAATAGTACATAACATTGTAGCCGGACCCAACTCACCCCACTTAAATACAATTGGCGGGGGTAGCAAAAGAGCTTCTAGTAGTAGTAGCTGTCAACAAAAGCAAAATCTGCCAACAGCGGTTGGAAAACTACATCGCAGTCAACCTAACCACATGAAATACCATTTCAATCCTCTTCAATACTTAACATTACAAATAATATGGACATGTAACATCAGTTAATGACACAGTTGCCAGGACAGAGATGTCAATACACAAAACACTTTTTCCAACTTCAAATGCTTTTGCTCCATAAAAGGACAAGAGAAAGAAACACACAAGAGGGTGGGGAGTGAGATCTTTTCTGGTGAAGGTCCAGGCATTTTTTGTTTTTGATTCAGACAAGGTGTTGTTGCCCATCAGAGCATAAAAAAACCCAAAAAAGGAGAAAAAGCAGAAAGTTACTCTCTTTTCGCCATTTTTGATCCCGCATTTTTTGTATCTTTTTTTAACCCAATAAAAATCATATTTTTCACGAGGAAACCACCGAGAAAGGGATTAGATTTTGGGTTTTGCAACTTTCAATCAGCAGTGAGTTTTGGGTTTTGTATGATCCCTTGAATCTGCCCTGTTATGGGTGTTGATTGAGATCCAGGCTGAATGTGGTAAGAAAAAAGTTGTCTTCTTTTGGGCCTTCTGATCCTGAATATTTACCAGGAAGGATAAAGGCCAGAAGGGTTGGAGGAAGGTTGCGTTTTTGGTCACAACTCACAAGAGTTTACAGAGAGTTGGTAATTTGCAGAAAAAAGGAAGGAAAGATTGTTCCTTTTTTGGTGCATTTTCTGGATTGTTCCTTTTTTGGTGCATTTTCTGGGTTTTTCTCTGTTGGTGGGTGGAAAATGAGATTGCAAGTTGAAGAGTAAAACTAGCAACAAAGAGGTACTTGGAATGGACTGAGAAGCAACCAGTTGGCTATTCTCAGGTTTACTTAATCAGTTCATCTTGTATTGATTATTCAAGTTGGTATTTTCTCCATTTCTGGAAAATTGAAAGGGGTTTTTACCGACCCTTTTCTGTTCATAGTATGTAGGATGATGTGGTTGGAGTAGTTTTTGGTGTGCTATTGTGTGTAATCTTGGTTCGAAATAGTTACATTTCTGGGTGCATTCGAAATGGTTTACATAGTGGTTGATTAGAAGAATAATTCAGAATGGCGGAAGACCAACAAGAAATGCGATCGTTGGCCTTGACTCCAACATGGTCTGTTGCTACTGTGTTGACAATTTTTGTGGCTGTTTCTCTGCTTGTCGAGCGCGGAATCCATAGGTTAAGCCATGTAAGTGATACTCTACCAGTTTTCATGAACTTCGTTTTTCTTTATTGTTTCTTAAGCCATTGGATATTTGAGTGGAATTAGGAAGCTTAGTTGACATAAAATTTCGTATTCTGTCTTGATTTACGAATCAAACTTAAAACGCATGAAATGTTGTACTTGACAGTTCGTATTTTGAACAGCATTTACATATAATTGTTGTGTGTGTGTGTGTGTGTGTGTGTATGTTCTGTCGGTTTCAGTGGTTGCGGAAAACTAATCGTAAGCCCTTGCTTGAAGCTGTGGAGAAAATGAAAGAAGGTATATGACCTAAACACAGTTTCAACCTCCTCAATGATCTGAGAAATTCTTTTTGATGTGTTTCTGGCTAGACATTTAACAAAATAATTCCATATCACACTTCTCACTTATAAACTTTCATGTTTTGTCCTGCTGCCTCCAGAGTTGATGTTACTTGGGTTTATCTCTCTCCTTTTGACGGCTACCTCAAGCATGATAGCCAATATTTGCATTCCATCAAAGTTCTACAATAGCAGTTTTTCTCCATGCTCTAGGTCTGAGATTACTGAAGAAACTGAAAATAAACGTAAGCTGTGGATGTTTACTGTTCTGCCTCACTCATTCAGAAGAGTGTTAAATGAGTTGAATCGTAATTCCTGCAAAGAGGTGCGTTACTTATCCGTGTATAACAGTTAACTAAAGTTCTGTTCTAAATTTCTAAATACATTTTTCTTCATGTATGAGTTCTTTTTTCTGGTGTACTATATTCACTTGGTTCTTGGAAATCGTTGAATATGATTGAAATGCTGAAGGAAATTAGTTTGGACTTCTTCCTGTCTTATTTTCCACAAACTATAATTTATGCCTTACTGGACAATCTTGGTTAAAATGGAAATTTGTTTGTTTGAACAGGGTTATGAGCCATTTGTTTCATATCAAGGCCTTGAGCAGTTGCATCGCTTCATCTTTGTCATGGCAATAACACATATATCCTACAGCTGCTTAACGATGTTGCTGGCAATAGTGAAGGTTAGAATTTTCTTCATTTTTCTACTTCTTCTTCGTCTTTTCCACCCAGACCATATTAGGTACAGTGGTGAAACCTCAAACCTGCCATTATTGTTAAACTGTTTTTCTTCTGGATAGTGGATGCTGTAGTTACTACTGATAAGCTATCTAAAGTAGATTGCATATTTTTTGGTGACCAATTTATGAAATCAAGTAAACATAAAAGGTGAAAGTGTCTAGTTCCCCTCAGTAAGAACGTTTCTACTGAACAAATCAGCAATAAGAACTTTGGTGTCAATATGCTTTTAATTGATGTCACTCTATCAGTTATGACTACTATTACCTTGAGAAAAGGCTCGCATTCTTTTTTCAATGTGGTTAGCTTTTTATTTAACAGCATCATTAAGCACGAACTGAGCCGTGAATCTGCAGTGTCGTATGTCAGGCGTTGTGTTTATCTATATTATGAACACACATGGACATCTACATCAACCTTTTGCATACCTTCTTGAATATCTATCTGGTTTAAGGGGATTTTATCAGTCTTCAGTTGTTACTTCTCTCTGGTGCACTAATGTGTTCTATGCATGATGACTTGATGATAGTGGGTATTTGCTGAAACTCAAGATGATAATATAATGAAATACTATTTTTGTCATGGATTACGGTTAATGTGACCAGATTCACAGCTGGAGAGTATGGGAGGAGGAGGCTCACATGGACCGACATGATTCATTGACTGGTAAGCTGTGACATTGCGTTAGTAGAATTTTATACAGATCAGCTTATTGGTCCCCTTATTGAGAGAGAGAGAGAGACAGAGACAGAGTGTTTGGGTGCTTGAACTTTTATGAACCGTGGTGTAGATTTTCAAATTCCCTATGAGATGACTGTAGATATACTATGTAGCAGAGATCACACGGCAGATGACAATGCGAAGGCAGTCTAGCTTTGTAAATCCATCAACTCCTGTTGTCAGGAATAACTTTTTTATCTGGGTGGTAGGTGCAACTCTCTTTTCTTACTTAAATACATAGGTACCTCCATTTTTTTTTTTATATTTTGCATCCTTAATTAATTTCTTATTGATGAAACCTTTTAATGTTTGATAAGCATAACACGCCCGCATTTGGTTTCCCTGAAATTGCTATATTTGTGTGCCCTCTTTCACAAAACCAAGAGAAGAAAAATGAAAACCGATGGCTGCTTTCTTCCTTTTATATGATTATTATTTAGGTTTCTTTGTGTTTCTTGGTATTAGAAAGCAGCTGCTTTAATTCAAGGTTTATTAATAGTTGAATGTTTTGTTGTACAGAGATGTTTCTTCCGGCAATTTGGGAATTCAGTGGTTCGTGCTGACTATTTAACACTCCGCATGGGCTTCATCACGGTATCTAGTATTTTCATTTGTCAGAATTGTATAATGAGTCTTCAACATTTTGTTTTTCTTTTATTTGTATTTTGTTCACTATAATATTCGCTGTTAGCCCTTAATGATATGGTTGGTTTTCACTATACACCTCAAACTTACTGCTAATATGAACTTGCATTGCTATGCCTAGTAACTGAGCTTCTGCATGTTTTATAACAATCAACAAACAATGATACTACAAACTCATAACGTCAACTGAGTGAACAACTTTTTCGAAAATGTTTTTTTTTGAGGGATTCAAGAATGTTCTTACAATATAAAGGAATATGGCGTTCTTTTGTATCAAATCCATGACATGTGCCTAGACCCATGGTGTCTAAAAGATTCTAACATCGGCGATCTTTTATTTTTTGGTAGAAATTATTTGAATGTTGTGCGTAGAATACCCTAAAATTGGTTACTATTTGCTGTTGTTTCCTTATTATATGTATGTTAGGTAATCTAATATCGTTAGTACCTTTCTGCATGCCTGTTAATATGTTAGGAACTTAGGAATGCCGATTTTAACTACTGTTCAATGAATTTTTACTCTTTCTTTCTCTCACTCATGTCAGAACCACAACCTTTCACCAAAGTATGATTTTCACAGCTATATGATTCGGTCTATGGAAGAGGAATTCCAAAGGATTGTTGGTGTGAGGTAAGTTATAAGTTTCCTCTGTTATGAATAATTGTTAGCAATGATTGCAACTACTTATTCTTAGTATTGTTCAAATGTGGTGGTGTTGTTTCTCTTGCAAATGGGATAATAATATTTGTTTGCGCAAATATTTGCGGAAATTCCTTATCCAGTGTTTGACATATGCGGTGGTGTTGTCTCTCTTGTAGCTTAATGGTTTTTCCATACATGCTCCAAGGATGGTCCACTGTTTGAACCAGACTACATGCCTTCATTTTTGAACAGAAAGAAAGAGTATAAGTTTTCCAAAAGCGTTAATTTAAATGGATTATGGGGGTCGTTGATTTTCTATAACAACTGCTAATTTTAGCAGCCCCAAAACTCCTAAAAAAGGTTGTAGCCATATAGTTCAAGGCTCTGCTTTCCTTCTCATTCATCGCAGAGTGTTGAATAAATCAGTTAGAAACAACCTTTGATACTTTAGGTTGTGAGAAGAAATGTTAGTTGACAGTATATTTGCACAAGTGTTCTCCGTTCTGATTGCTACTTCTTTATGGGAAAGACTCTAGTTCGGTGTGATCTGAATACTTCCAAAACTTTCAAACTCTCCGTCAGCCTTCATTGTGCCGTTGTGTTATGAATCTTTTTGGGTTTGGAGTTGGATAACTGTGTTTGGTCAGGTGCAACAAGAAGAGAAATTTGGAATAATAACAATAATATTAACAAGAAGCGTTCAAGTCAAAATTTTACCTAATTTAAATTCTGCTGATTACTAACTTCTGTTATTGGATGTTAGTACTGCTTACGGTTTGGATAGTTGAATTCCACAGAGAACAAACATCTAAATGCTTTTTCTCAAATCTTTTGCAGTGCCACACTCTGGGGATTTGTTGTTGCCTTCATGCTGTTTAATGTAAAAGGTATCCGTACAATGGAATATGAAATGCAGGGAATTGGTAGTTATAAGCATGAATATGCTACAAAACAGTGTTTTTTATATTTTTTTTTATTTTTTAAATTTGGATATTTGCTCTCAAAAGGACTTTTATCTGTATTCACCTTCAGTAATAACTGTAGCTTGCGTGTTTCGTTACTTTGTTACTCTAACTGCCAGTTGGGGGATCATAAACTCATAGTGATGATCGGTCTTGAAAGCTTTAAAATGTGACTTTTTTCTGTGACCTATGACAGGGTCTAATCTTTATTTCTGGATTGCAATCATTCCAATTACGGTAAGTACAAAGTTTACTCATCTCCTTTTCAGTTTTGGGTTGTCACCTATATGCTAAAATTGATGATCTCTAAGAAGCTTCCAAAAATTGGAATCGGAAAACAGACGTTTGTAGAAGTACACATCACCTCTTCCTTTTAATCAGTTATGAACTATGGGGGAGGGAATTTGAACTTGGGACCTATCAACTGGCCATTGAACACGAAAGAACACATCACAACTTGAGATATTATATCCACATGGTGGGGCTATAGCAGTAGTGAATTTCCTGACAATAAACCTGTTTCTCAAATGTTAGTCGTGTGCTCCTCGTGTAATGTGATTTTTATTTTGAGTTCCTAACTTCCTATGCAGCTAGTTCTTCTTGTGGGAATGAAGCTGCAGCATATTATTGCAACCCTAGCATTGGAGAATGCTGGTATAACTGGATCCCATGGAGGAGCAAAGCTGAGGCCTCGGGATGATCTTTTCTGGTTCAAGAAGCCCGAACTTTTGTTGTCCTTGATCCATTTTTGTTTATTCCAGGTTTACAATGGTTATCGCAATGCCTTGCGTTTCTTTTATTATTGTATCATTACGTTCTTTGGCGACTTGTACTCACAAATCACAATTATAAAACGTGTTTTTTTTTCTCTGTTCCTGTCTGTTCCCATTTTGCAGAACGCATTTGAATTGGCTTCATTCTTTTGGTTTTGGGTAATTCCTTTTCCATGACTAAATTTGTACTCTTTGTGGAGTGTTGCAAGTTGAAAACAACTTGTTCAGTCGTTTAGGGCCACTAAATTTCTTGGTTATTTGATTACAGTGGCAATTTGGGTATAATTCTTGCTTTATCCGAAGGCATTGGCTCGTGTATATAAGGCTGATTTTAGGGTATGCAACCGATTTGATTGGTTTCGTCAACCTACCATATAATGTATGTTCTCAATCACGGGCCGTTTATTAATGTAATTATCTTATAGGTTTGCCGGGCAGTTCCTGTGCAGCTACAGCACCTTGCCACTGTATGCCTTGGTTACTCAGGTACAGCCAGATATACTTACAATGCATATATGCCATCCACTGAAACTCCGACTTATGTACTTGTATTTTACGTTTATCTTCAGATGGGAACGAATTATAAGGCGGCAATAATCCCACAACGGATAAGAGAAACAATTCATGGATGGGGAAAGGCAGCTAGGAGGAAAAGAAGGCTAGGCATATACACCGATGATTCAACCATACGCACAGAAACAAGCACAGTAGCTTCACTTGAGGAAGATGATCATCAAATGATCGATTACCCTGCAGATGATGCTAATACGCATAATGGAATTGAGTTGCAACCGGTTTCTAGTTCTGTGTCCAGTCCTTGCCCAGTTGGTAACCAAACCTCAAGTAGGCCAGGTACACCCCTTCTTCGACCATCGGCTTCTGTTTCTTCTCAATCAGTTACATTGACTATTCAAACAGAAGGTATTCCAAGATCCGCTTCACTGCCAGCTAGAAGGGAATGAGGCATTGATCGACAAGATGGTGATGAAAAAATCGCATGACTAAGAATTTGGGATCCGATTGAATAAGAAAGTATTAGAAAAGGAAATTGTGCAGATTTTGCTTCCCTCCATATGCAGTACGAAAATTACTTGAGGTCATACTATACTCGCAGGATGTAACAACGCATGACACGATATTGCAGTAGTTAGAATGTAAACATTTGATGTAATAGCTACATATATGAAATCAGTATATATCACTGGCTAATGATCAATGATGTGGGCTAGTTGTTTAATTAGGCAGTAATATTTTTACAAAAATTAGGGGTGTGCTCAAAGAATCAAATGTAACTTGACAATGAGGCATCTTACTGGTGTTATCAAGGTGATGGATGTACCACTGGGTCAAGTTCTTGCCCGGTTTGATCAAATATCCTCGTCTTATACGCGTCGTCTGTGATTGTATGTTGTAAATTCAATCAAGCAAAACATGAGTGAGCTGAGATTTCATTAGAATAGTATGTGTATGGTCCCTATGAGTATCAATTTTCTGAAGCTTTTATTTTGCAGACTTCATGAAGTTATCCAGTTTTGAAGCTTTGCAGCATTTGCTGTGTTGGTTGATGAATCTGGTGGCATTGGTTCTCCTTGTCCACCCTGGCCTGCTCCGAGGAGGACACCATTAACTGTGGCAGATATGGTACCAATCAAGGGAGCTATCTGGGCAGCCATGGCCCGGCGCACCCGGGAAACTGCATGCTTTGCAAACTTGGTACCAATCAATTGAGCGATCCGGGTCTGGCTCACTTGCGTAACTACAACCGCAACCCGGGAGAGGAACGTAACAGCCCCCACCGCAATTGCTTCCATTACCAGACCCTATGCCGATGCCAAAACCGGACCCTAACCAGCTATCAGCGCTGTGTCCATACCCAGGTCTTCCTCTCCATGGACCGTGTTCAGTCTCATATCCACCATGCCAAGTTCCAATACCAACTCCTCTACCTTATCGGCTTCTCCATATCCACCATCTGTGGAACTTCACCCAATGCCAATACCAGTGCCAGTGCCTCTTCCACCACCTTCACCAATGCCTTTTCCATACCCATCACCTTTGCCAGAGCCTCTGCCAACACCATAACGCTCTCCAATCCCTTCACCGTCATTGCCATCACCAATGCCTTTGCCCATAGCCCTCTCTGAATCCTTTCCCATTGCTGCCTTCACCAATGCCTTTGCCATTGCCCTCTCCAATCCATTTGCCATCATCAATGCCCTTGCCGTAACCCTCTCCGAATCCTTTCCTATCACCGCCTTCACCAATGCCTTTGCCATAGCCCTCTCCAAACCCTTCACTATCACTGCGGCACTGCCTACACCACTGCTAGAGCCTCTGCCAACACCCTAGCCCTCTCCAAATCCTTCGCCATCACTGCCTTCACCAATTCCAATGCCAATGCCAATGCCTTGGCCCATGGGCTTTTCCATTCTCATTTTCATTTCATGCCCACTTGGGTTCTTGACTTTGAGGACCCTATGGGCGTTGCTCAAGCTGAACAAGCAGACAAGTGCCAACAACGCAATGCTGCAGGAAGCCATCTTTTTCCTTCCGTTTGCTTTGCTTTGCATGGTTATATGGCTACATATATATAGCGAGCTTGGGCTCTGCAGGGAAAAGTGCTTGTGAACGATGGAAACTAGAAAAGCACCAAAAGCGCTTCTCCGAGGATTGCCAGTTGTTTTAGAACTCTGTGGAGTCATGAAGCTTTTGTGAGCAGAGTATTACCACAATGGAACTTGTTTTCAGATTCCCTGCCGGGCCACCTCATTTCATTGATCACATCATCACACAATAGAACTAGAACTGACGAACATGCGTCGGGTGTGTTTCTTTATTTTGGTGAATTTTTTGCACGACCGATGGTTGAGCGAGGATTTAAACAATGATCGGTTCAAATCACGGGTTTGAAGTGGCTAAAACAAATTAACAACTCCATATTAATAGTCTGGACAATCAGAGACTGGACACCAGTCACCAAAACATCGTCATTCTCGAACATAGATTCCTGTGCAGAGAACAGTCTCTGCAACCACTTATACATTATCATCCTCCAAAAACCAGAATCGGGAAATTCTGGTCAGCGGACAACATTTTACTTAATCCTCACAATGGCCAAAATGACAAAGATGCGAACTCAGGGATATCTGGAAAGCTCTAAGCTAGTCATTGCCTATAATTTATCAACAGTCAAACAACCTCACCACTGCCTGATTCTGCCTCCATGGCTTTCAACTCTTCAGCCAGTGCTCGTTCCCTGTTCTTTAGTTGTCTGTCCACAGCAACCATATATAGGCCTAAAAAGAAGTAACAATCCTCGTCAGAAAAATAAGGAGGTTCCAAGAAATTGGAACAAAGACAAATGTACAGAACAGACAATTACATGAAACGCGGTGTTATCCATAGTACTAGTTGGGGGTTTTACCAGTTTGAAACCCCGATCAACTGAGACGGTACTTTACCTAATTTATGAATTTATGTTATAATTGGGTTTCATATTTCTCATCCAATCCAATTGAGGAAAGAAAACAATTAAATTGGTTAACCGGTTGGTTTGGCTTGAATTTTGAATTTTTGAACACCCCTATATTTGTGTTATGCGCGGCATAAATACTATTCGTGTGGCAGATTGTAAACCGAAAGTATTGTAAAACTAAAAGTAGAACAAACATTTTCGTTATGAAGACTTGGAAATCAAGTATGCTATTTGAATCAAGAATCAAAATATGGAGAAGTCAAGAGCTCATACTGACAGCACTGCCGATTGCACACGCCCAGAGAATCCTCATGGACCATCGATCTCCGATAACTCCTCTGCCTCCCATAGCTTGCTGCCAAACCCAATTACACTGCTTTAGCATTAACAAATACTGGATACCAAAAAACTCACTGCTGATCAGATAATCTAGTACAAGAACTGGAAATGCCAAATTTCGGCGTTGGCATCAAATCTCAACATTATCAAACCATTTGAAGCTCAGTAACTGAAGAGGCAACAAGCTTAGCAACTATTCCTCACAAAAACTAATATGCTTGATCCATCGCGATAGACTGCGGAAGCTGTTATGGACCAGACAGCAGCTGATCCAAGCCTATAACAAGTGGTCACAATTCAGCTGATCCCAACCCAATCAGTAAAAACACATAATTCAGCTTATATTTCGATCAAAAAACAAAAAAAAATCTCTAAGTTATCTCAGAAGTATGTTGCTCTCTATGTGTTTGTAGAAATGCGTAGCAGAGATGTATAATTCACCAAATACATAGCAGATATCAATAAATTGAAATTGGGAAAGAAACCCATTACGCGTTAGGCATAGCGTGTCAGAAACAAGTAAAAAATTCACATCGAAATTTCAAACATAAAATTATAAGCATCGAAATGCAGACCAAATGAAAAAGGAAACATAGAAATGGAATCTTACTAGTTTGACAGAGAGAGAGCGAGGGAGAAAGCGAGCGTTTGGTGACGGAGATGGAGGAGGGAGCGGCGGAGGGAAGGAGAGAAATGAGAGAATCTTAACTGGTACGAACAAAATGCCTGCCTCTTCAGAAACGTTGCCGCATGCTCTTTCTGCTTTCTCCAATTTTCATTGTTTTTCTTCGGTAAGCAAGCGCAAAGCAGGGCTTTTGCTTTGATAACAACTCAAAGTTCTGTTTTAACAGGAAGCCCATCTGAACTTGCAGCCCAAGAACGAAGAATCTAAAACAACCCTGTGTGTATTTCTAATATATTTATTTCTTTGTTTTTAAGAACAATCTTCAAATTAAAAGTAAGAAATTTTAACGGTTTAATTATGAAATTTGTATGATGGAAATACATATATACATGCATACGTATGTATGTATATGTAGTTCTATATAATTAAGTAAGGAACCCCTTTATGTCCTCCATCCAAATTATTGATCGGAAGATACAATGATGCTCATGACTACGGTTGAGAATGAGTTCTACAATGACAAAAGAAGAGACTTTGCATGAGCTTATGAATATGATTGAGCTACTCTTCATATTATCAATTAGTTTTATGGTGAAACCTTAACTTTTTTTATCGTATCAGAGATTTAGAGCAGCGAATGTTATCTTCACTCGCCCTCCATTTGTGAACGGGTCGTGAACTTTATGAATTAGGAGTTCCTTGCGTGAATGAAATAAATGGCATGCGCTGACCGCGGGAGGTCAAAAGACAGAGTTCTCAACATCAAGTTTATCTTGTCATTTGCATCTGAAACGTTTTTGCTTGCATTTGGTGTAGAGATTCCAACCATGGGATACAAGTACTCCGGTCAGAATTTCACTTTGATTTTAGCTGCTTTGAAGTTTGAACGTTTCATTTTGATTGAATGGTGCTGGTTTTGACCATGTGTATTCTCAAACTGCTCATATTAAGTTTGAATTTCTTTAATGTTGGAGGTCACTGATCAGAATGAATAATTATAATGCCCTATTATAACATAAGTAGGTTAATTACGTTAAATTAAATGATGTGCGATGTCAAATGATTGAATCATTCTTGACTTATGAATCGATCGACTATCTAGAACATGCACTGCATCGATCGACTATCTTCAACAACGTGTAATTGTACTATGATTTAGATCAACGTCGTGATCACTTACTTTCTCAAATGCTTTCATAAAAACGTCACCTCTTATGTCACTCTTTTATTTATTGTGTGGTCACATTTTCTTTAGTCATGCTTTAAGTACTCTTCAATTGGAACACAAACACAAACATCTGGCGGCCGGCAACATGTTTGATTTGTATCACAGGCTAAAAACAAATTTGTATATATATATACACACACAAATTAATTTTCCTTGTTTCAGTTGAAACCTGAAAACCCTCCTTCCTCTCTCTCTCTCTCTCTCTCTAACACAAATTAATGGAAGTATCAGTGGCTGTTGGTGTCGTTTTGGTGGGCATAATCGTAATTACATGGGCATGGAAGGTGGTGAACTGGTTGTGGCTGAGGCCAAAGAAGCTAGAACGATACCTGAGGCAGCAAGGCATTGCTGGAAACTCATACAGGTTTATGTCCGGAGACATGAAAGAAATCTCCATGACGACAGAACAAGCTTATTCTAAACCCATGAGCCTCTCCCATGACATAGCCCCACGAGTCATCCCCTTCTGTTAAAGGTGCTCTACTCACACGCTGGACAGAAGGAATATGGACAGAAGGAATATGATCATTCCTTCATAGCTAGGTTAGCATGTGTGGATGCACTATTAACGTGGACAGCAAGGCCATTGCATGTGGTTGCTGACTGCTTCAACAAGGACAGCATGGATGCCACTTTCTGTCCTTTGTTTATTGCATGCGTCTGTAATAATCTTGTATATAAGTTCTGCTGCAATTGTAGCAGAACATTCATTAAAAATATATTGGATCCAAATAATTTATATGGTATCAGAGCACCGATCTTGGTGACTCTGGAAGGCTCATTTTTTGCTTCCGCCACAAACACAACCAGTTTCTCTTCATCAAACCCAGCCACCATGGGCGACCAGATGATACCTCATGTATCTGATCCTCTCATTCTACATCATTCAGACTCACCAAGTCTTGTTTTAGTCTCACAACTTCTCGATGGACACAACTATGGACAATGGAGCCGCTCCATGCGAATTGCTCTCAGCGCCAAAAATAAACTAGGGTTTGTTGATGGTTCAATCAAGAACCCTGCAACCACTGATGCTAAATATTCAATTTGGCAGAGATGCAACGACATGGTCTTATCTTGGATTTGGCAATCTGTACAAGGCAACATTGCTCACAGTATACTCTACTGCAAAACTGCGACAGCAGCATGGAGGGATCTTGAGGATCGATTCTCGCAAGGCAACGATTCCAGGATCTATCAAATCCGACAAGAGATTGTCGAACACCGACAAGGACAGCTATCTGTTTCAGATTATTACACAAAATTAAAAGCTCTTTGGGATGAATTAGCATCATACCATGAGCCCATTGCTTGTGAATGCGAAGGATCCAAGGCGCATGCAAACAGGGAAGAAAAAGAGAGAGTCATGCAGTTCTTAATGGGACTGAACGAGAACTACTCCACCATACGAGGCTCTATATTGATGATGAGCCTACTCCTGGATACACGACGAGTCCATGGATTGGTTCTCCAACACGAACGCCAATTGGATGTGGTGAATCGTCGTGAACCCACTGCCCATACAATGCAATCCAGTCGTTCAACAGCACCAAAAGGAGGCTATGGCATCCACAACCCTAGTTCCCGGAAGACTTTCAAATGCAGCTACTGTGATGGAGGACATCCAGTTGAACGTTGTTTTTTTCTTATTGGCTTCCCTGAAGGACACAAATGGCACGGAAAGAATGTGCAGCCCAGAAATAGGCGTACACCACCAGCCTCCAACAATGTTGAAACGCTCCCATTGCCAACTGCTCAGATTGACGCAACCAAAGTACCCATCTCCAGCAATCAACCAACGTTCACAACCGAGGAATATCATCAACTCATGGCCCTCCTTCGCAATAAGAATGGTACCAATCTGCCGCTTGCATATGCAACAGGTATCTATGCGTCCAACTGCAACTCTACACAACATTCTCCGCATTCAACAACCTGTTGGATCGTAGATAGCGGAGCCACAGATCATATTTCTCACTTATCACCCATCCATAATCCCACTAGACCCCAACATGATTTTGTTGGGTTACCAAATGGTGGACAGGCTGCGATTGAATCCATTGGGTCTATTAAACTGTCACCCAAGATCACCCTTCATAGAGTTTTGCACGTACCACAATTTCGTGTGAACCTATTGTCTGTGAGTAAATTAACTTGGGCATTGAAATGTATTGTGATTTTCTACCCGGGTTTTTGTGTTGTGCAGGACATGGCTACGAAGAAGATGATTGGCCTGGGCAAGCAGTTTAATGGCCTCTACTACCTCACTCCAACACAAAACCCTCATCTCGCCAACCATGTCAACCATACCTCGACACTGTGGCACCAACGTCTTGGGCACCCATCCTCGGCTCCTCTTCAATCTTTATCCCAGACCATTCCAGAAATTATTTTTCATTCTACACATGTTTGTGATATTTGTCCCTTAGCAAAGTAAACTCGTTCATCATTTGTTTCCAGTTCAATAAAATCAATTGCACCTTTTGATTTGATCCACTGTGATATTTGGGGGCCGCACCAAACACATACACCTTCTGGAGCACGTTACTTCCTCACCATTGTAGACGACTTCACTCGATTCACATGGGTTCATCTCATGCGATTTAAATCTGACACACAAACCATAATCCACTCGTTCTTTTCTTGGGTGAAAACACAGTTTAACCGTGACATTAAAATTCTTCGTGCAGACAATGGGGGGGGAATTCATATCTCTACGATCTTTCTTAGATACTCATGGCACTCTTTTTCAACACACCTGTGCTCACACCCCTCAACAGAACAGAGTCGTTGAACGCAAACACCGTCACCTTTTAACTGTTGCCCGAGCCTTACGATTCCAAGCTAACCTACCCTTAAAATTCTGGGGGGAGAGTGTACAAACTGCCTGTTACCTTATCAACCGCCTCCCAACACCTCTGCTTTCCCATGAATCTCCCTATAAACTTTTGCATGGGACACTACCTGTCTACACTCATCTCCGAGTTTTTGGGTGTTTATGCTATGCTACCAACCTCACTCCCTCACACAAATTTGATGCTCGTGCTCGTCGCTGCATTTTCCTGGGATATCCCCTTGGTCAGAAGGGCTATCGCGTTTACGACCTTGATAGCAAGCGCATCTTTACCTCTCGAGATATCATCTTCCATGAACATCTTTTCCCTCTTGCTAACTTACCACCAGAACCTGCCCACACTACCCCGGTCTTACCTGTTCCCCATGACGACCCTACTCTTGCACCTTCAGACCTCATTCCCACTATTGATCTCCCTGCCTCATCTGCTCCCTCCCTTCCTGACGACCCTACTCCTAACATACTTCTTCCAACCCTAGACACTCCTACCTCGCCACCTCCTGCACCATCGTCTCCTTCGCTGCCCCTAATTCCCCTTCGTCGATCCGCACGCATTAAACAACCCCCTGCCCACCTTCGTGACTATCAGACCCATCATGCTGCTTTGCTTCAGTCCAGCGCCATCTCTTCCACCATGTCCGGCACACGATATCCTCTTCACAGGTATGTTTCTTATGCTCGACTCTCTCATGCTCATCGTTCATTGGTTCACAATGTCTCTCACTTAGTTGAACCAGCCTCCTATGAGCAGGCACGCCATGACCCTCACTGGCTTGCAGCTATGCATTCTGAGCTTGAAGCACTTGAAGCCAATCACACCTGGACTTTGGTTCCTTTACCCCTTCACCAACGCCCCATTGGATGTAAATGGGTCTTCAAAATCAAGTATCATTCTGACGGTACCATCGAACGCTACAAGGCTCGCCTTGTCGCCAAAGGGTTCACGCAGCGTGAAGGTATTGATTACAAAGAGACGTTCGCCCCCGTTGCTAAGCTCATTACTGTCCGCTGTCTCTTGACCATTGCTGCTGTTCGCAGCTGGTCTCTTCACCAAATGGATGTCCAAAACGCTTTCCTTCACGGTGCACTCCATGAGGAAGTATATATGTTACCACCTCCTGGTTATCGTCGACAGAGGGAAACTATGGTTTGTCGACTTCACAAGTCATTATACGGACTCAAGCAGGCATCTCGCAGCTGGTTCCAACGTTTTTCATCAACCATTCAAGAAGTTGGCTTTCAACAGTCTCATGCAGACTACTCATTATTCACTAAAGTTTGTGGACACTCCATTACTGTAGTATTGCTCTACGTTGACGACATGATCATTGCAGGAAATAATGAGGAAGCCATCAGTCAACTCAAGCAATTTCTTAGTGGATGTTTTCGAATTAAAGACCTCGGACCATTAAAATATTTTCTGGGTGTCGAAGTTGCACGGTCCAAAGCTGGGATCTCCATTTGCGAACGAAAGTATACTCTGGACATATTGGAGGAAGCTGGCTTGCTTGGCGTAAAACCTGCCAAGGTACCTATGGAACCCGATTTAGTGTTGACAACAACAGGTGGTGATGCCCTCAAGGATCCGACTCGATATCGACGTTTAGTTGGAAAATTAATATACCTTACCATCACCAGGCCATATATTACGTATGCAGTGAATAATCTCAGTCAGTTCATGCAAGAACCAACACTCCATCACCTTAAAGCAGCATATCGTCTCCTCCAATATCTGAAAGAAGCACCAGGACAAGGGTTACTATTTCCTACGGAGAACCAACTTAATTTGATTGGCTACTGTGATGCGGATTGGGCTAGATGTCCGATCACACGACGATCAGTGACAGGTTTTTGCATCTTCCTTGGTAAATCACTTGTATCGTGGAAAAGTAAAAAGCAAGTCACGGTGGCAAGATCTTCAGCAGAAGCCGAGTATCGCTCCATGGCTGCAACCACTTGTGAGCTTACTTGGCTGAGGAATTTGTTGAATGATTTGCGTGTAAATCATCCTGAGCCGGCAAGGTTGTTTTGTGACAATCAAGCTGCTCTACATATTGCAGCGAACCCTGTGTATCATGAACGAACCAAACACATAGAGCTGGATTGTCATACTGTCCGTGAAAGGATTCAGAGGGGAGAGATCGAGACGTCTCATGTGCAGACGGGACGTCAAATAGCAGACATGTTTACAAAGCCACTGAGAGCACCTACCTTCCATTCACATCTTGGCAAGTTGGGTGTTATTGATATCCACACTCCAACTTGAGGGGGAGTGTTAAAGGTGCTCTACTCACATGCTGGACAGAAGGAATATGGACAGAAGGAATATGATCATTCCTTCACAGCTAGGTTAGCATGTGTGGATGCACTATTAACGTGGACAGCAAGGCCACTGCATGTGGTTGCTGACTGCTTCAACAAGGACAGCATGGATGCCACTTTCTGTCCTTTGTTTATTGCATGCGTCTGTAATAATCTTGTATATAAGTTCTGCTGCAATTGTAGCAGAACATTCATTAAAAATATATTGGATCCAAATAATTTATACCTTCCATCACCGATTAGTAAACACTTACGGTATGTTAAGTATATTGTTTTTGCACGTTTACTTGAATATAATATTTATTTATAAGAAATAAGAATTGAATCATTCTGATTTTTCACTTTCTTGCGTTAATTAACACATGGAATCCGAACAAGTGTTATCACTTTGAAACCTTTAACAATACTAGTTCTCATTTTCGTTCTTTTTTTCCTCTCATTTCAAGTTAGTAAATATGTTAGTAATTCATACTTTCTTATGTGTTCTACCAAATTATAAATGTTATCTAGATTTGCAATTTAGATTCTCTGACAACATAAATGTGATAAGACATTGTCCACGACTTATAAATAAGAGTGACACTCAAGTCTTCAGAGTCATTAAGAAAGTCTCAAGTTAAAACTCATGAGCCGATGAATAGATGCAATTTATAAAAATATAGATGTGGTTAAATATTTGATATGAAATTTACAATGATAGTTCATAAAATTTGAATTAACAATCTACTCCAAGAAAATAAAAACCGGCGCTGCTAAATCAAACTAATCAAACCTCTATGAGTAGTAAGTGCACTGTTACTAAACAAGCTGTGCACTTAGACATATATGTCTGGTTATGGTATGATACGTAAAAATAATTTGACTATAACTAAGTTGAACCTCTATTTTCTTTGAAGACCAAAAATGCAGGTAAGAATTCTTTTGTTTGGATGGGCACCATCCCAAGGGTGATCATCACTAATCCAGAAGATTTGAAATACATCTTAACAAAAATGGGGGAGTTTCCGCAGCCAGAACCAAACCCACTTGTCAAGTTACTAGCAACAGGTATTGCACTCTATGAAGGTGAGAAATGGGCAAAACACCGAAGAATTATCAACCCAGTATTCCATTTAGAGAAGCTAAAGGTATTATGCACACTCTTGCCAATATTCATTCAAAATTTCTTGTAAAACCTAATTTAATTAGCATGCGTATTATGTTGCCTATATAATTAATGTTGATATAATTTATGTTTTCTTTCTTATTTTTCCTTGTTTTCTATAGCGAATGTTACTGGCATTTTACGAAAGTTGTAGTGAGATGATTGTGGAATGGGAGAGCTTGGAGTTGAAAGAGAGTTCATGTGAGTTGGATGTTTGGCCTTATTTTCAAAATTTGACGGCCGATGTGATTTCTCGAACAGCATTCGGAAGTAGCTATAAAGAAGGAAGAAGAATATTTCAACTTTTGAAAGAGCAAGTACAACTTGTAACAAAAGTTGTGCAAAGTGTTTACATTCCAGGATGGAGGTAAATCATATTCTCTTTCACTCTTCAGGTTGTAAATATATATCATCCTGCCAAATAATAGGCTAGCAACTAGTTAGTCCAGTTATTTATAATTAAATTATGTTCATTAACCACAGTAAAGATCGCACTCATTCAACAAACGAAAGCATATTACGAAAAATATTTTTGTGACAATTTTACAAAGTTTTGAAGGAAAACCTGAAGACGAAAACCAAGTGCTTCAAGGCAGCCAAAACCATTCTATCAATGCATGCTAAAATTATAATTTTTCGTGTTTAAAGGAAGCTCATCTTTCAATACAACAACAGTGGGGTTGGGGACGGATATCAAACTCGTCATTCATGTGAACATATATAAGACTTCCTATTTGAAAATACATAATAATATTACTAGATCATAATGCTAATAGATTGGAAGCTCAACTTGATTTTGAAGAAAATGGAGAGGGTTCGTAAAAGCACGTAATCTTCATATTACAAACATGCAAGGACAAAAAAACACATTAATGCATGAAAACAAGCGCACATTGTCTTCTTCATATATCTTCACAGAACGATTGGAATAATTAAGGTTTTGTGCATGCAGGTTTCTACCAACCAAGACGAACAAGAAGATGAAAGGAATTGACAGAGAGATAAGAGCGTTACTTATGGGTATTATAAACAAAAGAGAAGAGGCGATTAAGGCAGGTGAAGCAACAAAAGATGACTTATTGGGTGTGCTTATGGAATCCAACTTGAAGGAAACCAAGGAACATGGCAGCAACAAAAAAGTTGGAATGAGTATGCATGATGTGATCGAGGAGTGCAAGCTGTTTTACCTTGCAGGGCAGGAGACCACTTCAGGGTTGCTAGTTTGGTCAATGGTTTTGCTAGGTCAATATCAGAACTGGCAAGATCATGCAAGAGAAGAGGTTTTAGAGGTCTTTGGAAGCAACAAGCCAGACTTTGATGGGCTAATACACCTAAAAGTTGTAAGTGGTTTCCATTGAGAAAAACATTTGAGAGATTGCTTTTACTAAGTGATTGTGTTGAGTGCAAAACAGTTGAGTTAAAAGATGACATGGGTTTAAGAAATGAACTGATGATCACACATCTTCTTTTAGCTGAATTGTCTTTGACTCACAATCTACATGACAAAAAATAGTCCCCATACAAGTTCGGATATCTATATATCAATCTATTGTTTGGGTTTTTGTACAATAACAGTGTATAGAAATGCTAAACACCGGCTAAAACTGGATTGACAAAATCCAGCCATGCAAATCCAACCGTCCAATGCACTAAATTATCGCCTACACTGGTGTATTCTATTGCTTACCCTATGCTACAGATTTAAAACTTGGTTGTATATCTAATGCATGCTTTCCCAGGTGACCATGATTCTGCATGAAGTTCTTCGATTATACCCAGCATTTGCTCTGATTACTCGAATCACTAGCACGAAAACACAACTTGCAAACTATTCTTTACCAGCTGGAGTGGAAGTTGCCTTACCCACACTCCTAGTTCACCATGACAAACAATTGTGGGGTGATGATGCACAGGAGTTTAAGCCGGAAAGGTTTTCAGAAGGCGTTTTGAAGGCAACAAAGAACAAATTTACGTACTTCCCCTTTGGAGGCGGTCCACGGATTTGTATCGGGCAAAACTTTGCAATGGTGGAAGCAAAATTGGCCTTATCGTTGATTCTGCAACACTTTACATTTGAGCTTTCTCCCTCCTATACTCATGCTCCTTCTTCACGTCTAACCATTCGGCCACAGTTTGGTGCTCATATCATTTTACACAAACGTTGATTACTTCTGTATCAGAAGTTCTCTCTAAATTGTTGAATATATAGTGTGTAGTAGCTAGGAGAAGGATGAAAGATAATTTGATGCAATGTACGTATGATATGTTATTTTTGAGATAAAAGTTGAGCAAAGGGGGAACCGCATATATATATGCCTTGTGGATATAGTGAAGTCCGCATTAAAGAGGTAGACAAGGATCCTCAGGGTTTTCTACAATCTATACTGCAGAAATTAGTTTTCAGAGTTTGTAATGCTTTTAGAAATAAATGGAGGAAGAAGAAAATGTTATGAATTGGTTATTTCCAGTACAAATCTTCCCCATATAGAGGGAAAGATGACTTTCCGAATTGGTTAAGTAGTCATTCAAACATGCATGTATCTCTTAATTCAAACCTCTACTTCACTCAAATCAACATTGGGAAACAAGTGAAGAGGTAAGCTCAGCAGGTTGCACAAAGATTTTATTAAGCATAGCACACACTCGGATCTTAATTGATTTCAATCATTTTCTTTCAAATGTATCGCAATTGCATCAACGAATATTCCAATCTTCTATGGATCCTGTATTTTCCCTCACGGATTCCTCTTAACACTTGAATATATACAGGACGTAGAACTGAAAAATTCAAGGACTAGGTGCACGTACTCGGAGGCTGGATTAGAAATAGCACCTCATAAAGGATTGAAAGAATGATGGTATCAATTGACATGTTCACCACTGTAAAGAAAATAGTGGCCACCAACCGTTTTGTAATGTATTTGACTATTGAATGTATTTGACTATTGAATGTATTTGACTATTGTGCTGTGGTTCTTGTATGTCACTCTGGGAATATATAGAAGGACCATATGTATAGCATTTATGTCTGCCAAAGCAAAATTGAAAACTCGTTTTGCAATTACTTTTTTATTTTCAATTTTCAGTTTTTGTTTTTAAATTATTTGAACAATTGAAAACTCATTTAATAACTACTTTCAGTTTTTTTTTTTTTTTTAAACTTTAATTTTCTAACTTTTGGCTTTCACGTTTTCGTTTTCTTCCGTTTTTAATTATTTAAGTAGCTACCAAACAAATTTTCAAATTTACAACAACAACAACAACAACAAAGTCTTTTCCCACTAAGTGGGGTCGGCTATATGAATCCTAGAACGCCATTGCGCTCAGTTTTGTGTCATGTCCTCCGTTAGATCCAAGTACTCTAAGTTTTTTCTTAGGGTCTCTTCCAAAGTTTTCCTAGGTCTTCCTCTATCCCTTCGGCCCTGAACCTCTGTCCCGTAGTCACATCTTCGAACCAGAGCGTCAGTAGGCCTTCTTTGCACATGTCCAAACCACCGTAACCGATTTTCTCTCCTCTTTCCTTCAATTTCGGCTACTCCTACTTTACCTCGGATATCCTCATTCCTAATCTTATCCTTTCTCGTGTGCCCACACATCCAACGAAGCATCCTCATCTCCATTACACCTATGTGTTAATGCTTCACCGCCCAACATTCTGTGCCATACAGCATCGCCGGCCTTATTGCCGTCCTATAAAATTTTTCCTTGAGCTTTAGTGGCCTACGACAGTCACACAACACGCCGGATGCACTCTTCCACTTCATCCATCCAGCTTGTATTCTATGGGTGAGATCTCCATCAAATTCTCCGTTCTTTTACAGGATAGATCCTAGGTAGCGAAAACGGTCGCTCTTTGGTATTTCCTAATCTCCGATCCTCACCCCTAACTCATTTTGGCCTCCGTTTGCACTGAACTTGCACTCCATATATTCTGTCTTTGATCGGCATAGGCGAAGACCTTTAGATTCCAACACTTCTCTCCAAAGGTTAAGCTTCGCGTTTACCCCTTCCTGTGTTTCATCTATCAACACTATATCGTTTGCAAAAAACATATACCAAAGAATATCATCTTAAATATTAAGTTTGTGATCTTCGCTAGATTGCTCCGGTCATTAGTGTGGATAAGTATGTAAATGGATAGAGACAGGAAGCAAACACAAGATGTACGTGGTTCACCCAGATTGGCTACGTCCACGGAGTAAATGAGTTCTCATTAATTGTGAAGGGTTTACACAGTACATAGGTTCAAGCTCTCCTTTAGTGAGTACAAGTGAATGATTTAGTACAAGTGAATGATTTAGTACAAATGACATTAGGAAATATTATGGGAGAATGATCTCATAATCACGAAACTTTTAAGTACCGAAGTGTGGTATCGTTTTCACTTGCCTTATCTGTCTCATAAGTAGATGTGGCATCTTCTTTGGAAGTACTTTTCCTCCCTCCAGGGGTGGTATCTTTAACTGGTGGAGATGCACAAGGTAATGTATCAATTTCACTTGACGCTTGTTTGTAGTTTCAGGCTTGGTCAAGCGCGATACAAACCATGTAGTAGGAGTCTCCCAAGTCGCCGAGCTAG
The DNA here is from genome assembly GCF_916048215.2 of Malus sylvestris. Lineage (NCBI taxonomy): Eukaryota > Viridiplantae > Streptophyta > Magnoliopsida > Rosales > Rosaceae > Malus > Malus sylvestris. The sequence continues at coordinate 29,644,490 of NC_062262.1, forward strand.
GGGATCTGCTGAAAGAGGTGATAGACAAGGTAAGCAATCAGAGCTCCAAGCAGTCAGTCCCAGATCAGAAGTTTGATTTCGATTTCTGGCTGATTGTTATCATTCTCCTTATCTTGCAGGCAACATGAAGGATAAAGAGAAGAAAATGTGATATGAGATACTTTTGCTTTTGAAGAAGTAACTTTCCACAGGCTTATTCTTGAACTGGGCTGGGGGGTTTTCTGGTTTCCGCCAGAGTATAAGGTCGACTGAAGAATTTGAGGGTCAAAACAAGTCCATCAAATCTACAGTACGTTCGACCCTGCTGATATGGGATACTTTTGCTGTTGACAAAGTAGTGGATGTATCGGCACGTGTTCTGTTGCGCTTGTCTCCACATGCTTCCTTGTATCATTCTCACTTGCCCTATTTGTTCCTCAGACAGATGTGGTATCTTCTCGGGAAACATAAGATGTTGAAGATGAGTACTCGAGAGCAATGCCAGGTAAGTAATCAGGTAAGGGGTTCCAAGCAGTCAGTTCCGGACTGGAAGCTTGATTTCAAGTGCTGACTGATTGCTCTCTTTCTCCTTGTCTTGCAGGTAAGAACAAGGCCAAATGAAAAGACAGGGAAAAAACATGATATGGGATACTCTTGCTTTTAACCCTGATGATATGAGATATTCTTGCTCTGGTGTAGCTTGTTTGCAGAGGTATTCTCGGGGGGGGGGGAAAGAAAGCTGAGTATTTCGAGAGGTTTCGTTGGGAGTGCCATGTCAGATATGAGGAAAGGTTCAGCATTTTTGTAGGTCTTCCTGTCCGTTGAGGATGGAGGTCGACATATATAAGAGTCTCCCTAACAACAAGGAGTAATGCTATTCCTTTACCCTGCTTGGTCATAGCACGGTAGTGGGAGCTGCCAGCTTCACGTGTTTTAACTCTGTCAGAGCACTTTGAAAAAGTGGTCTGTGGTATCTGGAAAGCTGATGTTACGTGTGAAGATTACAGACAAGCTTTATCCAAGAAGATCTGGCTCTCGAAGTTGAGAAAGCAGTGTGAGGATTACAGACAAGCTTTATCTAAGGGGCTCTCGAAGTTGAGAAAGCGGTGTCTCTTCGGTTTTCGAACAAGCAATCCTGTCGGAGATCTGTCTCTCGAGATTCGGAGAACGGTGCCTCTTCGATGTTTGAGAAAGCAATCATGCTAGGAGTCTGGCTCTCGAGATTAGGAGAACGGTGTCTCGTCGCTTTTTGAGAAAGTAGTCATGTTAGGAGTCTGGCTCTCGAGATTCGAAGGGCGGTGCCTCTTCGATCTTGAAGCAAGCAATCTTGTTGGGAGTGTTTTCTCGAATGTGAGTAAAGGTTAGGCCTGTTTGCTAGTCTACCTTGCCATGGAGCACAGAGGTTGACACACAGGGACTTTCCAATTATCCAGTAGTGGTCCTGTTTCTTTACCCTTGTGGGTAATAATATGGTAGCTAGACCTTCAAAATTTATGTGTCTAAACTTTGTTAGTGCTGTTTCTTTGCTATTCTTTTACCCTTCTTGGTCATAGCGATGTAATGGGAGCTGCAAGCTTCACGTGTCTAAATTTTGTCAGAGATTTTTTGCAAAGTTATCTGTGGTACCCGTGAGCTGATGTTGCGTGTGGAAAGTGGATGATTGAACAGTAACATTCACGTGCTTTCTACTTCACCAGAAATCTTTGACAGAATGCTCGTAATTTCCGCAAAGTTGAGTGTGCATGTGACAGGTGCTGACAAGGCTGAAAAAGCAGGTGCCTCTTCGATTTCTGAGATCGGCCCTCGTGGTATCTGAGCAGCCTAGCTTTTGAGAAAGCAAGCGCCTCTTCGATTTCTGCGATCGACCTTCGTGGTCTTTGAGCAGCCCAGCTTTTGAGAAAGCAAACGTCTCTTCGTTTCCTGAGATCAGCCCTCGTGGTCTCTGAGCAGCCCAGCTTTTGAGAAAGCAAACGCCTTTTCGATTTCTGAGCAGGCGCCTCTTCAATTTCTGAAGCTCCATCGAGTGCAGATTTTTATAGAGGCTGGTATTAAGTTCCAAAGCACACTTGAATCTCCACCAGTAGAAGCTCCCTTCTTGCATTTCTAAGATCTTGATTTATCCGACCTTTTCTCTCTTCAACAACTTTGAAGATGTCTGGCCCCTCCGACCGTCGTTTTGACTTGAACCTTGTTGAAGAGGCAACCACGCCTTCTCCAGACAACATATGGCGCCTATCCTTCTTATCCCCTACTGGTCCTCTTACCGTTGGAGATTCCGTGATGAAGAATGATATGACCGCTGCGGTGGTGGTCAGGAACCTTCTCACTCCCAAAGATAACAGACTACTTTCCAAACGGTCTGATGAGTTGGCTGTTAAGGATTCTTTGGCTCTCAGTGTTCAATGTGCAGGTTCTGTGTCTAATATGACCCAACGCCTATTTGCTTGAACCCGCCAAGTTGAATCATTGGCGGCTGAAGTGATGAGTCTCAAACAGGAGATTAGAGGGCTCAAGCATGAGAATAAACAGTTGCACCGGCTCGCACATGACTATGCTACAAACATGAAGAGGAAGCTTGACCAGATGAAGGAATCTGATGGTCAGATTTTACATGATCATCAGAGGTTTGTGGGTTTGTTCCAAAGGCATTTATTGCCTTCGTCTTCTGGGGCTGTACCGCGTAATGAAGCTCCAAATGATCAACCTTTGATGCCTCCTCTTTCTAAGGTGTTGTCCAGTACTGAGGCTCCGAATGATCCTCCTCCGATGCCTTCTCTTTCTGGGGCTCTACCGACTGCTGAGGCTTCTCCTAAGCAACATTTGTGAAGACTTCCTCTTGTTTGTTTATTTTGACTCATGTATATGTACATATTTGTAACTTATTGGAGATATCAATAAATAAGCTTTGTTTCATTTCAACGTATTGTGTTAAATACACCAAAGCCTTCTTCGCTAAGTTCTTTGAATTTTTCTTTTGTTGAAGCTTGTATGTTGAAGCTTTGTGAGTGGAGCATGTAGGTTGAGGTAGTGTTCCCTTAATTTCCCGAGTGGGGAAAACTTCTCGATTGAAGACTTGAAAAAATCCAAGTCACTGAGTGAGGTCGGCTATATGAATCTTAGAACGCCATTGTGCTCGATCTTGTGTCATGTCCTCCGTTAGATCCAAGTACTCTAAGTCTTTTCTTAAAGTCTCTTCCAAAGTTTTCCTAGGTCTTCCTCTACCCCTTCGGCCCTGAACCTCTGTCTCGTAGTCGCATCTTCTAACCGGAGCGTCAGTAGGCCTTCTTTGCACATGTCCAAACCACCGTAACCGATTTTCTCTCAGCTTTCCTTCAATTTCGGCTACTCCTACTTTACCTCGGATATCCTCATTCCTAATCTTATCATTTCTCGTGTGCCCACACATCCAACGAAGCATCCTCATCTCCGTTACACCCATTTTGTGTACGTGTTGATGCTTCACCACCCAACATTCTGTGCCATACAGCATCGCCGGCCTTATTGCCGTCCTATAGAATTTTCCCTTAAGCTTCAGTGGCATACGACGATCACACAACACGCCGGATGCACTCTTCCACTTCATCCATCCAGCTTGTATTCTATGGTTGAGATCTCCATCTAATTCTCCGTTCTTTTGCAAGATAGATCCTAGGTAGCGAAAACGGTCGCTCTTTGGTATTTCCTGATCTCCGATCCTCACTCCTAACTCATTTTGGCCTCCATTTGCACTGAACTTGCACTCCATATATTCTGTCTTTGATCGGTTTAGGCGAAGACCTTTAGATTCCAACACTTCTCTCCAAAGGTTAAGCTTCGCATTTACCCCTTCCTGAGTTTCATCTATCAACACTATATCGTCTGCGAAAAGCATACACCAAGGAATATCATCTTGAATATGTCCTGTTAACTCATCCATTACCAACGCAAAAAGGTAAGGACTTAAGGATGAGCCTTGATGTAATCCTACAGTTATGGGGAAGCTTTCGGTTTGTCCTTCATGAGTTCTTACGGCAGTCTTTGCTCCTTCATACATATCCTTTATAGCTTGGATATATGCTACTCGCACTCATTTCTTCTCTAAAATCCTCCAAAGAATGTCTCTTGGGATCCTATCATACGCTTTTTCCAAATCTATAAAGACCATGTGTAAATCCTTTTTCCCATCTCTATATCTTTCCATCAATCTTAGTAAGAGATAGATTGCCTCCATGGTTGAGCGCCCTGGCATGAACCCGAATTGGTTGTCCGAAACCCGTGTCTCTTGCCTCAATCTATGCTCAATGACTCTCTCCCAGAGCTTCATTGTATGACTCATTAGCTTAATACCCCTATAGTTCATGCAATTTTGTACGTCGCCCTTATTCTTGTAAATAGGCACCAAGGTGCTCTTTCGCCACTCGTTTGGCATCTTCTTCGTTTTCAAAATCCTATTGAAAAGGTCAGTGAGCCATGCTATACCTGTCTCTCCCAAGGCTTTCCACACTTCAATCGGTATATCGTCTGGGCCCACTGCTTTTCTATGCTTCATCTTCTTCAAAGCTACAACCACTTCTTCCTTCAAGCTACAACCACTTCTTCCTTCCTGATTCGACGATAAAATGAGTAGTTTCTACACTCTTCTGAGTTACTCAACTCCCCTAAAGAAGTACTCCTTTCATGTCCTTCATTGAAAAGATTATGAAAATAACCTCTCAATCTGTCTTTGACCGCGTTCTCTGTAGCAAGAACCTTTCCATCCTCATCCTTGATGCATCTCACTTGGTTTAGGTCCATTGTCTTCTTTTCCCTTGCTCTAGCTAAGTTATAGATATCCAACTCTCCTTCTTTGGTATCTAGTCGCTTATACATATCGTCATAAGCCGCTAACTTAGCTTCTCTCACAGCTTTCTTCGCCTCTTGCTTCGCTCTTCTATACCTTTCACCATTTTCATCGGTCTTATCCTTGTATAAGGCTTTACAACATTTCTTCTTAGCCTTCACCTTTGTTTGTACCTCCTCATTCCACCACCAAGATTCCTTTTGGTGTGGAGCAAAGCCCTTGGACTCTCCTAATACCTCTTTTGCTACTTTTTGGATACAGCTAGCCATGGAATCCCACCTTTGGCTAGCTTCCCCCTCTCTATCCCACACACACTGGGTGATTACTTTCTCTTTGAAAATGACTTGTTTTTCTCCTTTTAGATTCCACCATCTAGTCCTTGGGCACTTCCAAGTCTTATTCTTTTTTCTCACTCTTTTGATATGTACATCCATCACCAACAAGCGATGTTGATTAGCCAAGCTCTTCCCCGGTATAACTTTGCAATCCTTACAAGTTATATGATCCCCTTTCCTCATTAGAAGAAAATCTATTTGTGTTTTTGACGACCCACTCTTATAGGTGATCACATGTTCTTCTCTCTTCTTAAAGAAGGTGTTGGCTAAGAAGAGATCATATGCCATTGCAAAATCCAAGATAGCTTCCCCATCCTCGTTTCTCTCCCCAAAGCCATGGCCACCATGAAAACCTCCATAGTTGCCTGTCTCCCTGCCCACGTGTCCATTTAAATCTCCTCCTATAAATAACTTCTCCGTCTGAGCAATTCTTTGCACCAAGTCTCCAAGGTCTTCCCAAAATTTCTCCTTCGAACTCGTATCCAACCCTACTTGAGGTGCGTACGCACTAATCACATTGATGAGTTCTTGTCCTATTACAATCTTGATTGCCATGATTCTATCTCCTACCCTCTTGACATCTACGACATCTTGTGTCAAGGTCTTGTCCACAATGATGCCAACACCGTTTCTCGTTCTATTTGTGCCCGAATACCAAAGCTTAAACCCTGAGTTTTCTAGATCCTTTGCCTTAAGACCAACCCACTTAGTTTCTTGTAGGCACATAATATTTATCCTTCTCCTCACCATAACTTCCACTACTTCCATAGATTTTCCCGTTAAGGTTCCTATATTCCACGTTCCTAAACGCATTCTACTCTCTTGAACTCTACCCTTCTGTCCTAGATTCTTCACCATCCCCCGTCTAATAGGATCAAAGTACTTCTTTTGTGTGTCATGTGTAAAGTTGATAGGAGCATATGCTCCCAAACAACTTTGAGTGGAGTCGTTCGAAAAGAAGTTTCTATGACCCCCTTGCTCATTTAACACTGCATCCGGGTGCCGATGGAGATACAGCGACCCTTGCTCACTTATCACTGTGCTCGGGTGCAGAAGAAAAGGACGTAGACCTTCTTCTATCTTTCTGTAACCTTATGAAGAGGCCGAAGGCCTTAATTTATCTTTTTGGATGAAGAAGGTGATAGAGGAGTGGATGGCATCTAGTAGAAGAGATCAAAGTTTTACGGAATTGTTTTCGAGGTTTTGGTTGTCAATAGCAGACGAGAGCGGCGAACAAGGCGGCACACTCACTTGTTCAATTCGCGCTTAGCTGTAACGAGCTCAAGACTTGGATTGAAGAGGCTCATCCATGGCTAGAGCCAAATTTGGAAGATGATTTGGACGACAGAAGTGTATAATTTTCAAGAACAGCAGGCGGCAAGCTTTTCGTGGTGGTGGTTCATTTCTAATGAAGAATGGCCATCCAAATGAGAGGTGCATGATTGTTTGTTTACTATTGTTGTTTCTTTCCTTGTCTCTCTCATTCAAGTTGTATAATTGGCTCTGTTATGAAATGAAATCATTCGTTATTGATAAAAAAAAGTTCAACTATTCTATCAAACTAGACTTAATAAATCTGATAAGTGAGAAATGTGATAAAATTAAAGGAAATTCCTCTGAAACTTTAGGACAAAAATCCAACAAAATTTGGTTTTCAAATTGTGTCTCTACTCTGTCCCTGCCTTTCATCATACAATCATTAAACTTAAACATGTTATAATGTAAGTAAATTAGTTAAACAACGTGACAATGATGTGATATTTCACTGAACATTGATTACTCATATATATTGCAAATCTAATGGCACGTTTACGTAAATGTAATCGGAATCAAAACGCAGAATTGAAATCTGATTACGAGAGACTCCAGTGTTTATCAAATATTGAGAAATAAAAAAGTTGGTGAGACCTATGCGAATTTTGAAATCCAACTCCAAAATACAGAGAAATTGAATTCCCTACATTTAGGTGGGAATTGAATTTCAAGTTGTTGGGGAAATCGGAATGAATTTTTCCTTCCTATTATACCTTTACTTATTTCTAAAATTTCAAGATTGCCCATGAGCCCGACACGACCAACTGTTGCCCATTTTAATATAAAATTAAACAATAACAATAACAATAATTAACAGAAAATAAAATAATTAAATTTCAGTGTGTTTTATATTTGGTTAATAGAGCTATTTAACAAGTTTTCTATTAAGTAGTATATAAATTTAACCAAAAAATTAGAATATAAAATCATTTAATCAAATAAGGGCATTGTAGTAATTATATTAATTCACATTCCCAAAAACATTACTAAACCATTTATGTGGAATTTATACTGATTCTATTCCAATTTCATAAAATCTTAATAAACAACTTCATCAAAAATTTAATTTTGACGCCTCTTTATTTTAACTCCTTATCTATTTAACTTTTTCATTTGATTACAAATTAATAACGAGGCTAACGAGTCATAATACATCAACCGTGGTTCTCGACTGTTTGCACGGCGTCAGCGTCCTAATCTGAATTGTGTCTGCCATGTGGCCATGCTTTCATAAAAAAGGCATCACCTACCTTAGCTTTAAGTCCCTAAGTCCTAACGTACCGCTAAGAGAAAGACTTTATTAAAAAGTAGAACTTTTTCTAAATTTTTTGTCGCTTATTTCAACATAATATTTTATAATATTGATAAAAAAATAAAGTGAGGTGGAAGTAGAGAATATAAGAAGAGTTCATTATGAGAAAATCTCTTTAGCATTTCTCTACCTAAAACCTAAAATACATGTAGTTTAATTTGTGTGTTGAATGTGATTTAGATAGGTCATGATTTAAGAATGGAGATTCTCTCCGAATCTTTTTTGTGAAAATTATAGGAATCTTAACATCATATTTATTCATAGTACATTGTGTGCTTTGTTATGTATTGTTTGTTTTTAATTTTAAATAAAAAAATTCAAAATAATTTATGACCGCATTATATATAATGAACAGATGGAATATGAAGATCTCTATAATACTTCCAAAATGATCCGGTTAAGATGCAAATCCATAATTTAATTGAAGTCCTCATTACCTGCTCCCACACAAATACAGATATCTGGCAGCAGCCGGTATGATTGATAAGGACAAACAAAATTGAGGACTCCACACATATATTATTAAAGTTATAGAGACCGTAATTAACTGATATTATCTCAATTTAGTCACTTGTTGAATTAAATAAGCGTGAGGTTATTAAAGGTTGGATAACTTGGATTCCCCCCACCCCCAATTCTAACTAGTGACAAAAAAAATAAAAAAAAATAAAAAAAATATATATATAAAATGAAAAAAAAAAAAAAAATCTTCCATTCAATTATTGCAAAGATTTAACTTTATAAGGTTTACTATCATGGAACATGTATGGATGTACATGATGCAAGTTATGAAAAGCAGATATCCTTCTTTCTGTCGAAACCCATCCTCGCATCTTTTTCTCTCCGTAAACACACAAATTAATGGAAGTATCAGTGTCTAACATTGGTGTTGTTTTGGTGGGCATAATTGTAACTGCATGGGCATGGAGGGTGGTCAACTGGTTATGGCTGAGGCCAAAGAAGCTAGAAAGATATCTGAGGCAGCAAGGCCTTGCCGGAAACTCATACAGGTTTTTGGTAGGAGACTTGAAAGAAAGAACCATGATGCTAAAACAAGCATATTCTAAACCGATGAACCTCTCTCATGATATAGCCCCACGAGTCCTCCCTTTTGAGTACCACTCGGTGAACACTTACGGTACGTTTACTATATTTTTATTTTTAGTCTTCGTATATAGTTCGGAAATGAGTGTTATCTGAAAATTTGTCGTCCAGATTCACAATTTAACAATATAAGGGTAGTAAGACAGTGCCAGTGATGTAGTGGTACACAGTTTGGTAATGAAGGTCTCGTGGTAAAAACTCATCGACCCTCGTATAGTTGCAATTTATCAAACTGGTGATGTACAACATGCCAACAAGAGATCACCAATAAACTAACCTCCATGAGTAGTGCCTAGTTTGAGAAGTGGAAATAATTTGATTTTAATTTGAAGTTTTAGTTTTTAAAAACCTAAAAAAAATGCAGGTAAGAATTCTTTTATTTGGGCGGGACCAGTACCAAGGGTGAACATTGCTAATCCAGAAGATTTGAAAGACATCCTAACAAAAATTGAGGATTTTCCAAAGTTGAAATCAAATCCATATGTCAAGTTGCTAGTAACAGGTACTGCACACTATGAAGGTGAGAAATGGAGAAGACACCGAAGAATTATCAATCCAGCATTCCATTTAGACAAGTTAAAGGTATTTATAATATTCATACAAAGTTTGTGGAAATTTTACGCTATCTAATTAGTTTAGTATTTATGTGCGTACGTAATATATATTTATCAGATTATAAAGAGGTGATTAGCTACGCAATTAGTAAATATGATTTAAATTGCAGCATGCATTCGCAAATGTTTAGTTGTGTTTAAAAATAAACCATATCGATGTCCAAAATACGCATATGCAAAATATATTTGCTAAGGAAATATATTTTTATTAGGAGAACCTTGACAGTATGATGAAAATTTTATTGAGCCAGAAAAAAAAAAAAGTTACATATAATCAGGGAAGATGTAAACCTTACCTCTTATAATATAAGAAGAAAGTGAAATATACAAAAAAAAAAAAGGACCTAAAAAAGGAAACAAAAATAAGTGATTAGTTTTTTAGATGTGTATTAGGTGCGTTGGCTATATAACTAATTAATGTTGACAATTTTTGGTTTTTCTTCTTATTTTTTGGTTGTTTTCTATAGGGCATGCTACCAGCATTTTACCTAAGTTCTAGTGAGATGATTAAGGAATGGGAGAGCTTGGTGTTGAAAGAAGGTTCATGTGAGTTGGATGTGCAGCCTTGTCTTGAAAATTTGACAGCCGATATGATTTCTCGATCAGCATTTGGAAGTAGCTATAAAGAAGGAAGAAAAATATTTCAACTTTTGAGAGAGCAATTACAACTTGTAACAAAAGTTATACAAAATGTTTACATTCCGGGATGGAGGTAAAATTATAATTTCATTTAGTCTTCAACTGGTAAATAGCAAGATCATTCGGCCAAATAGGTTAGAAACTAGCTAAATCAATTTTATACAATTAAATTTGGTTCATTAACCACAAGATCATACTCATTTAAGTAGTAGTATTAAAAGCTTGCGATACAAAGCTTTTTTTGTGTGACATTCCTAAGTAGACACCAATATTACTATTATTTCAGCCGTAAAATCCCATGAGGAACTCTGTTTTTTATTTTATAGCTTTTGTTGCAACTATTCAACACATCACAACTGAAACACTGTAGAGTTATCCGGTAGTGATCCACCGATTAATTCGAAGAAAATTTCGGTAGTGAATTAGTACTGAACATAAAAAAAGATACTAGGTACACTCCTACTAGACACTCTTCAAGACTAGCTCTTCTTATCCAAACTTGAAAGCTTCACATTTTCCAACCAGCTCCAAACGTTACATCGTCAATCCCATACAATCCAATCTCAAAACTTATGAATATGGATTAACTACAAATATTTAAATAGTTAGATCTTGCATAAAACTTGTATCATTGAATGAGACATAGCTTTGTAGTCAGACCCCTTGTTTTCTTCATATCACCATTGGAACTAATAATGATTTGTTTTTTGCAGGTTTGTACCGACCAAGATGAACAAGAAGATGAAGGGAATTGACAAAGAGATAGGAGGGCTACTCATGGGTATTATAAACAAAAGAGAAGAGGGGATTAGGGCAGGTGAAGCCACAAAAGATGACTTGTTGGGTAACCTCATGGAGTCCAACTTGAAGGAAATCAAGGAACATGGGAATAACAAAGGAGTTGGAATGAGCATGGATGACGTGATCGAGGAGTGCAAGTTGTTTTACTTTGCAGGGCAGGAGACCACCTCATTGTTGCTTGTTTGGACAATGGTTTTACTAGGTCAAAACCAGATTTGGCAAGATCGTGCAAGAGAAGAGGTTTTGCAGGTCTTTGGAAGCAACAAGCCAGACTTTGATGGGATAATTCATCTAAAAGTTGTAAGTGTTTGCTATCGATAACTTGAGAATACGTACTTTATAGGAGTACATTTTGATCTGCATTGCATCGAGAAAATTGCTTAGAGTAGTCAGCAATGTGAGTCGTGACTCTCAGAAGATTGCGTAGTGTATTTGCTTCTTTACACTTTTGGACGTGTTTTCATCTCTTTTTTTGGCATAAATGTAGAAGTTAAATTGGTTGTATATGTACTGCATGCTCCCCAGGTGACCATGATTTTGCATGAAGTCCTGCGATTATACCCAGCACCTCTTCTTGTTCGAACCACTAGCAAGAAAACAGAATTCCGAAACTTTTCATTACCAGCTGGAGTCGAAGTTGCCTTACCAATGCTACTAATTCACCATGACAGAGAACTTTGGGGTGATGATGCACAGGAGTTTAAACCGGAGAGGTTTTCGGAAGGCGTTGCAAAGGCAACAAAGAACAAATTTACGTACTTCCCTTTTTCAGGTGGTCCGCGGGTTTGCATCGGACAAAACTTTGCTATGGTGGAAGCAAAACTGGCCATATCGTTGATTTTACAGCACTTTACATTTGAGCTTTCTCCATCCTATGCTCATGCTCCTTTTGCAAAACTAATCCTTCACCCACAGTTTGGTGCCCATATCATTTTACACAAACGCTGATTCTTTTGAGTTAGAAGTTGTCACTGAATTGTTGGTTATATAACGTGTAGTGGCTAGGAGAAGGGTGAAATATATATAATTTAATTCAAGTACGAATGATATGTGTTATCTTGCAGACAATATTTTCTCCGCTACTGGTATGCAAAGAGGAACTGCAAATATGCCTTACGGATTCAACGAAGTTCGAACTTACTCTGTGATTCAACGATGTCATGCACAACCAAAGTTGAATCAAGTACTCAGAGCGATTAATTGACAAGGATCTTCATGGCTTTCTACAACTAAGATGTGTATAAATTAGTTGTAGAGTTTGTGATGTTTTCAGAGTAAATGGAGGAAGAAGAGAATGTTATGAAGTGGTTATTTCAAGCCGAAATCTTCCCAATGTATGGAGGGAAAGGTGACTTTCTGAATTGGTTAAGTAATCACTCAAATACGGATGTATATCTTGGTTCAGACCTCTTCATCGCTCTAATTTCGATAATTTCTTTCAAACGTATCGCAAAGCATCCACATACAGAGGCACCCTTTTTGCCCTCTCGGATTCGCCTAACACTAGGAACGCATGCAGGTGGAACAAAAATTCAAGGATCCTGGGAGGCCGGAGTAGAGCACCCCTTAAAAGGATTCTCAAATTCCATCATTAAGTGAGAAAAAATTGTCACATTAGCCTAAAGCCCACCAATAGTTAGAAGAATTGAAAGATAGAAGCCTCTTAAACACTTAACTCAGAGAAATAAATTTGAATGAAGCATGCAGAGGTAACCTAAACATGACTGACTAAGAGAACAAATTTTGGTGAACAGTTCCAAAAGAGGCAGTTGTAAGACCGAAATAGGACACCGATCGAAACAGTTCCAAACATATTTTGATTCAGCTAAAATTTTACCTGCTACATTCCAAGTGTCTTAGTCGATAATGCATATGTTCTATTTACAAGCAGTACCTTGTTCGTTTTCTGCTTCTGTCACTCCTTGCAGCAGCTTTCTCGACGATAATGCATAAAGGTGTAAATAAGAAGAGAGCATGTGCACTGAATGTCTAGGACGTAAAAGGTATCCAATTCACTGAAATTCTTACTGGTAACACAGAAGAGTAGGTCGCGTGAAGAAATCCATCCTCGTCCTTATTTTCCTCGTCAATTGCGGACATCAGGGTATCTGTAACAGCAGTGGATGAGTTAGGCTTATTGTTCCTGAAGTAGACGAGAGATATAAAAAGTCGAATTGTAGCTCTGCTAACCAGTTGGAGGAGGGAGGGGTACATAGACGTAGAATTCGTCATCGTGCCCGTTCTTGGTTATAACAAATTTGTATTCCCTCTCCTTTTGGAGCAAATAATTCCTCTCCTTTTGACATACCATGCGATTGACCTTAATTTCCTCCGATTAAGCATGCATCTCTTAGTTCAAACCTCTTAATCATGAACGATAGTGTTTGAATGAACTCATCCTTATATGCATTTGGACTGTCGACTGGTTGCTGAGGTAGCCAACCCGGTCATCAGCACAGAGTCTGCAATCTGTTGCTCTGTGAGCAACAAATCCACGGTCACCTATTAGGGTCCGACTGGTCGGTCTGTGTATTTCATTCAACATGAATTACAGCAGTCCTCAGAAGATAAGACACTGCATATACTCTACTTGTTCTCACGGCAAGAAAAGCATTCATGTCCGTGAGAATGCAGGCTAGTAATTTACCAGATACAAAAGTTGCATGCTGAGCAGATTTCTTAGAGAACTTTTTAGCATTGCACATACTCTAATTTCAATCACTTCTTTCAAATGTATCGCATTCGCATACACGAATCCAATCTTTTACAGAGGCACCCTTTTTTCATCTCGGTTTTCGCCTAATACTCGAATATATACAGGTCGAACTCAAAATTCAAGGACTAGGATAAGTACTGGGGGGCTGGATTATAGCGCCTTACAATAGGATTCTCAAATTCCATCATCAAGCAAAGATTGAGAAAGTAAAATTATACATCTAAGCTGTTTGACTGGGGTCCTTGGGTGAGTCTCTGCATCTCGTTTTGGTCGTTTAGAGTTTCGATCAGAAGTGGTGGAGCATATTGGGCAGTCCCTTGGTGCTCTTCCGAATCCTGGCAGTATGAAAGAATGATGGTATCGATTGACATCTCCACCACTCCAAAGAAAAGAGTGGCAACCACATAACCAAGACCCCAGCAAACCTGCACAAACATATAAGAGCTGATTAATGACGGAACATATTCTACCCGACCATTGTGCTCTGGTTCTCGTCAATGGAAAATATACTATGGGCAATATAAGGAAAACTTCATTGATGAAAGAGGTTTGTTCATCCACTTTCCTGCCCTAGCTGTATTTCATTTCAATCTTTCATCAGATAATGGAAAATCGTCACAAAAACACGCTGTCTTAGATCATAAACATACCAACACAGGAAACAGTGGAGAAGTGATCTTGTTGTGGGCAGATTTGTATTTGTGGGTATCCAACATCAGGAAAGCAAAGAGGGCGGTTGAGAGGCTGACACATAATTTTCCAAGGAATAGGATAACATCTCCAATTACATTCACCGTCCCTATCCGAAGAATGTTACTAAGGATCAAATCTGTTGCGATTGCAGAAGCATTGCAGAAGCTTTTACCTGTTATGGCAATCTGCAAAGTACAAGCACATTTTTAATAAATCAGTCAGGTGCACAAACTATATAGAACAAAAGGTATAAAAAAAATAAAATTCAGCAACCGGTTCTGAGACCCAGAATAAATAATGAAATAAGCACATAAAAAGAGGAAGAGCACAACGATATTGTCATGTTTGGCACTCATGTAGTACTGTGGCCTGTGGGTCACAAAAAAGTGAGCATACTCCGTAGTTTCATGTGCCTTTTCTCACTCTAATCTTTCAAGCTTCTCATAGTTTTTATTTCATACTTATACCCACTCTGACTACGTGTAGCCAGGTCCCATAGTCATGTTACACAACGCACGAGTTTCAAAAGAGGCATATAACTCACACTACAATCCTGACATTGCATACAGGAAACATGTTTAAGACATGAGAATACTATTGGAGATACAATATTTAATCTTGAAAAATATTATTTTCAAAATTACTGGTTGAGGCATTTGCAATCTCGTCAAGCCAAAAAATAAGCTCCTCTTATGCATTTTCCATACAAGGATGAATGAATATGAACAAACATATGAGCAATTGTGCTGGATACTAGTTATGTCAAATTACCATAATGTAGGCATTGCGATTGGCTGATCTGATTGTCCACTCAATACACATCAGGCAAAATCTAGAAGTATGGTACACTGCCCTTCCGAACCAGTTATTGGGTGCGGTTCCACCAACTTTTATTCTGCGACGAATTGACTCAAGCATAAAGCGGATTGATTCCACAAATGACACAATCAGGGAGCCGAGAGCAACCGACCCAAGGTTATAGCGCGCAAGCCTTCTCATGGAGGCAAAGACTGGAAGAAATGGAATTTCTGGCTGCATTGAAGAGAATGATGAGAAATTTAAGAAAAAGCAGACGCACAATGAAATAAAATTTAACTGGTCCTCATAAAGAAACTCTCAGGAAACTCGATTTGGAGTTACTAAAGACAGGGTCCACAATATTCAAACTCCAGTAGCTATTAACTATGTTTGGGGTGACAGTTCCCGAACATAAATTCAAATGTATAGACACATGCAGACATAGACATGCTTGTCGACTAAGGAACCTTATGTTTTAAGAAGTATGAATATTACTAAACTATTTGAAGCTATAATATCAACCTAGCACTCAACTCCAAGTATCATGCTTCTATACCTATATTGTTCATTCTTGCAATCCAAATAACAAAGATGAAATCCAGACTTACAAAAGAGACCGACAAGCAAACTTTGAGGTAAACATCTATGCATACAGCTTAGTAACTTACTGAAGTTTCACCACGAGCCCAATAATAAGAGGCAACAGAACCCGCAATAACTGTGGAAGAGCATGCTATAAAAAACTGGGTAGCCCAATATCCCCCAAATAGGTGGAAAAGGATGGAAACTCCAATATGAGGAGTGTAATGAATGCTATAGCCGCAACAATGATCACAGTTGACTCGTTTTGATACAAGATCATAAGCACAGCAGTTCAAATTGCAGTCATTCTGGACTACCTGCCCAGAACTTAACAGATGGAAAGCAGCTGAAAACCAGAACATGTAGAAAATTGCAAGGATGGTATATGGAATGACTGGAAATATTATGAGCGCCTGAGCTTCTCCTATGACCTTTGCAGCAACCTGCATAGAGTTTAACATATAGAGCCATTAAAGTTAAAAGTAAAAACTTCTGATGAAGAAGACTATTTGGTACTATGTTAAATCAAGCTATGAGTGCTGGTATTCCCAGATGTGGAAGGTGCACATGTTGGAAACAACAACAAAGCCTTGTCCCACTAAGTGAGGTCGGCTATATCAATCCTAGAACATGGCTCAACAGAACTTATGATGCATAAATAATACATAATTACTTCACTGTCTTAAACTAATCAGCATTCTTCCAGAAATTAAAAAAGTCTATTTTTGTACTAGCGGGTAACATGGCTCAACAGAACCTCTAATGCATATTAGCTGCACTCAGTCCTGCTCTATACAAGTTCCTGACCATTGTAAATTTTCTTTATTTGACAACTTGAATCAGTAAGACATCAAACGATAAATATGGATTTGTGGAACAATCCATAAGATCTTTCTTTGTACTTCCAGTTTTAGTATATTTCATGCAACTCCAAATGTGGACTTGTGGCACAATCCAAAAGAAAAATCTTATGCCTAACCAATCTCTAAAATAAATACATAGAGGTTGCTTGTCCATTATTCATTGTATACTCTCTCTCTCATTCTGTATGTTTCTTCTTAACCAAAAAATTCAGAGGGAAACAGTATCCTAGCCTAAATCAAAGGCTAATACCTAAAACCTACATCAACATTTTACTATGCATGTATTACCTACAACTTCTTGGAGCAGCTCCACCTAATTGGAGTATTTAGTTCTCAAAGCAGAGAAACCGTAACAATTTGAAATCAAACGGTCCCGACAACTTTAAGTATCATCAACTTTTACCATTTATTATTCTTACAATTTCAAATTATTAAATTGGACATGACTTGCCTTAAGAACAGATGTTGCCATAAGGATGCGTCGAACTATGGCTATTGATGTAAGAACAGCAACAACCATAATAAAGGTCATAATAACAGCAACAACACGGAGATGATGTAACTCCTGAAATATTGAAACCATTGAGTTAGTTGAAGATACATACAGACAGCTTCCAAGTTTAGGAGTGCTCAGTTAAAGACGGTACACACCCTTCCAGTTATGCGGATGTATGGATCGTGCTCACCAATAATTGGGGAGATGCCATCATTTCCTATCCATCCAGCTAAAAACCAAACAACAAAAATAAATTTAGCACTGCATTCTGTTGCATATTATCCACTCTACAAGCATAAAACTCAAGTAAAGATAGAAAACTAGAATATGTGAAACAATATGCTTGAGTCTAAAATAAGTATCGGTGTTCACAATGAAACAAAAGTATCCAACAAGAATGCTGAAACAAAAAGATGCATTTGTATGAGATCTCAGGAAATCTCAGAAATGACTTTTTAGAGTCCTAGACATTCTTTCCCATGTTCACTTCAAAATCTGCTTGATGACCAAAGCTATACTAATTTTTCCTTCCCCTCTTCCCCTCTTCCCCTCTTCCACTCTCCCTTTCTCGTATATGAGAACTGTCAACATTTGTAACAAACTAACAACAGGAATATTGATAGCTAATGATGAATAAGATCCAACTGGAAGAAGGGGTGAGGAAGGCAGGACTAAAGGTCATTGCAACTTTAAAACCTATAGCATGGTTTACCAAACAAGAGGATAACGCACAGTAAGAGATAGCTCTCAACCTTTCAAGTAATAGAACATTGTGACTGCTATCATGAGAATATTAAAGAGGCCGACTGTAATCCAAGGCATTGCAGCAACAAAATGACGAATAAGAAGCAGCCAAATCACTGACAGAAAAAGTGGCAATATTCCTCCACAAACAATCAGCACTGGCCATGCCTTTCCAATATCAGCCATGTATCTCTGTAAACAATGAATTTTTAGAGCTGTCGAATATGAAAACAGTATATGTACTACTAACAAAAGGATGCACCTAGGTACTGTCAATGAGGATAGCTCTTTCGAGATAAATATCAACAACAGCACTAATAGCCAAATTTACTAAATGAACCATGTAAATGATAACGCAACATGGTGAATCAAAAACTAGTTTTAGCCACTAATTATGCTCTTTGTTAAATTATTATGCCAATTGCAAACAAAGTCAAATGCAGAAAACTTTATACATTTTTACAGAATTTAGGAACTATCCTCATTATAAAAAAGTAAAAGTAGTAAACAAACGCTGCTCAACCTTAAAGACAGATGCCCGAGAATTGATGGCCTTGTGAATAGATTTGTCTATAATAATGTCCTCATTGATATTCACTCCACCCATTTGCTGCCAATGCCTCAAAGATACGTTGGAGGGACGAGCAATAAATTGGCAGGTCCAATAAACTGTGAAAGAAAGAGTTTGCAGTAATGTTAGATGAAGGAATAAAAGATACATGCATTGAATAGGGACTACAGTTCTTCACTATATGCCAAAAGTTTTCTCCCACTGATAAACACATGTACACAACAAACATGACATATGCAACAGAAAATATTTGTGCAGGAAAACAATTAATAAATATAATACATGATACAGTTTACTGGTCCCTAACGAAAGTGAGATCATTTACCATTTACACTGGGAAATATGACTGGGTAGCAAGGACCCTGAAGTTGAAGAGAGGTGTTTCTCATTTCTGGTGTAAGGAACTCATAATAATCATAATTCCTGTCGATCCAATCACCCATTTTGAGACGGATATCTCCATCAGGATAATCACACACCCAACTTAATGAATCTACAGATGGGGTAGGGCAATCCATTAAGCATATACTCCGAGCATTAGCCAATTTAAATTGATTGTCTTTTAAACCACTTAGGTAAACCTGGTTAGGATTTAACCAATATTTGAGTTCCAGTTCATGAAGACCAGGTTTTGCATGCTTGTCACCACAAACATTTCCTTTGTAGTCCAGTCCATAAGTGAGCCTGATCAACCACAACACTATTAATGAAAATGACAAAACAAAGTAAAGAGAATTCAACCATGTGGAAGAAATGTAACCGCAGAGTAGCAAAATGGAGCAAGCATACAGAAATTAAACAATGTAGCGAAATGTAAACGAAACTTGTGCACAAAACTGAACGAAATCCAAAAGGAATGCAGACCAACCCAAGTAAAATGCAGTAATGGTTATCTAAACATAAAGAAGGAAACCTGCCAGAAGAAAATGTACCGAAACTAAAATAGCATTTCGACTTTCAAACAAAGGAATGACATCAAGTTTCTCTACTAACAAATCACATATACACAAACTCAGTATTTCATTTTTAGCTTCTTACCAACATTTATCCAGCAACAAAACTTCACTAGAAAAGGGAAAACAGAGGGAAATTGAAAACCCAACAACGATACTATCGTAAAAACAAACCCAATTGAGAAGAATACCAACTTTGCAAAAAACTCAGAACCACCAAACATCATCATATGTTTAAGGTAGTTCCTTGGTGTTGAAAAAAAAAATAGACAATTGGGGACCAAACCCAAATAAATAAAGCAATTTCCGGTCTCATTTATTCGAACAGAGAAGTAACAATGTGTACAGAGAAAACATCCCCCCACCCCCAAAAAATACCCATTTTGCAATACCTCGTATTTCTGAGCAAAAAAAGGAACCAATTTGAGAGCCGATGATTCTTACCTTAAACCCCACAAAAAGAAGAAAAATTTTGCCAAAAAAATGAAAAGGGCATGGCTAAGTTTCTTACCTTAAGGGGTTTCCTTGGTTGAATCCAAAGCTGGAGTTAACAATCATGGCAACCCAGAAGGCTATGAAGATTACGAGGAAGACAAGGTCCCTGCATTTCCTGTTGTGCCTAATGATTGAACCCATTTGGGCACTCCCATCACTTGGTGGGTACCTCCCTATCACTGCCCCCATAGGACCCCTCATTTCTCTCAGTGAATACCACACTCGCAGACACAGAGACTGTTTCTCTCTCTGTCAATCTTCTTCAACAATGAGAGAGAGAGAAAGAGAGAGAGAGAGAGAGAGAGATGAAAAGACAGCAGGAGGAGGGAGAGTAAAGGTTGGACTGGGAGTGTGTGAAAGGTCCAGAGGGTTTTCAAGATGTGGAATATTTGTTTAATGAAGTCCTCTCTCTTTCCGACTTTAAGACAAAGATATGTTCTTCTCAAGTGGCTCGGCTTACAGCCTTATACTATGGCTCATTGGCTACTAAATTACTATTGTCTTTTTCTTTTTTTCTATTTATACATATCAAATGAGAGACGATAAAATTTAGAATTTCGGTGCAGAGGTGAATGTTGTAAATAAATAAGTTTGTGATGTGATAATAATAAGTTTTTATTTTATTGTATATGGTTGTATTGAAGTGAAACGATAACGTTAGTAAGTTAAATGTTAGATTAATCAACGACTGAATTCGAACATACACCATGTAAAAGCACAATACTTTTTCACTACTGTAGTAAAGGGTCACTTGCAATATGTCAATTGTCAATAACCTAACCCAATGAGTCTAATGTCGGGTTAGGTTTTTGTAATATGTCAATTGTCTTCTATATGGTGAAAACTTCATTGATCCAGAAAACAAAAAAGCAGAATAAGAAAAAGCTGCATAAAAATTAGAAACCAAATGAGCCGTTAAAAGTAAAGCAGCTCAGAGTCCTAGCCGCTGCACAAAACAAGCCAGTATGGGTGGCTATATTAGTATATTATTAATTAATTATTAATAAAGAATCTAATTAGAATTTTGATTATATTTAAATCCAGTAATTCTGCCGCTTAGCGGATAATAAAGACACACTCAGACACTGACAAGGAAATGTTAATGTGCGATTGCAGGGCTCAGCTAATGTTCTTGTTCTCACTCTGTTAGCCGTTGGATTTGGTCCCCCTCTCATATCCTGAAGTCCAGATCCAAATGAGCATGTAGCCTGTACTTTAACCCTATCTTCTCTTTCAAGCTTTCGACATTCCCCAATTTAGACCATCTCCAACCCTGGGCTAAAAGCCAAATTACCCCCCCAAATTACCCCCCAAACACTCTCCAATCCATGCTAAAATTTTAGGCTAAATGCCAAATGCTATTTCTGGGCCAAATACCCCCCAGCTTTCCCCCCGGGCTAAATGCGAAATGTTTATCGGAATTTAAATTTTTTTAGATTAAAATGTTCATAAAATTAATTTACAATAATCTACATATTTATTTTTTTTTTTTAAATTGATTTAAGAAAAAAATTTAGGCTAATTTCATTCTTTAATAATTCTGGGCTAAAATTTTAGGGTAGAAGGGTTGGAGCAGAAAAGATGTTTCTGAGCTAAAAGCTAAATTTTCCGGGCTAAAAAATTTGGCTTTTAGCCCAAGGGTTGGAGATGGTCTTACGAATTAAAAAAAATATATATTTTGAACAAACAATATTATTTACACTAATGAGGGGTGGGACTTATTCTCACAATAGGCTATCAATAATTTGTTCAAAATCGCCTTTGACGAAAATTAAACCTAAGACCTGTCACTTACAAGTGAAGAAGAATACCACTAGACCATAATACTAAATGACAATTAAATTATTTTATTTGAAATGAAATACTTTTATGTTTGCGGGTCACTATTTATCAATAAGATAACGATTGTAACGAGCTTGTAATTTAAGTGCTTAAGAGCATTTAATTTTGGCATCAATAAGTTTGTTTCACTTTTCTCCATAACGTTTAGATAAAAAGCAAATAAAATGTTGAAGGGGTGAAACTTTTTTTGTGCTTCAATAAATGGTGTCAATTTCTTTCAATTGATAAATTATTCATTCGCACGATAACATGTGAATGTTATGTATACGAGTCTCACATTACAATCTATAACCCATGCCATAATATTGTCAGCCCTCCAACACCCATTTCCTATAGGATAAATAGTCTTCAGATAGTATTGACTAAATTAGTCGGACATTTAGTGTTGTATCGGATTAATTTCTACATCGAATAATACGTCAGATTATAATAATTTAAAAAAAATATTTCACAGAATAATTATTGTTAAAATGAAAAGGACGAGAAAAACAAAGAAAAACAGAGAAAAAATGAATTAAACATCATTACAGAAAAAAAATTAAAAATAAGAAAGGGATTAAACATCACCATCTTCCCCACGGAGGAATATGTTCTTTGAAACCCAGGCAACCATTACACCAACAACAGTAAAAAACAACCCAGCCATTACACCAACAGAAAAAAAAAAACCAGCCAGCTTTCGATCTCGTTGCACCTTCAATTTCCTTCAAATTCAGAAACCGAATCCACGCACCCAGCAAACTGCAATTTCGTGCTTTACAGGGAAATCGGTGCTGCTCTCTCTCTCACAGCTTCTAATCCTTTGAAACTAAAAACCCAGATGAGATTTCTCCCATTCTGGTTTGATCTGCCACTATAGGTGTATGCACAAGAATGGCGTGACGTGGTTTCGATTCGGCACCTCTGGTTTTGTGCTTGTATCTACTTGATATTGATTGGCAATGGGGAGGGAGAAAGAGAGAGAGCAATAATTCCTTGATTGAGGAGTTTGCAATGCGCAGGAGCGAGCGTTAGCGTGAACCCGACTAATTATACAAACGATTTGGGGAGGATAAGTAGCCGGGTGTAGGGTGTATTAAATTCACAAAGGCAGACTAATTATCCGGTGACTATTAAATCCAAACAGACACCAAACACCTTATTTCGTATTATTAGTATTATCCGGTACCTTATACGGTGTGCCAAATATGGGTGATTACTTACTATTCAAGTTTCAACTCCGCGGTTCCTACCGGGAAAGGAACTCTCCCCTCCACTATAAATAGGCCAGAATATAGTTTCCAAAGTCACGCCGGCCGCAAGCCTCTGGTTTTCTTTTCTCCATCTGTTTTATAGGGTTTCGGCGCGGCAGCGTCCAGCGTTCTGTAAAGAGCACTGATCAGTTTCAAGCCTAGGGGGATTCTCCAGAAATTCTGGCATCAAGAAACGTCGAAGATAAGTTACCCAGCTTGCTTCGAATTTCGAGTTTTAGTTTGATTCATTCCCCAATATCCTCAAACATCCAATTCTCGACCAAACCCTATAACTATTTTCCATGATTCGTCGGAGAACAACCCCAAGAACTCAAATTTCTGAGCCACTGGAAAAGAAAGCGAGACGAGAAGAAAAAGGAGGAGGAGAAGAAGACATGATTACCAGATTACCGGAGGATATTTGCTGCCATATTCTCACATTCTTGCCAATTACACATGCCGTGGCCACAAGCGTGCTCTGCAAGAAGTGGAAAAACCTATGGACTTCTGCTTCCTTCACAAACCTAGAGCTTGATGACCGGTTACCGCTTCGCCTCGAAAGCCCCAAAACCATGTACGACTACGCTTCCCTATTCGCCACCTTCGTTATCAACGTGCTCCGCCTCATCAATTTTCCATGCATACGAAAACTCGCATTCTTTTGCTCCGACCCTAACAATCTGAATTGCATAAATTCTTGGTTGCTTCGTGCATGCACATCAAATACCGTTGAGGTCGAGATCAGGATTTCTTACACGGAAAACCCGATTGAACTGCCTCAAATTTTGTATGTCAGCACTTCGCTTCTCGTACTAAAACTAAATGGGAACATTCGGCTGGATTTTCCTCCAGATTGCGTGTGTTTTCCGAGCCTCAAGGTTCTCTGGATAAAGGTTTATAGCGAAGATGGTATTAGTGTCACGGAGAATCTTTTCCACATCTTCCGTGTGCTTGAAGATTTGTTCATAGAGGGTGACATACTGTACAAGAAAAGGGAAGTGGTTTTAAAGGTGAGATCGAATACCCTCAAGAGGTTGAAGATTGGATGTTTGGTGCATAATTTCAATGGTGACATCGACTGTAGCTTTGCGGTTGACTGCCCGAACCTCGAGAACCCTGAGCTCTGCGATGACTTATTGGCCAAGTATAGAATCACTGCGGGTTTGAAGGTTCTCGATTATGCAAAGATTTGTATCGGAGACCCTTCAGCAGATTACGGTAAACTTGAGCTTTATTTCGAGGTAAACCACTCAAATCGTGCATTTGAGCTTCTTGAAACACTCTCCAATGTCAAGTCCTTATCCTTGTCCGGAAGTACTACAAGGGTAAGTTTCTATGCCTTCCGTTAACTTTATGTTATTCACATTCAAGTTGTTGGACTACGAATTCCGACGACAGATTAGATTGATTCTTGCCTGAATATGAGGTCCAAATTACCAGAACTAAGTCATAACTACGTTTCATTCACCATTTTAGTTAAGTACAACATATGCTGCGTATAGAAACTAACCATGTTCTTTGCTTTTGAATGTTTTGCATGTCAAGGCCGTCAGCTATTCCTACGAGACTCGGGACAACGTAGAAGAGATTGCACTGCAGATCCAGTTGAGAAATTTCGCGGTAAGGTTTCCCTTCCTTGCGTGTTTGGAGCTCGTTTTCTGTACTTGTGAGAGCTGGAACTTATTGGCGTTGCTTCTGCATAGCTCTCCTAAACTGCGCTACCTTATCCTGAGAATTGACTGGAGATTATAGAGACTTTGCTTTCAGAAGATTGTTGTACAAAACGCCGGAAGGATCCACGCCGGAATTCTTGGTGCTCTGCCTTCAAGAAATCGAGATTTGGGGGTTCGAAGGGGCGTTGTATGAGTTCACAGTGGTAGAGTTCCTTTTAGCTCATGCCGAAGTTATGCGAAAAATGACAATCCATGTACAAGAAGAAGTAACACCAGATGCAGCGATGAGGTTCAGAGATCAAGTGTTGCAATATCCGAGAACTTCAGAAGCATGTCAAGTGGAGATAATCTCAACTAAAAACATGGAAAATTGAAAGATTAAATTATCTTTCAAATTCATGCTCATCTGTCGACTCTGCAATTTCCGAGAGTATGTTTCCTCTCATTCTAGTCTGTTACATATAGGGCTGTAAATCGGTTCGAAACAGCTCGAGCTCGCACCAAGTTTGGCTCAAGTCTTTTACAGCCTAATATTTTGGGGCATCTGAAAGTCAACATTTGTTCCTTTCTGAAAGAGTCATGTCATTATTCATTCAGTAATGCTACCTAGACACACGAAACTACCTCTCTAATTAAGATGGATCCCGCATACATGGCCTCTTAATAATATCGGTGTTTCTCAAAAGCATAAAGGAGATGGGTGACTTTCATGATGATCAATGTGCTAAGAAATCAGTAAACAACATACATCCTTTACTATGCATCTTCAAAAATGGCTAGACCGCTGAGGAGAACGACGGTCACCAAATATTTCACCCTAGAATGTATGACAACCAGGCTAAAGTGGACACCAGATACAGAGGGTACCTTAACAGTTCCGTCTAGCTATGAATCTATGCACGGAAGTCTCTTTTTTGTAGTAGAAACCTGACGGAATTAAACTCTTGAAATTACAGTGAACCTTTTTCACACAGCAGCATCAGGGTCCAACCTTCTCTGAATAGCAGCAGCAGCCTGAAAATAAGAGGTAATACCATAAACAAAAAGCGAGAAATGACTTTAAGAATTACACCAAGACTGCTCAGTTACTTATCCTCACCTCCATGTTTCCAATCTTGTACTGGTAAGCCATCTCTTCCCTGAGTTGAGCTTGCTCTTTCATTGCTTGTGCCTGAAAATTGAAATACTTGAAGGGTGACAAAGTGTATCTTCAACTTGGGATGGATTTTAGGTACAATAAACAAGTTGAACGTTATAAGAGTGATGAAACAGAAACATACCAGTCCACTCTGCATTGAGCGCTTCAGAGCCTCTACTTCTTCTTCCTTTTGCTTTTCACGCACTCGCATCATTTCTTGCCTGAATAGCAATGTATAATATAATATTATGAACCAAACCAAAGAATGAAAATTTGGTCCTACAGATCCAAAACGGTATTATGTTTCTCCTATCCTGTATCAATAAACAGTTGCCTGAACATTTTTTTCTTTGCATGCAAATCCCAAAATAAACTTTCTAACACAAGTTCACTTACCAGTACCTTTTGCTATCCCTTTACATTGATTATAATAAAAGTTCCTTTTGTTTTTCCCTTTTATTGCCAAAATATTCACACACCTCTTTTTACCTTCCACACACCCCCTGTTAATTTTTGTCCTTTGATCATCCTTAATTCATGAAATCCAGACGGCCGGAAATTAAGAGGGTGAGTGGATAGCACCACCCTATTATTAAGTAAGTACAGCTACGTGAATTATTAATTGTCCTATAGTACAAAATAAAGTTACTAGACAAAATGTGAAAGCCACAGTATAAGTGAGTGATTGAAACATTTGCTATTCCAACGAAAACTATATGAATGTATTGAAATTGAAGGTTGCTAAAACTCGTCCTACAATGAAATAGCAATAAAACATACCGTTTCTGTTCTTCGTCATTGAATACAATACGTTCTGTTGGCGTAGCCTTCTTAAAACCTCTTTTAATTTCCTTCTCCATTTTATGCCTGTAGTAATTATCAAGGCTGTAGTACCTGCAACCACAAAAGTTAAAGTAATTACTTTTCATTCTGTGGTATTACATTGTACACAATTTTGTATATGGCCATGCACTTTCACAGGATTTCTAGCGAAGATGACTAACAAGTAAAGGAAAAAGAAGGTGAGAACATACATCCAATCTCCTCCTTACAAAACCATTCCCACCACCACCACCACCACAACCAACAATGCCTTATCCCACTAAGTTACACGTGTAAAATTAAAAGCACACAACCCTTTTTAATTCAAATCTTATCTCCCCATTTTTTCATCTCGATTTAACTGAAGTCTGGCACGTTCTGTTGTCAAATTGTGAACCAAAATCATACATTGAGACACAAGGTCAACTAATCACCGATTCCAATCTGGCAACACAAAATAAGGGGTCACACATAGTTATGATAACAACACTTGAAAGAATTAAGCAAATCAAGAAGCATATTTCACTAAATAGAACAAACACAGATTTCATTCGCCTCTAAATCCTCAATACCTAAAGGAAAAGTGTGAACACCACAACCTCAGGTTCAAAAATAAATCGCGACCGATCGACATAAAGCAGCATCTCATTTTATTAGGCCCAGCCTAATTTAGGTGCTTATGCATATTAAGATACAAAATCTACAAAAAGAAATAAGCAAATCTAACTTTCCCCCCTAAAAGGTGAGCACCGCAACCTCTTACATTACAACGACAAGGACAAAGCTTTATAACTTTTTCTTTTCGGACAAGTAAATTGAAGTGCACCAAGATAATAGAGTAGAAGCTTACTTTTTCGAAGGGAAGGTAGCTGTATTGTGATCTTCCATGAACCTATTAAAAGAAAACAAATTTCTACTGAGATTGTACGATTCGAAAATTAAAAGAATAACGCTAACAAGTTCTTGTGATCTTCATCATATAGATGGTGTCAGTGAAAATAAACCAAACGAGACGCCAAAATAAGATAGAAAATAAATGCAAACCCACAAACACACACACACGCACACACACACTTACACACTTACTGTTTGAACATCTGCTTCTCTTCCCAATTTGCCAGATGTTCCAGGTTCACCTAATGAAAGATAAAACAATTACCATTAAAACTATATTATCAATGACGGCAACTCGGAAATGGATCAACACATGGCTTCGAAACACATACAAATCAAAAGGAAAACTCTACAATCTTTGAAACTTTACGAATGAAATAATACATCCTGCAAATGAATGGTTTCATGGGGTGGTAAAATAATTGGAAACAATGAATTACCTGTTTTACTTCCTGTAACCATGCTGTGAACTCTGGTCGTTTGTTCCTACACACAACAGTAACCATCAAATTCGAATGGGAAAAGTAAATTTCTTTTTCCTAAATTTTCTCAGCAGCCAAACAGAAAGTTAAGACCCTATAACCGTAGAATATTCAGCAAACATACCACATATCAGTTTCTCTGATGATCCCATACTTCCCCCACGAATTCGTCACCGCTCCTACATTTCCTTTCTCCTTCTTCTCCTTCCTCTTCTTCTTTCTCTTCTCCTTCTTCTTCCTCTCTTCCTCCCTCTCTCTCCTCCTCCTCTTCCTTTCCTTCTCTCTCTTCCTCTTCTTCCTTTCTCTGTCCTCGTCTTTCTCTCTCCTCCTCCTCCTTTTCCTCCTCCCGTCACTCTCGCTCTCACTCTCCGACTCCGAATCCGACCCGCTCTCCTCCGATTCCGACTCGGACTCCGAATCCGTACCCTCCTCGCTATTGTACTGCCTCCGGGATCTCCTCCGTCGTCTATCCCTTTTCACGTGCTTTTCATTCCCGGAATCAGAGATTTCCCGCTCTTTTCTTGTAGATTTACTGCGTTTCCTGTCTTCTTCTTCGGACTCGGAATTCAAAATTTCGCTCGCTTTCTCGGATTTTCTCTCGTTTTCTTCCTCTTTCTCGGAACTTCTGCTGCGTCTCTCCTCTTTCTCGGAACTTCTGCTTCGTCTATTTGAAACGCTGCCGTTTCGATCTTTACCCATTTTTCTGTTCGGGGAGAAAGAGAGAGAGAGAGAGAGAGGAATTTACAGACGACGGAGGTGGAGAGCTAACAGAGTACTTGTTTCTGTGTTTTCTTCTGATGAGTGATGAGGTTAATATGGGCTTACAGGCCCAATATTGATACGGATCTGCAGCCCACTCCAAGTGAAAATCCAATGGGTAAGGTGAAATGGGCTAAAAAAAGGCCCTATATCGCATAAAAGAAAATAGAAAGAACGAACAAACAAAAGCCGCTGCTGATCAAACCGATACAATATCTTTAAAGTATTTCACTTTCATACTTCACGTATTATTTTATTTCAAAATAATACCTCCACTAGATTTTTCATCCACTAGTCTGTTAAATACTAACGTGACTGCCACATTTGTGTTTATGTGGCTGCCACGTGGCAAAAAAAAATTATACATTAAAAATATTATAATATAAACCCTATTTTAAAAATAAAAAAAAATAAAAAAAAACACACACACACACACAAACCTAGAAATCCTTCCCCGCAACCCCAAATCACACAAAATTCAAATGTCAAAACCCTCGTCTCGAATCTTCCAAGGCCTGATAAGATTTCACCGCAGCCAAATCTCAAAACCCTCATCTCCGTCTCCGCCTTTGTTGTCCTCCACCAGGAGGAGCTACCATTCCAACAATGGGCCTCCTCCCCAATTTCCCTCTCACTCGAAAACAGTCCCCAAAGGCAGGGTTGGCAGATACTCCAGGCGAGGTGTGGGCCTGAGCATGAGGTTTTTCTCTTTTAAGCCGTCGAATTTTAGGAAAATCAATGCTAAGAAGGTGTTTGATAAGCCGCTTTCTGCGGCATCATCGGCTTTCTAATGGTACCAGGAGGCCATTGGATTGCAGATTGAGAGATTGTAAGAAGACATTGTAAGAAGGAAGGAGAAATTATGAATAAGGATATAGATTTTGAGAGATTTTGATTTTGGTGTGTGAATTCTTAGGATGGGTTATATGGAGAAAAAAAAAGGATTAGGTTGTAGAAAACACCACGTGGCACGTTGTGATTCGTTAAAAATCTCATCAAAATATATCCTCAAAGATTTTAAACATATTGTGACATGTGACGCGACGGGATTGGTTAAAAATAGTATCGGAAATCTATCCTTAACGATTCTAAAAAGGTAACGACACGTGGCGCGACAGAATTGGATAAAAATCTTATCGAAATCTATCATAAAAATTTGTACTTTCGGATAATGACACGTGGCGTCACGAGACCGGTTAAAAATCCTATCCGAAATTACAAATAAAATTATTTTTTATTTTATTATTTTATAAAATAAAAAATACTAATATTTTTTTTGCATATTGTCATGGTTATTCAGTTTAGGGGTGAAGATGCAAAATGCAATTACTGTTCATTAAACGCAGTTACTATTCAGTGGAGGGGATTCAATTGCCAATTGCCATGAGGGGCCTTCCTACACTAGAAGTGTTCTTAATGTAGATAATATTGTTTGTTAAAAAAAACAATAATTTGATAACTAATTGAATCACATTATTATGAGCATGAAGACCTTTTTTATAACCGGCACTACATGCCTCATAAAATGTTTTGAATGTGTTTAAAAAAAGAGAAAATAATATTTAATAAACAACTGATTGAATCACATTATTGCTAGCCTATTGTGATGTACTAATTACAAAAAAAATAAAAAAAGTGTACAAAAAGATTTAATTATTAAACAAAACCGTTTATATGACGAAAATATCCCTGCATTATTTTCGGTTGCTTTTGAATTTTTTTTTGTTTGGGGGGCATTTTTGTTCAAAAAAATTTGGTGAAACCCATGACCCCTTAAATGACTGTTGGCTTTATATATAGAGATGTGTTTAATATTTTGCTTATTTTTCCTTCGTGATATGTGTTTATACTTTGATATGTAATTGCCGGAACTCTCTTTCTAATAACCGTGCGGCGGAATTATGAATTCTGTCAAAGAGGGTGAATCTTAAATAACTATAAGAATGAGAGCATAATTAATAAGAAAAACTCATAAAATTACAAATAAATAATGTCTCATAAAACAATATAATATCGTTACAATTATTCTCGACAAGTTTTCATAGTCAATCTTTCACAATTCAAAGAAGAATTTCAAAGATGGAGTCTTGATGTCATGGAGGCACCAACGGCATTTGCGAAATGGGGGCCGGAATAGTCTGAATAGGAGAGGGCTTAAAAGCTAATTTACTAATTGATCTGTTTAGCTTTTAGGTTTGATAATAATACTAAATATTGTAATAGTGTTAAGGGATGTTATTACAAATAGTCCTTTATGTTTTGACAACTCAATAATTTGAATTTTTATGTTTCAAACTCATCAATTGTGTCTCTAATTTCTTACTTTAGTCATCAATGTTGTCATTGTCGTCTAATTCCGTTAGAAAATTCATTCGTGTGTTGATGTAGCACCCATTTGAGTCCCACAAAGCCAATTAGTGATGCCATGTGTATATGTGTGTGTGTTAGCGATATTTGATAGATATCTTTTAATACCAATATGTCAATATAAAGTTGATATTAAGTACCAATACCATCCTTGGAGTCATTCTGAGTACTCTCATGGGTCATTTCGACCCACTTGTAACACAACGGGAACCTTAAATCATATGATAAAGTTGGACGACTCTTAAAATGGCTTGCACATAAGTCCCTTATTGTCAACCACTTAGGTCTCGTCTGGCAACTCGCATTTTACTGACTATTTCAAACGAATAAGATAATATGTGCATCGAATAGAAGATGATCAGTCAGGCATTTGGTGTAGTAGTAGTTACAAAGTTAAAATACAAGAGAATGAAAGAGAAGAAAAAATGGGGAATTGCAGAAAATGAAAGAGATGAAGATGAACCAGCGGCGGCCTAGATGCAATTGGGTGTTTAAGTAGGCGGGAAAAAGGGGTATGGGCTGGATTTGGGTTAGAGAGAGAAAATGGAGGGATAAAGAGCAGTTGCTTGGAAAAAGATGAAAATCAGAAAACGCGCAAGCCTCTCCCTGTTTCTAATTCAGCGCGTTGAAGATCCGACTAATTATCCTTAGCTTTTGTACGGTATTAGTTAGCGGGCATGAGCCGTATAAAACTAGCAGGGCCGGGTTACCTAAGCATGTGACTATTTAATACATAAGTGTACCAAACACCCGGTTTTGTATTATTAATCATATTCAGTGCTATATACGGTTTGCCAAATGAGGCCTTAGTATAGAAGCTTAACCGACTGATCACGTGCTTTTGGTTTCTTGGCCCGGTTTGTTTTAGCTGAAGTTTGTTTGAAAAGGGCTTTTAGAATTTAAAAGTGCTTATAAATTCGAAATAACACTTCCAGCGCTTTATAGAAGACATGCTATGTGCTAACACCAATTTAACATAATAAAAATTATATGAACAAATAAATATACATGTCACAAGAGTTGCTTCTGCAAAACCTCTACCAGCATATTGTGTATATATTCTGTATGACGGTCATTTCTTACAACTGTACAAGGAGTGAAGCTACATAAAGAATGTGTTCAGAACAAGAGAAGGCACAACATAAAACAGCAGAAAAGAAAGAATGTTACTCTATTGAGAGATTTGTCAAGCTCTACTTCCTGCCTTCTCATCCTAGGACTGCTTGGGGTGTACGAATTCAGATACGGGTAAGTAAACAAACTGGTGTTTGAGCTCCCAAACATCCTTGCAAACACAAACTCTCCAACCATTCCAATCGTTGGATTGGATAAATTTGTCATCGGTGTACCCCCGAGATAAGCTGATTCTGAGTTTGTGGCATAACCTCCATAAGCAGGGTGGTACTGATCGTGAACGGACTGTGAATGCCTTTGCAAAAAATCTGGATGAAGTTGCTGTCTTGGCGTTGATGTGGCGGTAGTAGCAGTTATCAAAGTGTTGGACATAGGTGGGGGTCTACGTGGTACAACCATATCCAACTGAGGTTTCTTTCCGTCAGAGTCTGAAGAGGAAATGCCTCGGCCGTAGAGGGGAACAACTGAAGAAGGGGAGATGTTA
The DNA here is from genome assembly GCF_916048215.2 of Malus sylvestris. Taxonomy (NCBI): domain Eukaryota; kingdom Viridiplantae; phylum Streptophyta; class Magnoliopsida; order Rosales; family Rosaceae; genus Malus; species Malus sylvestris. The sequence goes on from NC_062262.1 coordinate 29,677,145, forward strand.
GCCTTACAGACAGGACAAGTTTGCGGCATGTTGGATTGTTCATCAGAGGTGGATGGGACCTGAAGCCACTTGTAAATGCACGGCCAGCAGTACAGGTGACCACAGAGAGTCACCACAGGTTCATGTGCTGAATCTAAGCATATATTGCAGTCAAAGGAACCAGTGTCATTGTCCGAGACTGTAGTTGGGGATGAGATTGAATTCCACTTCTTGACCGAAACATCTCCAACTGAAACAAAGCGTGTCTCAGGCTCATAGAAGTTCTGTTCCATAGCGAGGCGTTCTGTTATAAAGAAAGGTCGTATTCATTAGTAAGCATAAATTCACATTATAAACAAGAAAGACGAAACAATTCAAATGTGTGTGATTGTGTTTTTGCGCATGTCTGACAAAGAAGAAGAGATTTCATTAACTAATACTACAAGAAAGGAATTTCAATACTGCAAAAGAAGTTGTCCCTAAATATTATGACCTCTACAAAAAGCTTTTATAATCAACCTCAACAACGCCATTGACGACCAGCTCAACCAGAGTTCTATCTCTAAACAGACACTAAGCATCTAGAAAAACCACAAATGAATAAAAGAAAAAATAGTGTATGGTCAACTTTAAAGTGACGAGGACAAAAGGATACTAAAATATCAATTAGCACTGGCTTCGTATTTTTTTTTATTGAGGATGAAAAGGAAAAGGTTTTTAAACCCACTAATCATATAAGAATATAAATGGCCTCTACCTACCTTAATCCTAAACAATTGAAAATATGAATATAACTAAAATGCCAGCATCATGTTCTCCCCTCTTTTCCATCTAGCACCACCAAAATAACAGTATTCTCGATCCCTTAAGTAATAAATTGTGTAATAAGAACTGAACTCTACTGTCTTTCTTCACAAGATCCACGGCTGTAACACAGGTGATAGGAATATATTATAAAAAAATTGGAGAATAGAAGCAAGAACTTGTTTACTAGTCTAAAAGATACAATGGGTCACCAAATTCAGTGAATTACGGACTAAACTTTATGTTACGACTACAATGTTTCATTCCAGTCTCCCAACAATTCAGTAAATAAATAAAACAACTCTCAAGACGGGATCTCAAGATCCCAGAGGATATCAAGATCTCAGTAATCCAGGTTTCAAAACCCATGGATCCTGATTGAAGACTTCAAATCAAGCCACAAGTATCCACGAAAAATGTTTTGGAAGAAGAAACAAGGTTGCATGAGAGGATTATACAATTGTGAGGGATCTCGATCACAAAATTGATAAAAACAAGCTTCATATCCAAGATCAAAGCAAAACCGCAAAACCCTTTTTTTATTACAAATGATATTGGTGAATGATCGTAACCAACTAAGTTACAATCCCTAGCAAGGATTGCAAAAGTCAAAAGCTTACTCTCCAAAAAAAAAAAAGGTTTACAGATATTCAAAGGGAATTCCGGAGGAAAATCTAAGTTCAAGTGAACTACTTAGTACCACGAAGATGATCATGTAGGATGATTAATGCCTTTGACATAAACTTTAGCTTAAGATGCTCAATTTTTCAGAATCTGAGTAGCAAAAGTAAGCCTAACAAAACATTTGCTTATTCCTCAAGGAAAATTTCCAGTTCATTGATATATATATGAGTCAAACAACCTGCTAGCAGCTAAAATTTAGCAGTTGAGACATGTTAATTTAAAGTATGTATATAACATTTGGAACTGAAAAATCACAATTGGGAGAAGAATAAAAACAAGGGTTTTGTTAGATGTACAGAAACAATGGCAGAAATTATCAACATAAGAATTCCACTGTGAGAAATCTAGAGACCAAAATCCATGTTAGCAGAAATCACATTAAAAGATACACACTTTCCGTTCCAAACACAAAGTTTCCCAAGCAAATTAAACGCAGAAGAAGGATCAAGGAAATACAGGAAACGGTTCTATTTTATAGGAATCAGAAATTGCAGATAAATGAGATAAAATTAAAACACGGCGATTGAAAACCCAACAAAAAGAAAAACAAAAAGGAAACCAACCCATCATTGTTCTAAACGTGAAATCAAAATGCAAGAGAAACCCTTCACACAAAACCAATAAATTCGAGAACTTTCGCACACAAATTCCAGAAATAAATTAAACGAAAAAGGAAATTAAGAGAGAGAGGGAGGGAGGAATAATGCATACCAAGGAAGATAAAATGCTGGAACGGATCGAGGTGGCAATCAAAAGCGACCTGCGAATCTTACAGGTTACGAGAGAAAGAGGAAGGAGATAAAGAGAGAGAGAGAGAGAGGTGGTGGGTTTGATTGTTGGCGACAGAGAGGAGAGGTGGAATGGTTGAGAGCGAAAGGAGGAGGGTGAGGGCGTTATAAATACAAAAAGAAGAAAAAGATCGTATCTTTCGAGATCGAGTTTTGTATTTTTGGTATTCTTGTTTTGGGTCTCGAATATGTCAAGATATATATAAAACTAATTTTCTTTCCCATCCCTCTACAACAATTCAACGTCTTGGACCCTCTTTGTAGAAGTGTAGACTTTGTCTCATAATAGATTAGTAATAATGTAATTCGTATTCGTCTTTGGCAAGAATCGAACCTAAAATCTCTCACTTACAAGTGTAGAGAAATACCACTAGACCGTAATACAAAGTGGTTGTTCATTTTCCCTCTTTAAATTTCTTTGTTTGCTTCGCCACTTAGTACTACAGTCTAGTAACATTCCTCTTCACTTGTAAGTGAAAGGTAAGTGAAAGGTTTTAAGTTCGATTCTCGCCAAAAGTGAATTTGAACCACATTATTGCTAGCTCATTGTGAGACTTAGCTTACTCTTCCACCTTTATCATATAGATAATATCGTTTGTTTAAAAAAAAAATTGATTTGTTCGAAATCTTTTTATGTGTACCGTCATGTGTTTTATATAAATGGATTATACGATTGAGATGTATTATTTTTAGAGTATATTCCTTGGGAATATTTTTGCTTTATCATCTTATTATCACCGTTAAATGAGTTTACATTTCAAGATAGATTTAAATCTTAAAATTTAAACTCATCCAACGATGATAAATAAGGTGGTGAGTATTACCACAACTTGACAATGATGAACAAAAATGCACTCATATTCTTTATTGTTCATCCACTTATCTTATGCATGTGATGTGTCACTTTGTGTTCCGCTTGTACGGAAAATCTATTTGTGTAAAGAGAAAACTACTTATGTTTTGGTAAGCCTTATAAAATCAGTTTCTTAGCTCAATTTTATTGTTTGGTAGATATATTAGCTCAGTTTTAATTGGTCTTGTGACCTCTAATTTTTGTGTATTTGATTAAGGTTACGTACTTAATGGTCTTTTTGTTGTGGATGATATGATTTGTCTTGAATATAGTCTATATAAATCTCTAAAATTAATTTTAAGGTTGAAAAATCCTCCTTCGACACTAACAAGACAATATTTTACTACTTTAATCTACGAGAAAAAAAGTTTCAAATTTGAGTGTGAAGGAGACCGCTTTTTCTTGAACTGATTCCACGGTTATGGATCAGATCATTATATTGGTTTGGCTCCAATTTGAATTCTCACAAGGCCGACATAATCAAACTCATAGTATTTTTTATATATATAAAGAGTGGTCCGTGCTTAATAGAAAATCACAATTTCACACATACAATCTTAACACGGAATAAAGTATAAAAAGAAAAATAATATATATCTATAAATTTTCTTTTTTATGAACATAGTGTGAATTATTTGCAGAACTGAGCTGGAGTAGGCCCCTAGAAAAATAATATATATCCATAAATTTTCTTTTTTATGAACATATTGCCCTAGGGCCAAGGGCACATGAGTCACAAAGCCTTGTATATCAAGTAACCACATTATTTTTCTTAAGAAGAAAAGAGTGCCTCTTTGATTAGAGCAAAATATGATCCACGTCCTTACATCACATGCACCAAAACGTCACCGTTTGGGTCACAAATCTGTGCAGCCCAGCCATTTGGTGTTCGGCAAAGGGCCGGCAACAATAGAGGAATCTTCCTACCCATGAATTAGAAGAGCAGAAGCAACTAGAAACTACGATTAAATCTAACACATTCCAACCCGGAATGCTCAATTGGACTCCGAATCGAGCTGTGTTGGCCTACATCTAGAAGGTGACGAAGTCATAAAGTGTAGTGTAGTGGAAAATGTGAATAAATTTAAACCTAAAATTGTCTAATTTAAAGAGTGTTGTGAGCGGGAATGAACGCATTTCTCGCGTGATGACAGAGTATAAGTAAAGTACAGTAAAATGGAAAGAGAATTATACCATCAAAGGTAACCACCTATACCAATATTTGCCAAGAAACCTCGTCGATACAAAAACTCAGCTACTAAAACCTGGAATGGTGAAAAAACAAGGGTGAGTGAGCCTGAAAATAAAGTTTTATAAAAACCTTTCTGAAAACATTGTAACCCCTCGCCGTAAAACAAGTATAGTTTCCAGAAAATCATACTAGGTATAAGTATAAAATCAAATACATGCTAACAGTAAATTTAGAAGTATGCCACAACACGGTATCTCATTAGCAATATAAATATAGTCATGTGCTTACTAATCTATACTAGCATGCAAATCGGAGTCACCTAATGTGACATGTACGACTACACATATGGCTCATCAATCTATGCAAGCACACGAGTCGAAGTCACCTAATGTGACCTGTACGACTGGACCTATTGCCCATCAATCTATGTTAGCACACGAGTTGAAGTCGCCTAATGCGACCTATACGACAGGCTAGGTGTAATAATATACGCTCTAGTGCTACGATCATGTGAAGGCTAGCGCTATGCGCGGGTCACCTACGAGTCGAAGTCTCCTAATGCAACCTGTACGACAAGCTAGCACCTAACTTAGATCCAAGGCGAACGTGTGGTGCGAGAGCATTAACACCGGGGTGCAACAATGATGAGCACTACATGAATATATGCATGGCATAATGATTCAAAGATTGTAACAAATATAATAAACTTACCTGCGCATCCCGTAGGATCATTTTGGCATTTCACCACAATGCAACATTTCACATAACATAATTTAATCATGGCATGAAATGCATAAATCAATTCAAAAGCATTTGTGGAAACTATCAATCATATATATATACACTACAAAAAGGAAAAGACCCACTCACCTGAGGTCCACGCTACAACTCCCTAGCACGAATATCGAGGCGTCATGAACGATCGGCTCCTAGAACAATTATCAAATTACATCTCAGAATTCTTATCGTTAAAACACATGACTTACATAAGACACATCCCCAAGGACATTCTAGAATGATTTGAAACCCATTAACCAAAAGTCAACCATCAGTCAAAGGTCGATGGTAGGGTCCACAACCCTACGTAACTCGATCTAGAAGATCCACACATTGGATTTCCAATCCGTAACTTCCCAAGAGTTTCAATAAGCTTCTAGAACAACATCATAAAGTTTGAAACGATCCAACGGTCAGATCTCCACCAATTGCTAAAATTAAGTGGTTGCCGACGTTTTATTTTACGAACTTACAAATCCAATTCAGGAAAATCCGTAAGTCGGATTCCCGATCTATAAGTTCATATTGTTCTCAAATGTTACGTACTATAATGTATTAAGGTTTGGAGATGATTCAACGGTCGGATCGTCAATTCATATAAGGATCAACTGGCAATCTCTATCAAAACTATGTTCAAACGATGAGATTTCATCAATCAGACTTCACATATAGAATTAGGGTATCAAAATTAGCCTAGGAAGGTCAGGGGGTACCTCGGCCCACGAGCCGCTGCCACGTGCTGCTGCACACGGCGATCAGTGTAAGGTCTCACTTCACCTAAAAGTGAGAACCCTGTAAGCCTTATATGTACATGCCCACCTCCAAATATCACGAAGCCTTTTAAGAGCTCACTGGCTTTGGATTTCATCGGAACTCCAAAGTTAAGCAAGTTCGGACGAAAGCAATCTTAGGATGTGTAACCCACTGGAAGTTCTCGCATGAGTTCCCAGAAACAAAACCGTAAGGGCATGGCTGGAGCCCAAAGCGGACAATATCGTGCTACAGCGGAGTCGAGCCCAGGATGTGGTGGAGCCCGGGTTGAGATGTGATAATTTAGTATCAGAGTTACTTCTTGGCTGGAAGTGTGTTGACGATGACGTTGGGCTTCTCAAGGGGGTGGATTGTAAGATCCCACATCGCCCATGGGTAAGGATCATGTAAGCCTTATATGTACATGCCCACCTCCAAATAGCACGAGGCTTTTTGGGAGCTCACTGGCTTTGGGTTCCATCAGAACTCCGAAGTTAAGCAAGTTCGGACGAGAGCAATCATAGGATGGGTGACTCATTGAAAAGTTCTCATGTGAGTTCCCAGAAACAAAACCGTGAAGGCATGGTCAGTGCCCAAATCGGACAATATCGTGCCACGGAGGATTCGAGCCCAGGTCGGGATGTGACAGTTGGCTGCCCCGACTCGCCGAAAAAAATCAACTATTTCTAAACATTCTCAAATTTCACAGAATTGAAGATTTCAATGAGTAGAGCAAGTTTTATACCTATGGCCAAGTCAAATTTGGTCGGGCAAAGCTTCAAATCACCATAAACCCGTCGGAAACCCTAGAAAATGGTGGTTGTTGATTCATCGTCTCCGAAGCTTTGCCGCACCAACCAAAGCTTGGGACTTGTTCTTGGGTTCAAGAGAAGTTGAACCATGGTGATGGTCGTCGGTGGTGGTTGCAGAAACGGCGGATCGCTACTGAGACACTCATGGAACCCACGGGTTCGTTCTTTGCGAATCAGCTTAAACACAGTCGGGTTTGGGTGGAAAATGGAGTGGACGTGACGATTTGGTGAATGGTGGCGATAGATCAACTTAATTCGTCGGAAAACAGCCCAAAATGGAGTCGAAAAACATGGTGGATGTTGGCTGGGTCACGCACGGGAAACAGGTCAAGGTGGATCTAGGTTGGCTGCATCTCCCACTCTCTCCTTTACCTCATGTCCCTTCTCCTGATTGGTCACTTCCGTTTTTCTCCTCTCTTCTTGATAGGGCAATAGCCCTCTCTACATCTATCCTTCTTTTCTTTTCCCCACTCAGCCACACACATGTGGCATAACAATTTAGTGATATAAAATAGTAATATAATTAAAATAGTGATTCGTAGCTTCGTAAAACTTTGACCATAACTTTGATTTCGATTCCTATTGTGCCTACACATTTGTATCGTTAAGTACTTCAAGAATACACTAAAAGAATATTTCATATGTCTCACTATGCGTTGGTCAATGAAAGTCAATACCCTCGCCTCTAAAGTATTTTAGTAAATTCACATTTTTAAAAAAATGAATGAAATCGTAAAAGTTGGGACAGGTTGTTACAAAATCAGTAAAAATGACATCTCATTCTCTTCACCAAGGTGTGAAGAACAAAATATATATATATATATATATATATATATTTGTCAAATCAAGAAAAATATTTGGCTGTAAGTAAGCAAAGCTGATTAGGGTTTTCGTTGGTTTAAATTTTCAAAGTGCAGAAAATTGTAACTTAATTAAGCGAGTAAAAAACATAAAGTTAATGAAGATTAAGGACCAGTTTGGTTTTTTTTTTTTTTTTTACCAAAAATTGCTTCACTTTAAAATTAAGCAGTAGAAAAATATTTGGTAAAACTAAAATATACTACTTTTTAAAAAGTAATGACCTTCAGACAGCAGCTTTTAAAAGTAGTTTATAGTAAGCTCATTAATTCTAAACAATGACATTATTTATCCTTCTAAACACTACTTTTATATTGTTTCTCATACCCACAACACTTTTAAAAATACAATTTATCAAATGCTTAATTACTTTATTTTGCAGCTGATTATTCTTAAATAACAGCAGAAACAATTTATTAAAAGAGCATAGCAATCCCAAATTGGCTAGTAGATGGAGATTTTTCTTTCGCAAAACATTGACCATCCAGAAGAATGTGACTAGCCAAATAATCATATTTTAATAAAAAAAATATAGGGTTGGATGTTGCGGCATATGCTGACTAGGCCATTATCTACAAACCGTATTTATCTCTAATTAGTGATTTTAATAATTAAAAAAAACCTAATTAGTCTTAGTTCTACACGTACCAGGTGGATTTAGCTGCTAATTAATTATAATCAGCAGCCTGATTATCTTGAGAAGCAAGAAATGAGTAGTTGCCCTAGCAGACTATCAGTAGCAGACCAGTGTATATTGAATTGATAAGCTAACTGCTTGTTTTGGCGCATGTTTAGACCCGGCAGTTTCTAATACGATATGTTGACACGACACGAAAATAACGAGTTTCGGGTCAACACGATAACTTATCGGGTGACTCGTTAAAAACCCGTTAATAACGGGTTCTTAACGAGTATACACGCGAGTAACAAGTGGGTAACCTGTTTCGACCTGTTAAGAAAAAAATTATTTTGATAATTTTAAAATTTAATTACTAAAAGATTTATTATAAAATACAATAGCCATATTAATATATACAATATATTCTATATTAAATATATAGTTTTGTATTATTATTCTATATAATTTTTTTTTAAATTGTCATATTTATTTTTATTATGAGAGTTCCTTATTATCATTACTAGGATAAATTTTACTTAACATGTTGTTGTCCAAAATTAAAATAAACTAATATAGTATTTGTATAGGCAAGAACTAAGAAGACATACATACAAGTATGAAAAATGTGAAAGAATATATAAATACTCGTGATTCGTCATTATTCATCTACGAGTAGATAATGATTACACTTACATTATCATTTAGATTTTTAAAATCCTCCAAACCTTCATGAATAATGTTTTTTATTTGAGGGAAAAATTAATAAAATTAATAATAATTATTGTAGAAGTGTAAAAAATGTAAAAAAAAATATACAATCACTCATAGTGACAAACTTTACAACTTTCATGAAGGGGTTAGCTTCGAAATCCAACACTATAATTCATAAACCTTAAATTTATATTTAACCGTCGATTGCCATTTACGTTTTATTTTTCTTACTAAATTTCATTTTTTAAATTTTCTTTTTTTGAAAACATGATCATCTGGCAAATGTAAGAAGATGAACGGTTCAGATATTTGATATCACGTTTCAATATTTACGATTAACTGAAATATGAGTCGATGTCATATAGTTTGTAGAAACTTTATAAACATCAAGCAATATTTTCACTAACCATAAAACTCTTAATATAATATTAACGATCCAAACCGTTCATCTTCTTGCACCCTCTAATAGATCAAGTTTTCAAAAAACAAAATCTGAAGAAAAAAAAAAAAATTTTGATGAGAACAATGAAGTGTAAATGTAAACAACAATCAACGGTTAAATTTTTATCTATGATTTATATGATTATAGTGGCGAATTTCGAAGTTAAGCTCTTTATGAAAGTTGTAAAGTTTGTCATTACGAGCATTTATATATTTTTTTTCTATATTTTTTTTACACTTCTACATTAATTAGAAAACTATTAAAGACTTTACGTAAGTGAAAATATACTTAAAAGAAAAATGCGTTTTTATGTTTTGGATGTGACAATATGGTATGTATATAGTATTATGTTTTTCATTTGATTATTTAATTGGTTTAAAATATATTTTCCTTAATGGGTAACGGGTCGGGTCATATTACCCGTTAATATTATCGGGTCGATTTCGGATCGGGTCATTTTACCCGTTTATTTTAACAGATGTTGCACGATACGATCCGTTAAGATATCGAGTATAACATGAAAACGACACGAACACAGAAAACACGACTCGAATGCCAGGTCTACAATGTTAAATGTTCATGTACTATTCCCATGCACGTGGATTGCTTTTCGGACCAAACCCTAAACCTTTGGCTGTGGGTCGTATTATTTTCTAGAAATTTTTTGTGGTTAGAATTCAAAGTTGTGAGACGTAAGATTTATTCAAATTTCAAAGGTTTGCTTAACGGTGCGATTAGGTTAATAGTTCTTTTGTCTCAATGTGTTATTTAGTCTAATAACATAAACATCTTATATATTGTCACGTGTTATTTAGTCTAACAATATAAACATCTTATATATTGTCAAACTATTTGATTATACAACGATGTTTTACTTGTTTGTGGCAATACAACAGCCATCTTTTTTTTAATATATGCCGGTACAGTAGTGAAATAAAGATCCTATATAATATAAGAAGAGAGATAGCATCACGCACTACCCCACATGTAAATGTAGTGGGACACCGATTGAATGTAGAGTTGACAATTACAGATCAACTAAATAACGTACGACAAGTAAATAATATATAATAATTAGTATGCAAGTTCAAGCGTAAATCACGTGACATTGGTCTTGCCTGGAGTTCTGCCAGAAATTTGGGATATATTTTGTCATGCCCATGTGATGTGGAACTATCGCACTTTACATTGATGACAAATTATTTTTTTTTTTTATATAATTTTGGTATCATATGAGACAGCATCCGGATCAAATGGTACTCCAGAGCTAGTAACCCCAAAAAATGCATCATGACAGTTCAAATCTGGATTACAAGTTCGAAACCTTTACTCATTTTTCACTAAACCAACCATTGGGATTAGCTCAAATATTGATCCAGCATTTCAATGAAGACGCTAGTTTATCCTGTTTGGTCACTTGCGAATTCATGCATATCTAAACTCATATGGCGCTTTCATGCACGTAACTGTAAGCATTCGTATTATGCCAAATACGAAATAATTAAGGACTCTTCCCATATAATGGATATGACAGATCTTTTTCTTTGCAATTTTCTTGACTTTCTGAGATGGATTTAATCAAACGCAAATCAGTCGAAGTTGGAAGTTTATAATGATGCTGACTAGACTCATTCCCTATGTTGTAAGAAATTATAAATCATGCGATAGGCGGGCTGATTACGTATCTTATAATTTTTATTTGATTATCTAATAAAATATTAAATATCATCATTTACTTTTAGCAAGAGTCCTATTGGCAATATGTTGATGCAATACAATATTGACAAAGTAACAGTAATACAGATAATATGAAAAACACGTTAATCATGTGGTCTCTTTCTGATCCAAGTAAAGATAGTCATGTAGACTTCTACTTTTAAAAAATAAAAAAGAAAAGGATTAGCGGGTGCCGATAATCGAAATTGGCATGTATCGTATGAAATAAGGGTTTAGAAAATGTCTTCAACTCTTGGATCACCCCATAGTTGTTACTCATAGCTTTCATCACAATCAAAAGTAACGTGACACTTGGCAACACCACAGGAGGCCTATGGTCTGTCGGATGTTTGTAGAAGAATTGTTTGTACTTCTAGAAGTCGAGTTAATCGGAGCTAATTTCAACAGACAAAATCTTGATATGGAAGAAATTTCTACGGTTGAATATGAATAGTCTAATAAGACTTCCCTTACCCTATTGACTCCTTTTTCCTGTATTATCTTTCAATTGGGAAGAGTGCAGAGTGTCAATTACAACTGTTATAATGCGTATCAAATTAGTTTATTTTTATGCACAAACTTAATATCTAGCAAACCAATAAAGAAGTTGAGAATGTGACTCAAACTCGGAATCTCTTACAAAGGAATATTTGATATCATGTTTTTGAGGATCACTAAACATAAAAACTTAATCTATTGATGAGCTGACAATGTATGTTAAACTTATGATTATACATCATCGTAATATGTCGGAAGATATACCGTTGGATCAAACTAAGAAACAAGATGCTGATTTATTCGTATACATATTGTGCAATATGAATCCAACTAATATACCAGGACCATGTGAAGCATTTGACGCTACTTCTTCTTATGCTAGCCTTTTCGAAATCATCACGCTATGTCTTTTGAATTTTATCTGGCTATATTTTAGCAATATAATTCATAATCTGATGGGAGGATGAGGAAAACTATCCATCCTGTAAATTTAGGAGACTAACTTTTATGGTACGAGGCGCTATGATGACGATATTTCTGTGGCATACAAGTCATTCTCGAAGTTTAAGGTAATGACAATAAAGACAGTAAGTCGAGACAAAATTAAAAAGGATAAGGTTCAACACGTACGTATAAGGATCATCATCCAAATCCGAGTCCATTTGGATTTTTGGGAGATCGTAGTTGAAATTAAACACCATCTCTGTCAGAGCCTCAAAGTTAGCTCTTGCGGCATTATACATGTTCACATAGGATAGGACTTGAACAAAGAGGTTTGTTTTGTTCGATAAGGACGACTTTTGCGTTTAATTCCCACCCTCATCCGTTTGGGGCACTTCAGAACGCTCACTTGGACTCGTCCTTATCTTCATTTGCAGTTAACTTCGTTTGCCAGTTTATGCATTCTCATACGGAATCACACTTGCAGGCAGTTAAACGTATCTTTCGATATCTCAAGAGCACTCTTGGACATGGCTTATAGTTTCCCAAAACTGCTTCACCTCTCATACTTAAAGCCTTCATGGTATCATAGCAGGTTGTCCCAACGGCCACATGAGCTCCACCTCACCCCGTTATATTGTCCACGTGTTAGGCTCGAAAATTCGCCACACGTGAGGGGACGTGTTGAGAATGATGAGTCACACATTTATGGGAGGAGGGACCTTGCATGAATTTATAAGAAATTGGACTACACCTCATATTGCCAATTAGTGTTATGGTGGAACCTCAACCCCTTCAAGGACAACACTGCAGATATGCTGAATTTCTTCGGCGGCTGCTAAAGCGTTTTGAGTTCACGTTGAATGTGCATCATGTTAAAAGAGACACGACTCACCGCCTCCAAACTCATTAATTTAGGAGTCGTAATTTCGAACACGACTTGAAAATGACACGAAATACATAATTTAGGAGTCGTAATTTCGAACACGACTTGAAAATGACACGAAATACACGGGTTTGAGTTGGCCATAACCGCTTGACAAGGTTTATTATAGAGCTCATGTTTCTGATCAACCTGTTTAACTCAAAAAATGACACATTGTAACACGTTTATATGATTGTGTAATCCTTGACTTGTATACGACCCAACCCGAGATAAACTATCCAATTGTGTTGGATATTTTGTGGGTTATGGTTTGGAAGAATATGAAAGATAATGTTGCTTCAAGGTACGTTTTGAAGGTTATTTTTTCATGCACCACCTTGCTCCCCCTTAGTTCAATGGGGAACTACAAATATGCCTTGTGCATGTAATGAAGTCCGAATTCAATCCACGTTGAACATTGTAACGCACAACAGATTGAACCAAACACACGAAACGATGAACGTCTGTATAAACTAAAGCTGCATAAGTCATCTCCATACATTTTCATAAGGATTCGACGTGATCATGGAGTGCCGGCTGTCGACTACCTGACGTCCTCCCCCTCCTCCTTTATCCGGGCTTGGGACCGGCCATGTAAGACATGGGCTTGGGACCGGCCATAAGTCATCTCCATACATAGAGGAATAAAGTTTCCTCTCTGAATTGGTATTCAAACCATTCAAAACAGTGAGCATCTTCAGTTGATTAAAGGCTTAAAAACATTTTTCCTTGCACTCGAGGTCCCGAGATCAAATCCTCCATTCCACAATATCAAAATCTAGCTAGTCCTATTTTTCCCCAAGCCATTGCTACATCCAACGCAGGAGAGTTGTATGGAGTAGGGCATTTCTTTTTTCGGTTTTGTTGTTGTAGCCTATGGTAGAGAATGATATTTGAATTGGCGATGTCTAACGTGCGGATAATAGACAAAATGAACTCAAAATTATAAGTACATGAACTGTGAGCCAATTTTTCCTCCTTAATGCAGCCTCAAACGGCCCCCTGGCCATTTGAAAGAAGAATGCACACATCTAAATAGCCCTAACACAACTAGAGGTGATTCTTACTGCCCACTTTCACTCAGGCATCTTAGATCGACAAGGAGTTTGGCATTAGAAAACTTTTAAACCTAAGGATAACCCCACAAAGTAGTTTGAAAGAAAATGACCTAAAATGCAAAGGTGAACCCAAGGAGTTTACATGAATTTCAGGACTGTTCTTTCCGAAAGAACGCTTTTATCCATTGCACCAGCTCTGAAAGAACCTCCTAACGTATATTTTCTAGGCAATTCTACATGCATAGGTTCCTGCATCACTTACTGGGATCTTCAATCACAAGATAAGAAAACATAACTGTAGTATGTAACAATGAAAAGTATGTCAAAGATAATCCACATGTACGATTAACATTATAAAAGAGGCACTAAGTTAATAATTAACTAAGTAACTAACATTCTCGTAAAGGAAAGAAATAGTTACAGCGTCATCCAGATAACTAACTATACAGGAGCAGACATGAGTTTATTTTGGGAGAGAAGTATCTCAACCCTGAGACATAAGAATCTCGAAAGAGAAGAAACAGATACAAGGTGCAGCTTAGATCCAGAAAGGCAACTATTACTTACCACTTCTACAAGAACTTCTCTATGCTGGTGGTTAATGTGGATTTGGGAACAGCACCAATAATGGCATCCTTTTTCTCGCCACCCTTGAATATGATGACAGTTGGAATACTTCGAATCCCATACTGGGTTGCAATTGACGAGCTCTCATCAGTGTTAACTTTGTAGCATTTGAGCTTCCCAACATATTGCTTTGCCAGTTCATCAATTATAGGGTGGATCATACGGCAAGGCCCGCACCACGGAGCCCAGAATTCAACCAAAACAGGGGTTTCAGAATCAAGGACAAGTGACTGCCATGTTGCATCACCAACAGCAGGCACTGCAATTTTTCACAAAACATACCGTCAAAAATAAAACTTCATAACAACCAAAAGTAATAGACAAAATATATGTGAAAGCAGAACTGCATAACCCTTTCTAATGCTTTGGACATTGATTGTAAAGCAAGCAACAATCAGTCCTAAACACTGCCTTGTACATCAAAACTCAATTTCTCTCATAAATTTTTTTGATATTTTGAGTAACAAAAATTTCAACCGCTTTTATACTTCATCTATTGCATAATAAACAGGTGTCTTCTTTGTGTACTCTCACAAGTAGAACACTGAAAAGTAAGCATGTATGCATACATAAATTTGCTCCATATCTACACTTAGTTTTAGTTCCAAATCTGAATTACTAAGATTCATGCCCAAGTCCCTAGATTGATTATTCACTTCTGTGTTTATGATTAGTCACCATGCATTCCATCAACATTCCACCTGAAATCGAACAGTTAATTTTGGAATATTTTGGTCAGTCACAATGAACTATGTCCCTTGACAGTCTCACCTGTGGCTTGTCTTTAGCTACCGGGTGGTCATTTCAGCTCAACCAGCCTAACCAAACAATCACAAGTACCCACAACTTGAAATCACCAGATTAAGCTTGCCTACGAATCTAAACTTCATCTTCAGAACCATTTGACTACGCTTCTAAGGCGGGCTCATCCTCGGTTCCTACTAGCTTCCTTTTACGAGTCTATCCCAAGTTTTCAAATGTTTCAAAAACCAATACATTTCTTCAGTATCATATCATCCATTTCCCATTTCTTTGCGATCGGTAACTTTCATATTTTAACTTTCTCAAAACAATACCACTAATCACATCAACTTACGCGATACTCGGAAATTGAGTATAAAACTTAAACCCTATCTTCTCAGCTAATGCAGAAATTAGAGAGTAAAGATAATTTCTTGGCTGCAAGTTCTAAAATTCCACCTTTACCAAATGAACAATCTCAGTCTATCACCTTTCAACAATATCTACACAAAAATTAAATCGACTATGAAACTTAAATCATCTGCTGATTACTAAGAAACTGAAGGAGAATTAAACAGAAAATTTTCCAAACAACCAAACACAAAGTATGAAATTTGAAATAAACAAAAAAATAATTGAAATCATGACTGAAGATGGCGAAATTACAAGACTTACCTTCGACAGCGGTGTCCTGAGCCTCACAGACGACGAGACCACCACGGCGGCTCGCTCGTCCGGAAGCAGGACCGTAACTCAGCGATCTGGCGGAGCGAGTTAGGAGAGCCGATCCCACCTTGAGGCCTCTGTAGCGAGGCAACCGAGCGCCGGCGGACAAGGACGAGGGCGAGGAGGGAGCCGAGATCGGAGAGAGCGCGGCTGAAGAAGGGAGAGCGGAGGATCGGGGAGCGACGACGGAGTCGAGGACTGTAGCCATGACCGCAGAGGGTCGGAGCTCTAGAGAGATAGAGAGAGAGAGAGAGAGAGAGAGGATGGAGACGGAGTAGTTGAAGGGGACGGAGAAAGCAGTAGCGACTAGCGAGTGGATTGGGGAGAGGTGGAGAGTGGGCAGCAAAGGTTAATGGATGAGTCTGAGACGATAACTGAGGAGTGAGGACGAGTGCGGAGATATCCTGCTTTGATTCTTTGCAATTTGCATTGTGGTAAAGTCACCAATCATTGCAAGGAAAACTAATGAAGACACATTGAAAACTTTGAGTTTAAGATAAGGATAAAATAAAGGGTAAAGTAAATAGTACCATGATTGATTTTTTAGTGTAAAAATGTGATTTTTCGTTAAAGTGAACAGTACCGGGTGCTTTTCGTTAAAGTTCCCATCATTGTATGGCTGCTCAGTATTGCTGTCATTTGAAAAAAAAAAAAATTGATTTCTGCTGTGCTGTGAGAATAAACTTATTTTGCTGCTTCACGTTGTTAGTTTTTATTTTTATTCAAAATTGTGAAAATAAGCTGTTTTTAAATGTTTACCAAATACCTTTTTTAGCTCAGTTTTTTTTACACTCATGTTTTTATAAAAGTTCCTCATACTAAACCAGTACTATGACACCTTAGTACTAACTACATTTTTAATTTTTTATAATCTATAATATGGTTATTTATTTTTTACATTTGCCACTGTAAAGTAAGAATATGTTAGAAAAATTAAATTTTTAAACTAAATTTATAAGTGTAACTAATAAAAAATAAAAATGCTAATCGATATTTAATTATTATTAATTCAATCATCTACGACTACATTATTTAGTTTGTAAATTTAATTTAAAATTTTAATTTCCTTAACATTACTGGTAAAATAATATTTTATATTAATTTACGAAGGAGAAAGATTTGAATCATGCAGTGAATTGAAGATGAATGGTCTAATCATCAAAGGTTATCCTTGCGTTTACCTAGGGGTGGGCGCGGTGCGGTTTGGTGCGGTTTCGAATGAAACCACAACCGAAACCGAAACATTTTGCAGTGCGGTTTTGAAGCCAAAACCGAAATGAAACCAAACCGTTCGGTTCGGTGCGGTGCTGTTTCAAACGGTTTCGGTTTGGTTTTTGAGAAAAAAAATGTACAATTTAAAATATACACCTATTTATGCATAATACAGTCTTATTTTTCTCATATATTAATTAATGAATATGCAGTAAAATTGCAGCAAAACAGCAGCAAAAACTGCACAAAACTGCACAAAATTGCACCCAAAAATAATGCAGCAAAACTGCATAAAAAAACAGTACCAAAACAGCACCAAAAACTGCACCAAAACTGCACCAAAAAACTGCACAAAACAGAACCAAAAATCTGCACCAAAAGTGCAGCTAACTTGTACCAAACTTGTACCAAAACTGCAACAAATGACAACTACTAAAATTGAGACAACATCCAATGCATCAAAGGATTTAAACTTTAAATCCTTATGCATCACATCTACTAAAATTGAACTTGATCACCAATCACAATACTTTACAACCCCAATTAAAAGGTTAAGTTTGCCATAATACAAACCTATAAGTTATAACCAAGTTGAAAAGTTTAAAATATAAGTTATATAACATTTATTTATTATATGGTGCGGTTTTGGCTTCGGTGCGGTTTTGAAAACCCAAAACCGAAACCAAACCGTTTTGTGTGCCGCGGTTTGGTTTTGAAACCGAAACCGTTTCAAAACCGCAAAACCAAACCGTTTGGTGCGGTTTGATTCGATTCGTGTTTTGGTTTCGGTTTTCGGTTCCAAGTGCCCACCCCTACGTTTACCTGAAACAATAACACTTGATGAGCAGTGCATCACATGAACAAGAAATATATATATATATATATTTTTTTTTTTTTTTTGAAACAACAATTAATTTAATAATTTGACAAAGAGAATAAAAGTGTAACAATTTAAAATTTTACAAGTTATTTTTCCTAAATCTAAAAAGGAAAAAAAAAAAAACATGAACCAAAATACTCCCACCCAAAAGTTAAAAAGGTGCAAAATGTGACATAAACAAATGTAAGGCATTTTGGCAAAATAGTTTTAAGATTGACATAACTCTGCATTTTGATCATTGAGATTTGAAATCAATAAAACTTGTCCTTATGTTTGTCCACCGTCAATCACATTGGTCATTCTTGAAAAATCTCTATTAAATAAATATCAAAATGACATAAATACCCTGAAGGACGGAAAGTTTTGATTGTTATTTTTTTCTTATTTGACGGAAATTTTTAATAGAATGACCAAAGTAATTAACGGTGGAAAAACTCAGGGACAAGTTCTATCAATTTAAAATCTCAGATATCAAAGTGAAGAGTTATGTTAATCTCAAAGACCATTTTGACAAAAAAAATCTAAATGTAATGATAACTATCTTTTGCAGTTTTGTTTTGTTGGAAGAGGATCAGGTCCGGATCTCTCCCATCAAAAGCCTAGGATCAAGTGATCCGGACCATTGAAATTTAATACAACGACTACAAACAAAGAACCCCTTTAAAAGTTATAATAATTGTAGTCATTGGATCAAATTTCAACGCCCGGATCACTTGATCATGGGCCCTTGTTGGGAGAGATCCAAACCGGATCCTTTTACATTTTCCTAGGGATTCTAGGGATCCAGCAATCATTTCCATTCATCGTACATCGTGCTGTCAGTTTTCGTTAGGTACTATTTATATTTGAATTTTAAATTTTAAATTTTAAATAATTTCTGACCACATGATGTACGATGAACGAATATGATTGCAGGATCCTAGAATCCCTAAGATTTTCCTATTTGTGGAAAGCAGGCTAAGGAAAGTGTGGCAGTAATCTATTACTTGAAAGATGTTGGAAATGGACATGGCTTCTCTGCCCTCCCAGTTCCCATACACTCTCATCTCCTCTTATTTGTGCGGTCACGGTTAAGCCACGTCAACATTTTATATCACTAGTATTTTTTGTCTTATTATCTCTATAAAAAAAATTAATATAAAATGTTGACGTAGCTTAACCGTGACCACACAAAATAGGAGAGAATGAGAATGTATGAAAACTGGGAGGGTAGAAACGCTGGGTCCGTTGGAAATTGCTCCTTGTCTCTGCTTGATGCCTTTCACATCATTCTTGTGTTGTTACCTTGAAACATATTTATTGTTAAATCTCATATTTCAAAAACTTAGATTTTTTTTTAAAAAAAAATGTGTCATTTCCAATGTTTATTAATTTTTCTTGGTGTTCCATATACAACGACATGTCTTTTTCTTGACCAATGTCATCTACTGTTGCACATTTAAGATTTAAGAGGAATGCAATGGGATAATAGCATTTTACATGAAACAAATTTATTACAATTGTAACTTTTAGATCATCATACATTGTCACATTAAATAAAAGTTAAAAATTATAATAAATTATTAAATTAGTACGTTACGCGACGGTAAACTCTTTTTCTCCTTCTAAACTCCATCTCATCGGATCATGCATCACGAAGTTTGTAAAAGACTGCTAAAAGTAATGGTAACTCCATATCACGAAGATGGGAAATAGTAGTGCTGTCGTTCTTGACCTAATAAAAGTGGAGGCAGATTCTCTGCCCTCCCACTTTCTGTGCCCTCATGTTTTGTGTGGGAACGGTTAAGTTACGTCAACATTTTAATTTATTTTTTGATAGAGATAATAAGATAAAAATGAATAGTAATATAAAATGTTGACGTGGCTCAACCGTGATCACACAAACAGAAGGACAATGAAGGATACGGGAAATGGGAGGACAGAGAATCTGCCTCCAATAAAAGTAGTGCTGCCCTTGTTTTAATGATGGTTATTCTTGCAATTATAAACAAAAGTTTTTTTAATTAATTTATAATATTGGGAAAACCTTTTAACTTCAATTTCCATGAAAAAAAAGAAGAGAAGAATGGATTATAGAAGAGGACAATCGGGTCAACAAGAAAACGCAGACCCTTCTAAATTATTTCGATGCTCTTATCGTGTTATATTTTGCACACGGACTCTCAGATTGCAGATAGATACACCATGACCAATAGTTTGCTTCGAATATAGGAGTTGCTAAGAGTAAAACTCAAAGAAAAAAAAAGCCGATTGTATGGAAAATATTTCTGGAAGGCATATTTGTCAATCTTATTTAGTGGTTTAGTAGGTGTGGGAGAAAATTTTCACCTTGGCTTGAATTGACGAAAATCTACGCACAAAGAAAAGAGACAAACGGAGTAGACAAACATCAATGTGGTGTTAGCCAAAGTGCCTATGATGCAGCCTAAGTAGTGTAAGAAGTAATAAGAACGTGTTGAGAGTTCTTGATTACCATAATAAGTGGCTGACCTCGGCTATTTATAGAGAACTGATGAGTTAACTCTAGCACCCCGTTGAACCTATTTGCAGAGTGTTACCTAGTCTGCACATCTATGGGAGAATATTCCTTTGAGATTCCTGGATTATGCTTCAGAGAATCTTGACATGCTAGGAGATTAACAGGCAAACCCATTACATATCAGGGTAATTTGTGTAGCTCGCTTGGGGATCGGGTTGGACCTTTTGCGATGATTGGGCTTAGAGGACTATTGATTGTGGGTTTTTAGGACCTTCGTAGAGAATGTGGCCCGTTAGCCTGTTGGGGTTTAGCTAATGGTCTGCATATTTTGTCAATGACATAATAGTTATATATGATAAGTTCTACATGTGGCGTGTTCCTATTGGTCAAATATCTTATGTTTTCATAGTAAGTATGAATCATCAAGATCAACCTCCGAGACTTATTCTAAAGTTTCTTTCTTATTCCGAAATTCGAACCAAACAAATTTATTGTTTTTTTTTTCCGCACTCCATTTGCATTAGAAATACAAGAAGAATTTATGAGCAAAAAATGGGTCTTCTTCATTCACAAAAACTTGGTTTAAGATTTATCAATGTTAAGGGTGATTCGAAGCTCTTATTAATTGCATTCTGCATCGCAGTCTAATTTCTTGAGTCTATTAGTTTTAGTCATGTTTGGTGGAAGACTAATTTTATCGCACTCTATCCCTTCTGGTGTAAATTGTACAGGACAAGGATTGTCTGTCCTCCACTTCCGGTGCCCTCTCCGTGTCCTCTTGTTTTGTGGTTACGGTTAAGCTACGTCAACATTTTATATTGTTTTTTGTTATAGATATAATAAGACAAAAATGAATAGTAATATAAAATGTTGACGTGGCTTAACCGTGACCATACAAACAGGAGGGCACAAGGAGGGCACCGAAAGTGGACGGCAGACGATCCTTGTCCAATTGGACATCCCCTCCGGCTAGACATGTGTTGTTGTATGATGCTTTATGTACAGGAAGCCCTCATGGCTATCTTGTTTAGTTGAAGAAAAGTACTATACACCCCCGATATTTACCTCAAACACTTAATAATTTTTATTCATTCATCTTCTTCAATTTTTTTTTTGTTAAAATGACACTTTGTATACGGTCCTTAGTTGGTATAATTATTTAATTGAAACCTTATTGAATTTTAGTTTTTAATCAAGGTCCCTAGGCTTTATACACATCAACATTTTATTATTCACATATTTCTATGTCAGCTTTTTATTTTATTTATTAAATTTTTTAATTTATAAATTATACTTCATATCACTCATTATCACGGCAAGATAATGGGAGAGCATTGTAACAGAAATTCCCAAATTTCAGTCCCCCAATTCAAGCTGTTATGTTTTCAATTATAGTTTGTATCCAATACAGACTTCATGAACTCTGTCATTGAAAAGCTGATGTGAAGTCTCCATATATGCTAACAGAAAAATGTACCCCATGCAATAAGATTGTACCCCCCACGCATATGGCCTTTTTTCTCCAAGTTCCTCTGCAAATGCAATGCAGTTCTTCTCCGCTTGAAATACCTCTGACTGGGTAGAACTATGGTACAAAGATTACCCATTTAAAAATCTTAACAAAGTCTCTCTGATGTAATAAAAAACTGATGCAGCATCTTCAAATATTCTGCAAAAATCTGCGTTTGTTTGAATGCTTGTGGAGAACATATGGGTACGGGTCAAATTTTGACGAAATTTGAAATAGCTTGAATTGGGCAGCTGAAATCTAGGAGTTTCAGTTACAATGCTATTTAATTATTTTGAGGGTGCTAATGAATGATATGAGGGATAATTTATAAATTTTTAATAAATAGAATAAAAAGCTGACATGGAAATATGTGTAAATGATGATGTGTACAAAGTCTAGGGACCTTGATAAAAAACTAAAATTCAACAAGGTTTTAATCATAGCATATTGGCAACTAGGGCTTGGATTCTAAATTTTTCATAATAATAATAATAATAATAATAATAATAATAATAATAATAATAATAATAATAATAATAATACACAAGTTGAAACTAAAAGTAGAAATCATTACATTTTTTGGGTTGAAATACAAATCCTATCGGAGCTTGTGAAAGCCAATCTAGGAATTGGATCCGCTCCGGACTAAGGTTCGGAGTGTAGAGATCAATTTATCTGGACCGTATAAATTTAATCCAACGATCCTCATTAACTCATTTTCCTGGTCCACCACACAAAATTAATAACTCTAATTTCTTTTACACACTAATCAAATGCCCATATAATTTGATCCCTAAGCTCTGGACCGTGGAACCAATTCTACCAATCTAAACCCTGGCACTGTTGTTTAATTTAACCCTACATATGGTTTTTCCTTTTCATTTATTTTCTATAGTTTGTACCTCATGGTACTTAAAATCTCATTTGTACCCAATAATAATATTGTCAGTCAAAATTCAAACCCCCACCAACTCCCCTTCTCTCTCTCTCTCTCTTTTTCTGAGTCCTTCCCTTTTCCCTTTTTGTCCTATTTTCTTCTTCGATTTTGGTTTAGAGTCCATTACTTTGATCACAAGACATGGAAAAAGCTCTGAAACTCAAAGAGAAGCAAAGCCAGGGCCAAGCCATGCAAATATCGAAGCAACAACGACAAGAACCAGAAGACCAGATCAAGCTTGCTGTCGCTGCCATCACCCTCAATGCACGGTTGAGATCATCCGACATGCCTGCCCACATGCAAAACCACGCTCTCCGCCACACCAGATCACTCCTCGACTCACCACCACCACCACCAAACCCCAAAACTCGTCTCAACCCAACACACCTCGCTCGAGCTCTCAAAAAGGTACATATGATACTTTCAATCTCTTTGTTTCTGGAGAACAGCAACGGTTCATCATCACACGTGGAGTTCTGGTCCAATAATGTAACGTTATGTGAGAGAAACTTATACATAACATTATATTATTTGAGCGGAAAGCCACAAGAGCGATGAGCATGTTCCATGTAAGTCTTCGCTGCAGCTAGATTGGTCTGTTTTTGTTTAATTAATCCGGGTTACTTAATTAAATTTAATGAAAACGTAGGAGTTTGACTCGGTGTATGGACCGGCGTGGCACTGCGTGGTGGGGACGAGTTTTGGATCGTTCGTGACTCACTCAACCGGCGGGTTCGTGTATTTCTCTGTCGACGAATCGCTGTCGGTGCTTCTCTTCAAAACGGAGGTCCAGTTGGTGACGGAACCACGACCACCACAACCAGCTAAGCCTTCAACTTTGAGTCCTTGTTGAGAATTTTGTGTTGACGCGTGACAGACGTGTTCATTGTGATTACTCTCCTTCTTTGACTAGCATGCACCATAAAATATTCCATTTCTTTTTTTTTCTTCTCTTTTTCTTTAAAACAAACAAACATGTACGTATGTGGTCATGACCTTTGAGCTTTATATACAATTACAAGTAAAGAAAGGTGGTCAACCGTTGGCTGTCCTTTTTTTCAACTTTAATTGCTCATTTTGGGGTCTTTCTTAGGATATAAAGTTTTGATTTTTCTGTAAGGGGCTTGTAAGTCAGTTGGTTCGATTTTGAATTCGTCATCCCTCAATATCGCTTGTATATAATAACAAAAAAAAAATTTTGATTTTTAGTCCATGTAGTTCAGGGAAAGAATACACTTACGCAAATATCAATTTTCGCAATTTTAAACATGTAGTTTACCCGTCCTTTCATTTTAAGCACGAAGGCTTGGCTTTGTCTATTTTTGGACAAAATTAGCACGTGAATGACGCGTAAAATCACCACTTATGCTACTTTCGTTAGAAAATTTTGTTGAAATTGGGTTGTGGTTGAAAGTTGAATCAATGAGTAATCTGTAGGCCAAAAATAGCAAAAAATTGAAGGCCAAATCGCATAAATCATGGGGTCTTAAGATATTCAGAACATAGTCTATGTGATAAAAAAATTCGAATTTAAACTCATGTGGTATAGTCCGTTAGCAAATTTAGTCCAAAAGTATTAGTTCCGTTAAGTGTCCGTTAAATACATGGATAGAATTGTATTTTCACAAAACCATGTCTGAGATCAACCTCATCACTGATCTCGATGCCATTCCACTCGGAGCCCTGAATACACTTTCCACAAATCCATCTGCTACAACTTTGGCAGGGACCAATACTGGTGGTGTTTGTATTGCAATCGCAACACATCTTGCTATCGTTACTGGGCATATCAAACTCGCCAGACAAAACCCGCGAGTACCTAATTTGTCTATTTGATCTTAGTAGTGAACGATCAGGTATTCCCATTGAATGGCAACAGCCCAACAAAGAATAAGAAAGCTAGATTCATTTTCTTCTTTTAAATTTCGGTATAATCAACAAATAAAAGCAAAATCCTCCGCAATAAAAATGATGGATGAATTGGTATAAAAAAGGTAATTTATTGGTACTAAAATAGGGAACTTTAAAGAAAAACTTCTGGTACTGTTTACTTTAACGAAAAATACATTTTTATATTAAAAAGTCAATCCTGGTACTATTCACTTTACTCTTTATTTTGTCCTTATCATTAAAACTTAAAGTTTTCAAACCATTTTCATTAGTTTTCCAACTAAAATATTGATTTTCACAACACCACATCAAAGTACAATTTTACCCATACGTTTAGTGGACATTTATCAGGAAAATTATTTTTGGACTAAATTTGCTAACGAACTACATCATACGAGTTTAAATACAATTTTTTTTATCACGTAAGCTATCTTCCTAATATCTTGTAACCACATAAACTATTTATCCGATTTGGCCAGAAGTGAAACCACTGAGACTCAAATGAAATTGCAGTGGTGAAAAACTTGGTACACAACAGAATTGAATGTTGTGAAAAACTTGGCCTCTCTACTTTTGGATGCTTGGCCGTGAAAAATGTTGGGAAATGATGACTTCCGGCAAGGTTGGTACACAATGTAAGATGAGAGAGAGAGATAGAGAGAGAGAGAGAGAGAGATTTGGTGTTCATTGAGAAGCCAAATCAAGGTCTTTTCCATTACATTTTGTAAATAAAGATTAATGAGTGACAATTTCAGTCTGCAAATTCCAAAACTACACGCAAACACGGAATTGAAACCTCACAAATCCATCCCCTGTGTATCGTGTTCATCTTCCCAAAATTGAGATCTCTATTCTTCTGGCTTTTTGTATATACAAAAAAGATATTTTATATCAATATTTTAATTATTATTTAATTGTTATTTTGGTCAATTTCTTCTGTTTGTTTGACTAGTCCCCAACTGTCTTGTATTATCCACTATATCATCTTGGAAGTTTGTGTCTTGCGTTTACTCCCCTTGGATCCTCTCCCCTAATTACCAGTTTACCATCCCTGTTTTTCTATCTTCTTGTTTTTCTCCCAAACTTTTATAGGAGAGTCCGTGACGAGAGAGAGAGAGAGAGAGAGAGAGAGAGAGAGAGAGAGAGAGAGTCCAACCAATAGAGAATTCTAAACTTTCGGATATGTATACCAAATCATCAGTGGAAGAGAAACAGATCTACAAGGAATGGCTGGACTGGAAATAAATCACTCTTAGGTATCGTTTGGTATGCAGATGGGACGGGACGAAATGGAACGGGACAAGACGGCACGGGACGGAACAAAGAGGGAGCAAAGATGCCTTCGGATGGAAACAAGGAGGAAGAAGAAAGAAACAAAGAGGTTATAATTTTGTGTTCCACGGATGTGGAACGAGTCGTTCCAGGAAGGTGAGGCGGAATGAAAATTCACCCAAAACTTGTCCCGTAGAACAGCGCGTTCCACCCGTTTTAGGCGCACCAAACATGGGACGGAACGTCTCGTCCCACTCCGTTCTGTCCCGTCCCACCTTAATATACAAATAAATTTGCACAAACCCGGCAGCATGCCACGGCAAACCCCTTAGAAAACTTAACTATAATCACAATAATTACGAGTCTACGGAAGACATACTCTTTTTCCCATGGTCTGATATACTGCTGCAAACTACAACTCCTAAGACAGGTTCCTTTCGCACATCAGAGATTCAATCTTTTCAACATCTTCTGGGGTGTCAACACCGTGAGCCTCATGGTCGACCTTAATCACCTGCAAACATAGAACCATGTCAACTTTTGGACATCTACATTTAAGCAAAAGAAACCGTCCACGTAATCACATACTGGTACGTTGGATTTTTCACGTCATATTTGAGGAGATCTACTACCTCAGGCAAAAGATCTGAAAATTTAATTCTTTTTCCTATTGGACTGAGGGTAGTAGTGTTTGAGAGTGCCATGATAGTAACTGATAGCATTTTGACGAACTAACTTATTTAATCATCGTACGGTATTGAATATTCATGCCACCGAGATAAAGGACTTCATACCCATGAAGCATAGTTATATTTATTATATCAATTTTTATGACTGCATCAATGTCAAATATGACTTGAATAAAATTAGAATTAACATACCGCAAAACAAGAAGAAAAGACGGGTAAGATCAACAAAATAGAACAAGAAAGCAATGCAATGTCTTGCAAGTAGGGAAGAAGAAACGGATCTTTTTATACCTTCATCTTATACCCATTTTCAAGGACCTTAAGCTGCTCCAGATCCTCTTCTAGTTGCAAAGGAGTAGGTTGAAGTTCTGGATATATCTTTAGAAACTTTGTATCATAGCTCTGAAAATACAGGAGCGGAGAATAATAAACACACAAGTTAAAAACCAGTACAACAACAACAAAGCCTTTTCCCACTAAGTGGGGTCGGCTAAAGTTAAAAACCAGTACAACTGGTATAAAATAATATACGATCATGAACAATGCAGCCACGCACAATTTATCACAAAGTAAAATGTCAACCTAATACCTGAATTCCAAGATGAAGCAAATAGGGAAACTGTGGATTGGCCTTTCCTGACCTGTATCAGAGGACAATTAGTAAAGTCTAGCTAAGAACCCGCAAAACATGTTCTAATTTATTATTTTTTCATTCGCCATAAAATAAAAAATTTCATGAAAAAGGAAAACCTCTTACCTGAACCACTATGATAAAAGATAGAACACATGAAACAGAAATAGATAAGCATAAGCTTACTTGCTAAATGGAATCAACCCCCTTGAAAAGTAGATGGCATAACCACTATTATTCACCACACATTTCACTCGATTTGGATCCATTGCATCCTCAAGTTTTAATGACGTGACGGCAGTGCTAAACACTGCATCTGGAGCTGCCTGACAAGATATTAAAAAAAACCCAGTAAATAACGAAGTATGTCATCACATTCGAAATCAAGAAAGGAGAAATTACTTACCTGCAAAGCTTTAACAATTCCATCTATTATCTCAGGTTCAATAAGAGGTTCATCCCCCTGAATATTGACAACTATATCATACTTCTTCTCGAGCTTCTCAATTGCTTCAGAACAACGCTCGGTACCTTTAAGTTCAGAAAACAGAATATAAACTACCTTAAAATGTAATTATATATTTTATCTGAAAACAAAAACCAAGGTGCATACCGTTCCGGCAGGATTCCGAGGTCATTATGACATCAGCTCCAAAACTGCGACAACATTCTCGAATCTTCTCGTCATCTGTTGCCACAACTACACAAAGGAAGGTAATAATAAAGTTTTGCACATATAAATATAGAGAGTTCACTTCACAAAATTTCATGAAGCCTTTTTATCGCTCTTGTAGGCATTAAGCAAAACTTAATGCCATCACGAGTATGCAAGCGCTAAGGCCTAGAACGGAAGGTCACTTAGGTATTAAGAGAATTGAAGATTGGACAAAAGCCTATATCACATCTGGTCTATTTAAACCAACCTAAGTCCTTGGGGTTGCTTCGGTTATCGAAGATCTCCACAAAGGTGAGTGTTGTTCAGAGTTTAAAAATGCCCCAGCTGGAACAAGCTCTTGAAGCTACGAAAAAAACCAGACGAATGGTTTCTGATTCTGGTCTTCCTCTTTCAACCAAAATCAAGGATGTTAATTGTACTGGATACGGGAATTGGACAAGTACCACATCGAATCAGCTGGCAGAGTTCAGATAGGGTGCTTAAAATTCAAAAGACGACACGGGGTTTTGGATGCCTCAAAAAACTTGCTAGATCTAATGCAATGCCTCAACAATGTAGCTACCGTCTAACAATGAAATCCGAGAATAAATACGAAACTAAATAGCATGGAAATCAAATGAGTAGACATACCAACATGATCCAATGTACTTGCTAGTTTTGCCCTTTCCCATGTTCTCTGTAAATACCAACAAAAATTTATATGTCAAATGTTTCCCGATCACAATACCAAAATCCCAAATTTTTATTTATTAAAAAAAACCCTGCTTTGGATCCAAGCAGCTTAAGAATCCCAATTTTTCATTAAAATTGACAACAAAATTAAATTTAGACAATGCCCATTTCAGATACAAAAAATTTCTTACAGAACAAAGATTTTCAAGGAAAAAAAAACATTAAATTACATGTTTTTAAGGTAAAATGAGGTACCTGAATCATGGGTTTGCCGAGGATCTGAACGAGGGGCTTGCCCTGGAAACGAGAAGAAGCGAAGCGGGCGGGTATAATGCCGACTACCCGGCTCCGGAACTTCCTAGTCGGACCCAAGTAGGCCCGGGCCCCAATTGCCGCCGCAACCGCAACTCCGGCGACGATTCCGTGAACGATCCATGCCTTGGTGCTGTTCCAAGATCCAGACGACGACGACGACGACGACGACATTGGAATGATGTTGATCTCACTGAACCGAGTGAACGCAGCTATCGTTTAGTTTGGTAAGATTTCTGGTTTTCTTGGGGTATTTATACTTTTCACCTGTTTGAAACGGGTCGTTTTGGGTAATTGAAAGTTGGATCAACCGACTTGCTCTTGATTCTAAATGCTCAAATGTATAATCAATTCTTTAGGGAGTTTGATCTTATATTGTCATGATTTTATTTTAGGGAGTTTTAACGAAAAGCTCACGGTACTGTTCACTTTAATGAAAAACCACATTTTTACACTAAAAAGTCAAATTTGGTACTATTCACTTTACTCTTTATTTTGTCCTTATCATTAAAACTTAAAGTTTTCAAGCCCTTTTCATTAGTTTTCCTTTTATTTTATGATTGTAGCTCCTCTTGTGACTTGTCTATCGAGAAACGAATTTGGTTGCTAACGCTTTGGCTCGCTTGGATTTATCTTGCAATTTGACTTTAGTATTTTTTGAGCAAGTTTCATGTTTTCTAGTTGTTAATATAGCAGAGACTACTTGTTCTCGTGACATTGATTTTTACTTAGAACTTATTTCAGTTTTTAATTTTTAATTCTCAATTTTAAGTTTTCATTTTTTTTAACAAAGCTGAAAATCCGAAACCCAACTTTTGAAAACTAAAAAAATTAACTCTCCATTTTTTATTTCAAGTTTTTAACTGAGAATGGTTATCAAATAAGTGTTCAGACTAGAAAGAAAGTAAAAATAAAAAGCAAAAGGTTAAAACAAAATTGTTATCAAACAACCGCTTGAATTTTCAGTCCCAATCCTCAATCCTTGCCCGAATATAGATCTCAACCCTAGGCAATACGTTACTAATGCCCAAGTGTAAAGTTCCCAGTCTCCAATATAGGAGTTAAAGTCTAAGGTCCAAGATTTAGGACTTGATGCATACAACAAGTTAGCAATTAGAAAATTTCCTCACACCATTCTCCACCAAGTGGGATTGATACCCAAGATGAGATCATGTTTGGCAATACAAGTAACGGCGTTAAATTTATCTTTCCATTGAGTAAGATGTGACCAAACTACTTAACAACATAACATTAAGTTTCTGTTACATTTCCGAGCCAAAAGAAAAGGCAACTCAAAGGGCTACATGTTACACTCGGATCACTGCACCATGTCGAAAAATGAATAAAAAATAGTCTCCCTGCACTGCACAACAGATTTCAATGTTCTGCATTGAGGGTATGGTAGGTAACTCATCGGAAGCTCAACACGCGCCCCGCCCCGGTTATGCAAGTAAATGCTGTAAACGAGCAGTCAATGTCAGCACAGATAACAGAAGCCTAACTTAGTACTGCATTTCCATTCTGAGTGAACGGCAGCACGTTGTGTAGCAGCTTTGGTCAATGAATGGCAAAGCTCATCGGACCTCCACTAGCAGTGGAAAAGAATAACATGGCAACTTACAGGCACGAGAAGGATTCTACCGAGTCCATGCACCACCATAAGGACCAAAACTATTGGCACCATCTTGGGAATGTCTCCGTCTCCTCATCTTCTTTTTTCCCTTGTCTTTCCTTGATCCATTTTCCTCATGCCTGCTCCTCTCTCTCCTTGAGCCATTTTCTTCATATCTGATCTTCTTCCCCACCTCCCAATATTCTTTGCCCTTCTTACCGGACTTTTCTTTAAAAGAAGCTTTTCTCTTCTTTCCCGATGATTGCCCACTGTCACCTGCAGCAGAATCATGTCCCCGTGGCAGGGGATCATCTTCATCATTGAATTGCCAATTGCCCAGTAACTCCTGTGGATCATGTTCTAGCTGAACTGGCTCCCCTGCTCCAGGAAGCAAGCTATTGAAAGTTACCATTCCAGGCCCTCCTTTGCGTTCCACCAACGCCGAATCAGGCCTAATTATAGTACCGAGAATGCTCCTGTTTGGCCCTAGGCCCATAATGACCTTAGGGTTTGTCAATGTAGTGTAAGCCATTGAAAAAGCTGATCTAATCTGCAACATATATAAAAAATGACGTGAGGGAGGAAATGATGGGACGTGGAGTAAGTAAAAGAGAGATCAGTAAATTATAAGATTTGGATTCGCAAGTGTTGCAAGCTAACTGTCTAACTGCTTGACGCCAATGAAAATGCACTAGTGCAAGTGTGCAACCACAAACATATGGCACTCGGGCACCTCAGACATGTATTAACTATTAACTGACATGTTTGCTCCAGAACCTTTGGTGTAACTGCATGCGCACATGCACAGACAAAAGATCTGTTCGACAGGTACTACTGAACAACAATAGCTTAACCCGCAGCTGGTCATCAATCAAATCGACACTTTACTTCATTAAACTTTATAAAATGTATATTAAGGTACCCAGCGGAAAACTGGAGGGTGAGAGATCATAAATCATTCAACCAACCTGAAAATAGTTGAAGGAGTTCTTCCCGACATCATTCTCCGGTGCCTATATAACAAAACATAAAAAATGGTCAATTATATATCTGAAGAAAGAAGCAAGGATCATCATCCCTATTGATTTAAGTTCTTTCTGATCCCTGACACTGTGCTGCAACAGGGCCCAGAGATGTGAAAGACTGTAATTTACTAAAACAGCAGGTTCACATAAAATTCATTATTTTTTACCATGTCATTCAACTTCCTTGCAAGCAAATAGTTCACTAGGGTAGGGATTAAACCAATTATTCAGAGGCCCGCTTGGGAATGTCAAACTAGCATTACTTATATATATACTAACTGGAAACAGAAAAAACCAGGCAGCACTTCAAAGAAAGGAGATAGCATAATTAGTTAAGTTCTTTGATTTTTCCAGTCTCCTACAAAATAACCATTCAGAATGAAATCACGAACAGACCTGGGGATCCTCAATGGCAAGAAGAAAAGGTCGTCCATTGGATAAGAACCTAAGAGAGGACCAATCAATTGCATCAGTCAGCTATAACCTTGATCAAAAGAAATAATCAAATTGTACATTAAAAAGAGAGAGAGAGAGAGAGAGAGAGAGAGAGAGAGAGAGAAGAATCCGAGAGAAAAATATCATCACTTTCTCAAGAAGGTTGTTTATTTTATACCCTTTTACACTCTTTTTGAAAAAGGTGCCTGCCCCATTGCACGATACACCAACATCTGAAGTGTTCAATTTGCGTCCATAAAAATCAAAGAAGTTTACCTATTTCAGAAACAAACAGATAAACGAAAACATAAGCAACAAACTCACTGACTTTTCATATCCCTTAGACAAATCTATACTGTGATATGAGGTTAAGAACTAGAACAATAAAGTGAATTCTATGGTCCACCAAATTCTGGTTACAGTTTACTACAAACCCTGGTTGCTGGAATAAAGTGCAAGTTATTTGACTTGTGATTTTAAGCAATAATAAAGGTCCAAAGTTTTCTTCTACTTGATCTAGAAAAACTTACCAAAAGAACTCCCAAGTTTTGTTCCGGAGGTCGACATTCCCTGAGGCTCTGTAGCATAAATTAATATATAAATCAGGGATAAAAAATTTACTAATCATGAGGAAGTTGATCTATTTATCTGAATTTCACAATTACAGAAGTTGTTGGTCGCTTATCTATCATCCAAACAAAAGATCATATTTTGTGTAGCACTATTTCATTCAAATTTCAATAATTTCTCTTTGGATCTCATTTGCGATCTTAGGTTGATTGATTGTCTTCCACTGCAATACTCAATGAAGCAGCATGTTTACAGATCCAAACAAGAGCCATGCGTTACAGATATATACATGGCAAGAAAGAATCACATCAAATCTTAAAATGCATATTTAAGAATCACTCACATGCAACATTGCCATGATCATTGTAAGGAGAGCGTAGGAACCTAATCCACCAGAGTATACCTGCATGTGTTATCAGAATCTTGAAATAGCTCACTGGAAAAAGAATGATGACTTAATCTCTTAGACTGGAAAGTCATACCTCATTTAGCTCTCTCTGTTGTAAAAAGACTTTCAAAATCAAACACAAAGGCCGCAAAGGAGGCCACTTAGATACTGCATCCTGAAAAGGGACCACAGGATAGTGTCAAAGGAGACTGGAGATAGTTAAGGTCTCTTGCTTTATATGTAACCTATATACTATAACTGATTCCTCACATAGCTTTTCTGTTTTTCTTTTACTAGGTGAAAGATATTGTTTGATATTCTCTGACTTTGCAATGTTTAACTTAGCAAATTAATAAAAATTTTAATTGCACAGCTTATCAAGTTATCATTTACTACTGCTTGTCACTCTTCTGTAATCTTCTTTCACTACAAACATTCTATAAACTATTGTTCAAAATACCATAACTACACATGAAACCATATTAAACTGTGATCAAAGCACAAAGTTGCAAACGACAAGGTTAACATTGTTCAAAGGCACATAGCCAGGCTTTGATCTATATTAAAGAAACTACAATATTCTTTCAAATACATAGTAGATGACACAATATGCAACAAACCTGAATAAATTCAGCAGCTTTTGGTCCACCTTCTATGTCAAAACTGTGAAGGAAGATATAAAATTATCAATGTACTTATTTGAACATGTCAATTGAGCTGAAACTATCACAGGCACTGCTTATCAATACATTGTAGTATTATTAACCCAAACTATATCGCCAAAGATAGAAGAGTAAACCTTATGTCGAATGCAATGCCACTTGTTTTCTCTACAAACTTAATAATGGGTACACGTGCCTTTCCAATCACCTGCGGAATCCACATAGAACAAATATAGAAGCTGAAGTTTGTCCGCAATAATATTTCAAATAAAACTTGAGGCACACCTGTATCCTTTTTGCCAATCCCATCTGTGACAACGCCCTAGAAAGGGCCTTCAATCCTTCCTGCGGTGTTTTGACGCCTGACCCCATAATGACAGCCTACGAGCAATACCAATCAACCAAATGTGTCACTTAAATGGACACTTGAGCATGCATTATAGACAAGAATAACAAAATTCAAATGCAAATTCAAACTTCAGTTCCTAACTTATACTAGCATAAAGATCAACATACTTACATCAATATCACTAGCGGGAAGATATAGCCCCGTCTTGAAGGACCCAAAAACTTCAACCTATAAAGCAACATTCATTGAACTTTTTCGTGCTTCAAATCACACACACCCGCACTTCTGCACCCAAACAAGAAAAAGGAAAGTACCTTGGACCGAGGAAATATATATTTGATAAGGTCCGAGACCCGTTTTACTGCTGCACTGCGTGCCTCTTGTTCTTCTGGAGTTGGAGACAGAAAATCACAGAAATCCACAATCTCTGCAATACCCAAAACAGATACACCAATCTGAAGTTACATATACACACCAGATTACAATTACACAATTTTCTCCTTAGAAATACATTGAATTTCTATACAAGTAAAAGAACCAAACAAAAAAATATGAGCTTTCTTCTCCGTGTACAAGTAAATATAAGTATGTATGTATCCATGCAGTTAAAATTGCAGAAAGTACCTTTATGAAGCTGAACCATAGGGCTCCTGAATTTACAATGGCCGCGAAACCACCCGCTCTCGAGCTTCGGCTCTTGAGGAGCTGGTGTCGTGGGCTCGGATTGGTGAAGCGACGGCCATGGCTCGGCTAGGCGGCCAGAAGACGAGGAGGCACGAATTGGGTCGGGTTCATCGGCGGCGACGTCGAGTGAGAAGAAATCGGGGGCGGTGGTGTCGACCGGAGCGCATTGGGGAGTGGAGAGAGTAATTTCGTTGCGGAAAACGGAGTAGGGTTCGAGGTCCTCGGGCGGCGGCGGAGATTGGTTGGGGGTGGGAAGAGAGAGGGCGGGTAGGGTTTCGTAGAGAAAGCTTTGTGTCGGCGGCTCCTCCATGTTACAGTGGTGGATACGGCGGTACGGGAATTGGGGTTTGCGAATCTTGTGAGTTATGAGGGTTTATACTTTGTAAGCAGCAATTATGTTTCTTCTAACAACACAAAGAAACTTGAACGTTGGTCGAATAATGATTCTGTTACGTACGGGAAGTATGAAAAATTGGCGACAAAGAGTTGATTTAGATATGTTTTTAAAATGATTAAAAATATTTTGATGAAAATATTTTTGAAATTAATTTTTAGTAAGATATGTTTTTAAAATGATTAAAAATGTTTTGATGAAAATGTTTTTGAAATTAATCTTGAGTAAAAATATAAGTAAATTCTTAAAAAGCACGTAAATACTTTTGGAACAAAAAAACATTTTCTTTAAAAGTACTTTTAGTCATTTTAAAAACACATCCAAACGAATCCAAAATAGCCAACACGATCATTTTTATGGGAATTGGATATGCTCTGGACCTTAGTGTCCAGAGCTTAAGGATCAATTCATCTTGACCGCACAAATTGAATCTAACGTTCCACATTAATTAATTTTCCTGGCCCACCACATAAAATCAACAATTCTGATTTCTTTTACACACCAATCAGTCGTCCAGATGATTTGATTCTTGGCTCCGGACCAGATCCAATTCCATTTTTATGGTGAAGATATTGGAGATTCGTAAATCATGCGGTCAGTTTTTGTCAAGTACTGTTTATATTTAATTTTAAATAAAAATATTTAAAATGATTTTTGACTGCACGATGTACGATGAACAAATATGGTTCACGAATTCCTAGGATGCTTACAAAGAAAATCCGGTGAGGATCTGAATTCACAAAAGAAATACCATTTTATCTTTTACGTCTGAATTTTTTTATTTTTTGTTTGGAAAACCTCGTCGGTACAAAAAAAATTTATTGATAGGGTTTTTATCATAAATGGTTCCTGAAATTGACCCTCATCATCAAGATGGTCCCTAAAATTGAAAATCAATCAATGTAATCCCTGAAAATAGGTGTCTAAATCAATGTGGTACTTTCGTTACAATTATATTAAAAATTAGATTTACGGGTTTTTATCACCAATGGTCCCTGAAATTGATTCACACCATCAAGACGGTCCCTGAAATTGACCCAAGCCATCAAGATGATCCCTAAAATTGAAAATCGATGAATGTAGTCCTTGAAAATAGGTGTCGCATATCAATATGATCATTTTGCCACAATTATGTAAAAAACATTATTATGTGCTGATGTGGGTTTCATAATTAATTTA
The DNA here is from genome assembly GCF_916048215.2 of Malus sylvestris. Lineage (NCBI taxonomy): Eukaryota > Viridiplantae > Streptophyta > Magnoliopsida > Rosales > Rosaceae > Malus > Malus sylvestris. The sequence goes on from NC_062262.1 coordinate 29,713,604, forward strand.
AAAAGTTATCTAACTACTTTTTTGCAGAATGAAATTTTTTCTTATAGTAGGATCTAGTCCAAAGAGATATCCCTTCCATAAATTCTCAAAGGTCCAAGGCTTAACCAAAGCCTAAGAGAGAGTTTGGAAATAGTTTTCAACCAATAATAGACGCATCTCGGTTATAACCTCATTATCTCAAGACAGACCTCGTCGTTATTTAAGTCACCAGACCACTAGGAAAGCACTGAACAAGCTCTCCAAGATTAAGGTTGTGAGGATGTTGATCACCTAAATGTTAACGGTGATGTCCTAGAAGTTGTTGCCAATTAGACAAGCCGTCACCAAAGGTGATTTCGATTCAAGTTCAATTCGGTGAAGGGTGTCAAAGTGTGTAAAGATCAATGTATTGAGAATTTTTTTTAGAGAATAAACAACGAATGAGGTAGAGGAATGTGGACTAGGATCAGAGGTGATTGTAGGACTAGGCTTTGGGGTTCACAACTTTTTATTAACTATTAAATTATTAAACCTATTTGTAATTTGTTTTAATTTAATTATATTTGTGTGATCCATTTATGTGTCACATCAGTATATAACATAATTTTTGACAGAATTGTGATGGAAAAACTACATTGATTTGGGACACTTACTTAAGGGGCTACATTGATCGAACTTCAATTTCAGTGACCATTTTGATGCCACATGTCAATTTCAGGGACTATTTTGATGTCGTAGGTCAATTTTAATGATCATTTGTGAGAAAAAAATGACTTATGGGACCCATTTATGTGCTACATCCGCATTTAACAAATTTTTTAACAGAATTGTGATGAAATGACCACATTGTTTTGAGACACCTATTTTTATGGACTACATTAACTGATTTTCAATTTCAATGACCATATTGATGATAAGGGTCAATTTCAAAGATCATTTGTGAAAGAACCCTATATTGATATACATATGGATTTTTTTGTCTATTAGACTAAAATTTTCTTTTGTCTAGTTCTCTTTGCTTCATACCCTTTTAAAATATACTTGAGTTCATCCCTTTACTTCTCGAGAAATAGGGTAACAAGTAAAATACACAGAAGATAAACGAGATGGCTCATCAGCCACTCGATATGGGCGGCTTCAGTTGTTGTCGACAAGGAAGAAAATATCGGTGATATCGGAAATATCGGTAGTCCGAAAACACGGAAATATCGATGGAAATATCGGTAAAATATCGATATCGATAAAAATTACATGGAAACCACGGAAATTGTAAGAAAAACTTGGAAATTTTTATTGAAACTTTGTAGGATGTTTATTTAGTCAATTATCTATTAGTTTATCACAAAAAATTGGAAGGAAATGCATTGCATGATGGATTTAACATTATCAAGTTGATTATATAGCGATCTGACAAACATTATGAGTGTAGAAAATATGTAGTAATTAATGAAAGAAGTCTAAACACACCATAATCATTTATATATAATGAATTAGTACAATATTTTACACTTTAGTACCACATAGAGTTCTTATGAGGTTCAAATTTGTCACTATCTTCATCATCTCTATGTGTAGAATGAGTGTATTGTGAAGAGTAGTTATCAAATGATAAATCCCCAAAATAGTTTTGCATGTAATTGTTAATATGCCACCCATATGGATCCGAGATTGGTTGAGGTTGTCCATAAGAAAAATCATTTGAAGATTGAGGCTGGGATTGTTTCCATGAGTCGCTCGATTCCATCCCAACAGGAATGGGATATGAAGGGTAGGGAAATGGTTGGTTATGAGTATAACCATAGTTACTACTTCCCAATCCAACAGAGTCTGAAGTTCTAGATAACGAGTCATCTTCTTGACTTGACAAAATCCCTTTGCCTCTTTCTCTGCGAGTATAGTCCTTCCCTATGGCACCAATTCCTGGTCCTGCCCGCCTACTGCCATGGTCATCATCCTGTGTTGCATGCGTGAAGTTTGCCTCACCAGTGAAGGGGCTCATATATCCGGGAGATGGTGGTCCATAATAGTTTCCATATCCACCACCACTACCTCCAGCTCCACTATGTCCTTCATCATTCCCACCTCCGGTGGTAGGTGAGTCTCCTGATCTTGTACTAGAGCTATCATTAGTATCAGCACGATGTTATGGTTGTGTAGGATTGGAAAAAGGTGGAATTCCAGTGTTGCTTGGTCTTGGGTGCAAAAGTTCTTCGAAAGAGTCAGCGCTGCTAGATCCCACCTCCTCCTCTAATACTCTTTCTACATTTATCCCTTCATTACGTGCTTCTTCAGCAACTCTTGGAGCTGGGTTGCCTTCATCATCATCTAAATGAAGAGGTCTAATCCATTGAAAAAGTTGGTTACCCTCCGTATCATCATCTTCACCAACAATATCAAACACATCTAGTGGGTCACCACGGTCGACATGATCGATTTCTGCTTCCTTATCTCGAATTTGAAGCTTCATGTTGTAGTAGCAATAAACTAATTTTTCCAAGCTACTATGAGCCAACTTATTTCTTTGCTTTGTGTGTATGAGTGCAAATGTGCTCCAATTTCTTTCACAAGCAGATGAGGAAGCTGTTTGTGATAATACTTTTATTGCTAACTTTCTCACAGTTGGTGCATCGGTCCCATACATGATCCACCATTCAGCTCCAATGAAAAATAATGTTGATAAGCCTAATAACTCCAACAAATTCTATTATAAACTTATAGTGAAATATGTTTATACTCACTAGGAGACATATTTGTTCGAGCAGCAACTGATGTTGGTTCTCCAAATGTTCTTCTTGCATCTTTAAACCATGTTAGCTGAATACAATATATTGTGTTAGTTTAATCCAACAAAGTAATTATTATAATTTAAGTAATTGTGTACCTCATTTCCAAATTGGCCAACTGCTGGTGATGCAGGGTCTAATTTAGAGTATACATTATGTACAGCACGTATAAGGTTACCATCATCTCCAACACCGGGTCTGTATTGGTATCGGGGATTCAAATAATATGCTGTTCAAAGAAACACATACTCTAATAAGATAAATAATACTTATGCAACTAAAGAAATGAATTGCAAATTATGACATAATTTATACCTGCTGCATGCAAATCGTGGTATAATGTTTTATACCATCGGTCTTCAATTATTTTTACGACCCACCTTGCACCATGTTTTCTTTCCAATTCATCCTTCACTACACGCATCAACTCATATACTGCCCCCATAGTAGGATACACTTCTGTGTCAACGATTCGTAAAACTTTGTAAAGAGGTTCAAACACTTGACACACATGTTCTGTTTGACTCCAAAAAGCATGATCAAGCACTATACTTTCCACCATACGACCTGTATTTGAGCGGCTGAAATTGTGGTTGGCCCAATCGTCACTAGTGAATAGTTGCTTCAACCTTGCTTTCTTCTTGAGTAGGCTGTTTAATGCAATATAGTTGGTGGCGAATCGAGTGGTAGCTGGACGAATAATTTCTCCTCTGCAAAATTCACGCATCTTTGCCAACAACCAACCGTGATTGTAAATATAATTTGTGATCGTTCTAGCTCTTTTGACCACAGTAGCAACATTCTCTATCTTCCCCATTGCCTCAAACATAAGATCAATACAATGTGCTGCACATGATGTCCAAAACACATTATGATGCTTCATTAACTTTTTTCCAGCTTTGACAAATGCAGAACCGTTGTCAGTCACGACTTGGACAACATTATGCTCTCCCACCTCCATGATTACATCCCTCAATAATTTGTAAATATACTTGTAATTCTTTATATGGTCTGAAGCATCAACAGACTTCAAAAAAATTGTCTTTCCCTTGGAGTATACCATGAAGTTGATGATAGATAATCTGGTCGGGCCGGTCCATCCGTCACACATGATTGTGCAACCATTAGTTTCCCACTTTGACCTCAACTTGTTAACATACTCGCCAATGTCTTTATACTCCATATCCAAATATTTGTTTCTTATCTCATAGGGAGTGGGAGGTTGTACTCCAACACCGGCTTGTTGACATCCCACAACCATATTTTTGAAATGATGTGATGATGCCTTCGCAGCAGGGACATTTTCATAGATAAAGAACTTGCTAATTAGACGCCCCATTCCCTCCTTCACATTACCTCCCTTGAAATAACTCCAAACACTCTTTTGACGTGCGTTGGATGACTTATATAAACTTGGGGCTATTGGTGGTGTTGGTTGTGATTCTCTAAGACTGCCTCCCCGTCTCATTTGTGCACCACCACTTGTCCCGGAACCTTGTCCCCTATTAGGAATTTTATGAAGGTGTTCTCTTTCCCATGCTGACTGTTTGGAGGCACGTAATGCTTGTTTCAAACTGCGTCGTTCTTCAGGTCCCATGTCATCATCACATTCGTCCTCATCGTCATCATCATCACTGTCAACCGCTTGGCCATAGACTTCTCCCCGTAGCCCAGCTCGAATATTTTCCATTCCTTGTGTCATCTTTTCCTTCTGCTGTTTTTTATTTTTTAATAATGTGCTGATGAATGCCTTCACTTCTGGGGGGACATTATCGCATCGTTGGACATTTTTTGCTGGATCTAATCCACTAAGATGGTACTTAAGTCGTGTCACTCCACCACTCTTCATTACCCGACCACAATATTTGCAAATTGTGCCATGTTTGTTTCCGTCTATTGGGTCGCCATGTTCCCAAGCTGGATCACGTTTACTAGCTCCACTAGACATCTTAAACGTACCTACATTTATTTTTCATGAAAATTAGACAAAAGAATTAAATAATAAAGTTTTTTAAGAGAACCTAAATAATAAAGTTATTCTACAGAAGAATACAATATGAAGTAAAGAAAATGATTGTAAAAATTTAAGTAATTAAAAAAATAATATGGAATAATAAAACCTAATATTAATGAATAATAATCCAATTTGATAAAAAAATAATCCTAATATAAATGATGAATAATATTCCTTTTTGATAATAATCCTAATATAAATAATCCTACTATAAATGATGATAATTATGTTTCATGAAAATAATCCTAATATAAAACATAGTGATGAATAATATTCCTTTTTGATAATAATCCAATTTAATAATAATCCACTTTAATAATAATCCAATTTAATGAATAATCCAATTTGATAATAAAAAAAACCTAATATTAATGAATAATCCAATTTGATAATAAAAAAAACCTAATATTAATGAATAAAAATGAATAATTCGTTTTTTTTTTTCCTAAGTTTTGGACCTTTTGGTTCAACCCAACCCAACCCAAGTGTGGTTATGTTTGAGATTTGGGCCTAAGGTCAAGTTTGGAGACTACATTGAGTGGGCTTTAATGAATAGTCCAATTTGATAATAAGCCAATTTAATGAATAATCCAATTTAATGAATAATAATCCAATTTTATAATAATCTAATTTAATGAATAATAATCCAATTTGATAATAAAAAAACCTAATATTAATGAATAATAATCCTATTTGATAATAAAACCTAATATTAATAAAATAATAAATAACATTAAACATATTAAAATTATCCTAGGGAATAATTATACAACATTACTTAATTACTTACAAAAATTAACAAGTAATTGTTAACATTACTTAACTACTTACAAAAATTAACATGCAAGTATTAATTACTTAAAAAAATTAACATACGAGTCCACACAAATTTATTTGTTGTTGTATAAATTACAATAATATAAATATAAGTTTGTAAACTTACCTTAAATATGGAACCCTTTGTGTTCAAGCTTTGGAATGGATCTGGAATGGCTTTGAAAATGGTAAGGGAAATAAAATAATAAATAACATTAAACATATTAAAATTATCCTAGGGAATAATTATACAACATTACTTAATTACTTAAAAAAAATTAACATGTAATTGTTAACAATACTTAATTACTTACAAAACTAACATGCAAGTATTAACATTACTTAATTACTTAAAAAAATTAACATGCAATTGTATAAATTAACATACGAGTTCACACAAATTTTTTAACATTACTTAATTACTTAAAAAAATTAACATGCAATTGTATAAACTAACATGCAAGTATTAACATTACTTAATTACTTAATTACCCTGCAAAATTAACATACGAGTTCACACAAATTTTTTTGTTGTTGTATAAATTATAAGAATATAAATATAAGTTTGTAAACTTACTTTAAATATGGAACCCTTTGTGTTTAAGCTCTGGATCTGGAATGACTTTGAAAGGGGTAAGGGAAATAAAATAATCGAAAAGGCTCCTCTGATACTCCACCTCTTGAAATTTTTTCACAATGACAACTTTGAAAGAATAACACAATACCTCTGATACTCCACCTTTTAAAACAATATTGGCACACGGTTTTGAATGAAACCACCGTCCATGGTTTGAAAAGACTACAAATTATAATGGTAAAAGCTGCATGAAATTGTCCAAATAATTGTAAAACTTGTCGAGAATATGGAGTGAGTCATGTGTCCTCCTGACAGGACAAACCCACACACACACACACACAAATGACCACCATTCATGGTCTGAAAAGAATACAAATTATAATTGTAAAAGCTGCATGAAATTGTCCAAATAATTGTAAAACTTGTCGGGAATATTGAGTGAGTTGTATCCTCCTGACAGGAGGAACCCACACACACACACACACAAATGACACATCGCACGCACACACAACGCACGCACGCAGACAACCTCAGTCTCTCTCTCTCTCGATCCTTCTCGTTCTCTCTTCTCCCTTCTCTTCTTCCACACACACACTCACACAGAGAGCTCCTCAGTCTCTCTCTCTCTCGATCATCCTTCTCGATCTCTCTTCTCCCTTCTCTTCTCCCACACACACACTCACACAGAGAGCTCCACAGGTTGACATCGGATCCAACACACGCACACACAGAGATCGGACTCACAGAGATCTCCGATCTCTCTTCTCCCAAACACACACACGCACACAGAGATCTCTCGATCTCTCTTCTCCATTCTCCGATCTCTCTTCTCCCAAACACCCACATACAAAGAGAGATCTCCGATCTCTCTTCTCCCAAGTCCCAAACACACACACACACACAGAGATCTCTCGATCTCTCTTCTCCCTTCGCCGTTGATCGTGGCTCTGGCGAAGTCAGAGTTGTCTCAGTCGTCTGTGGCGGTGCGCCGCTGAGCAAGGATCGTTCGTCTTCGTCTTCGTCAGGTGAGATTCCATTGAAACCCTAAACCCTAAACCGACTTCACCCTGCCTTGAATCGTTTATGCATGCGTGAAATCTGAAGTATATATGTGAAATTGATGTTAAAATTCGTGTTTTTGCAAGGTTTTTGGGACGAAACCGGCCCGGGAATCGCCCCACCGTCTCCGGCGTTCTTCTCCGACGTCGCCTCGGATTCCGATTCCACCAACCCATGGATATTTAGCCGATATTTCCAAAATATCGCGATATTATCGATATTATCGATAATATCGCGATATTTGGCCGAAAACCATTCGGATACCACTTATAATATCGCCCTCCCGAAAAACCGATAATATCGACGATATTTCGCCGATATTATCGGCATTTTCTTCCATGGTTGTCGAAGAGGAGATATTCTTACTTTTGTTGTTTCGACCACTTCGACCATACGGATTACGGCCCATACACAAAAGAATACGCCTAACGCACCCCTCCCCGCCGGCCTGATTTTTAGTCCCACTAAACTCCACTCTCTCTAGTCCCGCCCTCCTCTTTCTTTGCCGTAATCCGAGTTCCGGGCATAAAAATGTCTCCTCCATGTAGCCTGAATTTACCTTTATTTCCAATCCATAAAAAAAAGGACTTTTTTATGAAGTTAAATATGAAAATGGATTCTTAATTTATTTTTGATGTTCTTGTTTAATTTTCAAATCAATGTTATAATATAAGACAAGTAAAAATAAGAAATTCATTGTTACCTCATCTTGAGGTCAAATTAAACACGTCATAAGTTTTTGGTTTTTGGATTAGTAGGGCATAGCACACAACCATTCCTCACATGTCAAAAAATAAGATTACTAAAAAAACAAATTATTTTTTTCAATCAACATGTGTCAAATAATAATATCAAGCAATACCTATATATTAAAAAGGATATTAATCATAGATTTACTTAGCAATGATGGTATAATCTTTCTAGTGTTTGGTTTTAACAAATTGTTCACAAGAGGGATTTTCGGCAGCAGAACTCGAACCTAGACTTTGATTTTGCAAAGAGAATGATCATTATCAACTCAGCCAGCCCTTGTTGGCGGTATAATCTTTATATTGCTTCAACCATTGTGGCAATTAGAGGGGGGAATTTTAAACTTATCAATCAAGTAAAATTACCTGACTTTAGTTCTTCAAGTACGATTAATTACCTTATTTAACTACTTCATCCCCAAAATTCTTGCTCACAACGTCTCTAACTTCTACTGTTTGTTGCGTGCAACAATTTTTTTCATAAAGTGACTTTCAAGTAGTTGCCTAACTTCAATTCTTCTAAAAATTACCGAGTTTTTGTTACCAAAATAATTAAGTACAGTGCCAGCCCCCGCCAGGTTATTCCTAGGAAGCGAGGACTATTTTACATAGGCAAGTTATTTTCTAAAATTAGAATCCAAAACAAATGTAGGTGCAACTCCTCTTGCTGCACCATGTATATATTTTGCTGCTACAAAATTTAAAAAATGTGTTTAACCACAACATAATCAATACGTGCGGCGACGGATTATACTGTAGCTTCAGTGACGGAAAGTTTTTACCCCTAAATCTGAAGCCTGAATTTGAACTTCTACGATGTCCTCCCCACTTGACCTCCCAATTGACAATCAAAGTTTGTTCACACAACCAATAGTCCTCGTGTACAACATGTTTTATGAAGCCTTCGTTTCGGAACCCGGTCCTCCTCTATTTTCAGAGCTTCCAGCTAAGATCATTGCATGCATCTCAATAGTCATTTTGTTATTCTTGATTTTCAATCACATTCTCAATGTGTCCCTTGCCTGGTTCCTAGAAATGGTCCCAGAACATGATCTTGAGGGAGGATACGTCATGTACGGGCCTCGAATAAACACCATAGGTTCAAGTCCCTTTCGGATAGCTATAGTACAAAATATGCAGCGGCTGGGAGTGATAAAGAGACTCATGCCGGATTTCGATGAAGGAAGAGGGCCGAGGCTTAGGGCTTTGAAGAAACTGCCACCATTAGTGAATTATGGAAGCTGTGAAATAAGATCATCAAGTTCATCAAGGTGTACTGCTTGTGCAATTTGTTTGGAGGATTTTGCAGATGGTGATTCATGTCAATTTTTTTCACTTTGTAACCACATTTTCCATTCGAATTGCATTGATAATTGGTTGATGAACAAGCCAACTTGCCCAGTTTGTCGAAACCGTATCATCGATACATGACAAATTTTTTTTTTTGAATTTTTTGAATTTTTAATTTTTGAGGATTGTATGTTGTGAATCTGTCAAACAACTGTAAATACCAACATTCTTTCTCAGGCATGTTAACAGTTTGCAACCACTTTAGCAAACACTTTAAGCCAAGCAATTACCCTAGTTTTGGGTTTTAAATGGAACCTTGTTCATATATTCGATTCTTGGTTTGCAATCATATAATGAATTTAAATTAAAGGAATTGTTATTGACACTCTAAAAATCTCATTTTGTAAGCCAAACTTTTTATAATTGGAAAGAAAAATACACTTATGAAGAGTGAGATTTTTGAAATACTAATAACAGTTCTCTAAATTAATTGGATAGTAATCAAGGCCTCCAATAAGGAAATGCGACGACCCTTTTTTGAACTATAACTTTCACAACAAACTATAAACCTTTTGATCTTAAGTAGAAATACCAACATGTTATTTATACGAAATATGAGATGCAGAAAATCTCAACATAGTGTTGAAAAATAAGGAAAATAAAGAGTTTATATTATGAAAAAAAGGTATTTCCTTTAGGAGGAAATAGTATACAGGTTTTCTTGTACAAGTGTATTTAGATTTACATATTCAACTACGACTTATTTATTTCCCTAGTGTATAAAAGGAAATTTCTAAATAATTTTTTAGTAATACTTGGCTACTCAATTAATAATGAGTAGGAGCTTTCTACTCAAAATTGTTCATTGTGGATTTATAAAACTTCGTACTTATGATCAGAACCGTTCATATTATAAATCATTTTATAAAGATGACATCTGCAAAAAAGTAATTAAGGACTCGTTTGGATGTGCTTTTAAAATGACTGAAAGCGCTTTTAGAGAAAATGTTTTTTTGTTCCAAAAGCACTTAAAGTGCTTTCTACAAGAAGCACTAGTTATGTGCTTCTTCTAGGAGGAAGCATTTTAAGTGCTTTTCCAAACTTTACTTGCATTTTTACTAAGGATTGGTTCCAAAAACATTTTCACCATAAGTGATTTTAGTCATTTTAAAAGCATATCCAAATGAGCACTAAAACTATGGTTGTTTAGTCATCGAACTGTTTAAAGACAGATCAACGAAATTGATAAAAGCATTACAAACCGTTTATGTATTTGCTACAATAGATTGACTAAACGATCTTATTTTTAAGGTTTTTTTTTTTTTGTTTTTTGTTTGTTTTGCAGAGATGATGTTTACAGAGTTATTCATAATATGAACGGTTCTAAATACAAGCACAAAGTTTTGTGATTCGACATGAAAAGTTTTGAGTAGGAGTTCCTACTTATCTTTGAGTAGCCAAACATTGTTCATAATTTTTTTAGCACATAACTAGAGGTCAAGGGTCATGGATTAGAGCTCATTACAGGAACATTCAAACAACCCAATCTATTCTCATAGCAAGATTTCAGAGAAACGGGTAAGAACAATAAAGCATATGTGAGATTTTTATAACAAAAAATCCCGATGGTAGAACCAGTCAATATAAGACATATTTAATGTTTTTTTTTTTCACAATTTAGGATTATTGTATTCATTTACATCGTTAATACAAGTATATGCATGGTGTGTTAGTTTCTAACACGAGTAAATTGAATTTTGACATGATAAACCAGTTTAATTAGTATTATATGAATAAAAAAAAGAGTAATTAAATGTGTGAGTGTGTTAGACAGTTCTATTCAATCTGCAAGTGGATTATAGCTTAGTTGGTTAAGAGTATTAATTTGTTCTTGCACCTGTGATCCCATATTCGAATTCCCCTCCTCGTAGTTTAAATGTACTTAATATGAATTATCCTATTGTTTGACAAAAAAATACAACCTAGGTGAATGGGAATGATAAATATCACTAGCTAGAGAGGCCCTAATCCTACCAATTTGGGGTAAATAAAATTGTTAAGTTTCTAAACTCAAGTTTGCTTCATCCTTCCTATAATTTAGACTTTAGTAATTTAGAATACCGTCCTTTAATAAAATAAAATAAGCTCCCAAAACGCGGTTTTTTTTTTAATTTTTCTCTCTTAGTTAACATTGAAATTAATCGTACCCGAACAACGAATTTAACGATCTCCAACGTCTATACCTGTAACAAAGAGAAAACAACTAACCACTCCAGAAAAGGGGTAGAAACAGAGTTTCATGTTTATGTCATCAAAACAACATGCTACTTTCTCTACTTCTTGAAAATGTTTGTTTAAACCGCAAAATCTGGAATATGGGTCTAGCAGTTTTGCCGTTCAACAACTTCATAGACAAATACCAAGCAAAGCAAAGCATCCATGTCAGATTCCCAATCCTTCGTTGATCATAGATCGAGCAAACACTAGCAATCTCATTCTTCATCACCATGAACATGTTTGAAGCCCTGAAGGTCGTCACCCCACCTCCTGTTTTTTCTCTTCTTTCTTTGATCAGCAAGATAATTTTCGTATATGTCTGCATCATAGCATTCTCCATCATGCTTTTGTTGATCGTCATTGCCCTCCTTTATGTCATCTGCGAGTTTGTTTGGACGCCCTTTTACGAGAGGAGAAGTAATCCTGATCCCGAAGCCGAGGATCAACAACAATTATCTCGCCCAAACAACGGTGCAGAATGGAATGACCAAGCTACATTTTATCAAGCAGCCGTCCTTCATAATTTGAGGGTTTTGGAAATTTTGGACTCGATTGTTGAGGTTTTGGAGGAAAGAAGAGACGAAAGGCAGCAGCGAGTAAGGGAACAAGTTTTGGAGAGCAAAATGCCACCACCTATAGCTTATGGAAGCCAAGAAACTGAAATTAATTGCAAGGATTGTGTTATTTGCATGGAGGATTTTGAGAACGACCAATTGTGTCAAGTTTTTCCCTCATGCAATCATACGTTCCATTCCAATTGTATGAACACTTGGTTGAAGAAGAGCCTAACTTGCCCGATTTGTCGTAATTCTGTATTGGACTTATGAGGCATGCATAAATCTAGGTCAAATTTTTTTGTAGATATACAAGAAGTTTAATCATTTATTGGTTCACTTGTCGTCTTCAGCAAGATCCTACCATGGTGCCGGGCCGATTCTTCCCTATGTCGGTAACTTTGAGGTGATGGAGTTGTGAAAGTAAAATGCGATGAAGGTTTTGGTTCTCCGGCGAGGTAAAGTGGACATGCTGGAGGGTTGTTTGAAACAAAATTGGTTGTTTGGGGAAAGTTTTCAATGCCACTTAAGTGCGAAGGTGGGGTTCGAATAAGAATTTTCAAGGGGTTGTGTCTCAAAATGATGCATTTGGCTGCATCTCATGACTTACATGAAATGGAGAAACTGGCACCCTAGCATCGCAAATCAATCATGGGTCGACAAGCAGAAAATTAAAACATATGGCGATGTGTAATTGGTTTGCAGCATTAAAGTGGCAGTGCCCCCTTTTATTTATGCAAGTCTCTATCCTAAAAGTGAGCCGCTACGTGTGATTGAGTTTTGATTTTGCTAGATTTTTCTTTTATGCCATGATCATGCTTGATTAGTATCTCACTTTTGAAAATGGATGTGAACATTTTCTCTTCAATCCCATATTGCTTGAAGAAAAAAGAAATTTTAAATGCAACACCTTTTGTTATTTGTTAATTTACTTGATACTTAAGAGAATTCGTCCAACTAACGTGTAGGTTTTTGTGTTCAATTCCCAAAACAAAAATCAACATAGAGCATCCGTGTTTACCGAGATCAATTATTTGATTACTCCTTACTCATAGTGGATCATGATTTCTTTAAGGAAAATAATTTTTCTTTTTCCATGCACATCCATGCATGTTTTTGACATTTGAATAAAATAAATAAAAATTTTAAGAGACAAAATAAAAAAAGGTGTGCAAAAAGAAAAAAAGAACTATAGTGTATGGATATTATTTCACTTCGTTTAACCTAGTACATCAACTTGAGTAATTCCAAATCACTCTCTTCCCCAAGTGCCCTCTAGGAGGGGCAGTCTACCACAAGATCGAGTTGGAGCCTGGAGCCAAACCCCTTTTTTTACTTATATGATGATACACTGATGTAGTGGTGTTCCATGTTAAGGAAATAAAGACATGTGGAAGTTTGTCGATATGCCTTTGTTTTATTAGGACGGAAAATCATGCGATGGTTTATTTTGATGACGTTATTTCTATTACCATTTTCATAATACAATCTCTCAAGACTTCTGTTAACAAAGTAGAACCTAATCACTAAAGACTCAAATATCACACACGTTGGTTGGAAAAACTTATTTTTGACGAATGAAATATATGAAATCGATTGTTTGGAGATCCACATGCGATATAACTCTATACTTTTTTTTTCATTTGTATCGATTTTATGATGTACATAATGCTAGTAGCACACTATTACCACGAGACAGTTTTGGTAGACGACAATCGAAAACTTGAAGATATTTCGGTGAAACTCTATCAAAATATATCATTTTTTGACATGTATATACTGAAATGATGTTTTAAGCAAGCCAGTACCGTAATTGTTTTGAAAACTCAGTAGCTACTAATCTAAAATGTGCAAGTTTTCAGCAATTATCAATCGAAATTGTTCGTGACGAAGATGAATTTGTGTTCTTTTTTTTCTTCTAAACAATAGAAGAGTTTGTGTTTTTAGGGTGGAGATCGAATCTTATGCAGAGAGGGTGGTGTGAAAGTAGTTTGGGTAAGTTAGATGGGTATATTAAGATAATTAATAACGGCAAGAGAACTTGTTTCACCATAAAACCAATGGCAATGTGGAGAGTAGCTTAGCTTGAGTTTCTCCTCACACTGATGTAACCAACCTGCTCTCATACCATGAAAAAGTTGGAGTTCTACCATAAAACCAATTGGCAATATGGGGAGTAGCTCAACCTCTTATATGCCCTTGCAAGGTTTATCCTTTCACTGATGTGAGACTCTTTTACTTTTACATCCTCACAAATATCAAGTATCATTATACAGTTGGCGGAAGAACATATTTTTCAGTGTCTGCTTATGTTTATGACAAGTAAATACCAACTTGTTTGTCGAATACATGGAAAATCTGCTGTAGTAACATGTTCTTTCCTGATTGGAGCTGACTCGATTTCAGTTCTCCATTGTCTTCCTTAGTTGAGGTTATAAGTTCCTGTCCCAACCTTGACTAATTATTGTACCTATACCAATACCATGATTCTTAATTTCGTATTAGGTGAATTTCTAGTTAGTAAATTGGTACACGTACTTATATAATTTTTCGTAACACTTTTTTTTTACACGTTTTAATGATTTGTTAAATTATACGTTTATTAAAACTTTAACGTACTATACATATATTATACACATACATATGTACTTTTTACATTTATAATACACATTATTTTGACACATTTTTCAATAATACATATAAAATTCAATTATTCTATATGTATTTTTAACATATTATTTAAAAAAAAAATTATAATAAAAAAATTTAAAAAAAAAAACCGAAATTTTTCTTAGTATTTTTTTCAGCAAAGTTGTCGAATAATGCATTTGCACATACTGGTTGAGGTCATTTAATTTTCTACCTGAACACTCAATTTCTACTTATTATCACTTTCACCAATTAGATACGGAATTCGAAGTAATCAATTCGATTTACGATAAAACTAATAAATTGACATACGGATAAACCTCAACAAGAAACTGAATAGTAAAAGTGTTGGTTAAAACATAACCTCTTCTCACAACACGCAGGTAGGCACCCACCCAACTGCAAAGCCATTACTGGCAGTAATAAAATAAATTTCACATCCGCCGTTACCTTGTTGGTTAAAAAAAAAAAAACAGGTAAAAAAAAGAAATGCACCTCCATTTTTGGAATGCATCCAGAACAAAGTAGATTTGGGTTTGGATTGTCCTCGCTCTACCTTGACGTTAATTAGTTGCATAACAAAAACAATAATTCCCAGAAGGGTTCGGCAGCTCTGGCACAACAACTTCATGGAAGAACTAAAACCAAACAAGAAACCAAAAATTCTGCAGGGCTACGAGGCCCCGATTTTTTCATAAAAAGTACCGTGTTCGTTATCATGAACACTATGATTTCTAATCCCAATATTCTTCGTCAATCTTCTCACAATCATCTCAGTTTTTTGTTGTGCATTTTTGCGCTCGGAATAGTAGGTTTCTTGTTTCTTCTAGGCCAAGCAAGATTCACGAATCTCAGCCGCCTTGTAGTTTGGATCGGCAACTTAGCGCTCTGCACTGCGGCTTTGTTTCTCATTGCCTTGATGCATCCCATTATTGGAATCATATTTTCTTGGCTTCCAAACAGAAGCCATAGCGATCGTGAATTTGAAGGAGCAGACGACCTGTCTCACCACCATCATGATCAAGATACATTACCACAAGCACCTGCGCAAGATATTGCAACGTTGTTCCACATGGTGTTAATGGAAGTGCTCGATAGAGTTTGGGAGGACTTGGTGATGGAGGAGGGGCCAGAACAAATGCCTCAAGCTCTTCAAGTTCAAGCCCTAGAGGCCCTCCCACCGCCTTTGAGGTACTGCACAGGCAGCCGGGACATAACATCGAGTTGCTGCAGTGACCGGTGTACCATTTGCTTGGAGGATTACATGGACGGCGAGTCTTGTCGTGTCTTCGCGTGCAAACACATGTTTCATTCCAATTGTATTGATCATTGGTTAAAGAATCACCTAACTTGCCCAGTTTGTCGAAACTCTGTTGTAGATATCTGACATTGTAATTCACTTTCATCTTGTATAAATTACTCAAAATTTCAAACGTAGTTGCTTTATGAACAAGTTTCCAACTATTTTCCAGGGGAAAGCTTCTTTTATGCCATCAAATAATAGCATGCCTGCGTTTGGTTTTTGAGATTGGATAGTTATATTCTATGATGCATGAACATGGATACGGACACGAGGATAAGACACGATACGATATGGGGATACGTCAAATTTCTAAAAACTAAGACACGATACGACAATTTATATAATAAATATATATTTAAAAAATATATTTTAAATAACAATAAAAATTTAATTACTCAAAATTTAATTTATATTATTCAAACTCAAAAAGAAAGGATGGTAGTGGTGGAAATTTGGTGGGCTATGTAGTTTTGGGCTTTAGTCTCATTTAAACCCTAAAAAAACAAAAACTGTGGTGTCGTTTTTTACTACAGAAACAAACAAACGGCATGTCGACCTAGCAATCATCTTCTTCGCAAAGCCTCCTCCACTAGATCGGGTCGTCTCCGTGCGACGCCTTCCTCCATCAAATTGCGTCATCTTCTTCGTGAGGCGTCCTTCCACCATATTGCATCATCTCCATCATGAGGTAAAGGCCATGGTGCAGATATCCGTATCCAGATAGTCGGATACCCGTATCTAAACCGTCGGATACTCATACACATCTGTCAAACGTCGTCCGTTGATCCATATACGTATCCAACGTGTATCCGACCGTATCAGAGGCGTATCGTGTCCATTTGCGTATCCGACACGCAATACGCGGCCGATGTGCCGTGTTTGTGCATCATAGGTTATATTCAAGGTAGGGTGAAGGAAGAAATACAAAGAAATTTTGTTGAGTTAAAGGTAGAAGACAAATTACTAGTAAATGAAACTTATCCCTTGCAATTCTTATTAAATAATGATAGGATTAGAAGAGGTAAGTTTCCGACACAATGATAAGACCCACATTTCATTTTATGGTTATAGGCAAACTGAGGAAAATAGTGGCAAGGATTTCCATTCGGAAGAATAGAAATTTTCAATTAGAAGAGGTAGATAATGATAAGACCCACATTTCATTTGATGGTTATAGACAAACTGAAGAAATAGTGGCACGGATTTCCATTCGGAAGAATATAAAATTTCGCCTGTGTATGCAACTCATGATACACGTGGACGGACTAGATTCCTCGTCGGATCTTTTTCGTGGGGATCCTTAGGATCAAATAATCTTAGCCGTTCATGTACAACTGTGCGGCTGAGATTACTCTTCCTCTCAACTTTCTCTCCATTCTCTCTCCGCAGGACCGCAACATCCTTGTCTTCTCTCCGGCGGTGATCAAGAATCTCTATCAGCATCAAAGGACCAAATCCACGTCCCATAAAAATTTTCACCACTCACTCGAAACCGCAACCTTAGCCATCCAGTCAAAACTCTCGATTCAGTTTCCGTTGGAGCGGAACTCGGGAGCTTTTGGAGAAATAAAATTTCTAATTATTTAGTTTTGTTCTCAATCATAGATATACCTTCCCCCTCTTGTTGTTGAATCTTGACTTCAGGGGGTGCTGCGTTTGCTAGTTGGATTTGTAAGCAGGGGACTCTGAAAATGGTGGATTTGGGTGGACTGAGAAAAAGGTGAAGTTGAAGCTTCATAACAAATCCATGGTCGTGTTCACCATAGAGATGCTTCGTGAGGGAGAGAGTTCTCAGCGGTGGAAGAATATTGACAAGAAGGCTAACAGAAAATCTCGATTGCCGCCGGTGAAGAAGGCAAGAATGTTGAAGAGAAAGAGAGAGTGGTAAAATTGAGAGAAAGACTCATCTCAGCCGCACATTTTACATAAATGGCTAAGATGATTTAATCCCAAGTATCCCCAAGGATGGAGCCGAAGAGAATCCTAACTTGGACAATGGAAGTATTGACATAATTTTGTAGTCACAAATTCTCTTGCTGCTCAAGACTCTCTTTTTAACTTAGTGTGTTTCTGGTTTAAACTCTTCTCCCTCTTCTTAATGTAATGTAGAACATCATTTGTACTCGAAAAAAAAAACTTCATAGAGTCATATTATCATACGGGAGTGAGGTGTAATGACTAATTTTTAGTACTAATAACAATTGTCTAAAACTATCATAAACTCTAATGACATTAAGCATCTAATTCTTTTTGGTGTTTTTTTTTTTGATAAAAAGTGATATATCTAATTCTTTTTGTTGCTAATGTGTTTTACCATAAAATTAGCTATTCTTTTTCTTCCGAAATCAAACTTAGTTATTCTTTAAAGGAGAAATTAGGTTCTCATCCTTCCTTTTGCTACTCAATTGATTAAAATCCTATGCCTTTTTAATTTTTAATCAAGGTCATTGGGTATTAATAACATCATTAATTATTTTAATAATAAAATATTTTTTTATTTCTAAATATATTCATTTAATGTTAAAAATGTTACAATTAGTTTATTTATATTTATGACTAATTTTTTTATCTTATGTTTTTAGTTTTAGTTTGTACCCATTTTTAATTTGTAATTTTTTTTAATTTGTACCAATTTTCTTTTCAATTTTCTTTTCAATTTTAATTTGTACCCATATATTAATTTCTTTTTGTGCCCAAATTTTTTTAACTTTATTTGTATTTGTACCCATATAATTTTTTATTTGTACTTTTTATTTTGCTAAATGTACCCATGCTAATTATATGTACCCATTCATGTAAAACTTTTTAATCTTAAAATGTACTCATTCTTAAATATACCAATTTGTTATATGTAAAATGTAAAAAAAAATTTATATAAAATATATTCAATTTTTTTTCTAATCCATTTTTAAACTTATATGGGTATATTTTTTTTCTTTCATTTTAAAATGTATCCATGTTAAGTTTAATCAAAGAAATTTACTAATGTTATTAAGCCTAATATCTTCTTTTTTTTTTTTGGTGATTTTGAAGAATGTACCCATGTTTTGATACAATAATTTTTTTGGTTAATTTTGATGAATGTACCCATGTTTATACACACACACACTAGTATATTTATATTTTAATATTTTTAAACCCACAAATTATGGTTTTTTATTTAAAATCTCATTTATATAAACAACTAAAATTTCTAATTTTTAATTTAAAAAATATAGTAACATACATAGAAATAAATTATCACATTAATTTCAGGGATCTCGATTAAAAATTAAAAATCAACAAGGATTCAATCAAATAATATTCATAGCTAAAGACCGCATTCAAAGTCTATCTTCTTTAAAATATGATCATGTGGCAATAATCAATTAGTCTAATGACGCTGGATCTTTACTTTGGTTGAAAAAGGTTATTAGCTCAAAATTCATCAACGACAGTCGTTAACTACTACAAAACAGGGAATCCGAATCACAGATTTCACCGACCAACCTCAAATGTGCAATTTCTCAACATTCACATTGCTTAACACAAATGTTTCAGTGTCACTTGCAACAAAAATGAAAAAAAAAAGTTCAAATAAATTAGTTCAGGGAGAGTCCAATGGATCCTTCTTGGATTGATTTTTCTTTTCGGAATTCTTCATCTTTCTTTTGCTTGAGTCGTCATCCTGTTTATATATGAAAACAATACGACCTCTCGTGGTGTCGTACCGACTGACTTCAACCTTAACTCTGTCGCCGATCAAAAGCCGAATGAATTTCTTTCTGATTTTCCCAGAAATGTAGCCGATGATGGTGTCCCCGTTGTCTAATCTGGGTATGCAATTAAAGTGAAAACCCTACGAGTGTTAAAGTTTTTACATCGTTTTGAGCCCTACCGTCTAATGACTCGATCCACCCTTTTTTTTTCCACGCTTCCATGGCTGACGGAAATGGCACCTCATCCCATTCCACCATTACCACCCCTCCTACCACCAATCCCTTCCATCATTTCTCCACCGTGGTCCATATTAAGCTTGATAGAACCAACTACCCACCGTCGTTGGCTCAAATTCTCCCAATTCTCAGAAGTCGAGATCTGATGGGGTATATGGATGGTACCTGAGTGTGTCCTCCAAAACACTTGCCCGGTATCACCACTGTCAATCCACAGTATGCTGCATGGGTCCAACAGGATCAAACGATCCTTAGTTGGATAAATGGCTCATTAACTGCTTTTGTATTGTCTACTGTGGCGAGCAAGAGGACTGCTCACGCCACTTGGGAAGCCTTGGAGTAGAGGTATGCCTCGACATCCCAAAATCAAATTTTGTTCCTGCGAAATGAATTGTTGCAGACCAAGAAAGGTGATCTCTCTGTTGCGGATTACCTGGATCGCATGAATGCGATAGCTGATAACCTAGCCCTAGCCGGGCAACCTGTCAATGATGATGAACTTGTACAGATTGTGCTGAACAATCTAGGACCTGCCTTGGAAATGACGGTGAGTGCTGCTCAAGCTCGGGATTCTCCCATTACTTATCCCACACTTGAGGCACTACTGTTGACCACTGAACGCAGAATGGCTGAATAACAAGCTTCCTTGGCTGAGACTGCTCTTGTGAATGCCTTTGTTACTGCTCGAGGTCGTGGCGGTGGAAGGTCGCAAGGAAATGGGAGAGGTGCGTCTCCATCCAATCGTGGCACTCCATTCAATCACCGAGGTTACAATCCTCATACCAATAATCAGCGCAACCCGGCAAATGGTGATTGTCCTCCTTGTCCTGGTGAGCGCATTGTTTGCCAAATTTGTGGCAAACCAGGTCATCCTGCCCTTGATTGCTACCAACGAATGAATGCGGCGTATGAAGGTAGGATTCCTACAAAAAAACTCTCAGCTATAACCTCCTCTCCTATTACTCTGAACAAGCAACAAAATGGTAATTGGCTTTTGGACACCGGTGCTAATGCACACATTATTCCTGATCTTCAAAATCTCGTCAATCCTAAAGAGTATACTGGTAATGAAACTGTTGGAGGTGTAGGTAATGATTCTGGCATCACTATTTTGCATTCTGGTTCCAATCAATTATGTACTAAAGTTTGCTCATTTAAATTAAACAATATTCTCCACTGTCCCACTGCTTCTCAACATATAGTTTCTGCCCATAGGTTTACATTAGATAACTGATGCTACCTACTAATATTTCCCTATTTTTTCCTTGTTAAGGACCTCAAGACCCGGAAGACGCTTTTTCGAGGGAGATGTGAGAATGGGTTATACCCATTTCCAAGTGGCAGTGGACAACTCCAGTATCCAATTTCAGCCTTTGTTGGAGTCCGGTGTTCTGTGAAAAAATGGCATGCACGTCTTGGTCATCCATCCCACTCCATAATTAAGTTTTTAATTTCAAATAAAATTGGTACCAATTCATGGTACTTCTGATGTAAGCTTTTGTGAGTCTTGTCCCTTAGGAAAGAGCACTAGATTGCCTTTCTATGCGTCTGAGTCTGTTTCTCAATGTCCTTTGCAACTGTTGCATTTTGATGTGTGGTCTTCTCCATTTATTTCTAATGAAGGTTTTCGTTATTATGTTTTATTTGTGGATGACTATTCTCGATATTCTTGGATTTTCCCTATGAAAAACAAAAGTGAAGTCTTCGAAATTTTTGTTAAATTCAAAGCTTGTGTTGAGAAAATGCTTAATCTTTCCATTAAAACATTTCAATGTGATGAATGAGGTGAATATAAGAGTCGTGCATTTCAAAATTTCCTTAGTACAAATGGAATTTCTCAACAATTTTCATGTCCCAAACATCCAGAACAAAATGGACTTGCAGAAAGAAAACATCGACACATTGTTGAAACAAGTGTAGTTATGCTTTCTCAATCTCACTTGCCCAATCGTTTTTGGTTTGATGCGTGTTCAACTGCAACATATTTGGTGAATAGAATGCCAACAAAACTTTTGTCTCATGTGTCACCTTATGAGAAACTGTTTAAAAAAAACACCAAAGTATGACATGTTGAAAGTGTTTGGTTGTCGATGTTTTCCTTGATTGGTACCCTACACAAGCAATAAACTTCAACCCAAATCCAAATCTTGTGTTTTCTTAGGATATTCACTAAATCATCAAGGTTATAAGTGTTTGGATTTGTCCACACGACGAGTGTACTTGTCTCGCCATGTCCTATTCGATGAGGACTCCTTCCCTTTTAAGGGACTCACATCTTCCTCTGCAGACGTCATTCCATCAGGTAACCATGTCTCACCTGACCTTTTATTAACCTTTAATATGCCTGCTAGGTCCAATCCTTCACTACCCCACGAACCAAATAGTCGACCAACACTTTCAAATCCTAATCCTCCATCACCTACTCACTTTCAACCTTACCCAACCTCTTCTCGTGACCAAACATGTTCTCCAATCACTACTCAGTTACAACCTGATCCAACTACCTCCCTCGCCCAACCAAGTCCTATTTCTACTACACATCTGTTTTCCCCGCCCATACAACCAACCTCACCCTTCCCAAACAACCTACCCTCAAATGAGCAAGTCACGGTATCCACAGAACTGGTAACAATGGAGCCTGAGACTCTGAGCAATCGTATGACCACACGTTCACAATCAGGAATTCAAAAGCCAAACCCTAAATATGCCATGCATGTAACTATTGACAAGTTTCTTCTTAAACCCACTTGTTTTAGTCAGGCTGTGAAGTCTCAAGAATGGAGGAATGCTATGGTACAGGAGTTTAATGTGCTGCAGCAATGTGGGACATGGACCTTGGTTTCGTTTCATCCTAGCATGAATCTGCTTCTAAATAAGTGGGTTTTTAAGCTGAAACAACGTGCAGATCGCACGATTGAATGCCATAAGGTGCGTCTTATGGCATATGGGTTTCATCAGAAGGCTGATGTGGATTACACCGAAACCTTCAGTCCTGTTGTAAAGCACACCACTATTAGGCTTGTTCTCAGTCTTGCTGTCTCAAAAGGTTGGCATGTTCGACAACTTGATGTCCAAAATACCTTTTTGCATGGGTTTTTACGTGAAGAAGTATATATGAGACAGCTTTCGGGGTTTATTGACAAGCAATTTCCCTCTCATGTTTGTAAGCTTCAGCGGAGTATTTATGGTCTTAAGCAGGTACCAAGGGCGTAGTTTGAGAGATTCTCGGATTTCTTACTCTAACTTGGTTTTCAGGAATCAACTTGTGATTATAGTTTGTTTGTCTACAATCACTCCGGTGTTTACTTAATCCTTCTAATCTATGTGGATGATATTTTAATCACTGGCAACAGTCCTCATCAAATGTCTAGGTTGATTAAAAGGCTCGACACTTTGTTCTCGATGAAGGATTTAGGACCCCTTAATTATTTTTTGGGTGTGGAAGTCAAGTATGATGGCATGACTATGCATCTTTGTCAAGCAAAGTATGCGTTGGACTTGTTGTCACGTACCAAGTTCACAGAGGCAAAACCAATTTCAACACCTGCTGTATCTGGTTAGAAACTCAGTGCACATGTTGGTGATCCGTTCGAAAACCCAGAACTGTATCGTAGTGTGGTTGGGGCCCTACAATATCTAACAATTACTCGTCTTGATTTATCATATGCTGTTAACCAAGTCTGCCAGTTTATGCATGCCCCTACTACTCATCACTAGATGGCGGTGAAACAGATTCTTCGTTATTTGAAGGCCACGCCTAGTCATGGTCTTCTATACAAACTAGGTTCTGCACAACTTTCAGCATATTCCGATGTGGACTATGTAGGGAATCCCGATACTCGACACTCTTTTGGGGGATTTTGTATTTATCTGGGATCCAATCTTGTTTCTTGGAGCTCCAAGAAGCAGAAAACTGTGTCTCGGTCGAGTGCTGAGGCCGAGTACCGGCAGTTAGCCTACACAGCAGCCGAGCTTTTATGGTTACGATCTTTGTTCAAAGACCTGCATTTGTATCTTATGTGTCCACATATTTGGTGTGACAATGTCTCTTCAATTGCCCTTGCTTCGAATCCTTTGTTTCATTCACGGACAAAGCATTTGGAAGTTGATTATCACTATGTTCGAGAGAAGGTCGTTTGTCGTGAATTGCTTGTTAATTATATTTGCTCGCAGGATCAGCTAGCTGATATCTTTACCAAGGGCTTGTCTTCGTCTAGATTCAAATTATTAGTGTCCAAGATACCAGTGGTTTCCCCACCTGTTAGCTTGCCGAGGGGGGGGGTGTTAGACGAAGTTAAGATCCACGCGTGATTCCCGCGACTTGAGGAATCCTCTTTCAGTTCAAACTGTGATCTTTCTGTTGTTCCTAGTTTATAGGATTTTTCAGTTTCAAATGTTTGTTGTAAGTCAAACGCTGAGCATGTAATCTTTCTGTTTGTATTTTGAAATCTCCTTGTATCTAGGGTTTTCAAACTCTTGCTATAATCTTGATGCTAATATAAATACATGCATCCCATGTTTAACTGGGTATGCAATTAAAGTTTTTACAGACAGTGCCTGCTGCTGTTGGTGGTGATGTGGAGATGGAACTGGGGTTTTTGGATTGGTTAGAAATTGAGAGTTGATGGGGGTGAGGGTGAGGGTTAGGGTTTTGGAGTGGAGATGGGGAATGTGGTGGAGGATTGGGTGGCGGAGGGAGGATGATGGCGAGGTTAACATGGCTTTTGTTGGTGGTGGTGGTAATGGTGTTCTTTTTGGTGTCTGGTATGTGGGTGGAGACAGAAAGGGAGGAGGTAAAGGGATTGGGTTTGGGCTTATTGAGGATTGTCTTGAGTAAATATTCTTGTCGAGCGTGAATTTGTAATTCATAATTTTGGGTCCCATCTGCTGATCTTGTTGACCATCTTGGCAATAACATTTTGTTTCGAATAATGTTAGGAAAATCAAATTTGTAAACAAAATAATGTATCATGAATAGAAAATAAGCACGTTAATCAACACTTAAATGATAATTCAATAATCAGCATCCACATCATTTGGTTTACAAAATTTAGTCTCCCTAGTACTACTTGTATGTTTCTTCCACTAAACTTGAGATTAGTTAAATTGATAACATAACACACGTGTGAACCATTTTTCAGTTGGCACAACATGGACAAAAACTAGTCATAATAGAGTTTCTCCTCAACAAATTGCACATTGTGGTCTTGGCGCAACTTAGAAACGGGTCACATATTTACTACATCATCAGTTTTACGGAGTTGTCATATTGTCAAATAGATGAGAGACATCCAAACCAACAAGAAGAAAGAAAAATGAATAGAAGACGATATCAAAATTTCATAGTATCATGTGAGAAATTAAAACCCCACGATCCATTTTGAAAATTTAAAAATGTAATTAGCAATGTACAACTTTGGACGTATTAAGTCTGTTTTGATAAAAAGTAACAAAGCACTACAAGGAGTTAAGATCATTTATTCTCCGCTCGAGGGCTTGTAGCTCAAAAAATCTTTCAATGTAGAAGAATTGTGACCAAAATTAAAAAGTCTAGTGAGGAGAGATATCTGTAAGTTCTATAGAGAGCAAACACTTGTTTATCGTGTAAAAGTGTTTTGGAATAATAAGGAGACTAACATTAGCTACGTGGAATGGCTTTACAGAAATTGTATAATAAGGATAATAGCCTTAAGCAATCTCGATAGAACTAGGACTTTATTATATGATATGTTTATTAGGGTTTTCACGGTGATAAAGATAGTTTGATAAGGATTACATAATGGGAAGTGTCCTTATTGAACTCCATCGTTTATGGTATAAAACTAGGGTCCATGCGCTCTCACAAATACACAAGTTTTCAGATACTCAAGCCCTATTGATTGAGCCTTGTATTCGGTAGTGCAGAGTTGCAGAAGAATCCTTCTAACTAAAGCAGCAATGTCTTCATCAGGTATGTGATGAAGTTGGTATCGTGATTTAGTTTCTATAAGTTATACACTTACAGTTGGTATCAGAGCCTTCACGTATCATCTTAATCCTATGTTGGAGGCATCGAAAATTTTTGTTTTCTTATTACTGTGCAGGTTACAGAACTGGTTACATATTATCTGGGAAAAACAACACGAATATGTGATGGCTAAAGCCATTCTTATTCGTGTGGGTTTTTCATCTTAATATGTATACCAAAAATGGCACTTGAACACCAATCGTGAACGCTGATCTTCTAAAGAAGTTCAGATGTTCATATTTAGTTTTTGAGTGGCATATCGTTTTGGCAGCCAATACATGAATACAACTATTATTGTCAGATCATAAAGACCTATAATCATAGTTAAAGAAATTCATGTATCAGCTACAAAAGTGATATGAACAAAGAAAATAATCACAGCTTTCATCAATTTAAAGAATGTTGATTTTTGTGATATATGGTTTGGGGATAAGGATTAATATTCGAAAGTTTTATGCTTTGACAGCCATGAATCCTAGCTCCATGAACCTCAACACTGTTGAACCACTTACTGGTATCAACTATAAGAAATGGAAACAGGATCTAGAGATCGTGCTGGGATTCATGGATTGGGATTTAACACTCAGAACTGAAGAGCCTCCTATGCCGATAGATGGGAGCACATCCAGCCAACAGTCCAAGTATGAAAAATGGCAAAAATCAAACAGGATTTCCCTGATGATTATCAAGAGGAGTATGACTGATGTGGTTCGAGGTGGCTTCCCTGATGCTACTAATGCCAAGGAATTTCTTGCATCCATCGAAGAAAAGTACAAGGAGTCTCCAAAATCCGAGACAGGTAATCTCATGAACTCACTTACCACCATGAGATATGATGGCATTGAAAGCGTACGTGAATATATCTTGAAAATGATGGATGTTGCTGGAAAGCTTAAGGCTCTCGAGGTACCTATATCTGAAACATTCCTTGTGCATGTGATAATGAACTCACTACCTGATAGCTACACTCAACTGAAAGTATCTTATAATGCTTTGCGTGAAAAATGGGATGTGAATGAGTTAATTGCTATATGTGAAAGTGAAGAAGAAAGGATGAAAAAGGAGAAGTATGAAAAGGAAAAGGTTGAGTCTGTTAACCTTGTGCATGGTGCCTATAAAGCACACAAACCTTCGGCTGTTGATGTTACTAGGAAAGAAACTACCAAAAGGGTTCCATCTCCTACCAAAAGGAACTTTAAACCTAACAAACCATCGATTTTCAAATGCTATTTTTGCAAGAAAACAGGTCATATGAAGAGAAATTGTCCAAAATATAAGGCTTGGCTTGCTAAACAAGAGTCAAAGAAAGGTAAAAATATTTTTGCTTGTTTTGAGTCAAATTTGATTGATATACCTAGCACTGCATGGTGGCTTGACTCAGGCTCTTCTATTCATGTTACGAATTCATTGCAAGACTTCATAACAAAGAGAACACCAAATAAAGATGAAGTCAAAGTCTCTGTTGGCAATGGAAGAAGAGTTGAAGTCAAAGCTTTAGGAAGTGTTAGGCTAAAGTTAGAATTTGGTTTTTGTTTAGAATTGGAAAATGTCGTTTATGTACCTTCTATGAGAAGGTAGTTGATTTCGGTTTCAAAACTAGTTATGTTGGGTTTTTATTTTACTATTAATAATATTGGCTTCAACATTTTTTATAAGTCATCTCAAATTGGTTCTGGTTCTTTGAGTGATGGGATGTTCCAAATAAAGTTAAACCTTGATGAACACGTTTTTAACATCCAAAATGGGAACACCAAAACTCAATCTTCAAACCTATGGCATAAGAGACTTTGCCATATTTCGAAACAAAGAATGGAGTTGCTTGTTAAAAATGACATTTTACCATCTTTGAATTTTAATGACTTTGATTTTTGTGTGGATTGCATCAAAGGTAAAATGACAAATAGTAGGAAAGAAGGATCAACTAGAAGTAAACAAGTCCTAGAAATTATTCACACGGACATTTGTGGTCATTTTCCAACGCCTACCATAGAAGGAAACAAATACTTTATAACCTTCATTGATGATTTTTCAAGGTTTTGTTTCGTTTATTTGATCAATGAGAAATCTAAAGCTTTTGAAGTTTTCAAAATTTATAAGAATGAAGTTGAAAATTAGTTGGAAAGGAAAATAAAGATTGTTAGGTCTGATAGGGGTGGAGAATATTATGGTAGATATACTCAAACTGGTAGACATCCTGGAGCTTTTGCACTATTCTTGCAAGAACATGGGATTGTAGCTCAATACACTATACCTGGAACCCCCGAGCAAAATGGGGTTGCAGAAAGAAGAAACAAGACCTTAATGGACATGGTAAGAAGCATGATATGTATAGCTAATTTGCCAAGTTCTTTGTGGGGAGAAGCAGTGAAGACTGCAAATTATATTTTAAATAGGGTGCTATCAAAATCTGTTGAGGGCACTCCTTTTGAGCTGTGGACAAGGAGAAAACCCAGCTTGAATCATCTTCATGTTTGGGGTTGTAGAGCAGAAGCAAAAGTGTATAGTCCTAACCATAAAAAGCTCGATCCCAAGACCATCAGTTGTTTTTTCGTAGGGTATGCAGAAAGATCGAAGGGTTTTAGATTTTATTGTCCTAATTACACTTCCAAAATAGTTGAAACTGGCAAGGCAATCTTCTTAGAGCATGAAACCGATACTGGTTCTGGGACTGAGGTTGACACTTTTGAATTTGAAGAAGAAAAAGAAATCGCAGTCCAACCAATGGAAACTGACATAAGTGTGGCAGCTCCACTTCTTAAAATTGTTAGGCACATGGAGGACAGTGAAACTGATGCATGTGATGAGGATCACGAAGTTGATGCAACAGTTCAAGAAGTGATAAATAATGATCAAGGTACCATAACAATTGAGGCAGCAGCACCCACCATGGGTCAGCAACATCAAATACAAGAGGGCAGCATCGACACCATCACTAATTTCAGAAGATCAACTAGGGTCAGGAAACCTACGACACTAGAAGATTTTGTATACTTGGCTGAGAGTGACATTGATTTATCAGAATTTAATGACCCTATAAGTTTTAAAGAAGCAATCTCAAGACCAAATGCTGACAAGTGGATAGAAGCAATGAATAGTGAGCTGACCTCAATGGAAAACAATCATGTATGGGAATTAGTTGAACAGACAGAAGGAATGAAACTCATAGGAAGCAAGTGGGTTTTCAAAACTAAAAAGGATTCGAATGGAAATATAGAAAGGCACAAAGCTAGATTGGTCGCGAAAGGATTTACACAAAGAGAGGGTGTTGATTACAAAGAGACTTTTAGTCCAGTTTCAACCAAAGATGCTTTTAGGGTTATCATGGCTATGGTAGCACACTTTGATCTTACTTTGCATCAAATGGACGTCAAAACAACCTTCTTAAATGGAGATTTGGAGGAGTGTATCTATATGAGACAACCAAATGGGTTCAAAGAAGAAGGGAAAGATAACTTGGTCTGCAAGTTGAAGAAATCTATTTACGGACTCAAGCAGGCATCGAGGCAATGGTACCTCAAGTTTCATCAAGTGGTAAGAGAATATGGTTTCACTGAAAATCTTTCTGACAACTGCATTTACATGAAGGTTAGTGGGAGCAGTTTTATCATTTTAATTCTTTATGTTGATGATATACTGCTTGCCACTAATAGTTAGAGTTTATTAAGTGAAACAAAGTCTTTCTTGCAAAGAAATTTTGAAATGAAAGACTTGGGAGAGGCAACGTATGTCTTAGGGATTGAGATCAAAAGGGACAGGAGGAGAGGTTTGTTGGGACTACCGCAAAGAGGGTACATAGAGAAGGTTTTAAAAAGATTCAACATGTCCAGTTGTGGAACTACTGAAGTGCCGATTTCAAAGGGAGAAAAGTTGAGTAAGTTGCAGTGCCCTAAAAATGATTTGGAAAGAAAGATCATGGAAGATAAGCCATATGCTTCCTTGGTAGGAAGCCTAATGTACGCTCAAGTCTGCACAAGACCTGATCTTGCATTCACAATAAGTGTACTTGGAAGGTTCCAATCGAATGCTGGTGAAGCTCACTGGAATGCAGCAAAGAGAGTGTTGCGATATCTTCAAAGAACTAAAGCACATATGTTGGTTTTCAGAAGGACAATTGAGTTGGTGTTAGAAGGGTACAGTGACTTCGATTTTGCTGGATGTTTGGATGATCTTAAATCTACATCAGGTTATGTTTTCTTGATGGCATGTGGAGCTGTTTCTTGGAAAAGTGTAAAGCAAGACACAGTGGCTGCATCTACAATGGTAGCTGAATATTTATCTTGTTGTGAGACTGTTAACCAAGCTGTTTGGTTAAAGAATTTCATAATGGGACTTAAAGTTATTGATTCAATTGCAAGGCCAATCCAAATCTACTGTGACAATAATGCTGCAATATTCTTCTCCAAGAACAATAAGAGATCAGCTGCAACCAGGAACTTGGACATTAAATACCTCATTGCGAGAGAGAAAGTTGTGGCTGGGTTAGTTAAAATTGATTATTTGGAGACAGGTTCAATGATTGCAGATCTTATGAACAAAGCAGTGCCCAATGCGGTGTTCAAGAAGCATGTGATGAGTATGGGAGTGCTGGATGATTTTGATGCAGTGAATAAGTGGGAGCCAAGTATTAATTTCTTCCTCTGCGAGTTATCTAGTTCTGAATGTTTTGAATATTAATAATAAAGAACACTTAGCTAATAAAGTGAAATGCTGAATGGTTGTTAAAGTTTTCCTATCAAGCTCAGCAGTTAGTTATGAAAGTGCATGTATTTCTTTATAATGTAGGATGGATAATGATTCTCAGAATTGTTATAAGGAACAAACAACTTGAAGACTTCACTATGAAGTATTTGGAATTGATTGTTTTATCAATCTTGTGGAGGACCAAGTGTAAGATGTGTTACTCGAATATACATGCGAACATGTCTTACATTGAATTACATATCTTGTTGGAGTTTCATGTGTTATATAGCTTCATTACAGTGACTATGGGGACGGTACTTCTTCAGTGGGAGTGTGATGCCCTTTGGTTCTTTATGAATGCTTATTAACGACAGGAACTTGTAATCGAGTTTAGCTGATATTAGTCTCTTGGCCAATCAAGTATTATTCCACTTCTGTAAGTGTACATGATAAACAAATATTAGCTCTAGTGGGAGAATGTAAGTTCTATAGAGAGCAAACACTTGTTTATCGTGTAAAAGTGTTTTGGACTAATAAGGAGACTAACATTAGCTACGTGGAATGGCTTTACAGAAATTGTATAATAAGGATAATAGCCTTAAGCAATCTCGATAGAACTAGGACTTTATTATCTGATATGTTTATTAGGGTTTTCACGGTGATAAAGATAGTTTGATAAGGATTACATAATGGGAAGTGTCCTTATTGAACTCCATCGTTTATGGTATAAAACTAGGGTCCCTGCGCTCTCACAAATACACAAGTTTTCAGATACTCAAGCCCTATTGATTGAGCCTTGTATTCGGTAGTGCAGAGTTGCAGAAGAATCCTTCTAACTAAAGCAGCAATGTCTTCATCAGGTATGTGATGAAGTTGGTATCGTGATTTAGTTTCTATAAGTTATACACTTACAATATCACCATTTCAAAGCAATGCAAAGAACCCTGTAAATACTGCAAACTATTCTGCTGATATCTCACATTCAGAACTTATTCTAAGCATTAAAACATACACGTCCGATTAAAACTTAAAACCCTTTGCGGGAAAATATGAACACAATAAAATAGCAGCAGAGCAGATAGAGAAGATAATGTTTATTTCTCTCAACAGTCTGCATACCTGGAAGTGGCAGAGCCTTCCAATCACTTTGGAAATTACCCTTCATTAACTGCAGCGACCTTCGCATATTCACACAACTCTCTCACCTTTTGAGGAAGAATGCAACGGGCCCCAAACTTCTGCTGCAAGTAAATGATGCCGGCAAACAGTAGACCTCCAAAAGGTACGATGACATCCCATGCAGCGGAGTAAAAATCATCTGCGGGACTTGCATAAATGTATGACTCGTTTAACTAGTGATGAGAATAGCTGTGGCCCCTGTAAAAATCATATGCATGTGGCAGCACTCGAACGAAAGTTGTTCCAATGTGGAATGGAACAGACATAGCCTTTTCCTTTGAATTTCTGATGTCGAGAAGAATTTGAGGAACCAGAACCCCATCCAAGATCATATAAGAACTTTAGCACGCTCAGGATTCACTTCAATTGCATACCCAATCAATAATGGGATGCACGTATTTATAACAACTTCAGGATTACAATATTGGGAGGGCATACCAAAGTACCATCCACGTACCGCATCAGATCTCTACTCTTGAGAATTGGGAGAATTTGAGCCAACCACAGTGGGTAGTTGGTTCTGTCAAGTTTGACATTGACAACAGTAGAAAACGGATGGAAGGGAGTGGTGGTAGGTGGGTTGGAGGAGGTGGAGTTGGAAGAGTTGACATTGTTTTCAGCCATTGAAGCGTGGAAAAAAAAAAGGATCTAGTCGTTAGACAGTAAGGCTCAATACCATATAAGAACTTTAGCACGCTCAGGATTCACTTCAATTGCATACCCAATCAATAATGGGATGCATGTATTTATAACAACTTCAGGATTACAATATGGGTTTGAAAACCCTGGATACAAGGAGCTTTTTAAATACAAACAGAAACATAAGATTACATACACAGCTTTGCGTACAACAAATATTTGAAATACAAGTCCTAAAAACTAGGAGTATCAGAAAGGATAAGAGTTTGATCAGAATCCCAACTCCTCAGATTGCGGTGAGTACAGCTTGACCTTGACTTCGTCTAACAGATCAAACCAACATAAGATTTCAAGGCACCAAAAACGGGATGCTTTTGATAATCTGAGAGCACCTTAACATCATTACCAGTGCCAACCTTCCTCCAATCCATTAGGAACAATGCGGCCAAAGCCCCCGCAGCATATACTATTGAAGCCACAACGAAAGACTTCTTCCCCATGACCCAAAGCTCATTTTGGCTTTCGTTGTTTCCAGATCTTGCAGTCCATGCTAGCTGCAAAAGACGCAGTTTCAATAAGAAACCTACGATGGTTAAGGCCCTCACAATCACCTCATTAACTTCAAGCCATCCACCACTTCCGAGGAATCCTTTTCGGTGCTTGGTGTTATTTGTGAACATAGCCTTAAAATTTAACATAAGAGGTACCCGTGCAGCCCAGGGTAAAAATCAGTAGCATGAACATGGAAATGGAGGGAAGGACATCAGGATGTTTTTTCACATGGAAGAGTTGTAATACCACAAATACGCATGCAAGTGTGGCGGACAAAAGAACCAATGTGACCTCCACATTCATCCTCCAGATTGATCTACTTACTTCTTTCACAAAACCGGCAGCTGAGGTCAAATCCAAATGTTCAAAATAAAGAGGATCATACTTTATTCGCGTGCTTATAATGCTTCCTTTGATATAACCAAAAGATTTTGACGGTCGGAACTGAAAATTGACAACAATATCACAATCAACCAAATCAGTTGGTTGCGGTCTCTCTGAGCCAAGAACTCTACATCCTACCATGCATAGGCTTCCTTCTGTTTGACCATAGATCCCTTCAGCAGAAATCTGCAGTACTTCATTTGAAACTGATGTATTTCTCAGCTTTGCATAAGATACAAGATTGATGCTTATTTTGTAGCTAATATTGTAGGTGCTGCTGTTGTTGTGGATGTAACTCACGGCTGCCACCGTTGGAGTTGTTGGAAATTTAAGTAGTTTGAGTAAAAAAAATTTTGTCCCACGTTGGTCATTCCCAAACGATTTTCTCATTTTATAAGACTTTGTTTTTTATAGAAAGTGATTGGAGTAATAAACATCGGAAAATAAAATTGAGCTCACCCTTGGAGTTGGGCTTTGGGATGCACTAATTAATTGATAATTAATATATATATATATATATATATAAAATTAATATATAATTAATTATCAAAAGATGGGCCTTGGTTCTTAGGGCTCTTGTGCTTTGAAAATTAAATTCTTTAATTGATTTTGAATTTAATTAAATTAATTTTTATTTGAACATGCTCATCTTTTCAGATGAAGTCTGAAATCAATGAAAAACGCAGAGAGGACTGCACCTGTCTCCCAACAGTCATATCCCATTCTTATACCTGTTGCGAACATGCATAATTCCACTATATATATATATATAAATCCGTCTGCATGACATTTAGAACACAGAAAACATAAATCTCCTTCTATAATCCATATCATTCTTACTGAGAGTACCACAAGAAAATTCGCCAGAAGTTAAGTTTTCCGGTGCTGGAATTCTAACTTGATCGTTGAATCTTGGTGAAACAGACGTCCGGAGAACTACAAGCACTTGAGTAGGGGCGAAATTTCTGTTTCAAGGACATTGCGGTACGCAAGCCTGGATCTTCAATATTTCTGTTTAATATTAGCTCGTTATTCATACACTGTTTATTAGCATATATAAATTTATCACATATTGTTGACATATATCCAACAAGAGTCACATGGAAGTACCCTTCAGTGCTCGCAACTGAGTTTTCATTCTTCATTGAATACCAATGCTGGTTATAAAACCGGTTCCCAACAAAGAAAGGGACAGAACTGCCCCAAGAACTTTTTGCTGACATGTCGAATCTCATGTCATAAGAAAAAGGACTTGGGTATCTGTTAGCCTTGTTAATAGCACCAACGCCAGTTTCCTTTCTCGGACACAGCTTCTTTACTCTGTCAATTTTCGTGTTCTCGTATTTCTGGCCTGGAAGTAGAAACCCTCTATTTTCATTTTGTGGACTTTCAAATGTGATCTTTTCGAAGTAACCTGACTCTGACACAGTTTTCTTGCTCCAAATCTGCCCCACATTGCTACTCGTGTTTTGAATTGTCAATATTGCAGGAAATCTCAAGCTCAATCTTGTTGAACAATCACCCACGAGTACAATTAATAATGGAATCAGTTGCATTCAAGATTCGACAAGCAACAACACATAGTTGATTGTTCTTTGCATCCCATGACGCTTCCCCAACCAATGTTGTATTTGTTGGAAAATAGTTAATTTATTTAGTGTTTGGATTTGAGCTTAGCTCTATAGAATTAGGTTTTTTGTTTCCTTGCTTATTATGGATTATGGTTAGTTTATCATACATAGAGAGATTTATTATTTGGTAGAAATAAAGTCATTCAAGATGTAACATCTTCGGTTTATATGGCCTTCTTGGCAATTCCGTTTATATTTATTTTGTTCGTTTGTTCATTGCATACTCTGATATTCAACTGTATTGGGATTAAAGGGCCTCTGATACCAGGGATTGCTAATATCTCCAAATTCCACTTGAACTCTCATCCTTTGTGTGTTCTCCGAACACTCAATAGCCTTCAACGACACAATGCGAGGCAAATCAGAATCAGCAAATGGAGTGCAGATCTTTGCAGAAAGGCAATGGCTAGAATATTTGATCTCAAACTCAATGTCTTCTTACTGTTGAAAGTACTGAACAAACTTTCGCTATTGGCAAAGAAATTGGGTGAATATTTCTTCCACCATAACAACTGTTACCAGATTTATTTGACACCAAAGAGTACTCGTAATTTATACGAGAAATCATCAAATTGAGACGGGTCCAAAATACTTTGGATTACTCTCAGAACTCATGGAGCTCTCTAAGGTTTCAATAATCAAACTAGTAACACTGGTGGAATTCATGACATTATAAAGCTTAAGAACGGCGGGATAATAAAGCCCACGACCATGTCCCAAGTAATTAGAACCTGATCCAACCATGCAAATCTTCCCAGAAGATTCTGACCAGAACCCATTTATCTCAAAGTTTACCGAACTAGGTCGAAGACTTTTTGAGACATTTCCCACATAGTCAAACACACTGCTTCTTGGAAATCGAAGACTTCCTTCAATCATGAACAAGCCTGGTACATAAGTTGTTTGTGTTATGAATGTCAGTACTACAAGATAGAGAATGCATAAGGTAAAGTAGAAAATGGACACCAAGAATTTTATGTGGTTCGGCAATTTATGCCTACGTCCACGAAATAAGGATCAATCTTCACTATATGAAAAAGATGAGTACAACAAGAGTAGACTTACCAAGCCAAAGACAAGGCTAGATGGATACAAGAAAGTATGACACACACTTTCTATCACTCTAAACTTCACTCACAATGTGTAGTGGAACACTCTCACTCTCACTCTCACTCTTGGAGTGGAACTCTAGCTTTGGACTTGATCCTTTGCTACTCATACTTGGTTCTTAATTGGTTGCTTCACTACAACATTACACCCATATTTATAGGTGAGGGTTTGGCATTCTACTAGTTTCTAGTGTATTCTTCAAACCTCTAGCATAGATAATTCTAAACTAGCCACAAAATTGTAGCTTCTAGACCTTTCCATTTGCAACCAAGGAAGTTAGTACTCTCTAGCTTCTTCCATCAACTTAATAACATGCTAGAATTGTCTAGCATGCTCCAGTCACCTCACTTGCTTACTAGAATAATCTAGAACATTCATTATGGGCTGGAGCATATACCAACAATTTCCCGTCCAGTCCATGAGGGAGGAATTCTGATCATGACTCCAAGTTACCTGGAGTCCATCCCAGTAGCCTTAATGCAGAATTCCAACTTTGATTTTGTGACTACCTTTGTCAACATGTCTGAATAATTATTATCGGTATGAATCTTCTTCAGCTGTAGCAACTTGTTCTCGATAACATCTCTAATCCAGTGATAACGAATATCAATGTGCTTAGTGCGTGAATGATATGTAGTGTTCTTGCTCAAATCCAGAGCACTCTGACTATCACAATAAACGCCATAATCACTTTGCTTTAAACCCAACTCTTGAAGAAATCGCTTCAGCCATAACAACTCCTTGCATGCTTCTGTAGCGGCTATGTATTCAGCCTCGGTTGTGGACAAAGCAACACACTTTTGCAACTTGGATTGCCAAGACACGGCTCCCCCTGCAAAAGTAAACAAGTACCCAGACGTAGATTTTCTACCATCCAGGTCACCTCCCATGTCAGCATCTTTAAATCCTTCCAAGATTGGTTTGGAACCACCAAAGCACAAGCACATCTTAGAAGTCCCTTTCAAATATCTAAGAATCCACTTAACAGCTTCCCAATGGTTTTTCCCTAGATTAGAGAGAAACTTGCTCACCAAACCTACTGCATGAGCAATATCTGGCCGAGTGCACACCATTGCATACATGATACTTCATACTGCTGAAGAGTAGGGAACAACTGCCATTTTCTCATTTTCTTGATATGTTTTTGGACATGACTCTTTGCTCAACTTGATATGATTGGCTAAAGGTGAGCTTATCGATTTGGTTGCTTTCATGTTGAACCTTTCAAGCACCCATTCAACATACTTTTCTTGTGACAGCCACAACTTCTTGGATTTTCTGTCACGAATTATCTCCATGCCCAAAATCTGCTTGGCTGGCCCTAAGTCCTTCATGTCAAAGGACTTAGATAACTCTTCTTTAAGCTTTTTAATTATAAAAGCATCTTGACCGACAATCAACATGTCATCAACATAAAGCAATAAAATGATGAATTTACCTCTAGAAAATTGTTTGATATAGACACAAGAGTCAGCATGAGTTCTCTTGTACCCATTACTCACCATGAATGAGTTGAACTTCTTATTCCACTGTCTAGGAGACTGCTTAAGACCATA
Source organism: Malus sylvestris (assembly GCF_916048215.2). NCBI lineage: Eukaryota > Viridiplantae > Streptophyta > Magnoliopsida > Rosales > Rosaceae > Malus > Malus sylvestris. Next base: position 29,751,327 of record NC_062262.1, read on the forward strand.
TAAGCTTTTCTTGAGCTTGCACACCAAAGTTTCTTTACCTTTGACTTCAAAGCCTTTGGGTTGCTCCATATATATCTCATCTTCTAAGTTGCCGTGGAGAAATGCAGTTTTAACATCTAACTGCTCGAGCTCAAGATCCATGCTTACTGTCTAGGAGACTGCTTAAGACCATATAAGCTTTTCTTGAGCTTGCACACCAAAGTTTCTTTACCTTTGACTTCAAAGCCTTTGGGTTGCTCCATATATATCTCATCTTCTAAGTTGCCGTGGAGAAATGCAGTTTTAACATCTAACTGCTCGAGCTCAAGATCCATGCTTACTGTCTAGGAGACTGCTTAAGACCATATAAGCTTTTCTTGAGCTTGCACACCAAAGTTTCTTTACCTTTGACTTCAAAGCCTTTGGGTTGCTCCAAATATATCTCATCTTCTAAGTTGCCATGGAGAAATGCAGTTTTAACATCTAACTGCTCGAGCTCAAGATCCATGCTTGCTGCCATACCAAGGATAACTCGAATGGAAGTCATCTTCACCACCGGTGAGAAAATCTCATCAAAGTCAACTCCTTTCTTTTGACCAAAACCTTTGACAACCAAACGAGCCTTATACCTTGTCATGTTGTCGTCTCTTTTCAATTTGAACACCCACTTATTTTTCAATGCTTTTCTGCCCTTTGGAAGCTCCACCAGCTCATAGGTATCATTCTTTAATAAGGAATCCATCTCTAACTCCATTGCCTTCATCCATTTATCACTGTCGTTATGAGCTGTGGCCTCCTCATAAGTTTCGGGCTCTCCATAATTAGTCAACATGATATACTCTGATGAAGAATACTTGGTAGACGATCTTCGACTTCTGCTAGATCTTCTGACCTGATCTTCATTCTCTTGTGGGGTTGGAGGCTCCACCTGATTGGGTTCTTCTTGAATCTGCTCTTCTTGACTAGGCTCCCCTTGATTAGCAATCTCATGGTCTGGCACATCTTGATCAGGCTCCCACTGATCAACATTATCTGGTTCTGCAGACACTTCATTGGCAGCTGCTTCAGGGATGTCATTGTGACTTTCTTCATCTAAAGCTAATGGATCAACTCCTCTGACTGCGCCATCTGGTTGTGCGTTTTTATCCGAATCCCTAATTGTTTGATCTTCATAAAAGATCACGTCTCTACTTCGGATAAACTTCTTCTGGTATGGGTCTCATAATTTGTAACCAAAATCTTTACCGCCATAACCAAGAAAGATGCACGGTGTAGCTTTGTAGTTTAACTTCGATTTCTGCTCTTTGGGCACATGCACAAAAGCTTTGCAACCAAACACCTTCAAATGAGAGTAAGACATATCATTACCAGTCCATACTCTCTCTGGAACATCAAGACCTAATGGTACTGATGGAGATCGGTTGATCAAATAGCAGGCTGTCCTTACAGCTTCACCCCAGAACTGCTTAGATAACTTTGCAGTCCTTAGCATACACCTGACTTTCTCTATGATGGTTCGGTTCATTCTTTCAGCAACACCGTTATGTTGTGGAGTTCCAGGAACTATCTTCTCATGACGTATGCCATGTTTCACACAATACTCTCTAAACTAGTGAGATGTGTACTCACTGCCGTTGTCGCTACGAAGGCACTTGAGAGGTTTCCCAATTTCCCTCTCTACCATGGCATGGAACTCCTGGAATGTCTGAAACACCTGGTCTTTGGATTTCAACAAATACACCCAAACCTTTCGTGAAGCATCATCAATATAAGTAACAAAATATTTATTTCTTCCAAGTGACTCGATTTCTATGGGACCACACACATCTGAATAAACAAGATCTAACAAATTTCCTTTCTTTGTAGATGGAACAGAAAAACTTAGCCTTCTTTGTTTTCCGAATAAACAATGCTCACAAGAGTTTAACGACGTACCTTTGGCAAAGGGAATGTGAAACTTCTTTGCCAAAACTTGTAGGCCTTTCTTGCTCATGTGGCCTAGCCTCTTATGCCACAAGTCTAGAGATGAGTCCTCCACAACATTCAACTCACCTTTCAAAACCTTGGCATTTAACCGGTATAACATACAACAAAGTCGTGCTCTTGCTACCACCATTAAGCCTTTAATAAGCTTCAATTTTCCTTCGTCAATATGGTGATAATAACCTTGTCGATTAAGGGTACCGATGGATATCAGATTGAGACTTATATCAGGAATATGTCTCACAGCTTTCAACATCAACTGGCAGCCGAGATTAGTTCTTAGGCAAATATCACCAATTCCAAGTATTTTGGAATAACTTTCATTCCCCATCTTTACTATGGCAAAGTTACCTTCTTTGTATGTACTAAAGAACTCCCGTTTGGATGTAGCATGGAAGGAAGCTCCATTGTCAAAGATCCATTCAATGTCTCTATCAGAGTTGCCCATATGCAGACATTCACCAACAAACAATATTTCTGGTACATCACCACATATGACAACGGTGGTATTGCCAGTATCATCTTTCTTCTGATTGTTTCTTTCCCTTTGCTCTCTCTTCCAAACTCGACAATTTTTCTTCATATGGCCTTCTTTGCCACAATGGTGGCATGCACCCCTGAACCTTGACTTGGATCGGCTAGGACTTCTGCCATGACCTCTAAACCCTCTACTCTTACTTCTTCCGCAGTTCTCTGTGAAAAATACTTGGCTGCTATCTGTGCCAGAAGTTTTTCTCCTTATTTCTTCATTGAGCATGCTATTTTTAACATTATCAAGAGTAAGAACACCATTAGAAGCAGAGTTGCTTATACTCACCCTAAAGGTTTCCCAACTGTCTGGCAAGGATCCAGGTAACAAGAGCACTTGTAGCTCGTCTTCGATCGTCATTTTCATAGTAGCCAATTGGTTGATGATATTCTGGAAATTGTTCAAGTGTTCTGCTACACTTAAACCATCCTTATACTTCACATTGATGAGCTCTTTGATCAAGAAGGCTTTCTTGGCTGGGGTCTTCTTCTCGAACAAAGACTCAAGCTTCATCCAAAACTCTCGGGCATTGGTTTCATTAGACACATGGTGAAAAACACTATCGCCCACCCATTGTCTAATTATGCCAATAGCCTTGCGATTCATCTTCTTCCACTTGGCATCGGACATGCTCTCGGGCTAAGCGACATCTCCTTCAATTGGCTCATGCAGATCCTTGCAATAGAGAATGTCCTTTATCCTTGGCTTCCATGTTACGCAATATGAGTTGGTGAGTTTGATCATAGTGCCACTTCCTTCCATCTCGTAATACGAGCTAGCCTAGCTCTGATACCACTAGTTAGGAATGTCAGTACTACAAGATAGAGAATGCACAAGGTAAAGTAGAAAATGGACACCAAGAATTTTATATGGTTCGGCAATTTATGCCTACGTCCACGAAACAAGGATCAATCTTCACTATATGAAAAAGATGAGTACAACAAGAGTAGACTTACCAAGCCAAAGACAAGGTTTGATGGATACAAGAAAGTATGACACACACTTTCTATCACTCTAAACTTCACTCACAATATGTAGTGGAACACTCTCACTCTCACTCTCACTCTTGGAGTGGAACTCTAGCTTTGGACTTGATCATTTGCTACTCACACTTGGTTCTTAATTGGTTGCTTCACTACAACATCACACCCATATTTATAGGTGAGGGTTTGGCATTCTACTAGTTTATAGTGTATTCTTCAAACCTCTAGCATAGATAATTCTAGACTAGCCACAAAATTGTAGCTTCTAGATCTTTCCATTTGCAACCAAGGAAGCTAGTACTCTCTAGCTTCTTCCATCAACTTAATAACATGCTAAAATTGTCTAGCATACTCTAGCCACCTCACTTGCTTACTAGAATAATCTATAACATTCATCATGGGCTGGACCATATACCAACAGTTTGAACACTCAAGGGGGTGAACTCAATTGAATTTTTGGGCTCGTGATAATGCTGAAATGATGATCTTTGACTAAGAATTCCACTTCCACCAGTGTAGCAACCTGTATGGCTCTTGAGAATTTGAGAACCTACATATCCACTTGGCGTTGCCTGGGGAACAATTGAATCACAATGATCAGAATAAGTTATGTGATCGTAAGGTGGAGAAGGCAATGAAACTGGGTTATAGAAGTAATTAGAATGTGGTGGAAAGACGATGAAACGGAGGGCAAAGAAAATACGGCAAAAACAGAGAAGAACATGAGAAGTTTTGGCAATGAGTACCACATCTTCAAAGATACGGTAGCAGAAGACTGGTGTTTCTTCGTGTATATTGGGAGAATGATGAACAAGAAGAAGAGCAAAAAGAAATTCAATGTGAAAGTACTGCAATGTTTCGATTGTTTTATGTACTTTCCATAGTCGGTATTACTGCAAATACGGATTATGTATCAAAGTCATTGTCGTGACAATTACAAAGAGAACAAGGAGCTAGCTGATGACTTGGTTTTCATAGACAACTAGAACAAACAAAACCCAGGACTGTGAAACCCAAGCTGCATTTTGTTTTTTCTTTTGTGAATGCTAAAAGGACAAAAATAAGAGGACAAGGGAAAAGGAAAATATATGAAATGCTAATTGCAGTCCAAAAACAAGCTTCTCACTTCTTACACTCCTCATACTTTCACACATGAAGGGTTTGAATCAAATTAGTTTTAGAGTGCAAATAACAGTTTCCAATGTCTACGGTCTATAAGCTTACTAGAGGTTAGAATTTAGAATCATGAAATTACACCTCATGTAAAATGCAACCAAAATTACAAGCATCTATATGCCAGTTGAAGTTTGCAAAAGGTAGCAACTTGTTGCGGCCAGTTGATTAGTGTGCCCGCCTTCTTCCAAGTTCTATCCCCATTCTAGTAGATTAGACTAAGTTTAGGGTATGTTTATAATTATTTCGTTTTTAGTTTTTAGTGTTTAAGTTAATGTTAGAGGTGGAGGGGAATTATATGGGAGAAGGGATATAGAAGGATGACGGAATGATAATAGGATAGATGTAGAAGAAATGAATAACGAAATGTACACAAATTGAGGACTAAAAACCAAAAACTATTCTAAGTTTTTTTCACTTTCAAGATTTTATTTTTATTCATTCTTTTTTATTTATTTCATTCTCTCACACCACGCACTCACGCTTTCATAGCGACAAGTATTACAAGAACACGTTAATAATGGGTCATACATGTCACGATACGATGGTCAACATGGGTCAACATTCTCGCCTCTAGGGGCATTTTGGTCAATTCACACATTTTATATTAAAAATTCCGTAAATCAAGGATGGGTCCTAACAACTATTGTTGATGCTATTTGGACATACAAAACTAACACTTTGGTTTGCAGACTATCTGTATTAGAACTTACATGCAATGGTAGAGCTCATATGTATTAGAAAATGTGTCAACAAGTATATTAATTTTGTTTGTTCGAATAGTTTTATTGTACTATAATATATTAGAAAAATCATTACGGCATGATGAAAACAAACAAATAAAGACCGAAAGAGTCATACTATTTGAATACACAAAATTAATACATTTGTTAACACACTCTCTAATACAAGTGCGGTCCACATATAGTAGGAAGACTGACATCTATTAGAGAGCGTGTCACCAAGTGTGTTAATTTTGGGTATACAAATAATTTTATGGAAAATAAAAAATATATAATAAAAAGTAGAATCTAGTCCCTAAGTATTCTTTTCATCCTGACCATGCACATTGCCATCTTCACATAAAACGAATCTTGTACATTATCCACGAATTGAAAAATGAATACCTCTAAGTCTTCTTAAGAACTAAATAACCAAAAATTCCCCAAAATCCAACAATGAAACCTACGACCACAAAGATATAAAACCAAGGAAGCTCGTTATGTTCATTGTCCACATCTTGGTTGACGTTGTTCTCATTATCTACATCAATTTCTTTGCACTCATTTGGAAGTGGCGTACCACAAAGTTTAGGGTTCCCCTCAAATGAAGAAGCGTTGAAGCTCTGGAGTTGCGTGCCCATCGGTATTCGCCCTTTGAGATTATTGTACGAGACAATAAAGTCTGTCAAGAAATTAAGGCCCGTCATGGACCAAGGGATTTTTCCAGACAAATGATTCATAGAGAGGTACAAATGCTTTAGATATTTTAGGTTAGATATTTGCTCAGGAATGCATCCCGAGAAGTTGTTGTCATCAAGATACAACTTGCGAAGAATCTGCAATTGGCCGATCTCATAAGGTATACTACCACTAATGTTATTGGACATTAGGTGTATTGTTCCCGGAAAGTTATATAGTCTACGTGGCATAAAAATTTGATTTTTTCTTACGACGCCAAAGAGAGGAAGTTCAAATTTATAATTGTCTGCTTGAGAAGCATTCATCATTAACATTGGTAATCTACAAAGTTGTTTTGGAAATTCACCTGAAATTTGGTTGTATGCTAGATTCACATAAAAGAGTTTTGGAAGAGTCCCCAACCAACTTGGAATTGTACCTATGATTTGATTATAACCCAAATCCAACACCTCTAGATTCTGTAGATTTGATAACCACCCAAGTATCTGACCATTGAACCCACAACCAGCCAAACTCAAGACACGGAGATTCTGAAATCCATGAAAATTAACCATGTCATCAACAGTTGGTATTGCCTCGTGATCAAATGAACCGGTGATGAGGAGTGTATGAAGACTTTTACAACGCATTAATATCTTCATTGCCCCTGTGATATTGGTCAGCCGTACATAAACAAGTGAGAGAAAGGACAAGGATTTCAACGAAATAATCTCAGGTTGTGTTTGTCCTTATAGATAAGGATTTTCAATTAACCGAATTGCTTTTAGAGACCTGCATGAGTAAAGGCTTATTGGAAAGATACCAGTGAAGTTATTCCAAGATAGGTCTAGTTTACTAAGATGACTAAGTTTGGAGAAATTAAGCTTGGTGAGGCCTCCTTCCAAATAATTGAATTCCAAATGTAGTTTTACAAGGTTTGTGCAATTCATCAAAGATGAGGGCATATTACCCTGTAAGCTGTTGAAATCAAAATTCATGAATTTTAACTTGGACAGCTTCCTGAAATTGAGAGGGAGCGCACCATTCAGATGATTTGAGTTGAGTTCAAGGATTATCAGGTGGGCGAGGTTGGCGATTCTTTCACTAATGGCTCCATTTAGTGAATTGAAAGGTAAAGCAAGTTCCTCAAGTTTGGTAGCATTATAGATATCTTCTGGAAGTGATCTTGACAAATTATTGTGACCGGCACGAAAAATCTGTAGCTTGAAACACCCACTGAACCCATGGGAACTGTTGCCACTAAATTCATTGGAGGGAAAATCCAATAATCTTACGGAATGAGGCGATCGGAGACAGATAGATGATGGGATATACCCAAAGAGGGTGTTGTTGCTGACATTGAAACTAGTCAAATTCCAAGCTTGTTGGAAGAAAGAAGAAGGAATTGGACCATGACAGTGATTGCTTGACAAATCCATTGTCTGAATATTTTATGGTGGTAGAGAAAATGGTATCTCTACGGAAAGAAGGTTATAGCTCAAATTAAGGATCTCGAAGCGTTTCAAGGATGAGAAAAATTTAGTTTCAAGTGTGCCATAAAGTGAATTGTGCGAAGGGTTCAAGTGGGTGAGATGTGTGAGATTCCCATGTGATGAGACAAATATACCTCCTTTGAGCCCTTTGGAGGGTAAGAGCAAATGGGTGACCCAACCCTCTTGATTACAAGTGATGCCATTCCAATGACAACAATCAACAGAACTACTCCAATTTAAGGGAAGAGAAGATAAAGTGTGAGCTAAGGCCAGAAGTAAGGTGTGTTCAGTTTGATTGCATGCATGAATATTTGTTGTAGATATAATGCAAGAGAATAAAAAGAGGTGGAGGAAGCCATGAGCCATTGTTTTAACTTAGATATCGCTTAAGAAGAGGAAGATGATGAGATCTGCATATATATAAGCAATACCAATTTATTATAATTGGTTGTTTTTTTTTTAATTATTATTATTTTCATTTTTTGGCTTTGAATTATCCAAACTGCAATGTACGTTTGAAGAGAATTTGCACGACATGAAAGAAATCAAAATGTGAAGACCTTAGTAGGTCATGGAATTGAGAGGGGACCGCACATGAAAACAACTAAACAAAACTCAAGGGTAAAAAGTTGTTTTGCCACTGATATTAATTGTTACTTATAAGTAGGATGTTTTAAGTTTGACTCGTGTAAATACAATTCATTATAATCGCATTGCAAACAGCCAAACTCTAATAATTGGCAAACAACACCGTATGAATCAAGTCAGTTGATTAAGTCAGTGCGCCCATTACTTTTCACCCAAGCTCATATATTTTTATTAACTAAATTAGATTAGAATATTGCTTAGATGGGATGCAAAGAACTTTGTGAAATGCTGTTGGTTCTGCAACAATTCTGCAGATGTCTCGCATCCAAAATTTAATTTTGTACCTGTGCTTCTCTCTTTCTCCTTGTCTTTTACATTGTCGTAACTAGGTTTTCTGTGTATTTTCTATTCGAAAATCTCTAGAAAGTTTTTGTGCCAACTCAAGTTTTTTATGAAATCTTCTCATAATCTAGGGGAATTGTATTAGCGTTTGATTTCTGGGTTGATTCAATGAAACAGTAAGCACAAAAGAACACACATACTTAGAAGAGAGCTTTTTTCTTAATGTTCAATGTATTTCAGCTTACTCAATGAGCAAGAAACAAATTCACTCTCTCACAACATTACAAATTCATCACAACTATTCATTCCTAAGCCACCATGTAAGATGCTTACACTTGTCATGAGCTATGACTCATTACAATCTAATCTAAATACCAATTGGAATCTGATCCAAAGGTTCACATTAAATCCTACACATTGCTTATAATGAAACTATTACAGCAAATACATTTATACTCCAATACTCCCTTCTAAATGTTTTGCTGATTTCACACCAAGAGCAGTTCTCAAGTATTCAAATTGATCCTTAGGAAGAGCCTTGGTAAAGATGTCTACCAATTGTTCCTCTGTGCTGCAATAGTGTAGTTTAATTGTCCCATCTTGAATGGCATCTCTTATGAAATGATACCTCTGATTAATATGCCTTATTTTATGATGAAACACTGGATTCTTAGACATGGCTATGGCAGAAGTATTGTCACATAGCAAAGGTGTAGCCTCTACCTGTTCTTCTCCAAAATCAGATAAAACAAACCTCAACCACATTGCTTGTGTTGTAGCTTCTACAGCACATACATACTCGGCTTCTGCAGTAGATAAAGCCACACTGCATTGTTTAACAGAAGCCCAAGAAAACACTCCTGAACCTAAACTAAATGCATAGCCCGAGGTACTCTTCATGTCATCCAAGCTTCCTGCCCAATCACTATCACAGTAGCCTATCAACACAGCAGCTTTTCCTTTCACATATTCAATCCTAAAATCCAATGTGCCTTGTACATATCTCAAGACTCTTTTAGCTGTCCTGTTTTCTGGTAGGTTTATTCATGAACCTTTCCAGCAAACATGATGCATACATTAGATCGGGTCTAGTAGCTGTCAAGTATAACAGACTACCAACCATTTTCCTGTACAAACTTTCATTAGCATCCTCACTCCCATCTTCCTTAGATAACTTGTCATCAATTGCAAGTGAGGATTTCATAGCTTTACAATCTTTCAATCCAAATTTCTTAAGTAGTGACTTGGCATATTTCTTCTGACGAATAAATATACTCTTATCGGTTTGAATTATGCCCAGACCAAGAAAGTGATGTAACAGTCCTAGATCTTACATCTCATATTGCTTCATCATATCATTCTTAAATTCTTGAATCATTTCATCAGAATTCCCTGTATAGATAATGTCATCTACATACAGAGATACAATAAGCACACCTGCATCACTGAACTTTGTATACAGAGTAGATTCACTTTGGCTTTTCTTAAAACCGAATCGATTGAAATAATTGTCTATCTTATCGTACCAAGCTCTGGGAGCTTCTTTCAGACCGTATAAGGCATTTTTCAACTTGTAAACCTTATCTTCTTATCCTTGAACTTCAAATCCCTGTGGTTGATCCACATATACTTCCTCATGTAATGTACCATTTAGGAATGCAGACTTAACATCTAATTGAAACAACTTCCATTCTTTTTGAGCTGCCAATGCAATTAGAGTCCTAATGGTATCAAGTCTTGCCATAGGTGCAAATGTCTCATTAAAGTCCACTCCAGGTTTTTGAGAATAACCCTTAGCCACTAGCCAGGCCTTGTTCTTCTGCACTGAACCATCCAGATTAAGCTTTGTTTTGTAGACCCATTTTACACCAATTACAGGTTTTACAAATGGCCTTTTGACCAACTCCAATGTTTCATTCTTTTCTATCATCTTAATCTCTGTGGACATAACTTTTCTCCAAGCCTCATCTCCTGATGCTTCTTCAAAACATTCAGGTTCCATCATACAAAAATTGCACTTTTCATAGATATGGAGTATGATCACACACTTGTGAACTTGTGTGATCCATTTGCTCTTCTTGTCTTGAAGAAGAAGCAATAACTTGCTCATGTTGCTCATGTAGTAATTCTGTGCATTCAAATACTGCATCATTTTTAGCTGCTTCAACCTCATTCTCTTCGCTTCCATAAGCTTCACTTGGAATTGAGATGGACAGAGTCTTCTTATTACCAAATTTCCAATCCCAACAAGAGTTCTCATCAAAGATTACATCTCTAGAAATAACCATCTTGTTAGTTTTAGGATTGAACAACCTATAACCCTTCTCATAGGTTTCATAGCTAAGGAATATGCACATTACACTTGTTACATCCAGTTTATGCCTCATTTGTGCTGGAACTGATGCATAACATAGGGATCCAAACACTCTTAAGTGTTTTACTCCAAGCTTTCTTCCACTGTAGGCTTCAAATGGAGTCTTCTTATGCAAGGCCTTGGTAGGATATCTATTGAGAATGTAGACTACAGTATTAACTGCTTATGCCCAAAACTCAAATGGAATGCCTTTCTCCAACATCATGCATTTAGCCATTTCTACAATGGTCATATTTCTTCTCTCAGCAACACCATTCTGTTGAGGAGAATAGGCCACTGTGAGTTGTCTTTCTAGACCAAGATCTTCACAGTACTGAGAAAATTCCAGAGAAGTGTACTCCCCTCCCTTGTCACTTCTTAATTTCTTCATTTTGAATCCACTTTGTAATTCAATAGTTGCCTTGAACCTTTTAAATATACCAAATGCTTCATACTTGTTCCTCAGAAAATAGACCTATCCCATTCTGGTACAATCATCTGTGAAAGTGATGAAATACTTGTTTCCAACTTTGGTAGGTGTTTGCATTGGTCCACATATATCAGTGTATATTAACTCCAATGGTAGTGCAGCTCTCCAGTTTGTTTCTTTAGGAAAAACATCTCTAGAGTGCTTTCCAATGGCACATCCCTCACATACTGTAGAGTTCATTCTTAGCTCAGGTAAACCAGTCACCATGTCATGCTCTTGGAGTTGCATTAGAGCGTTCATATTTAGATGCCCGAGTCTTCTATGCCATATCTCAGCTGCTTGTCGAACACTTGCCCTCATAGCAATTTGGATTCCTGGTTGCAACTTCAAAGGAAAGCTTCGATTTCCCTTCATAGGAATTTTGACAACCAGATTAGAGCATGTAAAATCTTCATAAATTCTGACTTCAATCCCCTCAAACATAAGGTAATATCCATGCTCCATCATTTGTCCCACGCTCAATAAATTCTCCTTTAAACCAGGTACTAACATGATCTCCTTGATGTACCTATTGCCTTGCTTAGTTGCAACCATTAACTCTCATTTTCCAACCACATTAACCAAATCCCCTGTGCCCATCTCAACTTTGGCAGTAACACTTTTATCAATGTTCTCCAGTAAATCTTCTCTTCCTATCATGTGATTACTGCAGCCACTATCAACATACCAAATATCTTCTCCCTTCTTCACTGCAGCAAACATACACACATAGAACATAGTTGGATTGCTCTCCACTTGATTAGCATAATTCGCCTGTTGAGTAACCTTTTTAGATCTACAATCCTTGGCAAAATGCCCTAGCTTATCACAGTTGTGGCACCTTGGTTTCCCTTTGAACCAACACTCTCCAAAATGAAGTTTATCACAGTACTTGCAAGCATTCTTGACACTATCAAAAGACCCAGTAAATTTTCCTTGCTGGTGCACATATTTGTTATCCCATTTCTTACCCTTTGTCTTCCAGTTTTTTATGGGTTTGAAGTTTTGATTACCATTGTAATTGTTCTTCCTGGGAGCTGTACTTAAACAAGCAAAGGCCTTTTCAGTGCTATTTTCAAAGTGTCTCTCAATCCTTTGTTCATACCCTTTTAGAGTAGCAACTACATCCTGCACATTAACTGTCTCCAAATCCCGAGTATTCTCAATCACAACTACAATACTATCATAGGATCTAGGAAGATTAATCAATAATTTCTGCACTATTCTTTGATTTCCAATACTCTCACCATAACTTTTCATTTGTGTAATGAGATCCAACAAACGCACAAGATACACAGAAAATGATTCATGTTCACCCATTCGAGTATATTCAAAATCACGCCTTAAGTTTTGAAGTTTCACATATCTCACCTGTTTATCTCCAATAAACTCATGCTTCAGTATATCCCAGGCCTCTTTTGCTGTCTCCAGAATGGAAATCCTTGGGAAAATTTCATCTGACACAGCTCCTTGAATAATTCCGAGAGCCTTAGCATCCTTGATCATATTCTCCTTCAGATGCTTTAGCTCAGCTGCAGTGAGTTCTTCTTCTTCTTTCTTCGCCGGAGGATTATACCCCTTTTCAACCATATCCCACAGATCGTGAGATCTGAATATGGTCTTCATCTTTATCTGCCAGAAATCAAAATCTTTTCCATTGAAAATCGGTGCTCGAAGATTAGCACCACTTGATCCAGCCATATTAGACTTGTTATCGAGTTACCCAAAGATTTTCAGATCGTTCTTCAATCGCAGCAAACTCGATTCTCTGTCGAGTTCCTCAGCTGCGAACCTTATCACAGATTCACGCCCAGATTGAGATCCAACCTGGCTCTGAGGCCATATTAGCGTTTGATTTCTGGGTTGATTCAATGAACCAGTAAGCACAAAAGAACACACATACTTAGAAGAGAGCTTTTTTCTTAATGTTCAATGTATTTCAGCTTACTCAATGAGCAAGAAACAAATTCACTCTCTCACAACATTACAAATTCATCACAACCATTCATTCTATCAGTGCAGAAACATGATCGAAAATACATCGAGTACTAGGTTTCATTGTATCCTCGAGACATATTTGCATTAACTCTGTCTCCGTCACGCACCTATTTCACTCTCGTGACACAGCAAATATTGTTTTCTTATCTTATAGAAAAGAAAAATGAAAGTGCACATTACAAACAGAAAAAATTAAAAAATTAAAAAAAAAAGGTAAAAAAAAAAGGCATAACTTATTACATCCTCAAATAACAAAAGAGAGATTAAAATATCCTTCAGTAACAGTTGGGACGTTCTCGTATCACCCAACTCTCAACTTGGGGAGAATGCAACGACCCCAAACTTCTGCTGCAAGAAAATGACGCCAGCAAACAGTAGGCCCCCAAAAGGAATAATCACGTCCCAAGCAATGGAGTCAAAATCTACAGCAGGACTTGCATACAGGTATGACTCGTTGAGTTGGCGACGAACAGAGTTGTGAACCCTGTGTTCGGGGCAGGAATTCCCATAGGGGATGTTTCCTGGCCAACGAGCACACAGCTCCCCTGGAGGTTCGGCGCCGGTTGAGGGCTGCTGTCGGGCTTCTGCTTTCCTGTCGGGCTTTGTCGGGCAAGAACTCGTATGGCAAGTCTCTTCGGGCAAGGCTGAAAGAGAAGGACATCATTAACTTTGAGAGGTGCCTTTGTGGGGCCTTAGGTGTAGGCCTTGAGGCTTCCTATCAAGGTTAACTTTGTAGTGCTCAGGCGTGCCACTGCCATCTTTAGCATGGCAGATGTCGAATGGATGTCAAGTTTTAGTTGGGAATATGCATATGCCCGAGGAACCGTGTTAGATACAACAGGAGCCTTTGTGAGGCCTTAGGTGTAGGCCTTGAGGCTTCCTGTCAAACTAAAACAGCACTTGAGCATATTATATTCGGTCTTTATGGTTGTCGGGGTCTGATAACTATTATATTTCTGATTATCCGAGTCTGCGAGGTAGAGCAAACCCAAATAGGTGCCTTTGTGGGGCCTTAGGTGTAGGCCTTGAGGCTTCCTATTAGAGTCCGTTCTTATACTCAAACCATTTAGACCGCAGAATAGAATGAATCCAGATAAGTGCCTTTGTGGGGCCTTAGGTGTAGGCCTTGAGGCTTCCTATCAGAATCCATTCTATACTTAAGCATTCTATGATAATCATGATATAATAGAAATAAAACCAGGAGGTAGGTCGATTACTTGCGCCCCAAGTAACTTCGGACTTCTCGTTTATCAAAGATTGTCGTGGATGGGTTAAGTCCACATAAAGTTCTTTTTTATGCCTTGAGGCCAAGGACTTTTAAACTAATCAGATTTACATGTCTGCGGGCTTAGGACTTGGATCTGATTTAAACACTGAAGATATATTTAAATCGGATCCAAGTACTGAGATAGCTTTGTCATCGTGATTTTGCTAGAAACAACTTGCATATAACTAGAAATATACAACATATTGCTAGACTTTAAAGAAAGAGGAGACAAAGACAGAACAAAGCAGGTCGGGCAAGATTAAACCTTATCAATTAAGGCCGATCGTCTTGCAGGTCCCTATCTTAGTAGTTCTGTCAAGGGTCTGAAAGCTTAGAGGGGGAGAGGGGAAGGGAGAATACAAAAGGTGAATCGATACTACGACAAGTTTGAACAAGGTAGCAGAGCTATTACAAAGGTTAGGAGAAAAGACTATCCCGCGGGGGATGAAGGCTTGAGCTGACTACAGCTTTGTTTTGAAAGGCAAATCTGGCTTTTTGAGCAGAGTTTATGCTTTTGTTTGTTTGATTGAGTGTCCCTATCTTTGTCTTCTCTTCCTCCTTTTATAGACGACTTGGTTTGGCTCCTGTAGCAACAGCTTTGCCCGAATGCGGTCTGAGGGTGATGACTCATCAGTTTTATTACATGTAATGCCCCCCATAAAGTACTTTATGGGCTGTGCAGTCTGATCAGTCTACACCACTTGGTCCTTGGGTAGGTAGGCAAGTGGCCTTTGTGAATTGTATCAAGTCAGAAAATGTCCTTTCCTGCTTTCCCAAGTTTCGGCCAGGCTTTGATCTTCTATTCCTCCAGGCCTCCTTTTGGGCCGACTCCATCCTTGGGCCAAAAATCAAGTTTTAATCCAAACACCCTGTAAAGATCGTATGCATGTGATTGTGCTCGAACAAAAGTTGTTCCAACGTAGAACGAAATGGATAGATCATTTTCCTTTGATTTGCAGAACATGTTGGGCACAATTTGAGGCAGCAAAAAACCGTCCAAAACCGAAGCGGCGTAAGGTTTGAAGGCAATGCTTAAGATTGAGTGCTCGGCATAGTAGCTCTCCTTACTGAGGCGAGATCAACTGGCTTTTGGATTTCAGTAATTTTAGTTGCCCGAAGTTCTTCCCTTCGTAATTTTTCCTGCAAAAATATCTGGAACAACGTTGTGGTATTACCCTAATTCCTGAAATCATTTAAGAAAGGAAACCCAAATCCCGAGAAGCTTAGACAAAGTAATAAAGAAATGGGTCATAAAAAGTCAGATCATAAAGATTAGAAATGCATTTACATGAGCATTATAATGGCATGTGAATAGAAATTTGCAAATGACTACTTGGAATGTGTCATTTACAAATTTTTTTCACATACCATTGCAATGTTCAACCGGTGCATTTCTAAATCCTCCTCTTTAATTTTTTATTATCTATTTCTTCCTTGTTATCCTAAATTACTTTCAAAAGTTCCTCATCCAAACATACCCTTAACTTTCCGACTCATATCCTCTTCATGCAGTTGGTTATAACATACTAGCAGACGAAACAATTGTCATAAAAAAAATAATTAAAAATTATGACCATAACCATTTCAATGTACGATCAAAATTGTATTTTTACATTTAGTTGTGTTTATCATTTTATTTTATCCAATCATTTTGTTTATCATTTTTTATCCACTCAATTGTGAGTAGTCTTCACTGACTTGGAAAATCTAGCATTACAAGACTACCAAGTCAGTCTCATGAGTCACGACGATAAGTCGATGTTGCCATTTAGCTTTTAATTGGGAGGGAGGGACCAATTAAAAGGCTGGACTTGATAAGAAGACAAAATATTTATTTCACTCAGTCAACGTCAATCTTCGCTCGAAAAAATGAATGGTCATGCCAAATTAAAGAACACGATAAAAGAATAATAAAGCAAAAGCTATTTACGAGCTTGTCCAATGATACTTCTTTTCTTCATCATGAAAGAGGTTCTGAATTCCTAACTCATTTTTCTAAAGGAAAACTAATGAAAAGGGCTTGAAAACTTTGAGTTTTAATGATAAGGACAAAATAAAGGGTAAAGTGAATAGTACCAGGATTGACTTTTTAGTGTAAAAATATGGTTTTTCGTTAAAGTGAACAGTACCGGGTGCTTTTCGTTAAAGTTCCCTTTTTCTAATCAATAAGAAAAACGAGAACTTGTTGAGATTAGTCTTCATTGACTTGGACAATCTAGTCATTGCAAGACTACAAAAAAACTTTTTGAGGTTAGCTCAAGTGATGGAGATAATTGAAAAACTTGATAGCCACTTCCATAGTTTACATTTCTTTGAATTCCAACTGCAAAACGTCATCCATGTACAATTACAAATCCAATCACCAAGAATCAGATGGTATATTTAATTAGGATGCTGGATTCAACCGAACCAATTATTAATTAGGGTTAAATAGGACTAAATTTAGATTCGAGTCCACTGCTAAAACACTATCCCAAATTATCATTGTGATAAGTCGAAATTGGACCACCATTCAATTTAATTACTTATAAATAATAATCAAACACATCCGTATGGTTCATTACATCCTACGAAAGAGTGACACTTCTCTTTTTTTTTTTCTTTTTTTTTTTGAACAATCGATATTATTTACACTAAAAGGGAGGAGATTGGCTTATCCTCATAATGGGCTAGCAATAATTAGTTCAAATTCTTTTTTGGCAAGAATCGAACCTAAGACCTCTCCCTTACAAGTGAAGAAAAATACTATTAGACCCTAGTACTAAGTGGTAAGTGCCACTTCTCTTTTAGCTTCGCTCAAAATTGATGCTCGCGAAGATTGTCTAAAACTAGTATCCACAATTCTACTTTTGAGGATTCCGAAGACTGGTGGTCTCCGCGGCCGGATCATGTAGGAGCAACCCCGCTCAACTCACTTTTCTGCCTCTATTCGTACGTCGATTGTTCGTGTACATTAGGGACCAAAATGAGAAGGCAGATCAATTTTTAAGGACAACATTGATTAATGTTGGAATTGAGGGACCAAACAGTCTCCATAGACTCCAATCGCTCTTTTTTTTTTTCATTAAGATTGGATGACTATTCTGAAGTATCGAGCCAATAATGACTATTTTGGTGTGTCAAGCCAATAACGGCTTTTGCCTTTCAAAATTGTGTTGGACATTGGGTGTCCAAAGTTTGGGGTGTGAAACAATCTCCATCAAACAAAACACCATCACAATAATCATCGCTATTATACAACAAGGCTCATTTTTTATCCCACTTTGACATACGAAATCCCACCAAAGTGAAGCGAATATAAAAATAAGATCAAAATCGAGTTCCACGGGGCATTGCTAAAAGTACCACACAACTTACCAGACCTATCACATTCTCTTGTTCTTTTCCCTCCCCACTCAAATGACATGCAGGCTAAATGACGAACGAGAGAAACAGAAATAAGTTATTCCTATGAAAGATTTTAAAGCATCTGGAATTTCTACTCCAATACAATTAGTTACCGCAAAGTTTGATAAAAATTCAGGCCGGATTATCAGCTTTACAATTTCAGTAAAACTATAAATTGCAGAATGGTTGTTTCAGTTCCTGGTAGTTTCAGTTCCGAGCAATCTCATCCATACTGACATCTATATACAATATCCCAAAACATATTTACGCAGACGGATGGATTCCATGAAAGACGCTCTAATAAATTAAGTCTAAACTTTTTGACCAAAAAAACAAGTCTACTGATTATTTGCGGTGAACCGGAACCTAAGTCTCACCTCCTAGATGTCTGACATAGAGTCGAGTCTTGAAAAATCAAATTTTCAGCATGAAATCATTGACGTTGCAGCCTGAGGCATACTGGCAATTTGGTTGTTCCCAGATGTTGCTGGTGATACGAATCTCTCACAATCCTTGACCCCGATCCTTGTAAACTCTGCGACAATCATAGGCACATGGTCGGCTACAGAAGTTTTGAAACGCTGTGAGCAGCTCTTGTCACCCTCATCAACATCTTGAACACCACCTTTGACTAGACACCCCACTTGAGCACCATCCATGTATGCTTTGCATGCCACCAGAATGTCACGAGCACGATTGTAGAAATGCCCCAGAACAAGATCCTCAAAATGCTGCATGCAGATGTAAGTTATAACTGAGAACTTAAATGTCGCATGATGTAGGACAGAGTAGGCCAGTGGAATATAGATAGTTTAGCGGAAGTGAAAATATAGAAAAATTAAAACAAATAATAAAGGATAACTGCAAGTGTCCCAGATTTGCCTAAAGCAGCAGTTTTGGCTGCCAACTTGGGCATTATGACAAAATGACCACTAAAAATTATTTGTCAATAACACCAAATATTATCCGCTCATAGGTGATGCTTGTGTAGTTGAGAACGTCAATTGCTTAGTTAAAGATAATTTTCTAATTTCTGGATAGTATCCAGAAATTACTATCAACTGATTGTATCATGAATTGGCAAACGGAATCCTTGTAGTTTTGACTCTATCATTCATTAGCATAAAAATTCTATGCAGTGATTTTCACACAACCTTCTAGCTTCTACACACCCCTCTATATTTCTGGCCATTGAATTGAATAAATCAAACTTAACAATGGTAAGAATTAAACAGGGGTATGTGAGGCTAAAAAGGGTGTGTGTTTCTCATTTCCTTATATTTATTCAAAAATGAAGTTCTAACACTTTCTTTCTATATGTTCATTAAAAGCACTGCAATGCTGCATTTGGATAAGTGAGGGAAAATATTTAAAAACAGGCTTATTCTCAGAAGTTGTTAAAGTTTCTTGTTTTGTAACCAGTTGAGCACGATGGAATGTGAAGATATGTGTCGGTGGCAATGTGGCAGTGGCGGTGTGAGTAGTAGCAGCAGTGGTTACGGAGGAAGTGACATTGAGGGTGATGGGAACGAGGTGATGATAATCAGGTGGGGGCAAGGTTGAGGGTTGTGGCAACGAGGTCAGCAGAAAAGTGGAGACATGAGTAGTTTTGGTAGTAGTGGTGGCAACAGTAGAGGTGGGGTGGTGGTGAGATGTGATGGTAGTTGTGGTTGCTCTGAAAATTTGTTAAACATTAAGTGTCTTGGAATTTTGTAATAACACCTATGATCTGGGAATTTAAAGCCAGTGTTAATGACTCTAATTCCAGATCTGTTTCCATATAGAATTTCAAAATTCACTTGATACCAAACAAGAAATTAGAGATAGTCACTTCAGAAACTCTGACTTTCCCCTAAATACCTAGTTCAGTCCTATCATCCTAAGTTCCCAAGACAGAGCAAAAGAAATTTGATTCCTTCTCAAACTCCAGAAGGGGCGACATGATGAGTTTGAAATGAAATAAAAAACTTCTGTGAGGAAACGGTTTTAGAAAATAAAGGAAAAAATTTGCATTTTCAGAAATTTAAGATTATTCTTGTTTAACACTTCAGTGAACCCAGCATTCATTGATATGCTTAGCCTGATTATTCTCAACTTATCAAAAAGATTCTACTCCACATGAACCATTATATAAAAAACTACAGCCAAAATGTCAAGCAGATAATCTAAAAAGCTTCATATCAATCTCATACTGCAAATGGACTGAGCATAGTCTAGAGTATCAAGAAAATGGAGAAACAAATCTTACCTTCGGAGGCCTCCTCATGCTGTACACCATTGTCTTCAATGATAGGATGAATGTATTCTCATTGTACTCCTCAGACCTCTTTTCACCAGCTGCTGAACCATTCGTATTTGCATATCCAGGCTCATTAAAGTAGGGCTTTGTATTCAAGATCAGCCCTTGTATAGAGACCAACACTTGTAGCATGGTTGACACACCTGGGAGCCACTTCTCATTCTTGTTCCCAGACCAGGTGTTAAGAAGGCTGAGGCATACTTTTCCACAATTGTACAAATTTGGATTTAATCGAAGGCCACCAGAGTGGTAGTAGACATTCTGCATAACAGAGTTCCCAGTTAGGCCAAGGATGTAAACAGATATAAATCAATTATAGGTGTTCAAGATTATCACATACCGGTGGAACATTGGGATAGCCACAGGGGAAGCAAACATCAAAGAAGAAGAGACCATCATGGTAAGGAGTACCCTCCGCCCCAACAATTACAGCTCTCAAAAGATCCATTCTTGTCTCATAAGCTCTAACAAATATTGTATCTGTAGATGTCAATAGAAAAGGGGTAAGTGCATCTAAGTTTCTATAGTACAAACAACAATCCAACAACTATATTCCATATATTATAAAATTCCAATTATTAGTACAAAACCAATTAATTACAGCAGTCAGCATCATGAAATAGTCGGTGCGAATTATTAGAGTAAATTGAAAAGGCTGAGGGAAAACTTCACTACCATAACATTCAAAACAGTTATCTAAAAGAAAATTAAAAGTAAAAAACAGAAGAACTCACCAGGCAAATCCTTCTCCAGGATCTTCCACTCTTCCTGAATTCTCTTTGCCCAACTCTTTGGTGGCTTCAGAATGAGTAAAACCAAAGCACAATAAGATAGGGAATTACAAAAGACACCAAAAAAAATGCGTTAACTAAACCACCCAAAACTTACTTGCTTCGGTGAATAGCCACACCTACTAAAGTGATGGTCTGAATGATCTTCAACTGTATCAAATTTTTTGAAGCCCTTAAACTTCACTATCATTTCATCCATTTCCATGGCAGAAATTTTCCTCCCAGGGCTTGTTGAAATGCCTCCTGGAGCAAGATTGTTTTGAATTTGCGCATTAGCAATCCAAGGACTACCTGCTACTTCCCCAGGAGAATATAATGAATCTAGATCGTACAAGCTTGAATTAAATGGCATAGTATTAAATTTGGAAATGGGCCCGGGCCACCCAGGAATGGGCATGGGTTTATAAAAAGCACTTGAACCCTTTTTCTTTAGAATGCTATGAAAATACGAAGCAGAAGATGTGTCAGCTCCGGAACCAAGCTTCATTGCGTCAAATTGATTCGTCGAAGTACTTGAAGAAGCTACCTTCTTTTTTGACTGGAAAGGTCCTAAAAGCCATTGAGACTTTGATGACTCCTTCCCAACTGGGAGATTAGGAGCACTCCCTTGGTGTTGTGAAGCAGGTTGTTTCTTTTTACTCCTGGCAGTTTTCGGAAGATTCCATGCAGATGATAGATTCACTTCAGGTGGGTGGGAAATACTATCAATTTGGGTCTTCAAATTTGAACTACCCCCTAAAAGTGGCTTCTTAATGAAATGATCAGGCTCTTGTTGCATTTGAAACCTCTTATTGACAGAACTACTTCCAGAAACTGAATTAACTTTATTTTTAGGAGGATCCGACAACCAAGGAATAGGTGCCTCTATTCCAGGGGGAATATCCACATTATCAAAATGGGCTTGCAATTGGGCATACTCATCAACATCCATAAACTCATCAAGAAAAGGATCAGCGAAGTCATCATCTTCATATGACAAATCAGAAGTATGACCATCTAAGTTGATCACGTTAGCTGGAACAAAACCCTTAGTAGCTTCAATCCCATTCGCTGACTCAGGGGTTGCCATAACAGAAGGGCCAAAAAGGCTATTGACCTCATCTTCCTGAAAATACTAGTATATCATAAAGTAAATATGTTAAGAATGCTAAAGCTACAATTGAATATTTATCATTCAACAAAATGACAACAGCCAATTGATAGAGTGTCATTCAAGTCAATCATACACCTTATAATCATAGTAGCCATCAGAAGAGTTTTCTATTGCCTTCCCTTTGGCTTTGTTATCGACTCTATCATCAATAAGCATTGCAGCAACTGAATCTTCATCTTCATCAATTTCAATCACATCATGCCGAATTACCTTAAGAAGGATTAATCAAAACAAATATCTGTTCAGATTGACTGAATTCAAACCAACATCAGAAAACAATAATTTAAAAAGAAAAAAAAATCAACAAACAAAAGGCATCCTACAGCAAAACAAGAATGTTCAGGATTAGAAACGGTAGAAAAAAGTCATTTGGTTGAAAAATACTAATGAACGAGAAAACAAGAAAATGGATAGAATAGGAAGTAGGAGATAAAACCTCCTAACAAATCTATAAGAACCACATTTAATTGAAAAGAAAAGCACGTAACAAATGCACGATTTTATTTCCTCAACCATCATCAAGCTTGAACAAGACATAACAACAGACGTAGTCAATTCCTATAAACATGATATGACATTCAATAAAACGGAAGAAAGACAATGCCTGCAAAGACACACCTTCATCCAGCCCTAAAAGAAATAGATAATGGTAGCAGCAAACCCGGCTCTATGCATGCAATTCAATACACTCTAAACTCAATTGAAATCATGGAAAGAAAATTGAACAAAAGACAGATTGATAACAGGAGACGGAAGTTCAATGTCCTCATTATAAACAGGACTGCCACGAAATTGTTCAACAACGTAAACAATAACGGGTGCGGTGAATGAGCTTGAGACAATGCTTTAGCAATACCCAAAAAACATAATCTTTCAGGAAATCGGGAACAAATGAATATCACTACCAAAAAATTGCTGAAAGCCTAAAACAAAATTAACAAAACAAAAAAAAAATCTAAAATTTGGACAATTAAGTGCCAAGATTTTTACACAAATGTTCCAATCAACTCGTATTAGTCCGAAGTCACACGTACCCTAAAAAACCCAAAATTTAACACTGATCACTGATCAAGACGGTAACTTGATCAATCAAAGCAGATTACCAGCTCCAAGAGAACACTAATTTCATCACAATTCCATGATCGAACCAGGTAAATCACAAGAACCATCGAAAAATTGAGTTCTCGATCGATAAAACGACAGAGAAACTGTACCTCTTTGAGTTTGAGTTTCTGAAATTTGGGGGCCCGAGTGATCGGAGTAGCCGGCGGCGAAATCTCCACGACGTCGTCGGAATCCATGCACCCAGAACCCCTATCGGAAAACAACCGCTTCTTCCTGTTTGGAGCGAAAGAAAATCAGAGAAAACAAAGAGAGAGAGAGAGAGAGAGAGAGAGAAAGAGAGAGTTTTGTTGTTTTGAAAATTTAGATAGAGAAATAGAGTACTTGGAATTCCGAGGGGTGTTTGTATGTAACGGCGGCGGCTCCATTGGACCGGCTGTTCTGAATAGCAGTCGGTTTGATTTGGGGGAATGCGAAAGGGCCACCAAATAAAATTATAAAAGGGGATTCAGCGGCTGAGAGAAGCGGCGGCTCGGCAGCTGAGCGGCTGGGGAGGGGGATTAGGGAGAAAAGCGGGTTTAGGAAAGCGCTTTAGGAGAAAAGTGCTTTTGGCAGAGAGTGGGTTCGCGCGCCTTGTGAAGGAAGATCAGCATAATAGATTATTACGACGACCAAAAGAGAGTGTTTGTGTGTGTGTGCGAGCGTTCCTTTTCTTACTAAATAATTAAATGCACACGTTTTGCGCCTGAATTACCATTTATACCACTTCTCCCACTGCACACAACGAAACCTTTTCTTTCTTTTTTTTGTTTTTTGGTCGAACAACGAAACCAAATGATTTCGGTAATCAGAAATAAAAAAACCGAACCAAAATTTTCGGTTTATAAAAAATCAGTAAAACTGAAAGGGACATTTTGATATAAGCGCCTCGTTTTTTAATTTTTTAGACTAAACATACACTCTTTTTGAAAATTTGATCAAACATTTTCATAAAATTTTGGTTATTAATTTCAGTTCCTATTATCCCTATTATCCCTATATTTATGCATTTATTATCCATCTCCTAGGCATTTCGTTTTCATTTTTTTTTTTTCCGATTATCCCTATATTTATGCATTTATTATCCATCTCTATGCATTTTTTTTTATTGTTTGTTATAATATTTACTTTTTTGTGTGAATATAGTAGAATATTTATAAATAAAAAATTGTCAAATTTTATTATTTAGAAGACCCAACACATAGTAAAGATTTGTTTGATTATATACCTACATCTAGTTACCTATAATATGGACACATTTAGTTTTATAGTGGATTTGATTTTTTGTATTTCTTGGTAATTTGGAATGTAAATGTACCAAAAGGGTTATCTGATATAGACATTTGGTTTTGTGGTACATTTGAGATTTTTTGTTCATTTGGTCTTTTGGTACAATAGGAATCTAAACGTACCAACACGATTACCTGACAATGAGCACATTTGGTTTTATGGTACATTTGGTTTCTCTGTATATTTGAAATCTAAACGTACCAAAAAGGTTACATAACAATGGGTACATTTGGTTTTATGATACATTTGAATTTTTGGTACATTTGGTTTCTCGGTGCATTTGAAATCTAAACACACCAAAAGTCAATACTTTTGTTCTCAAATGTACCATAAGTTTTAAGTATATTTTTAATATATCTATACATGAAAAAAAAATATGTATTGAAGACTTTTTATTGATACAATTTTAATAGAAAGAGTATTTTTTTTAAATACTGATAATAAGGAAATGAAGAATTAATTAATTAATTTTTTATTTTATTTTATTAAAAAATGTCATTTAATGCGCATAAGGGGATTGAGGAAATTAAATTCCTATATTATAGGCAATTAGTTGCTAAGCTACGTTATGCCTCTATATAAATGCATTTAAATTAATGACATGGAAATTGAATAAATAGAAAATTATTGAGGTGGCAATTGATTGAAGCACCTTAATCAAATCTTTAAAAGGGATGAATGTTTAATCTAAAAACTATAGAAAATATTTAGGGCATTCTAATTTTCCCAAACCGAAATAATATCGGTTTTTAGATCGATTTAATGAACCATGGAGGATTCGACAACAGAATTACATTTTTTTTTGTGGGTAGACTAGACTAGACGATGAAATTGCAAGAGAATTTGATCGAGAAGTTGCAGAGGAGTTACAGAGAAGAAGTTGTAGAGGAGAATCTTGTGCAAAATCAGAGTGGTGTGGCATGCATGAGTTGGTGTGGTCAGAGAAGTTGCAAAGGAAAAGTTGGGAGAGGGAGGGAGGGCGTTGACATCGAGGACTCAAGAGAGGTGAAGTGAGAGGGTAAAACTGAGTGAATACCTAAGAAAGAAAGTGAGTTGAGTGTAAAGGCTGAGATTCAATCTCAATGAAATCCAACAATTCAAGCTAAGAACTTGATCAAAATAAGACTTTGGACCGGAATAACTTTATTTATCATTCATTCCCCAGTAATGTAAAGTGTTTTTTCTCTTGCATCGTTCCTTTACATGTGTTAAAGTGGCTTAAGACTCCTCAATAAAGCTCATCCTCTTTCTTTTCTTCTTTGAGAATGCCTGAATTGTGAGACTTGTAGGTTCTGGTGGTAGAATATTAATTCATTTAATAAATAAAAACATTTCAGTTCTGTTCGGTTATAGCGAACTATGGATGCAAATTTCCGCCTTCTTCTTCTTGGATGAAAATGCACTTGCAAAACAATTAACAACTAAGATCAAGGCCAAGGCCCAAATTTAGAATATAAGAGAGAAAGTGTTTAGAGAATTTTAGAAGATAATTAGACTTAGGTTTTTGGAGAAATGAGGGGCTATATATAGGGGTGTGGCCAGCCCTATTTGAAGAAATGCGGACCGGCCACTTATAGTGGTTTCTTGGCTCTAATTGCAAGATATTATGTCAAATAATATCTTGCAATCAATTAGGAAATTAATCAATTAATGTTGGTAATTAATCCCAATTTGAAAAGGATAATTGAGAGTTACCTTGTGGGTGAAGATTTGATGAAGAGTGATGAAAGGGTTTAAAGAATTACCATTTTGATCGCCTATGACCTTGATTGAGCCGTTATTGTCTGTTGAATGCGCATGGGAGTCTTGGTGTGGGTCAAGAGTAATTTTGTTTTTTTACTCAAAAGTCCACATGTCGCCTCAATATTTTTTTTGATTATTTTTTGCTCCACAAATACCCCCACACATGTTGGGCTGCTCGTAGAAAATGGTAGCAGGTGTAGAGATCTTCTTGCTTTAGGAAACATAGGATTGTTTCCTATTTTGATGTAGATTCCCTCTTTAATTGGAAATTAGATCATTATAGGAAAAAGAAATAAATTACTTCTAAAGTCTATTTAAGTCTACCTTAAGTAGATTATTAAATCAACTTCAAAGAGCAATTTATTCTACCGTACAAGAGAGAGAAAGCTAGAGGATATTTGTTCCCCATCCCCTACCAATCTTCTACACTTGCCCGTGCAAATGACCATCTTTCGTTGCTTTCTTCGTCTTCATGCCACACCAAGGTAAGAAAAAATTAATTTTTCCTCGTCTTAATTTTTGGGAGCCTCGGGGCTTGAAATTTAGCTCGATAGAGGTCGAGAAGGAGTGAAAATTTTTGGGAGCCTCGGGGCTTGAAATTTAGCTCGATAGAGGTCGAGAAGGAGTGAAAAATTGGTTAGGATGCCACGACATGGTTGTTGCTGTAGGGCTACTTGGTGTGGCGATGGTTTGCTGGGCCAGGTTAGTGGATTGGGCTAAGAAGGCTTAGGCCTTTTTTTTTTTTTTTTGCTAGTCTCGGGCCCATGCATGAGAGAAGAAAGAAAGGGGCCGATAGTTGTTGGGCTTGCGGGCCACTGGGCTTAGCCCTCCTAGGGTGCATGCCCTCTTGCTTCTGATTTGGGCAGAAAGGCCTATTGGGCTAAGTGAAGTGGTGCAATCTAGGCCGTGGGGCATGGCGCTGCTACTGGGTCATGCAGTCTTGGGCCGTGGGGCCTAGTACGCTGAGTCTTTTTTTTTTTTTTTTTTGCAACCATCTAACGAATTTTCCTCATGTCTTTGTAGAGTTTTTTTTAGCATGTCTTCTTCAAGCCACAAGGGGGACAATGATGTACCGCCGTTGTTTCGCCAAGGCAGGTCTTTGAGTAAGGTGGTTCATTTCAAAGCTGCTCACTTCAAAATTAGCTCCGATGATTCATTTAGAGATTTTCTTGAGGCATATAGGCACACCATTTCGTCGGGGGTGCATGTGAAACGTGTCAAGGAAAGTAGCAACCATGAGCCATGTAGTGGGGCCAGGAGCGCCATCAAGTTTTACCCCTACTACTTCGTGTTGGGATTTTCTTTCCCGATGCCGTGTTTCTTCCAAGAAATGTTATGCTCCATGAAGTGTGCCCCCGCTCAATGTTCTCAGAATGCGGTCCGTATGATGGTGGGGTTCTTCAATCTAAGCCAATTATTTGACTTGAATCTGACTGTCAACGAATTCTAGTACTTCTTTGACATAGGCCACATCGAGGGGGTTGGGCAGATGCGATCCCACCATAGGTTCTTTGACCATTCGAGGAAGGGCGATCATGACTGGGCCAAGGAAACTTTGGAGATAAATGGAGAATGAGAATCTAATTCTTCCCCCGAGCTGCGTGTTCCAACGGTTTTCATCTCCAATAAGTAGATTGCTTGGTTCATCGGCTGCTTTGTGCTTTTACCAAGCCGCTTTCTGATTTACTAATTGTCTTCTTTTGCTCTTGTAGATTCGAAATTCGGCTCGACACCTAAGACTTCCCCTGATATAATGAAGGTGCATGTTGCACTAAGTATCCATTTTGAGTACCAAGAGTGCTGTTAATTATTTAGTCCACTTCGCCGGGAGAAATGTGGGTTGCCCCCGAGATAAGAGATAAAGTCAATTAAGGTAGAGGCACTAGCTCATCCGATTGTCATTGTAGAGCCCACCGTAAATAAAGGTGGGAAAAAGAAATCTTCCCCGCTTACTCAAAAGATGTCGGTTGAGAAAAAGCTAAAAATTTCTTCCGTTGTTCGCGAGGGTTTGTCGGCTACCTCTAGGCTTTTGATTGACTTGACTTCTTCTAAGAGGGAGAAAGACAAGGCTGTTAGATCTGCGCCGGTGACATCTGCCGTTCCAAAGGTGGCTAGTTCGATTGCTCAACGTAGAAATTCTGTTGTGCCCCTAGTGCCAAAATTTATGCCAAAACCCCGTCCATGGCTAAATCTGGTTCACCTTTGGATAAACTTGCTACTATAAAGAGCAACAAGGTGGACTTTGCTGCTAAAGTGGTGCCAAAATACATTCCCCTCGTTGTTGAGACTGATTCGCCTACTAAGAAAAAAAAGCCTACTCGCGTAGGCAATTTTGAGAA
Organism: Malus sylvestris; assembly: GCF_916048215.2. Taxonomy (NCBI): domain Eukaryota; kingdom Viridiplantae; phylum Streptophyta; class Magnoliopsida; order Rosales; family Rosaceae; genus Malus; species Malus sylvestris. The sequence continues at coordinate 29,779,987 of NC_062262.1, forward strand.
ATATACCAAGCCTGTATCCAGGGTGGCTGCTGAGATTTATGCGCTCTTGAAACCAAATCTTCTTCAAGACATAGATGTGTGTGCTAAGTTTGGTGATGACGTTAAAATAGTTGTCTACCCAAGTTCCTTTGCAAAGCATACGACTGAATATAGAAAGATTGTTCTTCTTGCTATGATGTAGAAAACGGCGATTCTAGCAGCCGAGTCTATGCTCCTTGACTAAGAGGATACCAAGGTAGCCAAGGGGATGGCAAAGACTATGGCAAGCGAAGCCTATTCTTCGGCTGAGAAGATCAAGAGGTTGGAATATGAGCTTACTGCTTTCAATAGGTCTAATATCTCTGCCCCTACTTCTCTGCAGCTTGAGACCACTCACAAAGAGATTGTGGATTTGAAGACTAGGCTTGATGCGATCCAAGTTAAGTATGAATGTGCAGAGAATGAGATTGGATGTTACATACCTCATATTCAAGACTTTGAGAGTGCCATCTCTGAGTTTCGCTCTACTGCTTACGCAAAAGATAGAGAGCTGATTGCTACTTATAATCAAGTGATCCACTTCAAAAAGGTCATTGGTAGGCTTGAACCCCAAATGTTGGAACTCTAAAGTGCTTTGAAGATCAACGAAAGTCTGAAAAGGGAAATAGATGAGCTACAGCGCATCTGTGTCAGCCTGCTCAAGGAGAATGAGCAGTTGAAGGGTGAAAAAGTTGGGCTGGAGACTTCGCTTGCTCAAAGTCAAGCCGATTTCCACAAGTTGGGTTATGTAGACCATCTTTTTGGTAAGCCGTCTGACTTTGAGTTTGCTGGGAAAGACTTTGAGACCTTATATATTTCTTCGAAAGACTTGCTTGCTTTTACTTTCGAGGCTTCCATTAGTGAAGTAGTTAGAGAAGTTGGTGCCTAGGCTGGAGTAGCTGGGGGTGAAGCGTCGAATGGTGCTGTTGTTGAGAGTGTCGTAGCAGCTAAAAGTAGGACGGCCGAGTGATTGTGAGATGCCCAAGTTGCTGAAGAGTAGTTTTAAGGTAGTTTTTAGGATTTTCTTTGTTTTCCTTGTTGCTTTGCTTGAACTCTTTCGGCCTTCGCTAGTTGTTTATTAATTTTGCTAGAAAATTTAATAAACTTGCTTCCTTCGTTTTTCTTCATCTTCGCTTCTTTTGTTCATGCCCAACCTCTGACTTCTAGACCAACGATAGGTGTGCTACTTTTTTTATAAGCAAATAGACCCGCGTAGCCTATGCAATCATGGATGTTGGTGTAGAACTTTTGCAAAGTTGTTAGCCATAGGGTCGGCAGTTGGACGCCTTACTTACAGAAGCAAACGAGTCTGTGTGACCACTTAGCTTTCTTCAATCCATTGAGTTGCGTGGCCTACTTCACAACATACTTTATGTAACCAATTCCATGGGTTGGGTAACAAGTATCACAACACTTTAGGAATTAGTGTAGATCATTTCGCACTTTGGCAGAAATGAAACCCATCGACTACATAACATGCCGACAATGGATTAAGCTTCGTATATGCACGCTAACTTGTTTAACCTTTCACAGAAATGTGCATTTGTATAAGTTTAACAAGGCTTACTACTCGAAGGGCAAGCCGTAGGCAGTTTTTTGAAAACCGTAAGCTACCTTAATGCACTCGGTAACATTTTTTAAAGGGTTCCATGGCAGATGTCTATAGGACATACTGCGTAATGTGCCCCTACGTCTCTAGGGCCCGGTTTTTCCACGGATTAGGCCAAAAGACCCAAAATCCTTCAATTAGCTAAGCCTTGAAAAAGACCATTGTGGCTACTTCTAGGAATCTCGGCGCAAGCCATTGTGCACCTAGTTATACCAAGGCAGCCTGACTCATCTATGTCTGGATATTCATAGTGTAAAGTTTATCCTCTTACATTGGAGAACGGACCCATATGGGTGTCGGAGAATTGGTTTACCCTCTCGCACTAGAGAACATGGTCCTGCGATGAGTCCCTAAGAAGAGCGCGATCTTCTTTTGAAGTGTAGGAGTGATCAGTTGTTGTAAACATGTAGTCAAGCCAAGTTGTAAATTCTTCTAAATTCCTCATTGAAAAACGAGTGAAACAAACGAAAACTTAGCTATAAATTAAAGACTGCATAATAACTGGATAATCCTCAGCTCGCGAGGTGGTGTTTGTTTAGCTGCTTAAGTCTTCGGGCTTTGATGTAATATAAGGTCACACATGGTACTTCCTCATATTATAAGTGTTTCACTGTTTTTCGATCTCTTTGTCGTTAATGGTGGTGAGAGTGTAACTACCCTTGCCGCCTACTTTGTTGATCTTGTACGAACCTTCCCAAATGGGATCCATCTTTTTGGAGCCTTCTTTGAGGGCAATGATGAAGGTTTTTCTTATGACCAAATCTCCAGGCTGGAACTATAGGATCTTAGCCCTTTTGTTATAGCTGAAGATGAGTTATTGTTGGTAGGCTATGATATGGGTGATGGTCTGTTCACGTTTCTCCTCTGCCAGATCTAAGCTTGTGGCTATCTCCTTACTGTTATACTCGACATTTGGCAGTAGAGTGCTGATACTTGGCACAATGACATTGGGATGAATGATTGCTTCTGAACCACATGCCAAAGAGAAAAGAGTAACTAGTGGCTCGTCGTTTGGTGGTGTGATATACCCATAGACATTCAGGGAATTCGTCTAGCCACTTTCCCTTTTTGTCGGAAAGGAATTTCTTAAGGCATTTGAGAATCGTCTTGTTGGATGCTTCGACCTGCCCATTTCCTTGAGGATATATTGGCATGGACATGTGCTACTTGATGTCATACTTTTGGAAGAACTTTGCCAAATCTTTGCCTATGAATTACAGACTGTTGTCTGTGACGATGGATTGAGGGATGCAAAATCGACAAATGATGTTCCTCCATATGAAACGTTCTATGTTCATCTAAGTCGTGGTTGTCATGAGCTTTGTTTCTACCCATTTGGTGAAGTAATCGGTTACCACGATCATCATGCATCTGCCCCTAGTAACATGTGGCATCGGCCCTACCAAGTTGATTGCCAACTGCATGAATAGCCAAAGACTCGTATGTAGGTGTAGTTCGCTGTTAGGCAGTGCGAGTATCGTCTTCGTCGATTGAGCTTAGAACCATTAGGTCGTCGGAAAGTGCTAGGCAGCGAAGATGTGGTCCAGTGTATGATCTTCGAAAGAGAATGTCGTTCCACATGTAGTAGTATGCTGCCTTTATTTAGAGCTTTCTAGACTTCAACATTTCCATGGGAAATGTGTCATTGACCAAGTAGTCTATAATGGAACTTTGCCAGTTTGGAGTTGTACTAACCTGTAACACCTCAGCTACTGGTTCCGCCTCTATGTTTGGTTTGTCTAGATACTTCACCATTATAGAGCGTTTAAGTTGGTGGTCGAAGGTAGAGCCTAGGCCAGCTAGCGCGTTTGTGTGGGTATTGTCTGCCCGTGAAACTTGAGTAAGGGTGTAAGTCTGAAATGCTTCTAGTTACTTTCGTACCTTCTCTAGGTATTGTGTCATCATTGGATGCTTTGTCGTGTACTTCCTAGTAGTTTGGCTAGTGATTAGTTGAGAATCGGAATGAATTGCTAACTTTTTCACCGCCAAGTCTTTTGCCATTCGGAGGCTTGCTAGTAGGGCTTCATACTCCACTTCGTTGTTAAATGCTTTAAAGCCTAGAGTGATTGCTTGCTCAAGCATTCAACCGTCTAGGGTAACAAGGACCACGTCTGCTCCTGGGCCTTTGTAGTTGGATGCGTCGTCGACATGCAAATGTCAGAAGTCTCCATTGGGTGGAGCAAGCATGGCTAAAGTGTGCTTGGCTGCCTCGGGGGCGTCGTTAGGCAGCTCTGTTGCGTCACCTAGGCTAGGCATGAATTCTACTATAAAGTCCACCCAAGCTTGGGCCTTTATCACCGTACGAGGTCAGAAAACTAGACCATATTAGCCAAGTTCCAACGCCCATTTCATAACTCGTTGAGAAGCATCTGGACCATATAAGATTGATCGTAGCGAATACTAAGTCATGACTATGATTGTATGAGCTTGAAAATATGGTTTAAGATTTCGAGCCGCAACAACTAGCACCAAAATTAATTTCTCAATCTTTAGATATTTGGTTTCCATATCGAGAAGAGCTTTAGAAGTATAAAATATCAACAGTTTGGCCCCCAGCTCTTCTTGTATAAGGGCAAAGCTCACTGCTACCTCTGAGACTGCCAAGTAAATGTATAAATCCTCCACTGCTTCTGGCTTGGATAGTAAGGGATATGATGTAAGATATTTCTTCAGGTCTTATAAAGCTCTTTGGCACTCATCATCCTATTTGTCTCGTTGTGCCCTCTTGATAACCTTGAAAAGGGCTTGCATCGATCGGTAGACTGCGAGAAAAAGTGGTTGAGGGCGGCTGCTTATCCGGTCAAGCTTTGGATCTCCTTCAAGGTAGTTGGAAATTTCAACTCTACGATCACTCAGATTTATTTGGGATGTGCTTCGATTCCTCGTTGGGTTACTAGGTACCCTAAGAATCTGCCTGAAGATACTCCAAATGTGCATTTGGCGAGATTAAGCTTCATCTTGTACTTTCTAAGGATGTTGAAAGTTTCCGCCAAGTTGCTGATGTGGTTTAACCGCTGCTTGCCTTTTACCATGATATCGTCGACATAGACCTCCATGGTTACTCTAATTTGCTTCTTGAAAATCATGTTTACTAATCTTTGGTAAATGGCTTCCGTATTCTTGAGGTCAAATGGCATAACCTTGTAGAAGTATGTGCTTCGCTCGATCACGAACGCAGTTTTCTCCTTGTCTAGCTCATACATGGTTATTTGGTTGTAGCTGAAGTATGCGTCTAAGAAACTGAGCAGCTGGTTCCCATAAGTTGAATCTACTAATAGATCAATTCAAAGAAGTGGATAAGGATCATTTGGGCATGCTTTGTTGAGGTCAGTGTAGTCTACATAACCCCTATATTTTTCCTTCTCTTTCTTCTTCATTAGCACGACTTTGGCAAGCCAAGCTGAGTGTGCTACTTCTTATATGAATTTGGCCTCCAATAGCTTGTCAATTTCCGATTCGATGATTGTTACTCGCTCCGGCTCGAAATGTCTTCTTTTTTGGATCACCGGTTTGGTAACAACAACGTGCAGCTTATGGCAAGCTATCTTGGGGTCGATGTCAGGCATGTTCGAAAGTGACCACGCGAAGACGTCGTGATTTTCCCTAAGGAAAACAGTAAGTTCTACCTTTTCCTTTGGGCTCAGACGTGAGCCGATTCTAGTGGTATTCTCTGACTGTTGAGAATCAAGAGCGATGTGCTTGACATCCTTTTCGATTTTCCATTTTATGTCATCTGCTGGTGCGTTGGTTTGGACATCATCTTTTTGATCTGTTTGCTGTAATTGCTATTTGGTAGCTTCGTCATCCCCTTGGACCTCAGTAGCCTCTATTGGGGTAAAGGTCATCCGTTTTGATTCCTTTAATACTTGCACAGTACATCGTCAAGATGTGGCCTAGTCAGACTTGATTTCTCCGACTCCTCCTCCTGGGATGCGAAATCAAAATTTTTGATACTTGACGGAAGTGACAGCATCCAGCTTTATCAGCCAAGGTTGCCCTAAAATCTCATTGTAGGGAAACAAGTCGCTTACTATTGTGAACGTCTACTTTGAGACAACTGGCGGTGTTTTCACGTCAAGTGTGATGTGGCCGATGGCAATTGAGGTGTGTCTGTTAAAACCAGTGAGTACTTCTGCTCGACGCATGACTGTGTTTTCTAGGCCCATCTTCTAAATTATTGAGAGCTGAAGTAAGTTGACTGCACTTCAGTTAACAACCATCATTCTGTCGACTATATCGTGGGCTAGTTGGACAAATACCACCAATACGTCATCATGTAGGAAGTCGTTGCCCTCGGCATCTTGCTCGGTAAAGCCAACGATAGGTCCAGGTTGGGTGTTGATTGCCTAGACTTGTGAGACTAGTAGAGCCTGATGAATCTTCATCTTCATAGAATTGTTGGTGGCCCCCAAATGCTCAGATTCGACGAAGATGTAATTAATTTGAATTGTCTTAGTTTGCAGCTCTTCGTTAGCGTCTGTGTTCCTTCTAGACTGCGCAACTGGCTTGTCCAAGTATATGTTGACCTTGCCTTCCTTCACAAGCTTATCTAGGTAATTCTTCCAAGTATAACATTCGTCAGTTGTGTGAACAAAAGATGTCATTAATTCAAATCGTCTTAGTTTGCGGCTCTTCGTTAGCGTCTGTGTTCCTTCTAGGATGGACAGCTGGCTTGTCCAAGTATCTGTCGACCTTGCCTTCCTTCATAAGCTTATCTAGGTAATTCTTCTAAGTATAGCAGTCGTCAGTTGTGTGAACAGGACCTCGGTGGAATGCACAGTACTTAGTGTGGTCCAACTTGGAAATATCTCCATTTGATTGTTTTGGCAGCTCGAACCATGGTTCACTCTTGATGTATTAAAGGATTTAGTGAATTGGGATCGAGAACTTATAGTAGTTCTTGGGCGTCAGGCCTCCTTTAGTTGAGGATCAGTCCATACGTTTGACTATCTGCCTGTTTTTATTGCTATATTGTTTTCTGTCCTCCTTCTTTTAAGCCACTGCCGATTCTTTTCAAGGCTGCTTGAGTGCCTTGTTTGCTCACCGAGCCTCGTCCCAAAGTGAATGCTTATCTGCTAGAGTGAAAGAGTCTGCCAAATTTAGATTTTCTTTCGTGATCAATTCTCCAAACAACGAGTGGTCTGTTAGAAGTCATTTTTGGAAGGCTGCACTTGCTATCAAGTCGTCACATCTGATTATCTTCACCTTATCTGTTTTGAATCTTTTCACGTAGTCGCATAGCGACTCTTTTAGATTCTTCTTCACATTGAACAAATGATCGGACTTCTTCTTAATCGAGCGGTATGACGAATATTCTTTAGTGAAAACAAAATAAAAATCATCGAAACTTCGGATGAACCATGGCGGTAAGGTGTGGAACCAATCTTGCGCCTCACCTTGTAAAGTGGTGGCGACTATCCTGTATATAAGGGCATTGTTATTCCAATAAAGGACCATTGTGCTTCGGTAGTGCTTCAAGTGTCTCTTCGGATCTCCATCTTCATCAGTGACCTCATTGCATTGAAAATCATGCAATCGCTCAATCATGAGTCTCTTTACTTCTTCCTGAATTTTCCTTTGTTAGGGTACCGGAGCTCTCGACTGACTTCGGTCTTAACCTGCTGGCCTAGGCTACTTTTCTATGTGTTCAGCTTGTCTATGTCGCGGCTACGGTACGTGTGGTATGTTCTTAGTGGGCGAACGAATTTCTCATAGATTGCCAATTGAACTTAAGCTGGATTGAATGACCGCTTCTCTCCGTCCGTCATGCTGTTTACTCCGATGTGAGGGGAAGATGCTCTTTGCAAGCCTAGCTGCTAATGAACATTTTGCCTAGAAGATTGCTCATGTTAACTATCAAAGTGTGGTCCCAACCTTGAGTGTATGCATATCCGTGAACCTAACCGAAACTACACGTTCTTCCGTGCACTACGACAAGAGTATACGCTATCTCGGGGGCCTAGTCGAGAGTGTACACTGCTGGAACGCTCGGTTCGTGGCTGGTCGAATGGCTGATTACCGGGACGTTGCTGGAGAGGTTCTTCGTCTGCCCTTGTCTTACATTGGGACACCTCGTCAAGGGCACGTTGCATCTTGGTGCGCTACAAGAGCTGATTCACCAAGGTCATCTGTTGTGCAAGTGCACTCATCAACTCTATAACTTGTCAAGAGAAGTGTTGTTCACCATTTGGGTTGGAAGAGCTTGGATGAAATGCGTCTCCTTGAGTAGTGGAAGTGTGGTAGACTCTAGGCGTAAGATTTGAGTTGGGAAATGTCAAATCCATGGAGAAATGTGGTGAAAATGCCCTCGGTTCAACTGTTTGCCTAGAAATTTGGAGCCATGACGATTTAACCGTTCCTATACTAGTTTGGGCTGCTTAGGACATCATAGGAGTGGGTTGGGCCACGAGAGTGGGCAGGGTTGCATATGACGCATGTGGGTGTGAGGCTTAGACTCGGCTCAGGTACACACTAGGCTAGTGCCAGGTCGTGGCTCGGGTCAGCTTTCTTTGGGCATGGGCCCATGTGGTTTGAAGTGGCAAAGGTCGCTAGGTTGCATTCGACGCAACTTGGGCCTGCATGTCCTGGGTCGTGCGCTGAGCTTGGGTTTGCGCTGCAAGGGCAACAGCTTGGGCTACTCTCTGGGCCTGGGCTTGCTACTCACCATGAGCTATGGGCTTGCCAAAAGTTACCACGATGGTGGCTACCGTGGTGGTTGCCACGGTGGTGCCCCGTGTGGGTGGCGTCGCTCCACTTGTTGTCGCGTTAAGCCTTGTGGATCGTCGTGGTCCTAATTCTTGAACGTTAGAATTTTCATTCGTCGTGGTTTCCGAATCTCTTGCCATCTGATAGGAGTATATTTATGCGACTTAGTTAGCTTGTTTTCTTGCATTTTCGTAGTTAGTTTGTGTTTATTATAGTGATTTAAGCTATTTTCGTGTGTTTGTAGGTCCAATTGACAAAGTTGGCAAGAAAGTGCGATTTGGAGCATTTTGAGGCAGTTTTGGGCATCAAATGGATAGCTTATGAATGGAGCAAGATGGATGGACAAATTTGAAGTTCAAGAGGTTAGGAATGTGCTGAAAAGATGAAGAAAATAAATCCAAGACAAAGAAGATAAGGAATTAGCTCAAAAAATGAACATTATCCAAAACCTTATCCAACCTTATCTTATCCTACCCTAATCTTATCCTACCTTAAATCTAGCTACAAGAGGACCTAAATATCTGATTTCTAGAAGGCCTATCCTTTCCCTACATTTATGCCTCACCTTTATCCTTTTAGAACCCTTAAATTGGTGCTGAAACATCCTTTCTAGACGTCCCTACAAATCTAGCGCCTCCCCCTCTTCTAGAAGCTCTAGAACTTGAAACCCTAATCCTTTTCCCTCTTGAATTAGGCCAAATTTATCCCTTTCCTTGCAGGAATTAGTGATGCACCTTTCTAACCTAATCCCTTTTGGTTTCTGATTGTTTTAACCCATTCCACTTAGGTTTTGGTTACACAAACCTTGTCCCACTTTGATTTCAGAAACCTATCCTAATCCTTAGGGATTGTGCCACACCTAGCCCTATAAATACATCATTATGCGCCTATTTCAGATTCACCACTCTCTACCATATTTTTCTACATCATTCACCAACACACCTCATTGTGCCGTAGCTTTGCAAGGAGATAGGAGAGAGGAGCCCTTTGCCGTGCCTTGTCATTCACATTGGATTGCTGGAGCATTCTTAAGTGTTTTCTATCTTTTACTTTCAATGTCTAATTTAATGTTATCTTCAGTTTTTAAAGACATGTGGAACTAATTTCTTTATAGTTAGAAGTGAATTCGAAGTCATGATTATATGCTTTATATGAATTGATTACATCCAGTTATTGTTTCTTGAGTCTTGAATGTGATTTGCTTATCTAAGTTATTAAAACTTGTTTATGTGTGTCAATTAAAGGTCGACAATTAATTTGCATGCATGAATTTGATGCTAGAGTATAAGGGAGTTTCACCTAATCGTTATGAACTTATATTCACAAGTAGTGGAGGTTGCTAGTCACGATCGTGTTAAGTAAATCCTTGGCAGGAGTATCATGCTTTTCATAGTTACGAATGTCTCGCCAATGCTTATGATTTTCAAAGAACTTAATGACCTTTGATATGTTTTCTATCATGCTTTTCATAGTTAGGGGACTTAAGAAGGATAATTTGGTTGTGATGCGTATCCAGTCCAATTCAATGAAATAAGGAAAATCTAATGGTTAATTTGTGCTGTCACGGTTAACTTGGGGTGTTGTCATTCATGGTTTAAAGGAATAATAACTGGAAATTGATTTGTTTGCATATGTCATGTGTGGAAAATGACCCTCTAACTAGCATTTCACCTTTTTAAATTCACCAAATTCGTTATCTTAAAGTGTTTTATGCAAAGTTTCTGTTTTAAGTTTTAAATTCGTCAAAAACAATCCCCCATTCATTAAGTCTAGTTAGTTGAGTCATAATATGTTTTCTTTTAGTCTTTTGAGTTAAGTTAAGTTTTATTTTCGTCCAAAACACTTGTTAGGTCTGAATTGAGTCTTTTGATTGTTTGTTGCTGTTTTGAGTGTTTTAAGTCAGTTTTGAGTCTATAGAGTCTAGTTTAGTGTTTTTGAGTCTTATTTGTGTAGATTAGCATCCCCAGTTAATTCCCAATCTAGAACGATCCCTATTTACATCTTTGCTACAATTGTCATCAATAGGGTTTAATTTGTGTGTCAAGTTAATTTTCACATCACCATCGTATTTTTCTTTTACGTTTATTCAAAGAATTTTTGTATAAAAAAATTTTAGAAATAAGAACGTACAAAAAATTAGAAACCTTGAATGCGAGAGTCTTCTACGAGCATGTGAATCAAGACTTTTAATGAAAGCACCAATTTGTGGATGCAAATTATGCCTTCTTCTTCTTGAACGAAAATGCACCTGCAAAACAATTAACACCTAAGATCAAGGCCAAAAGTCTCACGTGCCCACGGTGAATGGGAGGGCTTTGGCCGAAGGATCTCCAATGCCAAAGTTAGAATTTGAGAAAGAAAGTGTTTAGAGAATTTTAGAATTGAATTGGACTTAGGTTTTTGGAGAAATGAGGGGCTATATTTAGGGGTGTGGCTGGCCCTATTTGGAGAAATGGGGACCAGCTACTTATGGTGGTTTCTTGGCTCTAATTGCAAGATATTATGTCAAATAATATCTTGCAATCAATTAGGAAATTAATCAATTAATTTTGGTAATTAATCCCAATTTGAAAATGATAATTAGGAGTTACCTTGTGGGTGAGAATTTGATGAGGAGTGATGAGAGGGTTTAAAAGAATACCATTTTGATCACCTTTGACATCGATTGAGCCATTATTGTCCGTTGCATGCGCATGGGAGTCCCGGTGTGCCTTAAGGGTAATTTTATCTTTTTCACCCAAAAGTTCACATGTCGCTTTCATTTTTTTTTTTATTATTTTTTGCTCCACATGAACAAACTCATCATGGAAACCAAATACCATACCAAAATTTTCAATTTCGGTTACCAAATGGTTTGGAGTTATCGTGTTCAATTATTTTGGGTTGGATTCAAATTTTTTATGTATTTTTTCTAGCCCTACACAAAACACAACCTTTGGGTTGTCTTTGGAGAACTTAAATGATTTTCTCTTTAATAATATAATATCACGTGAAGTGAGATTAACACATAACATTGCCTTGTGCATTAGATGGCAAATACTGTTTATTTAAGTTGTTGACCTAATTTATCACTTAATTTTTCAGTCTAATAGTGTTTCTCTTTATTTGCAAATCAGAGGACGTAAAAACACGAACACACCAGTGTACAAGGTACATAGGAAAACCGGGTTGGGTTGTATTATGCCCTTTATGTTCTTCTTCTTCTTGGTGGGTCCCACCTGCTGTGAAAAAAAAAATAAACTTAGGCTGTAGAACCGAATTCCCTCCAGACCCAAAGAAAATGAGCCTACTCATCAAAAGATGCGGACCATTGAAATTTGGTTCATTTTTTGCTGATTTACAAAAGGAGAAAGGTAGGCTTTTTTTAGCTGATAAGCACAAAGGAAGGAATTGATAAAGTAACATAGTGAGAGATTTTTACTGTAGCCATTATTAAACTCTCGGTTTTCTATTTTCACTTTTTTTTATATATATTTTTGTCCATTAATTTTGTTTTTGAGCAATTCAATCTTCGCTACGAGAAAAAAATAGGTAGAAGAAAAAAATTGAGTGAGAAAATCACTTCCTAATTTTTTTTTTGCTACTGCAAAAGTATCACCATACCTGTTACTATTACACACACTGCAAGATGAATAGCTGCTAAGGTTAATATGTTTACTTGGAAAAAAATGATGCACATATTATAATTTAAGGTTTTTTTTTTTTAATAAAAGTGTCCAATTGGTGGCCAAATCATGGCAATTCATCCTTTTGGGAGCCGAAAAAACTCATAAAGGCATTTCAACCTTCCTATTAGGGATGGCAATTCTAACCGTTAAACCCGATAACCGCCAGAATGGATTGGATTTGGGTATGAAAATTCGGGTATAGTTTGGGTATGGGGAAAAACCGTGAATATTATTCGGTTATGGTTTTGGATATGGTTATAGGAGTCCCCAATCCATATCCGTACCCAAATCCGAACCGAATAATATATAATATAATTATATGTATATATATGTATTTCATTATTCAACAAATCCATTACCTTGAGAATACAAAAATTGCATTGTGTGAGTTTTATTTTGTGGCAAAGTTCAAAAGTTTTGATATGAATCAAAATCTATGAGAATTTAATAGTATTTATGCGAGATATCAAAGATCAACCAACATTATCAATGTTTAGCTTTAATTTTTATGTACCACAAGATCCATTAATTAAATCATTTTATAGATCGAATATTTAATGACGAAATTAATATTTACTAAATTATCATGCATCAATTAGGCGAATATATTTTTTGTATTAATGAAGATGGATATAACCGTTAACCGATGGGAAATCCATTATCCGGTGGGTATGGTTATGGATATTACCCGATGGTTAATTTGCAATTATGGATATGGTTAATTTTCATGGTTATGGAGATGGATATAGCATTTCCGTCCCCAAACCAATCTATTGTCATCCCTACTTCCTATGTCCACCCATCATATGTTTCACCAGCAACAAGAATCGAGTTTTATAATTTAAGTTGGATGGAAATAAGATAAGGATGTTTAGGAATCATTAGGTGTAGGAGGATGGCAGTGGGTATGCTGCCCCTTATTTCCATGTCTCCTTTGTGTCTCCTTGGGTAATTTTTTGACATGTGGCATTCACCTTAACTCTACATAAAAGATGTCAACTTTTTTTAATAAAATTAATAAAAAAAATTAAAGAAATACAAATAAACCCACAAGAACTCAATCACCCCATCACCCACCAAACAAATCACCTCGACAGCCACCCGTCGCCCTAATCGTAGATCGTTTCGCTCCCGATCGCCGGTCTCTTTATTCACTAACCCATCATCGTCATCTTCTTTTTCTGGGCCAAATTAATGAAACCCAGTTTAGGCTTCCATAGCCCACCGGTTCTGGGTCGTTGTCTTCGTCGTCAACCTCATCCTCCTCAACATCCTGCTTGCTTCTGGGTTTGTTTGTGTTGAATTGGCGATAGAGACGATTGTGGGTTCTAGGTTTGTTTGGGTTGAAGTAGCAGCAGAGACGATTTGGGGGGACGTCTTAGGATTATGGGTTCTTCTACGGGTTGGGAGATTGAGGAATGTGATTGGATTCATTGGGTTGATAAGGATGATAAGGAAGATGAGTTTCCACTGGGTTAAGGGATTCTTTTGAGGGATTGCAGGAGATTGAGGAAGGATTGCAGGGAGATTGGAGATGATGAATTTCAACAGTGTCCTTTCGGGTTTTTTTGAGTTTTTAAATTTTTAATTAAATTTTATGGAAAGTAACAGTGTTACATTTTAATGTTAAGTGGAGGACACGTGTCACAGGATTAAGTAAGAGACATAGAGGAGACACATTATTCAGGACAACAAACCCACGACCATAGGAGTATAGAGTTTTGCTTATTTGGGGAAAATGGTTAATGATTCAAACTCTATTTCCTTCTCCTCCTTGCGTTGGCGCCTTGATATGGAGAGTTGTACAGAACAAAAATAGATACAAATAAGGAAGGTTAAAGCTAAATGATTGCTTATTCTATTTTTTGGTCTAAGGTTTTAAATTATAAATTGCCACTTAGTACTACAATTTAGTGGTATTCCTCTTCACTTGTAAGTGAGAGGTCTTAGATTCGTTTCTCACCAAAGGTGAATTTGAACCATATTATTGCTAGCTTATTGTGAGGCTTAGCCAACTCTCCCACCTCCTTAGTGTAGATGCTATCGTTTCTTCGAAAAAAAAGTTTTTAATTGTTGATTAAAAAGTAGAAAATTTGGATAAGGTATGGGCTATGTGTCTAAAGAGGAGCTTTAGGTGTAAAGAGAACCCTTCAACTTCAATGCGACTCACTTCAAACACATGGCCCAATAGAACTTGGGATATACAATAGCTCCAAGAGCAGTTCCGTCGTTGCTAAGCCCCCCCCCCCCCGGCAGGCTACTCACTATTTAATCCACCTAGTGAACAGTAACTACCCTTAATGAACAGTAACTATCTTTTGCATCTCCACCCCTACATTGAATAGCCCTGGCAATAGGTAAAAAATATATTAGTATTTTTTTTAAATAATACAAAATAATTTTATTTGTAATTTCGGGTAGGATTTTTAATCAGTCTCATTGTACCACTTTCTATTAAATTTTTTTTCCTTTTCACATGGTGCAACACACCATTCCAAAACCTTTTTTTTTTTTTCTTCTTTTCACATGGTGCCAACGCACCATTGTGTGTTTTTTGTTCTTTCTTTTTCAAGCTTAGTAGCTCTCTCTCACTTTGAGCTCCGGAGGCAGGGCCTCAGATTCTAACAACATCAATAGTCGATGAAGGGGCGCGAAAACAAATCCCAGTCATCTTTTTCAAGCTCAGTCATCTTCTCTCTCTCTCTCTCTCTTTCTCTCTCTCTCTCTCTCCCAAAAACAAATCCCAAATCGTACGATCTGGGCACGCGAGTGGAAAGAGGGGGATCGCGAGTGCGTGGAGGCGAAGGCGGTGTGGGGTGCGACGGCAACTGCGGCAGTGAAGGGACTGGAACCCTTCCATTTATCTGTGGGTGTATCATAAGTCTCGGCGTCAAACTCCAACGAGAGCCGTTGAGTTCAAAGCTAGAGTTTTACATTTTTTTTAAATTTTTATTAATTTATTAATATTTTTTATTTTTATTAATTTTATATTATGGTTGACGTCGCCCGCCCACATCACATGGCCTTCGAGCTCTTGGGCTAGCAATCCCTGCCGGGCCTATCACTCAGGCCTATCACTTGAGCCTGGCCCATCCCTCGGGCTGGCATACGTTGGACCTTATCCCCCAACCTATTTGGCTCTGTTCCATCCCCAGTCCACCGGGTAATACACCACGATGGAACTGCTCTAAATCGTTGCAACACATCCATATCAATGACTATTGAAATCACATTATTTCCCCAAAATATCAAAATATCTTCAACCTCCCAAGAGACATCCCAAAATGGCCACATCTTCGTCACCATCAACCGTCGATTATGTTGATCCCTCGGCCATCGCTTCGGTTGATCCCTCCTCCGCCATCATCACTAGCCCTCATCCGCCATCTGTTACAACCCACGCCCTAATTTTCTTGTAAATAATCTACTAATGTGAAATTGACCACAATACTTCTAAGAGAGTAAATTTATAAAAATATTATAACCTATTACAGAAAAAATATTTTCAATTAAAATAGAAAGAAATATGATTTCAAAATGAAAAAAAAAATATTAGAACCTATTCTACCAAACCCTAGCCACACATGCATGCAACCCGACGAACATGTCCCTAGATCCACCCCGACCCCACATGTTACGGCCCAAGTTCCACCGTCATAGTCTCAAGAAATTAATTTCAACCACCTTGTCTCCGACTGTATAATAGAAAAACAAAATGCAATTGAGAGAGCCATATATTACCCTTTTTCTTTATTTAAATTTAAATTTACAGAAAAAATGAAAATCAACGAGAAATAACACATATAAGAGATAAAACTTCCAATCTGAAAATTATTAAGGTTGTGACATAGAAAATTAGGGGGGGCGTTGCAAGAAAATTGGGAGAAGAGAGAATGTTGGGGAGGAGGTCAAGGAGTTGGGGGGAGAATAATTTTTCTTTTAGCTTTTTAATTTTATTTCATTTTTAACTATTTTAAATCAAATAGATAATTTTATAAATAAGTATAATAATCTATGAATTTTTTAACAAAGATGGAATGTCCTTAATTGGTTAACAGAGATAAATACAAAGACCAAATTGACCAAATTGAAAACACGGAAACCAATTGACCCAATGATTAAAACACAGTGACCACTATGACATTTAAGCCAATTTTATAATAAAGATTTAATGGAACATCCTTATTTGGTTAACGGAGATAAACATGAGGACTAAATTGCCCAAATTGATAACACGAAAACTAAATTTGCCACATAGCTATAACACAGGCACCATTTTAACATTTAAGCCAAAAAGATTTTCCACACGTATCAACTTCTTATTTTCCACCCATATTGTGTTCCTAAAGGGACATCAAACTGTATTTCTACAATATGGAATTGTTTCTTACAAGTAAGAACCCACATTATCTTTTCAAGGCTCCTAATGCAATCCCTTGGTTCCTTATGGTGGATTGGAAGAATTGTTCATGGCGACCTTTTCAAATGTGGTTTATATGTACACATATTTATCAAGAAGGAAATTAGGTTGCAGATCTTTAGCTTCATTTAGAACAGATAGGTATGCTTATCACTAGTGGTCTACGGTTCCAAATTTTGTTGCATCTGCTCATGCTCGTGACATTTCATTTTGTCCTTGTTATCAATTTCTTTGATCATTTGGTCATTGTGGGTTCTCACTTTTACGGGAGGATAGGTGTCTTATGAACTTATAAAAATAAATAAAAAAAAAAAAAGATTCTCGTTTCAGTGCACTCAAAACATATAGGAGGTTATTCATTATAATTTATAATCCAATCCTAAAGACCAACTAGGCAAAAATACATTATTTATGAACCATTGATGAAGTCAAGGGATGAAAGGCCTCAATCTCATTTGAGAATGAGTGGGTTTAGTTGCTCATGTCAGTTTCCAGTTTTCCATTTACTACAACCAATGACATTGAAAAATCCAAAATCCGATTTCATATATAGCTTTCTCCGCCACGCTCAAACCCCCACTCTTTCTCCTGTGGTCAAATTTATTTGTTCCTTCTATTAACAATGAATCACTTTTCTTTTTCTTTTTTTTAAAGTACGATATTTATTGATTATATGTATCAATAATTCATATGAAGATGATAAGATATTTAGTGGGCTTTGATAAAAATCATGTCGGAAATTTTAACCATAATAAAATGTTAACCTTAAGAATTTTAAGCCTTTTTTGTTTATTTCTTTATTTTTTGGTGAACGTTTACTTCTATTTTTTTTGTCCCTTTAAATTCACAAACTACACCTATAAACTTTGATTTGGACATGGTTTAAACAGAAGAGTCTTGCTCACGTAAGACCATTTCCAACCAAAGGGTCCAGAGGGCCAGAAGACCGAAAAACGCCCAAAAATCGTCTCCAACCGAGGGTTAGGCCAGAGGACTCGTGGGCCCCATGAAATCTGAAAGGGCCAAAGGGCTGGCTAAAAATCTCATCAATCCTGTCGGTTATATCCGATAGGAATTCTAAGCCAAATTTCAAATGCAACAGCTAGCTAACGTTAGTTACTGTTGATTTTTTTTTTTTTTTTGGGCCAATTTTTTTTTTTTAATTCTTAAAAATTCTCATTTTTTTCCTATGAATACCTAAACCATTCATTCACCATTCCTCACAAATTTTTCACCATTTCAATTCTCATATTTTCTTACCTCTTTCAAAAATATTTCCTTCAATTCTTTCAATAATTTTCAAATGGCCTCGTCTGCAATGAAAGGTAGGGCTTGGACCCGAAAAGAAGATGAAGTTCTTTGCAGGACTTATAGATGGGTGTCGGAAGATAGTGTGAGGGGGAGTTATTTCTCAAACAAGTGAAAGTGTTTGGACTCGTGTGTCCAAAAAATACTTAGATTTCTACGAAGGCACTGCTCCACTAAATATCCGAAACCACGAGAGTTGTTCTTCAAGATGGAAAAAACATCTTCACCCAAGTTTGAACAAATGGCATCAAGCACTGTTAGCAGCCGCAAGTAGACATGAATTGATAAGAAATATACGAATAATTAAAAACCGGAACTACTAGAGTGCACTAGAAAGCGAGAAGTGTTAGGAGTCAATTACAAAAGTAAATACTCCTAATCAGAGCATAATAAATCTAGGTGCAGTCCAGTAGGACAAGTACTGGTTATACAGTACCAGGAATGTCCTACTATTATTTAGATATGTCAGAACCGTCAAAATCCTCAAGGCTACCGACAACAAGCTTACCTAAAACCTGGAATGGCGCAAAACAGGAAACGTGAGTGGGCAAAAACAAATGTTTTACAAAACCATTTCATTTATCAACATATTTAACCCCTCGCTGTAAAACATGTATAATTTTTCCCAGAATCAGGGTATATGCATATACATAAATATTTATGTAATTATATCAATTCAAATCATGCTTCACATAATCATATTCATATGTATGTCATGCCAAGATATAACAGAGTAAGCAATTCAGGTAAGAATAATTTCATATAAATATAACATGTTAGCCGAAACCCCTATGGTAGTCTGTACGGCTGAATTCATAGCTCAAAAAAGTCAATATAGCCGGAGTCACTACAATGACCTATACGACACTATACTGCACAAGAGTCAGAACCAAATGAAAAGGTATGTACGACAATAATGGGTGTAATATAATCATGCTCAATACTACTCACACATAATAGCTGGGCGATAAATCGCTAGTCACCTACGAGTCGGAACCACCTAAGATGGTCTATGCGACAAGACTGTGCACCTAAATTGGATCCAATATGAGCATATAGTGCGGGAGGTGACATAATAAACAGGCTTGTGTCATATCTCTGGCTAAAATCACAATCACCCTAGATGCAGTTTGATGAGCTCAACGTTATTCAATCACATATCACATCATTAATAATTCACATATCCAAAACATAACTCACCTGAGCTTACCTGAGCATCCACAGCCCCACAATTATATATATAATGCATCATATACCAATTCATATACGAAATATAATTTCATATGCATGGCATTGAAGGCATACTTTTTAAACACATATTTCTGGGAAAATATCAAGTATATACATATATACTGAAAACCAAAAGCCCACTCACTGGTATGTCGAAGGGTCGTAGCCTTCGAATCGCCCTTGAACGCACTCGTCCTCGGGATAAGTCTCACGTATATGCGAATTAACTATAAAAACGTTATTTAAAGCACATAGGCAAAACTAGCTAATAACTTCTCAAGTTCTCATACATAGCTCAAATTAGGTATATGAATATACCACGGTGACCTATATAATCTCAGGATCGTCCCCAAATTTTTAAAATAATTTTTCATCCACCCACGCACGGCCACGCGCCGGCGAGTGCATGGCAAGACGCGCAACCACATGCAGGAAACCCTAATGGAAACATTAACGGCAATTAGGGAATATTCCGCTAAATCCTAACAAATTCTGTTAAACTTAAATGACGGCGTCAGAATATTCCATCAGAATTGACAGAATATTCCGTCGTCTTCAACCTCAAACTCCGGCGACCGTCGCCGTCGCCGGAAAACTAGAATTTTCAAATCGCTATATCTCACTCATTTGTCATCAATTTCCTACGAAATTTGCACCAAAATGAAGATTACAACGTGAAGAACATTTCTTTACCAATTTGAAGCTCTAAAAGTCACGAAATCTCGTTGGAGAAATTCCACAAAATCCGGCCAAGCTTGAAACTCACAATCCCGACTCCAATTTCACCAAACGAACCACTCCGAGCTTCCTTAGGACCTCCTAAAGCTTCCTATGCCCTTAAAATTCCCTAAAAATAAACATTTTACGTGAGCATGAAATCGGGGTTCAGATTTCACGAGTTTTCAAAGGAGTTCTTACCTGAAAATGGTACCATTCAACTCGTATGGTTCTCACGAACACAATGGTGTGCTTCACACCCTCGATCTTCACACTTTCTATGGGTTTTGGGTGTAGTCTGTACAAGAGAGAAGAAAAAAAAAAAAAAAAAAGAGTGCGTCCGAGAGAGAGTGAGTACGAGAGGGTGAGAGAGAGAAAGTTTTGGGTGTGTGTGTGTGGTCCTCACACTAACACATCACCAAACCCACATCTACAACCAAACGAACAGTCTAAGTCCCAAATTATCCAAAATTAAGCTAGGGCAACCAAATAAACCCTAATATTAAATCCCATGAAACGTTTAAGGGTATTCTCGACATTTCCCATCCATGAGAATAATTTTCCGGGACAGGCTGTGACATATAGGAAGTATTATTGGCACTCCAAAAATCTCATTCTACACTCCTTACAAGTGTATATTTCTTTCCTAATATAGAAAGTTTGAAGTGTAGAATGAGATTTTTAGAGTGCTAATAACAATTCCTATATATATATGTATGTATATATAAGTATGTATGTATATCTTTCTTCCCTACTCGTAGATAAAAAGATGGAAAAATAATGTACATGGGAATGTAAGGCTATACTTCCTCTGAAAAATGTTTGAAAGCAACGCTGGCTACTCGGAGAAGCAATTGCTTTGAAAGTTACCAAGAACTTTTTTATTTTCTTCATTAATGTAAAATCACCTTAAAAGAAATATTAAACACAACAAAGTTGGTATATATTTGATTGTCTAGTTTTAAGTTATTCAAGATTTAAGTTGTTTAATTTCAAAAACTTTGTGATATCGAGTACCATTTCTATGATTGATCTCTTTCTTATGTAAAAAAAAATTATTTTGTAGTACTAGAACACCATCACATAACTAACTTGTTATTTTGTGCTCCAAGTTCCTTAATTTGAAGAAAAACAAATGGCTTGTAGCAAAATTTTGGCCTACATCAAAGCCCTTTTATTATAAGAAACATACAAGAATCCAAAATGCAAAGCTATTCAATTCGAAGCTGCGCATCAATATATGTGGGTCTATCTTTATTAATAAGGAAAACTAATGAAAATAGCTTGAAAACTTTGAGTTTTAATGATAATGACAAAATAAAGGATAAAGTGAATAGTAGCATGTTTGACTTTTTAGTGTAAAAATGTGGTTTTTTGTTAAAGTAAACAGTACCGTGGGCTTTTCGTTAAAACTCCCTTAATAATATGATACAAATATGAGATTTAAACTGGGGCAAAAATATATAGCATTTTTGTTTAAAGAATGGTCTCAAGAGAAAGAATCAATGCGAATAAGTGAGGAGCAAATTACCAACTATTTTCTGCTTAGGCCAGCTTTTGTTGGTTTGTTCCAAGTTAAGCAGATATGTTCTCGTCTCTTAAATTCGATGCCAAATTTGGCAAGTTCTCTGGACACTTGGATGGTGAAAACTTCGTGGGAATTTGTGCTTTTACATGCGTATAAGCCCATAAGGTAGTACAACCTTTTAAATTTTAAGAGTAATGTTATTCATACCATGTTTTTGTACCATATTTTCATACCACTTTACATGGCATTTGATGTGAATAGACACATCATTTGAATTAATCAGATTTTTAAATTTAGTTCATTATTTAATAAACTAATAATTAAGAAAAACTAATTAATTAAATCATGATTGTGGTATACAAGGAGTCTTTCTCCTTCCTTTCTTTAGGTTTTGTAAATTTTTCAAATGATGTGGCTGTCCACATCAGATGCCACCTAAGATGGTATGAAAATATAGTACAAAAACATGGTATAAATAGCATTACTCAAGTTTTAATATTCCTGTAATTTTTATACTATATCTAATTAGTAATCACAATGAACATTAAGGCTGATAAAAATAAAAAATAAAGCACAATCAACTAGTAAGTTTTTGGTGCTCCTAAAGCGGTTTCAATTTGCTGCATATAATCTCTGTCAATAAAATACAGATGATTCAATTTCCCAAACCCATGCCGAATGGGGATGGAGTGGGGAGGATGGGGGGATGGGGTTATTTTGGGAGTGAGGACTGCAGGAGGGTATATCCGACCTCGCCTTGCCAGTTATTATCTCCAATAAACTGAACATTTGCGACTAATTAAGTACTTATGCATGAAGCACTTGAAAATATTTCCTGAAGAAGCATGCATGTGTGCTTCCACGATATTTGATCATGTTAAAAAAGTTTTAACTCTTTCAAAAATAGTTTAACAAAACCGAGTCTTTGGAGATATTCTTGATCACTTTATGAGAGATTTAGAATGAGAGATATTGTCGATTACACTCAAGTTTCTCCCATATGTCTTTTATAAGGGCCAAAGTGCATGCTTATCTCCATTAATTATACTACAAACTAAGAGCTTTAGGGATAACAATTCATCTATAATCTTTTCCCAATTCATGAGTTAAGAACTTGAGAGTGAGAGAGAGATACATATCTCAATTCATATCTCAATATGCGTGCACGAAGTGATTTGGTCATCTTGTAAACAAGAGAACTGAAGTTGACACGAGAGGAGGATAGCAGACCAAACCCTCCATTATCAAGATTCCTTCGGACGTTTCTCGGGAGACATGTGCTTCCCACATGCCTCGAGGCCCCCAACTACACCTTACTATCTACTGTAGGCCCCACCTCCCAGCAACTATCACCCTTGCTCCTTCCCTCTCCGTGCATCTATAAATTCAGGACGATGGTGCAGATTGGAGATACAGCAAGCAAAATACCCTTCGAGCTAAACCCTAAAACACACTTCAGTTCCAAGTTCTAAGTTCATCTGCAACATGTCGGGGAAGTGCGACAACTGCAACTGCGCTGACAGCACCCAGTGCGTGTAAGTAATGCTTCTTTATCAGTTTAGTTATGGATCTGTAAATCTTGCATGGCTAAATACTGGTTTGGTACTGAACTCAAAAAGGTGTTTGGTAAATAATTAAAAACAACTTATTTTCACGGTTTTGGGTGAAAAAAAAACTAAAAACGTGAAGCAGCAAAAATAAATTTATTCTCACAACACAGCCCAAACAGTTTTTATTACAATGATAGTGTATTTGTGTTATGAAAGTCTTTCTTCTGTATATAGACTACAGATGGGAAGGCCTTGGATATCCTCGTAGGTATGACACCATGGATGTATCGCTGAAGACTAAACCCTAGCTATAGTGCTAATCAAATCAAGATACGTGATAAGTGCTATAGGAATATGGTGATATATCCTCGGTGACACCTAAATCTTTCTCTAATAGAAAGGGTTTGATAATTGTTTTCGACTAGGGTTACCAACTAGTAGTTTACTCGTTTAATAACAAGATTATATAGGGTATTTAATTGCTTAATGCGAATTAAATAACTGATGGAGGGCTTAACTGAAATGATTTAGCTCTAGTATGTGGTATTTGTTAGTGTTCCTTGATTTAGCTGGATGTTTTTCTCTGAAAATGCTGAACAGAAGCAAAACAAAGATAGAAGAAGTTGAACCGAAAAGTTTTTTTTTTTTTTTTTCTTGTTCACACATGCAAAAATCTTGCAGAGGAATAATTTGTACTACTCTGAAAAATGCGCACTAACACTGCTTTACATTTAACTGGTAGCCTTAGCTTTAGGACCACACAAAACACTACTTTTAATCTTAGTCACTCATCAACCTAATTACATGGATCAAACACCACATGGCACTCATGGCCTTACATCATTTTAACTCTACACTTGGCAGATATGCTCAAATGAATACACACATTAAACTCATCTTATTTCTAATACTCAATCAGCTAGAGACTTATAATTCAACACTCCCCTTTAAGTCTTGAGCTGATTTCACTCCAAGCATGCTCCTGAGATAATTAAACCGATCTTTAGGCAGAGGTTTTGTGAAAATATCAGCTAGTTGCTCATTAGTTGGACAGTACACCAGATCAATGATCCCATCCTTCAGTGCGTCCTTGATGAAATGGTATCTTCTGTTAATGTGTTTGGTCTTTTGATGGAACACAGAGTTCTTGGTGATTGCAATTGCTGAGGTGTTGTCACAGTGCACTGGAGTGGCTTCGGTTTGAAATTCACCAAAATCTTCAAGAACAAATCTCAACCAAATGGCTTGAGTAGTTGCTTCTGAAGCACTGATGTACTCTGCTTCTGCAGTGGAAAGAGCTACACAATTCTGCTTCACAGATGCCCATGAGAATACTCCACTGCCAAAGGAGAAAGCATAACCAGAAGTACTCTTACTGTCCTCAATTGATCCACTCCAGTCACTGTCACAGAACCCAATTAACATTGAGTTCTTACCCTTCACATATTCCAGACCATAATCAAGTGTGCCCTTAATGTATCTTAGCACTCTTTTAGCAGTTCCAATATGCTTACTGGTAGGGCAGTGCATAAATCTGGCTCATAGACTGGATGCATACATTATATCAGGCCTAGTTGCAATGAGATATAAGAGACTTCCCACCAAACTTCTGTATAACTCTTCACTTGCAGCATCACTTCCATCATCCGTGGTTAACTTCTCAGTTGCAACTAATGGAGTAAGCACAGGTTTGCACTCTTTTAGACCAAATTTGTCTAACAGAGAGCTTGCATATTTCTTTTGGTGGATGAAAATGCTTGCAGTGGTTTGAATTATTCCCATTCCAAGAAAATGATGGAGAAGGCCCAAATCAGTCATCTCATATTTTCGTTTCATGTCTTCCTTGAATTCTTCAAGCATTTGTTTGTTGCTCCCAGTATAGATTATGTCATCCACATAGATCGACACAATCAAAATGCCTTTCTCTTCTGCCTTGATATACAGTGTTGGTTCACTTAAACTTCTTGTGAAACCACATTGTGAGAAATATGTATCGATCTCTCCATATCATGCCCGTGGTGCCTGTTTTAGACCATACAAGGCTTTGTGAAGTTTATATACCATGTCTTCCTCCCTTTTAGCTACAAAACCATCAGGCTGCTCGACATACACCTCCTCCTCTAGAACACCATTTAAAAAAGCCGATTTGACATCAAGTTGATAGAGTTTCCAACTCTTTTGTGCAGCCAATGCTATAAGGGTTCTGATTGTATCTAACCGGGCAACAGGAGCAAAGGTCTCATTGTAGTCTATTCCTGGTTTCTGGGCATATCCCTTTGCAACAAGCCTTGCCTTGTTCTTTTGCACAGTTCCATCCAGGTTGAGTTTGGTTTTAAACACCCATTTTACTCCAATTATAGGCTTGTTACTTGGCATGTCCACTAACTCCCAGGTTGCATTCTTTTCAATCATGGAGAGCTCATCCTTCATAGCATTCATCCAAGATTCATCCTTAGCTGCATCTTCAAAATTCTCTGGTTCTATAATGCACAGATTACATTTAGCAAGTACATCATCCAGCTTTCTCCATTTTAATGGAGTATGATCAAATGCCTGGGTGTCACTCACACCTGCACTTGACTGAGAATTGATCTATGTATCATCAATATCACTTGCAACTTCTTCCAATATGCCAGATGATGAACCACTTGAAACTTGAGGGTCATTTTCATTATTCTCACTTCTTGATGTATCCACAGTGTCAAACTCATAAGTAAGCAGTGACATATATCTTTCTGTGCTTCTTTCCCAATCCCAAGCTGAGTTTTCATCGAACACAACATCTCTTGACAGAATCAGTCTCTTAGAGATTGGATCAAATACTCTATAGCCTTTCTCACATTTTGCATATCCAACAAAGACTCCTTTTATACTCTTAGGTTCTAGCTTGTGTCTTAGCTCGGATGGAGTATGGACATAACAGACTGAGCCAAAAACCTTCAAATGAGCAATACATGGTTTCCTTTTGCTGTAAGCTTCAAAAGGTGTTATACTATCCAGTGATTTGGTAGGACATCTGTTTAACAGATAGACAGCAGTATGCACAGCTTCTACCCACATATAGTAAGGCATTCCTTTGTCATGAAGCATAGACTTGGCCATTTCAATCACAGTTCTGTTTTTCCTTTCAACCACTCCATTTTGCTGTGGAGTGTAAGATAGAGACAGTTGCCTTTGGATTCCCTCTGTGTCACAGTATTGCTTGAATTCATTTGATAAGAACTCCCCTCCTCTATCACTCCTTACACATTTTACCTTCATTCCACTTTGCAACTCAGTCATGGCCTTGAATTTCTGAAAACAAGTAAAAGCTTCATATTTGAATCTAGGGAAATACACCCATATCATCCTGGTTGCATCATCTACAAGCAACATGAAGTACTTGTTTCCTCCAGTAGACTCGATTCTCATCGGTCCACACAGATCAACATGAACCAATTCAAGTGGAGCACCAGCTCTTTGTGCTTGACCACTAGGAAACCTTTCTCTGTGTTGCTTACCATATTGACAACCTTCACACACTTTGTCATACTCATCTAGATATGGTAATCCATGAACCATGTCATTATCCTTCAATTTCTTGATTCCACCAAAGTGTAGGTGGCCTAATCTTCTGTGCCAAGTCAGAGAACAATGAGCAAAACTGGTTTTCAACACAAGTTGTTTCTCAGGCCGTAGAGATAGAGGATAGCACCTGTTTTCTTTCATTTTTACACGGATAATTTGACATTTCAGAGAAGGACCATCAAAAACAGTGCACATATGTCCACCAAACACAAGATAATATCCGTGCTCATCCATTTGTCCTACACTAAATAGATTCTCTTTCAAACCAGGTAGATACATGACTTCTCGAATGTATTTTCTTCCTCTGTTAGTCTCAATTTCCAATGATCCCATTCCTGCCACATTAACTAACACTCCTGTTGGCATTTGAACTTTCTCTGCAACATTTGTATTCACATCAACAAGAAGATCAACATTTCCTGTCATATGATTACTGCAGCCACTATCTATGTACCAATCTCCATTAACCTTAGTCTCAGCAACTGCACAATTTGCATCAAATAAGTTTCCTGTCACTTCCATTTGACTTGCACAGTTTGCCTTTTGAATAGACTTTCCAACAGTACACTCTCTGGGCCAATGACCAAATCTATCACAGTTATGGCACTTGGATTTCCCCTTATATCTACATTCACCATAATGAAACTTTGAACACACTTTACATTGAGGTTTTACACTTTCTTGACCCATAACTTGTGAGGAAGTACTATATTGTGCAATATTTGTGTATGATTTTTGCTGAAACTTTGGTTTTGAATCCCATTTCTTAACCTTTTGATTCCAATTTCTCTGTGGTTTAAAAGTACTAGACTGAGCATAACTTCGATTCTGCCCTTTTGAACTAACAGTAAGAGAAGAAAATGCTCTCTCAGTTGCATCTGAAGAATGCAAATCAAACCTCTGCTCTTGACTCTTCAATATGGCTAGTACCTCTTGTAGTTCAACAGATTCTAAACATTTGGTATTCTATCACTAAGCATATAGGATCATATATCTTAGTGAGACTGATTAATACCTTCTGTAATAATCTCTCATTTGACAGAGTTTCACCAAACGTTTTCATTTGATTAATCAGATCATTTAAACGAGTAAGATACCCAGTCAAGGATTCATCATCACGCATTCTAGTATATTCAAATTCTCTTCTAAGATTCTGGAGTTTCACAGATCTTACCTGATCCCCACCGTGATATTCGCCATATAACAGATCCCATGCCATTTTTGCCGAGTCTGCGTTTGCGATTCGAGGGAAAATCTGATCGGAGACTGCGTTTTGAATGATTCCGAGAGCTTTTGCATCTTTCATGAAGATTGCAGTCATTTTCTCATCATCGTCAGCATCAACATCTGTATCTTCATCAGTCTTAGCTTTCTTCTTCTTCGAATCGGAAACCAAAATCCCTTTTTCCACCAGATTCCACAGTCCATATGACTTGAAAATGGTAACCATTTTGATTCTCCAGAACTCGTAGTTCTCACCGGAGAAGATCGGGGTCCTCACTTCAGCACTCCCAGATCCAGCCATCGTGAGCTTGTGTGAATCCAGAAACACGTAGTTCTTTAGGTCACAGACAAACTCCGGCAAACTTCACCGAAACCAGAAACGGTGATGTTTGAGCTCACAGAAACACGCCCAGATCTTAATCGAAACCAAGCTCTGAGGCCATGTTAGTGTTCCTTGATTTAGCTGGATGTTTTTCTCTGAAAATGCTGAACAGAAGCAAAACAAAGATAGAAGAAGTTGAACCGAAAAGTTTTTTTTTTTTTTTTCTTGTTCACACATGCAAAAATCTTGCAGAGGAATAATTTGTACTACTCTGAAAAATGCGCACTAACACTGCTTTACATTTAACTGGTAGCCTTAGCTTTAGGACCACACAAAACACTACTTTTAATCTTAGTCACTCATCAACCTAATTACATGGATCAAACACCACATGGCACTCATGGCCTTACATCATTTTAACTCTACACTTGGCAGATATGCTCAAATGAATACACACATTAAACTCATCTTATTTCTAATACTCAATCAGCTAGAGACTTATAATTCAACAGTATTTCTCCTCTTGACGTTGAAGATCTGCTGTTTCGGATTCATTTTTTTCGATCTAATTGGTGCATACATGCCTTCAAAGCTTTAAAATGCCAATTTTTTAAATCGCAGGAAGAAGGGAAACAGCTACGACTTGGTGATCGTTGAGACTGAGAACCGGTACTTTTGTCATAAACTTCAATACATTTTAAGAATTAACTTTTCTTCTCTTTGTTTCCTTAAGACTAATTGTGGAGAGTTTTGATTAATTTTGCAGCTCCATGGACACCGTCTTCGTGGATGCTCCTGCCGCCGAGCACGACGGAAAGTGCAAGTGTGGCACAGGCTGCTCATGTGTGAGCTGCACCTGTGGTCACTAAACCCATACAACCAAATTAAAGATGTAAACGAATAAAGTGTTTGTGGGAAAACAACGTTGTGGCTTTGTCTTTGGTTTGTTTATAGTATTTGTGTCTGTTGAGTGACATGTAGTGTCTGTGAAAACCTGTCACTGTCTCTGTGATTGTGTCATGTAATCGCCATGTTCGTGGCCTTGTGATGTTATGAAATGATATTATTAGAATACATGCTTTGGCTCTCTTAATTCCATTTTATTTTCTCCCTAACCATAATTTTGCTTCACATCATAGCTGCAATTAATCAAGGAATTGCAGATAGGAAAGTAATAGATGTATTCTTGCATACAATATTGTGGATAACAATGGACTTATAGCTCAAGTAGCTTAATTTACCCTTTGATCTGAGGTTTGATGTTCGATTATCCCTCCGTTATCACCGTTACATAAAAATGAAATAAAATATGACGGATATGTCCAATATGTTCTTATTTGAAACCCTTTTGGATCTTGGGATTGGTATTAAATGGGAGACGATTAGAATGCTCAATCATTTTATTTCGCATTTGAAGATGTTTTGATTCCTTTTGCTCTTCCTTTGAGCCACCAAAACGAATGGCACAAAACGCAGAAATAGAAATCCCATTTCACTGTATGGGTGGTGTGACTAGGCAAAGGGATTTACATGAAATGAAACGCATAGCCGCATGACATCGCTTGATTCGTTTAAGACAACACCAACTAGGCGTGTATGTTTATTTATGTTAGTCCTCGTGAATAAGAGGTTAGCAAGGCATTAGTTCATCAAGGAATTTACGAATATTTGAATGATAAACTAATTCGAGCGAGCCTTACAATTAGCCAAGACAATAGCATATATTAAGCTCACATGTTGTAAGGGTGTAAGTCTCAGTAAAATTTAAGTAAATACAAGTCAAATATGGTTGCAGACAGAACTACAGAAGCTCTTCTTTCTTGTATTATTCACCAACGTTCAAATATTACCATGTTGTATGTCTAAACCTAAAGTAAATGGTTTCCTTTCAAAACTGTTGAGCGTAGCCTTCAATTTATTATCTTAACCATCCGGAAATTTCAAACATTGAAGCCCTCTGCACGAAGGCACTTGAGATGAGCATCGATCCATTTTGTGCAAGCATCTTGACCATGTTCTACAATGCATTCATCTCGCAGCTTCTTAGTATCCGGGCAAGCACAGCAGATCTTCTTCTTCGGCTTTGTGTCCAGGGCAGGAGTAGTGACTGCTGATCCTTGATTAGGCTGTGACCTTTGCAAAACCAAGGCAGAGGAAGTATTTTCTGCCGGCAGTCCACCCATTTCTCAAAGTTCTTCAAGACCTAACAGAAATATGCTACTAAAAAACAAGAAAGAAAACAAAGAACATCAGCTTCACTCAGAGCAGCCTCAATGATCAACATGTATTCATTAAGGATGGTATGCACCATATCATACCTAAACAGATTGAATGGAAGAGAGAGATATGGCGTCGTAACTTATAGAAAAACACCCCGTAAAATACGTTAATCACGGATTACCCTAATCACTAGACACTAGCTCATGTAAAAGTGAGGAAATCAACCGAAAAGCAAAAACCCTAAACCCTACTTCTCCAAACGAGCACAAATCCACAGGATCCCAAAACAAAAAACCCAGATGAAGAAATAAACTTTTTCACCAAGGTTCCGGATTTCAATCAAGATTCAAGACACGTCCTTTATCCAACACCCACTCGGGCATTTCTTCAAACATACGGTGGGCACTTTGTTACTACAAGCAAACTCCCGCATAAATACTACATATTCACCAAAAGCGGCAGAAACTATAAATATTAAATACAAAGGCAAAGCAGAAAACCCAGATGAAAAGTAAAGCAACCCATCTAATCAAACAACAACACAGCCATAACCACAGAGATTTTGGAACTTTACATACATAATTTATTGGATGGACAAGTAAATATGTCTCAGAAGAGTAACGAAATTGGTAACAGAAATGTATGAGACAAGGAAGGAATTACTTACCGCGGAAAAGGAAGGAGGAGGAGAAGCTGAAAGGAAGAAGCTTTGCGTTTTCTTGAAGGCAGAAAGTGGGAGCAGAGAAAAGGTGTTTGTTCTCTGTAGACGAAATTGGCCGCTCAAAATTTCAAGGCTAAAACTGGGCCGCGTATGAGTCGAAGGGTCAACCCTTGTCTTGGGCTCTGCAGGCCTACAAAAAATATGCTGAAAACTTTCGGGCTTGTTTGGTATTTTATTTGAAATTTTTTATAATTTCTCAAATTTTTCTTGAAAATAATTTTCTTTAAAACTCAAAAACTTGTTTGGTATGCGAGTTAAAATTTAAATCTTACAACTTAAACAGGACAAAGAGATCAAAAAGAAGGGGTTGAGAGAGAAAGAGGAAAGAGGAGGAAAGAAAGTAAGAGATGATTGGAGGAAAGAGAAAGAAGTGAGAGGATCGGTGGAGATAGAGAGAAAGAATCAGGAAAATGGAGAGAGTGGATTAGAGGAGAGACGAAAAAGGTAAAAATAAAAAATAATAATAATAAGAGAAAGTGGAGAGAGAAAGAAGAAAATGGAAAGATAGATTTGGAGTGAGGGGGTAGAAGGGAGAGAAAAGAAATGATTGAGTTTAAATTTAAAAATTCTAAAAACTCACTTTTTTAGATAATAGACTACATTTTTTTAGTTAGTCTTGAGTTAAGTTTTTAAAAATAGTTCTACCAAACAAGTTTTTAAGGCCTAAAACATAAAAATTGTTTTTTAGTTTAAAAAGTTGCATTCAAGTAAAGTACCAAACATGCTCTTCATTTCTTTTTAATTTTAAATATTTTTTTATAGCTTTTATCAAATTGACTCTTTTTTTTTTTTTTATCTTATCAAACAAATTAATCTAACGTCAATATAAAATTGTAGCACAAACTGCCAAAACAATGTTAAAAATGGCCTTCTAATTGTATGTTGTACTCTATTTACAAATTCTAAAAAATATAGATGTGAATTACATTAATTTGTCACACGTTGTCGTAAAACCAAATGAAAGACATAAATCGTAAAACCAAGTTAAGGACATAAGTAAATGCATTTCCCATCATTCTAAAAAATCTAATAGCAAATAGAAGCAGACCGGATAAGGAATCCGCAGTTCGGATCAAAAGCCAGTCGTGAGGCGTTGATCCTTGGAGCTTGCTTGCTATATCATGGCCATGGATGAACACAGAGAATTCATTCATAAGAGTAAAACATCATCAAGTCTCCACAAATCAAAGCAACAACAGAGTGGAGCATACATATTAGGAAAAACCCAGATAACCCCATAGCTTAAAACCCCAAGTAAAACCCTAGTCTTTCTTCTCTACACACATAAACTTCAAGACGTGAGCGTAGTCACATTAGCAAGATAAGATGTGCTCTCTTATGTACCGAGTTTAAATCCTCTTGTTCGCAGTTTAGAATATCGCTTGTATCATAGAACAAAACAAAATTCCATTATATTCAACCACAATTTGCTCAATAAAATACTATGAAAAGATCACATATATATCAAAAACCCTAAACCCTAAAGTCTCACTTTACAAATCCCAGAAAGCAGAGCAAACTAATCAGAAGCCAACCTTACTTATTGTCAGTGGAGGAATGGATCTCGATTGAGATATTTCAGCAACTACAACATGCTGAATAGCTGATTGTCAGTGGAGGGATTTTTCTATTTGTGGTGAATTTCAACTACAAACATGACCTTTTAAAAATTATAATAATTGTAACTGTTGGATCAAATTTCAATGATCTGGATCATTTGATTCTTAGGCTCAGTTCCTTTGGGTCCGGAAGGGATCCGGTTCCCTTAGGCTGCACATTTCTTCTAACTGCCAATGGGAATTTGACATTTGAGTGAGGGTGGGTCATGGTGTTGACGTGGCGGCTTTTAAGGGAAAGAACTGTGAGGCTCAAGTGTAGGATGAGTGTAGAGGATCCCAACCACTCTTGGGATTGAAGCTGAAAAAGAGCTTTTTTAAATAAAAAGAAAATATTACCTACTGATTAGCAAAAAGAAAAGGGTAGGCATTTTTTGCTGATTTACAAAATGAAAAAGGTATGCTTTTTCTGCTGATAAGCACAAAGGTAGGAATTGATAAAGTAACAAAGTGAGAAATTATTACTGTAGCGATTCTTAAACTCTCGGTTTTCTATTTTCACTTTTTTTTTTAATATTTTTGTCCATTAATTTTGTTTCGAGTAATTGAATCTTCGCTGCGAAAAACATATGTAGAAGAAAAAAATTGAGTGAGAAAATCACTTCCTAATTTTTTTTTGGCTACTGCAAAAGTATCACCATACCTGTTACTATTACACACACTACAAGATGAATAGCTGCTAAGGTTAATATGTTTTCTTGGAAAAAAAAAATGATGCACATATTATAATTTAAGGTATTTCAACCTTCCATGTCCACCCATCATATGTTTCACCAACAACAAGAATCGAGTTTTATAATTTAAGTTCGATGGAAATGAGATAAGGATGTTTGGGAATCAAAAGGAGCAGGAGGATAGAGTTTTGCTTATTTGGGGAAAATGGTTAATGATTCAAACTCTAGTTCCTTCTCCTCCTTGCGTTGGCGCCTTGATATGGAGAGTTGTTCAGAACAAAAATAGATACAAATAAGGAAGGTTGATAGCTTATTCTATTTTTTGGTCTAAGGTTTTAAATTATAGATTGTCACTTAATACTACGGTCTAATGGTATTCATATTCACTTGTAAGTGAAATGTCTTAGGTTCGTTTCTCGTCAAATGCGAATTTGAACCATATTATTGCTAACTCATTGTGAAGTTTAGCCCACTCTCCCATCTCCTTAGTGTAGATGCTATCATTTCTTTGAAGAAAAAGAAAATGTTTTAAATTGTAGATTAAAAAGTAGAAAATTCGGATAAGGTATGGGCTAGGTGTCTGAAGAGGAGTTTTGGGTGTAAAGAGAGGAGGCAGATTCTCTCCTCTCTCACTTTCTGTGCCCTCCTGTTTTGTGTGGTCACGGTTAAGCCACGTCAACATTTTATATTATTTTTTTTATAGAGATAATAAGATAAAAATGAATAGTAATATAAAATGTTGACGTGGCTTAACTGTGACCACACAAACAGAAGGGTACGGGAAATGGGAGGGCAGAGAATCTGCCTTTGTAAAGAGAACCCTTCAACTTCAATGCGACTCACTTCAAGCGCATGGCCCAATGGAAGGATATACTATAGCTCTAAATCGTTGCAACACATCCATATCAATGACTATCGAAATCACATTATTTCCCCAAAATATCAAAATATTTTCAACCTCGCAAGAGACATGCCAAAATGGCCACATCTTCGTCACCATCAACCGTCGATTATGTTGATCCCTCGGTCGTCGCTTCGGTTGATCCCTCCTCCGCCATCATCGCAAGCCCTCATCCACCATCTGTTACAATCAGCCCCTAATTTTCTTGTAAATAATCTATTAATGTGAATTGGCCACAATACTTCAAGAAGAGTAAATTTATAAAAATATTATAACCTATTACAGAAAAAATATTTTCAAGTAAAATAGAAAGAAATATGATTTCAAAATTAAAAAAATATGTATTAGAACCTATTCTACCCAACCCTAGCCACACATGCATGCAACCCGACGAATATGTCCCTAGATCCACCCCAACCTCACATGTTACAGCGTAAGTTCCACCATCATAGTCTCAAGAAATTAATTCCGACAACCTTGTCTCCAACTATATAATAGAGAAACAAACTGCAATTGAGAGAGCCATATATTACCCTCTCTCTTTATTTAAATTTAAATTTACAGAAGAGAAAAATGAAAATCAATGAGAAATGACACATATAAGAGATAAAACTTCCAATCTGAAAATTATTAAGGTTGTGACATAGAAAATTAGGGAGGGGGGGCGTTGCAAGAAAATTGGGAGAAGAAAGAATGTTGGGGAGGAGGTCGGGGAGTTGGGAGGAGAATAAGTTTTCTCTTAACTTTTTTATTTTATTTCATTTTTAATTATTTTAAATCAAATAGATAATTTTATAAATAAGTATAATAATCTATGAATTTTTTAACAGAGATGGAATGTCCTTAATTGGCTAACAGAGATAAATACAAAGACCGAATTGGCCAAATTTAAAACACGGAGACCAATTGAGCCAATGATTAAAACACAATGACCATTGTGAATTTTAAGCCAATTTTCTAATAAAGATTTAATGGAACATCTTTATTTGGTTAACGGAGATAAACATGAGGACTAAATTGCCCAAATTGAAAACACGAAAACTAAATTTGCCAAATAGCTATAACACAGGGACCATTTTAACATTTAAGCCAAAAAGATTTTCCACACGTATCAACTTATTATTTTCCACCCATATTGTGTTCCTAAAGGGACATCAAATTGTATTTCTACAATATGGAATTGTTTCTTACATGTAAGAACCCGCATTATCTTTTCAAGGCTCCTAATGCAATCCCTTGGTTCCTTATGGTGGATTGGAAGAATTGTTTATGACAACCTTGTCAAATGTGGTTTATATGTACACATATTTATCAAGAAGGAAATTAGGTTGCGATCTTTAGCTTCATTTAGAACAGATAGGTATGCTTATCACTAGTGGTCTACGATTCCAAATTTTGTTGCCTCTGCTCATGCTCGTGACATTTCATTTTGTCCTTGTTGTCGGTTTCTTTGATCATTTGGTCATTGTGGGTTCTCACTTTTACGGGAGGATAGGTGTCTTATGAACTTATAAAAATAAATAATAAATAAAAAGATTCTCGTTTCAGTGCACTCAAAACATATAGGAGGTTATTCATTATAATTTATAATCCAATCCTAAAGACCAACCAGGCAAAAATACATTATTTATGAACCATTGATGAAGTCAGGGGATGAATGGACTCAATCTCATTTGAGAATGAGTGGGTTTAGTTGCTCATGTCAGTTTCCAGTTTTCCATTTACTACAACCAATGACATTGAAAAATCCAAAATCCGATTTCATATATAGCTTGCTCCGCTACGCTCAAACCCCCACTCTTTCTCCTGTGGTCAAATTTATTTGTTCCTTCTATTAACAATGAATCACTTTTATTTTTCTTTTTTTTAAAGTACGATATTTATTGATTATATGTATCAATAATTCGTATGAAGATGATAAGATATTTAGTGGGCTTTGATAAAAATCATGTCGGAAATTTTAACCATAATAAAATGTTAACCTTAAGAATTTTAAGCCTTTTTTGTTTATTTCTTTATTTTTTGGTGAACGTTTATTTCTATTTTGGTCCCTTTAAATTCACTAACTACACCTACAAACTTTGATTTGGACATGGTTTAACAGAAGAGTCTTGCTCACCTAAGATCATCTCCAACCGAAGAGTCCAGAGGGCCAAAAAAGGCCCAAAAATCATCTCCAACCGAGGGTTAGGCCAGAGGGCTCGTGGGCCCCACAAAATCTGAAAGGGCCAAAGGGCTGGCTAGAAATCTCATCAATCCTATCGGTTATATCCGATAGGAATTCTAAGCCAAATTTCAAATGCAACGGCTAGCTGACGTTAGTTACTGTTGATTTTTTTTTTTGGGCCAAATATATTTTTTTTAATTCTTAAAATTCTCATTTTTTTCCTATGAATACCTAAACCATTCATTCACCATTCCACACAAATTTTTCACCATTTCAATTCTCATATTTTCTTACCTCTTTCAAAAATAGTTCCTTCAATTCTTTCAATAATTTTCAAATGGCCTCGTCTGCAATGAAAGGTAGGGCTTGGACCCGAAAAGAAGATGAAGCTCTTTGCAAGGCTTATAGATGTGTGTCGGAAGATAGTGTGAGGGAGAGTTCTCAAACAAGTGAAAGTGTTTGGACTCGTGTGTCCAAAAAATACTTAGATTTCTACGAAGGCACCGTTCCACTAAATATCCGAAACCATGAGAGTTGTTCTTCAAGATGAAAAAAACATCTTCACCCAAGTTTGAACAGATGGCATCAAGCACTGTTAGCAGCCGCAAGTAAACATATAAGCGGCGCTAACTACTACGACGAAGTAAGTGTTTTCACAATTTATTTTAAATATTTAATTATATTACATTTAATTTCATGAATTACTTTCCCTTAGTTTTTGTAAATATATTTAATTATATTACATTTAATTTCATAAATTAATTTCCTTTAATTTTTGTAATTATATTTTCTAGGTACGCCAAGCGGAGGAATTGCATATGGAGGGCAGCTTGAAACCCTTTCAGTTTCACAGTTGTTGGGAAATTTGTAAAGATTGGGTGTTATTTGAAGATCCACCTCAACATAGAGTAGCTCCTACACCAATGTTCGGAACTACATCCTCAGCTGCAGATATGGATGAAGATGGATCTCCTGCCATTAGGGTAGAAAATTCGTCTTCGGGTGAAGGTTCCATACCTAGGGCTATGGGACGAAACAAAGCTCGAAGGTTGAAGGAAAAGGGTAAGGCAAATGATGATTACGCCGCTCAATAGGAAGTGGCAGCCTCATTGCGATTAATGGCGGAGCAAAATGCCATTGCCGTGGAAGAAAGGAACCGTAGGCATGAAGAACAGGCCAAACAAATATAAGAAGAGATGGATGATAAGAATATGGAAATGAACACTTCGAATTACACTCCAATGAGTAAGGCCTATTTTGATAAAAAAAAAAAAAGATATTATGACCCGGCGACGGTTGTTTACCTCTGACTATACTCCTACAATGGCAGATGATGAAGATGATGTTGATTATGGATATTAAATTTAAGTTCTTGTAGTTTTAAATTTAAGTTAATGTTGTTTTTAAATTTAATTTTTAGTTTTTAAATATAAGTTGTTGTTGTTTTTAAATTTAAATAATAATTTATGTTTAGCCATCAGTTGGAGACGATTTTTTGTGACAGGGCTAAAAAGAGTCCTATGACGCTTTGGCCCTCGGTTGGAGATGGAGGCAAATATGACCATATACTGTTCATTAAAATATTAATATCTTAGAAGGCCAAAGGGCTAAAACGAACCCTCTGGCCCTTGTTCGGTTTGAGATGGTCTAAAGTCCTCATTTTTAAGGCTTAGGCGGAACCAAATGCATATTAGCTATAAGATTATACTAGTTTACATCCAAAGACTTAAATTATTTGATAATTTAATAAAGCAAAACCAACTTAAAATATTAGTTTATTAAGTTGTCAAATATTTTAAGCATTTGGACATAAACTAATATGATTTTGTGGCCAATATGCATTTGATCCTCATAGATTTTCAAAATGATGACCTTAGAAGAGCAAGACTGTTAAACAGAAAGTAGAGTATGAGGAGGACAGGTGCAATGATATATATATATATATATATATATATAGTGACACACCCCGATCGAGATCAAGGCATGATGGCCATCACATGAGGGTGACGTAGCCATGTGCACAATGCGGAAGCAATTAAGATAAGAAATATACAAATAATTAAAAACTAAAACTACTAGAGTGCACTAGAAAGCGAGAAGTGTTAGGAGTCAATTACGAAAGTAAATACTCATAATCAGAGCATAATAAGTCTAGGTGCAGTCCAGTAGGACAAGTACTAGTTATACAGTATCAAGGATGTCCTACTATTGTTTAAATATGTCAGAACTGTCGAAATCCTTAAGGCCACCGACAGCAAGCTTACTTAAAACCTGGAGGAGCGCAAAACAGGAAACGTGAGTGGGCAAAAACAAATGTTTTACAAAACCATTTCATTTATCAACATATATAACCCCTCGCTGTAAAACATGTATAATTTTTCCCAGAATCAAGATATATGCATATACATAAATATTTATGTAATTATATCAATTCAAATCATGCTTCACATAATCATATTCATATGTATGCCATGCCAAGATATAACAAAGTAAGCAATTCAGGTAAGAATAATTTCATATAAATATAACATGTTAGCCGGAACCCCTGTGGTAGTCTGTACGGCTGAATTCATAGCTCAAAAGTCAATCTAGCCAAAGTCACTATAATGACCTATACGGCACTATATTGCACAAGTGTCGGAACCAAATGAAAAGGTCTGTACGACAATAATGGGTGTAATATAATCATGCTCAATACTACTCACACATAATATTGCACAAGTGTCGGAACCAAATGAAAAGGTCTGTACGACAATAATGGGTGTAATATAATCATGCTCAATACTACTCACACATAATAGTTGGACGATAAATCGCTAGTCACCTACGAGTCGGAACCACCTAAGATGGTCTATGCGACAGGACTGTGCACCTAAATTGGATCCAATATGAGCATATAGTGCGGGAGGTGACATAATAAATAGGCATGTGCCATATCTCTGGCTAAAATCACAATCATCCTAGGTGCAGTTTGATGAGCTCAACGTTATTCAATCACATATCACATCATTGATAATTCACATAACCAAACATAACTCACCTGAGCTTACCTGAGCGTCCACAACACCACAATTATATATATAATGGATCATATACCAATTCATATATGAAATATAATTTCATATGCATGGCATGTAAGGCATACTTTCATTTAAACACATATTTCTTGGAAAATATCAAGTATATACATATATACTGAAAACCAAAAGCCCACTCACGGGTATGTTGAAGGGTTGTAGCCCCCAAGTCACCCTTGAACCCGCTCGTCCTCGGGATAAGTCTCACCTATATGCGAATTAACTATAAAAACGTTATTTAAAGCACATAGGCAAAACTAGCTAATAACTTCTCATACATAGCTCAAATTGGGTATATGAATATACCATAGTGACCTATACAATCTCAGGATCGTCCCCAAATTTTTAAAATAATTTTTCATCCACCCACGGGCGACCACGCGCCGGCGAGTGCACAACAAGATGCGCGGCCACACGCAGGAAACAGTAACGACAGTTAGGGAATATTCCGCTAAATCCTAACAGATTTCGTTAAAATTAACTGACGACGTCAGAATATTCCGTCAGAATTGACGGAATATTCCGTCGTCTTCAACCTTAGACTCCGGCGACCGTCGTTGTCGCCGGAAAACTGGGAATTTTTCAAATCGTTATATCTCACTCATTTTTCATCCATTTCCTACGAAATTTGCACCAAAATGAAGCTTACAACTTGAAGAACATTTCCTTACCAATTTGAAGCTCCAAAAGTCACGGAATCTCGCCGGAGAAATTCCACAAAATCCGGCCAAGCTTGAAACTCCCGATCCAGACGTCCAATTTCACCCAATGAACCATTCCGAGCCTCCTTAGGACCTCCTAAAGCTTCATATGTCCTTAAAATTCCCTAAAAATCAACATTTTACGTGAGCATGAATAGTACCTCAAATCGGGGTTCGGATTTCACGAGTTTTCAATGGAGTTCTTACCTGAAAATGGTACCATTCAACTCGTATGGTTCTCACGAACACAATGGTGTGCTTCATACCCTCGATCTTCACACTTTCGATGGGTTTTGGGTGTAGTCCGTACAAGAGAGAAGAAGAGAGAGAGAGAGAGAGTGTGTGTCCGAGAGAGTACGGAAGGGTGAGAGAGAGAGGAAGTTTTGGGTGTGTGTGTGTGGTCCTCACACTGACACATCACCAAACCCACATCTACAACCAAACAAAAAGTCTAAGTCCCAAATTATCCAAAATTAAGCTAGGGCAACCAAATAAACCCTAATATTAAATCCCATGAAACATTTAAGGGTATTCTGGACATTTCCCATCCATGAGAATAATTTTCCGGGACGGGCTGTGACATATATGAAGTATTATTGGTACTTCAAAAATCTCATTCTACACTCCTCATAAGTGTATATTTTTTTCCTAATATAGAAAGTTTGAAGTATAAAATGAAATTTTTAGAATGCTAATAACAATTCACATATATATATATATATATATGTATATCTTTCTTCCCTACTCGTAGATAAAAAGATGGAAAAATAATGTACATGGGAATGTAAGGCTATACTTCCTCTTAAAAATGTTTGAAAGCAACGCTGGCTACTCGGAGAAGCAATTGCTTTGAAAGTCACCAAGAACTTTTTTATTTTCTTCATTAATGTAAAATCACCTTAAAAGAACTATTAAACACAACAAAGTTGGTATATATTTGATTGTCTAATTTTAAGTTATTCAAGATTTAAGTTGTTTAATTTCAAAAACTTTGTGATATCGAGTACCATTTCTATGATTGATCTCTTTCTTATGTAAAAAAAATTATTTTGTGGTACTAGAACACCATCACATAACTAACTTGTTATTTTGTGCTCCAAGTTCCTTAATTTGAAGAAAAACAAATGGCTTGTAGCAAAATTTTGGCCTACATAAAAGCCCTTAGATTATAAGAAACTTACAAGAATCCAAAATGCAAAGCTATTCAATTCGAAGTTGCACATCAATATATGTGGGTCTATCTTTATTAATAAGAAAAACTAATGAAAATGGCTTGAAAACTTTGAGTTTTAATGATAAGGACAAAATAAAAGGTAAAGTGAATAGTAGCAGGTTTGACTTTTTAGTGTACAAATGTGGTTTTTCGATAAACCAATGGAGTTCTTACCTGAAAATGGTACCATTCAACTCGTATGGTTCTCACGAACACAATGGTGTGCTTCATACCCTCGATCTTCACACTTTCGATGGGTTTTGGGTGTAGTCCGTACAAGAGAGAAGAAGAGAGAGAGAGAGAGTGTGTGTCCGAGAGAGTACGGAAGGGTGAGAGAGAGAGGAAGTTTTGGGTGTGTGTGTGTGGTCCTCACACTGACACATCACCAAACCCACATCTACAACCAAACAAAAAGTCTAAGTCCCAAATTATCCAAAATTAAGCTAGGGCAACCAAATAAACCCTAATATTAAATCCCATGAAACATTTAAGGGTATTCTCGACATTTCCCATCCATGAGAATAATTTTCCGGGACGGGCTGTGACATATATGAAGTATTATTGGTACTTCAAAAATCTCATTCTACACTCCTCATAAGTGTATATTTTTTTCCTAATATAGAAAGTTTGAAGTATAAAATGAAATTTTTAGAATGCTAATAACAATTCACATATATATATATATATGTATATCTTTCTTCCCTACTCGTAGATAAAAAGATGGAAAAATAATGTACATGGGAATGTAAGGCTATACTTCCTCTGAAAAATGTTTGAAAGCAACGCTGGCTACTCGGAGAAGCAATTGCTTTGAAAATCACCAAGAACTTTTTTATTTTCTTCATTAATGTAAAATCACCTTAAAAGAACTATTAAACACAACAAAGTTGGTATATATTTGATTGTCTAATTTTAAGTTATTCAAGATTTAAGTTGTTTAATTTCAAAAACTTTGTGATATCGAGTACCATTTCTATGATTGATCTCTTTCTTATGTAAAAAAAATTATTTTGTGGTACTAGAACACCATCACATAACTAACTTGTTATTTTGTGCTCCAAGTTCCTTAATTTGAAGAAAAACAAATGGCTTGTAGCAAAATTTTGGCCTACATAAAAGCCCTTAGATTATAAGAAACTTACAAGAATCCAAAATGCAAAGCTATTCAATTCGAAGTTGCACATCAATATATGTGGGTCTATCTTTATTAATAAGAAAAACTAATGAAAATGGCTTGAAAACTTTGAGTTTTAATGATAAGGACAAAATAAAAGGTAAAGTGAATAGTAGCAGGTTTGACTTTTTAGTGTACAAATGTGGTTTTTCGATAAACCAATGGAGTTCTTACCTGAAAATGGTACCATTCAACTCGTATGGTTCTCACGAACACAATGGTGTGCTTCATACCCTCGATCTTCACACTTTCGATGGGTTTTGGGTGTAGTCCGTACAAGAGAGAAGAAGAGAGAGAGAGAGAGTGTGTGTCCGAGAGAGTACGGAAGGGTGAGAGAGAGAGGAAGTTTTGGGTGTGTGTGTGTGGTCCTCACACTGACACATCACCAAACCCACATCTACAACCAAACAAAAAGTCTAAGTCCCAAATTATCCAAAATTAAGCTAGGGCAACCAAATAAACCCTAATATTAAATCCCATGAAACATTTAAGGGTATTCTCGACATTTCCCATCCATGAGAATAATTTTCCGGGACGGGCTGTGACATATATGAAGTATTATTGGTACTTCAAAAATCTCATTCTACACTCCTCATAAGTGTATATTTTTTTCCTAATATAGAAAGTTTGAAGTATAAAATGAAATTTTTAGAATGCTAATAACAATTCACATATATATATATATATATGTATATCTTTCTTCCCTACTCGTAGATAAAAAGATGGAAAAATAATGTACATGGGAATGTAAGGCTATACTTCCTCTGAAAAATGTTTGAAAGCAACGCTGGCTACTCGGAGAAGCAATTGCTTTGAAAGTCACCAAGAACTTTTTTATTTTCTTCATTAATGTAAAATCACCTTAAAAGAACTATTAAACACAACAAAGTTGGTATATATTTGATTGTCTAATTTTAAGTTATTCAAGATTTAAGTTGTTTAATTTCAAAAACTTTGTGATATCGAGTACCATTTCTATGATTGATCTCTTTCTTATGTAAAAAAAATTATTTTGTGGTACTAGAACACCATCACATAACTAACTTGTTATTTTGTGCTCCAAGTTCCTTAATTT
The DNA here is from genome assembly GCF_916048215.2 of Malus sylvestris. NCBI lineage: Eukaryota > Viridiplantae > Streptophyta > Magnoliopsida > Rosales > Rosaceae > Malus > Malus sylvestris. The sequence continues at coordinate 29,823,392 of NC_062262.1, forward strand.
GAAGAAAAACAAATGGCTTGTAGCAAAATTTTGGCCTACATAAAAGCCCTTAGATTATAAGAAATTTACAAGAATCCAAAATGCAAAGCTATTCAATTCGAAGTTGCACATCAATATATGTGGGTCTATCTTTATTAATAAGAAAAACTAATGAAAATGGCTTGAAAACTTTGAGTTTTAATGATAAGGACAAAATAAAAGGTAAAGTGAATAGTAGCAGGTTTGACTTTTTAGTGTACAAATGTGGTTTTTCGATAAAGTGAACAATATCGTGAGCTTTTCGTTAAAACTCTCTTATTAATATGATACAAATATGAGATTTAAATTGGGGCAAAAATATATAGCATTTTTGTTTAAAGAATGGTCTCAAGAGAAAGAATCAATGCGAATAAGTGAGGAGCAAATTACCAACTATTTTCTCTTTAGGCCAGCATTTGTTGGTTTGTTCCAAGTTAAGCAGATATGTTCTCGTCTCTTAAATTCGATGCCAAATTTGGCAAGTTCTCTGGACACTTGGATGGTGAAAACTTCGTGGGAATTTGTGCTTTTACATGCGTATAAGCCTATAAGGTAGTACAACCTTTTAAGTTTTAAGAGTAATGTTATTCATACCATGTTTTTGTATCATATTTTCATACCACTTTAGATGGCATTTGATGTGAACAGTCACATCATTTGAATTAATCAAATTTTTAAATTTAGTTCATTATTTAATAAACTAATAATTAAGAAAAATTAATTAATTAAATCATGATTGTGGTATACGAGGAGTCTTTCTCCTTCCTTTCCTTAGGTTTTGTAAATTTTTCAAATGATATGGATGTCCACATCAGATGCCACTATGAAAATGTGGTACAAAAACATGGTATAAATAGCATTACTCAAGTTTTAATATTCCTGTAATTTTTATACTATATCTAATTAGTAATCACAATGAACATTAAGGCTGGAAAAAAAAAAATCACAATCCACTAGTAAGTTTTTGGTGCTCCTAAAGCGGTTTCAATTTGCTGCATATAATCTCTGTCAATAAAATACAGATGATTCAATTTCCCAAACCCATGCCGAATGGGGATGGAGTGGGGAGGATGGGGGGATGGGGTTATTTTGGGAGTGAGGACTGCAGGAGGGCGTATCCGAGTCGGATAATCCGACCTCGCCTTGCCAGTTATTATCTCCAATAAACTGAACATTTGCGACTAATTAAGTACTTATGCATGAAGCACTTGAAAATATTTCCTGAAGAAGCATGCATGTGTTCTTCCACGATATTTGATCACGTTAAAAAAGTTTTAACTCTTTCAAAAATAGTTTAACAAACCGAGTCTTTGGAGATATTCTTGATCACTTTATGAGAGATTTAGAATGAGAGATATTGTCGATTACACTCAAGTTTCTCCCATATGTCTTTTATAAGGGCCAAAGTGCATGCTTATCTCCATTAATTATACTACAAACTAAGAGCTTTAGGGATAACAATTAATCTATAATCTTTTCCCAATTCATGAGTTAAGAACTTGAGAGTGAGAGAGAGATACATATCAACTCATATCTCAATATGCGTGCACGAAGTGATTTGGTCATCTTGTAAACAAGAGAACTGAAGTTGACACGAGAGGAGGATAGCAAACCAAGCCCTCCATTATCAAGATTCCTTCGGACGTTTCTCGGGAGACATGTGCTTCCCACATGCCTCGAGGCCCCCAACTACACCTTACTATCTACTGTAGGCCCCACCTCCCAGCAACTATCACCCTTGCTTCTTCCCTCTCCGTGCATCTATAAATTCAGGACGATGGTGCAGATTGGAGATACAGCAAGCAAAATACCCTTCGAGCTAAACCCTAAAACACACTTCAGTTCCAAGTTCTAAGTTCATCTGCAACATGTCGGGGAAGTGCGACAACTGCGACTGCGCTGACAGCACCCAGTGCGTGTAAGTAATGCTTCTTTATCAGTTTAGTTATGGATCTGTAAATCTTGCATGGCTAAATACTGGTTTGGTACTGAGCTTAAAAAGGTGTTTGGTAAATAATTAAAAATAACTTATTTTTACGGTTTTGGGTGAAAAAAAAAAATTGAAAACGTGAAGCAGCAAAAATAAGTTTATTCTCACAACACAGCCGAAATAGTTTTTATTACAATGATAGTGTATTTGTGTTATGAAAGTCTTTCTTCTGTATATAGACTATACAGATGGGAAGGTCTTGGATATCCTCGTAGGTATGACACCATGGATGTATCGCTGAAGACTAAACCCTAGCTATAGTGCTAATCAAATCAAGATACGTGATAAGTGCTATAGGAATATGGTGATATATCCTCGGTGACACCTAAATCTTTCTCGAATAGAAAGGGTTCGACTAGGGTTACCAACTAGTAGTTTACTCGCTTAATAACAAGATTATATAGGGTATTTACTTGCTTAATAACTGATGGAGGGCTTAACTGAAATGATTTAGCTCTAGTATGTGGTATTTCTCTTCTTGACGTTGAAGATCTGCTGTTTCGGATTCATTTTTTTCGATCTAATTGGTGCATATATGCCTTCAAAGCTTTAAAATGCCAATTTTTTAAATCGCAGGAAGAAGGGAAACAGCTACGACTTGGTGATCGTTGAGACTGAGAACCGGTACTTTTGTCATAAACTTCAATACATTTTAAGAATTAACTTTTCTTCTCTTTGTTTCCTTCAGACTAACTGTGGAGAGTTTTGATTAATTTTGCAGCTCCATGGACACCGTCTTCGTGGATGCTCCTGCCGCCGAGCACGACGGAAAGTGCAAGTGCGGCACAGGCTGCTCATGTGTGAGCTGCACCTGTGGTCACTAAACCCATACAACCAAATTAAAGATGTAAACGAATAAAGTGTTTGTGGGAAAACAACGTTGTGGCTTTGTCTTTGGTTTGTTTATAGTATTTGTGTCTGTTGAGTGACATGTAGTGTCTGTGAAAACCTGTCACTGTCTCTGTGATTGTGTCATGTAATCGCCATGTTCGTGGCCTTGTGATGTTATGAAATGATATTATTAGAATACATGCTTTGGCTCTCTTAATTCCATTTTATTTTCTCCCTAACCATAATTTTGCTTCACATCATAGCTGCAATTAATCAAGGAATTGCAGATAGGAATGTAATAGATGTATTCTTGCATACAATATTGTGGATAATGGACTTATAGCTCAAGTAGTTTAATTTACCCTTTCATCTGAGGTTTGATGTTCGATTATCCCTCCGTTATCACCGTTATATAAAAATGAAATAAAATATGATGGATATGTCCAATATGTTCTTATTGGAAACCCTTTTGGATCTTGGGATTGGTATTAAATGGGAGAAGATTAGAATGCTCAATCATTTTATTTAGCATTTGAAGATGTTTTGATTCCTTTTGCTCCTTGAGCCACCAAAACGAATGGCACAAAACGCGGAAATAGAAATCCCATTTCACTGTATGGGTGGTGTGACTAGGGAAAGGGATTTACATGAAATGAAACGCATAGCCACATAACATCGCATGATTCGTTTGAGACAACACCAACTAGGCGTGTATGTTTATTTATGTTAATCCTCGTGAATAAGAGGTTAGCAAGGCATTAGTTCATCAAGGAATTTACGAATAGTTGAATGATAAACTAATTCGAGAGAGCCTTACAATTAGCCAAGACAATAGCATATATTAAGATCACATGTTGTAACTCTATAACGTTTGAAGGTGTAAGTCTCAGTAATATTTAAGTATATACAAGTCAAATATGGTTGCATCTAACAGTAGACAGAACTACAGAAGCTCTTCTTCCTTGTATTATTCACCAACGTTCAAATATTACCATGTTGTATGTCTAAACCTAAAGTAAATGGTTTCCCTTCAAAACTGTTGAACATAGCCTTCAATTTATTATCTTAACCATCCGGATATTTCAAACACTGAAGCCCTCTGCACGAAGGCACTTGAGATGAGCATCGATCCATTTTGTGCAAGCATCTTGACCATGTTCTACAATGCATTCATCTCGCAGCTTCTTAGTATCCGGGCAAGCACAGCAGATCTTCTTCTTTGGCTTTGTGTCCAGAGCAGGAGTAGTGACTGCTGATCCTTGATTAGGCTGTGACCTTTGCAAAACCAAGGCAGAGGAAGTATTTTCTGCCGGCAGTCCACCCATTTCTCAAAGTTCTTCAAGACCTAACAGAAATATGCTACTAAAAAACAAGAAAGAAAACAAAGAACATCAGCTTCACTCAGAGCAGCCTCAATGATCAACATGTATTCATGAAGGATGGTATGCACCATATCATACCTAAACAGATTGAATGGAAGAGAGAGATATGGCGTCGTAATTTATAGAAAAACACCCCCTACAATACGTTAATCACGGATTAGCCTAATCACTAGACACTAGCTCGTGTAAAAGTGAGGAAATCAACCGAAAAGCAAAAACCCTAAACCCTACTTCTCCAAACGAGCACAAATCCACAGGATCCCAAAACAAAAAACCCAGATGAAGAAATAAAAATTTTCACCATAGTTCCGGATTTCAATCAAGATTCAAGACACGTCCTTTATCCAACACCCACTCGGGCATTTCTTCAAACATACGGTGGGCACTTTGTTACCACAAGCAAACTCCCGCATAAATACTACATATTCACCAAAAGCAGCAGAAACTATAAATATTAAATACAAAGGCAAAGCAGAAAACCCAGATGAAAAGTAAAGCAACCCATCTAATCAAACAACAACACAGCCATAACCACAGAGATTTTGGAACTTTACATACATAATTTATTGGATGGACAAGTAAATATGTCTCAGAAGGGTAACGAAATTGGTAACAGAAATGTATGAGAGAAGGAAGGAATTACTTACCGCTGAAAAGGAAGGAGGAGGAGAAGCTGAAAGGAAGAAGCTTTGCGTTTTCTGGAAGGCAGAAAGTGGGAGCAGAGAAAAGGTATTTGTTCTCTGAAGACGAAAGTGGCCGCTCAAAATTTCGAGGCTAAAACTGGGCCGCGTATGAGTCGAAGGGTCAACCCCTGTCTTGGGCTCTGTGGGCCTACAAAAAATATGCTGAAAACTTTCATTTCTTTTTCTTTTTAATTTTTTTTATGGCTTTTATCAAATTAACTCTTTCTTTTTTTTCTTTTTTTTATCAGACAAATTAACCTAACGTCAATATAAAATTGTAGCACAGACTGCCAAAACCATGTTACGAATGGTCTTCTAACTATATGTTGTACCTTCTTTACAAACTCTAAAAAATACAAACGTGAATTAACTTAATTGATCACGCACGCATTGTGTCGGAGGGTCAACTCTTGTGTTGGGCTTAGTGGGCCTACAAAATATATGCTGAAAACTTTCATTTCTTTTTCTTTTCTTTTTTTATTTATTTTTTTATAGCTTTTATCAAATTGACTCTTTCTTTTCTTCTTTTTTTTTCTTATCAAACAAATTAACCTAACGTCAATATAAAATTGTAGCACAAACTGCCAAAACCATGTTAAGAATGGCCTTCTAACTGTACGTTGTACTCTTTTTACGAATTCTGAAAAATATAAACGTGAATTACATTAATTTGTCACACATTGTTGTCCAACCAAGTGAAAGACATAAGTCGTAAAACCAAGTGAAAGATATAAGTAAATGCATTTCCCGTCATTTTATTCGATCTATAGTGTGAGGAAATTTACAAGAGGGGCACAACTGAATGTGCAAAATTGCAAATGAACAAGGGAGTTTGTAGAACATGTTCAAGATTAACAAGATCCAAACAACCTATAAACTAACCACAAGTGTGAAATCTAATCTTTGTTTTTCTTTATTTGCAATTCTTGGAGTTACCAGAATTCAACATCATTTGTTTTGTTAGACATGATGATTCCCATTTCCAACATCATATGACCAAGAAGCTGAGGAACGAAAACCACAATTCCATTTCCAACAAATGAAAAATGTGCAACCCTGAAATATAAGAAACTTCGGAGCACCATGGAATTTCAAGCAAGGCAACTGCAGTTCTTTGCTAATCATACTTCTCCCTCCATGAGTACACAAGAAGTAATGCCCACGAAAGCGCCAATGTGATGTCGCCGGCGACCTGTTTTGGCCAGTCTCCGGCTAGGTCTTGAAGGTCCCTTTCAAAGTAAACTCTCCAAATGGCCATAGAAATGTGAAGCAACACACAACCCTTGGCAAAGAAGCTCTGGAACTTGTTGTCCTTGACAAAAGCAACCATGAATAGAAGGAATCCAATGGCAAATAGGAGCAGACCGGAGAAGGAATCTGCGGTTCGGATCAAAAGCCGGTCGTGAGGTGTTGATCCTTGGAGCTTGCTTGCTGTATCATGGCCATGGATGAACACAGAGAATTCATAAGAGTAAAACATCATCAAAGCTCCACAAATCAAAGCAACAACAGAGTGGAGCATACATATTAGGAAAAACCCAGATAACCCCATAGCTCAAAATCTCAAGTAAAACCCTAGTCTTTCTTCTCTACATGTACGGATAAACTTCGAGACGTGGGCGTAGTCACATTAGCAAAAGAAGATGTGCTCTCCTATGTACCAAGTTTGAATCCCCTTATCCGTAGTTTAGAATATCGCTTGTATCATAGAACAAAACGAAATTCCATTTTATTCAACCATCCACAGTTTGCTCAATAAAAATCTCCGAAAAGATCACATATATATCAAAAACCCTAAACCCTGAAGTCTCACTTTACAAATCCCAGAAACCAGAGCAAGTAAACTAATCAGAAGCCAACCTTAATTAGCTTCCACTCTAAAACTCGAGAAACCCAGATGACAGATAGACCAACAGACCAAGATTTCAAGATTTTAAGGTTTGAAATAAAGAATCAAACCTCAAACAAGGAAAACCCCAACAAAACCCCAAACCTTATTTATCAATGTTTTTCACATGAATCAAATCCTTGTGGCTCTGATAGGAAATGAAATTGGAAAAAAGGGGGTTTTGCAGTTTTGACAAAGGGGAGAGAGGAAAGAGGAATGAATCTCGATTGAGATATTTCAGCAACTACAACATGCCGAACAGCTGATTGTCAGTGGAGGGATTTTTCTATTTGTGGTGAATTTTTATTTTATATTAATTGATTTGATTAGCTGTAGATATTTAAAGATGCTTTAAATGGAAAAGACTATACATTTAAACATAACGGAAAACTACATTTTTTTTATACTAAAAACGCAATCATGTTATTATTTATTTTACTCTTTATTTTGTTCTTATCGTTAAAACTCAAAGCTTTTAAAACATTTTCATTAGTTTTCGTTTTAAACATTGCTTTTGATTCCCTGTTCTGCAAAGCAATTGAAACATTTGTGGAGTCATGGAACCATTGGGGGTCTACATTATTTTTCTAATTTACTTTAGGCTAAATTTATTACATGGACAAAAAAAATACTATATTCAAGAAAATATTTTCTCACGTCCTTTTTTAAATTATGATTCGTCAAATTTAAAATCGTCTGAAGAAAAGAATAGTTACTTACTCAGCAAAATCTGTATAAGAAGTAGGACTTTGAAGGGACTTCCACTTCAAGTTGTGAATCTTTCAAACTTTTCCACATGGAATTAGGAAACCCGCTTCACACTGTGAGCTGGTGCTGACAGGATCTTCTGCATCTGCACATAAAACCAAAAAACAACTACAAATCTTCTGCACCAAAAGGCAAAGGCTTTTAGATGGATGGTTGTAAATCCATGTACAAGCAAGCTGTCCTGCTTTGTTCTCTCCTATACCAGCCCAATGACAGCAACTTTACTATATCTTAATGCATTGAGATTTACATAACATAGAAGAAATCACCATCAAATGAGACCACCACCTCACTTGCAGGCTACAGCTGTGGAAGTGGAACTGGAAGTGGAAGTCGAAGTGGCCTTCTTTTTTATTCAAAAGGCTTATCTTTGGACATTTGCTTATTATTAGGGATTGAATCATTGAATGCATCGAGTTAACTTATTTATATTTATGTCGTGTTCGTGTCAATCCACAGGTTGATTAGTAAACAAAATATATAAAAGCAATAATTTAATAATACAATATCTCATACTTTCAAAAAAAATTTGAGAAATTTTATGTTTAATCCTATTCACGTGTTTTATACTTTTATATTCATGCGAATTGCAAATCGTGTAACACGTCATGTCCGGAAATCGCCACTCTTGGTGTGTTGCTCAATCCCTCAAACTCATCTCCCACCTTGATTACAGCTCCTCTCCTTCCATCTTGCAAAAGCAAACCTCCTCGCATCTCGTCTCCCACCTTCAATGGCATGTGCATCAACAACCTCCATTTTCTCTGCACAATTTGCTTTCCTTGTATGTTTTAGCTTTCCCAGCCCTTCACATTAAGAGCTCAAACGATGAACGATTGATCGTTTTGTGTCAATACGAAAAAATGAACAAAATCAACGTTGGTAAGACAAACCGTAACACGTTGAAAAAGGATTCTGAAATGGGACGTCAAACAATATTTATCTGTCACTAGTTTTCTGGAGGAAGCACGAGGAACATGGCAAAAGATTATACACAGCTAAAAGGTCGTACCCAGTGCACAAGGCTCCCGCTTTACGCAGGGTCTGGGAGAGGTGAATGTCGGCTAGCCTTACCCCTATTTATGGAGAAAAAGGAACAAAAACTTGAATGATATCAACAATTCCAACACAAAAATTTGAGTTTCTTTTATCTGTCCTTTCCTATCCTGCACATATCTAACCAAATCTTCCTACCCCGCGACATATAATTTGTGACAAGGGGGGAGGAAGATTACATTTTTCCTATATTCAAAGATTTCTCAAGGGGAAAACAAGAAAAAGAAAAATTAGAATGTCTTGCTGTCTCTACTACCACCAGCAACCTTACGATGGCGCTTCTTATCTCCTCGAACACGCTTTTGAGAAATCTTCTTCCCGATTGGAGTCTTTACAGATGTGGTACCATGAGACAAAGATGGCGGACGACGAACAATAACCCTAGGAGGTGGGGGAGGAGGCATGTGCTCCAGTAACTCTCTGTGGTATGCCTGTACATTGCAATCACTATGAACATATAATAACATGTAAAGCTTATGCATTCAAAGGAAGAGAACGAAAAAGAGACAGGAGGACCTTATAGCATAGTTCGGCACATTGACATCCTATCCTAGTAAACTTTACCAGTTACCATTAGTTAATCTACTTTGACTAGTACCTTCGTGCTGAGGATAAGCTTTTACCTTCATATGCTATGAAGATGAAAAGAACCGTTCAAACAGCACACAATTTCTATTTGGGAAAAATGAGCCATTTTCCAAGTCATTCCCGGACTCTAAACAGAGCACCGTTAGCACAACAATGCATCTAAATCTCCAAGATTGCAAAACACAGATGCAAGCGTTGGTGGAACTAAATAAAAAGACCTAATCGCTCAACAGAACCCTGCGACTCTACAACATCCTGACAAACCTAAAATATTCCAAATAAACAAAACATGTTGAATGAAATACAGTAATTTTTCAAACCACAGATATTACCTGAATTACAAAATTCCGCCTTTCACAATCCAAAAACATATTAATGCTCCAATCAACTTTTCTCATGATTCTATCCCTCACTGTGGAGAAGCTTAACTGATCCCTGGAGGTAAATCGATCAACTTCGTTGAACCAATTGCAGGTAAATAAATTTGTGATGGGAATGTGTTCCTTTATTATAACACAACCTTCAGGAACATCTGCAGAAAGTCACAGAACAAAGCACCCATTCCAGATCAAAGAGAAAGATAATGCTACTACATGCAAACCGAAGCAGAAAAACATACACTGCCATATGTATGCATAAGCTTACATATGACAGCACGTGAATAAATGACCTACCACTGGTTATTGGAAACTTAGCCTCTGAATAAGGTTGCAAACCCTCCTTAATATAGAAGTCAATCTGCTCATTAATGGTGGAATTATCATACTTTCCAGCAGCTTTGTTAGCTTCAGCTTCTACAAACACATCATACCGTTTATAGTGCCTTGAAATTGCAAAGTTTGCATTCTGACGCCACAAGAACCTGTAACATTATTTAAGTACTCAAAAATCAAGGTTTATTTATGTAAAACTCAAAAACGAATGAATTTGCACAGCAGCATAAGAACTGGTTGCAATATCACATTGTTACATAAAGTGCATGCTGGATTAAAGAATCACAGTTAAAATTACTGATAATTAAGCAAACACCCGGTTGTTGTATGAGGCAGGGTAGTAATTTCAGATTCTCAACTATACTACTACAGGCGTGCACATGGCATTAGTCAGAAAAGAAGTGTACCTCTCAAGGACTTGAAAAGGATCCACCACGAGCCGAAGCTTTCCATCAATCCATATAGAATATCTGACATTGGGGAAAATCCTATGCAATAGAAGCTTCGGAATCTGCCACAAAAACATTAAGTGTCAATAACATCTAAAAACTTCCCCAACCCCTTTTAATCCAGATGGAGTAAATTCTGGATAGCACGCCACTATTTATTAATTTAAATTAAAAGCACCACCTGATATAATAGATTGACAATAACTTTTCCTAAAATCCATACACTGCATAAAGGGAACACCAAAACCAAGGTTAGGAGTGCCAATTTGACAACAGACCAAACTCCAGTTGCAAAGCCCAACATCTACAGGTTAAAGGTTCAACTACAACTTGGCAAGCAGCACTTGGAACATAACCAAGACCAGAAGTTGAATGTGAGCTGGATGCTGCAGCCAGATCGGTCAAAAATATTTTTCTTTTAAAAGGGCCAGGCCGGTTTGGTATAGGAATTATGCTCAAATTATACCAATCTCTGTATGATATCAGCATCCTCATACATGCTTGTCTATGTGTGTTTCTTTGCAATGCTTCTATCAATTCCCATGAATCATATAAACTAATCTTAAAAATACCAAATCTCCTATCTATAAATGCAGCATGGAAGAAACAAAACATTTAAAAGCACCAGTAAATCCTTGAAACCAAAAATAAATTTTAAATAACAACTGATCCAAGCTACATTGTGGGATGTGGCCAAAAGGATGAACCAAATCAATCAAAACAAACTGACCTTTCCATTACGCCTTGCATCACTGTAAGGAACGTTGCGGACAACAATAATTCTCCACAACCCTATCCTCTTACTGTCTCCCAGGACACTATAATTCTTCATATAAGCTTCTGTCTCTTCATCAATAAACAAGTAGAATGGAACATTTTTCCTTGAAAACTCACTGATGTTCTTTGGCTGTTGTATTATGTCATAGTTTCCTGTCAAGGATACAGATGCAACCATGAGAAAAAGTAAACCATATGCATACGGTTAAGCAAACATCCCACGATTTCTTAAGCTCAGATTTACCAAAGACAGCTGATGCAACAATGACATCATGGTACATCTCCAACTCCATAAGGTCAGCTTCATCAACATCAAATCCAGACCGGTGACCAGGTTTGCTTGCGTTCACAAATCTGAAAAGCACCAAGAGAACACAAGTAAGGGTCAATGCAATCATCGATAGAAGAACAAACTGAAAAGGATCACAAAATCATTAATTAATAAAAAGCAACAAGGCAAAACAAATGATGAGAGTAAACATACCCACAGTGGACCATCATGGATTCTTTTATATCATAAGAGTCATTTCTCTGCTTTAGAGTTGGAAATCCACCAAATTCAGAACCCCTATGTGGTTCAACTCTAGTAGGATTTTCATCATAAACATATGTCAAATTATGTAGGACAGGTGATTCTGAGGGGTAGCTTGGCATACTAGCTATAGCCTGCTCCACAGGTAGATAGCATACTGGGCATGCTGAAAGAAATTGAACAATAAATTCAATGGTTCAGCAACAGGATATGCATCACCTCAGAACGTTTGTGATAACTTCTCAAGTTCATGTAAAGATGTTAAACCATATTGAATATCATGGTATATTACTGAAAGAATAGGCGACCGAAAAAATCACTGAAAGAATGTGTAACCCATAAAAAAAAACACTGAAAGAATAAAGAAAAATACAAAAACTTACGGCGTGGTCCATAGCGTTTTCGATCAGTTGGAGGAGGAGGCGGGGGAAATGCAAAATTTTCACAGTGGTGAGGCAATAGAGGGGCATTTCCACGAACAGCAAATGGTTGAGTAAGGGAATGGGGAGAAGGAAGTTTAATGTCATGTCTGTCTTCCACGTCTTCAAAAGTTACGGAACTACTTGACATCTCCTCGCGATAAGGTATTACGTTTTCACTATGTTGAGTCATAATGACATTAGTGCTTTCTGGTCCATCATCATAAAAAAAAAAAATGCATTATCTTACTTAAAAGAATTGTAGAGAACAATAAATGAATTTGTACAGAAAATGGGAAAACATTCTACAAAATCAGAATTCGTTCCGACATCAACAAGCAAGGCTCAAACATACTAGCTCCAATTATGAAGAAATAGATACAGCTAGGTAAACTCAATTGAGTGATATTTCTTACAATATATCAAGGTGTAAACAATAATCATGTTTGTTCCATACTTTCAATCACAGCCAATATCAAGACAGCTTCTGATTATGCAAAATAATACTAAGCTCAGACAATCGGTTACTTGTAAAGTTTCAACTGGTATAAACTCATGCATGTACTCTTACGAATTCCTGTTTTAAAAATGAATACATTACTGTGGATTTAAAAGCAGCAGGGATAAAGAAAACAAACCTCTATTTACAGTGAAGGAATTGAATACGAAAACCAAAAGAGCAAGGACAACCAAAAGAAGCATTGTGACTCGCTTTCGACCCAAGAATCTACAGACAAAGGGCAAAACTCTTTCCTTCTCCCTTGAACCGGAAAGAAGCAACTTTGAAGACTTGCGGGTAAGAATAGGTGTTGGCTGATTATGTGAAAGACCATTCTGTATCGGTTGTTGTTGTAGTAGTGATCCATAACTCCCTGTACGTAGACCGAATGACCCTCCAGTCATTGTACCTTCAAATCCACAAATTCTTTAAGTATTATTTCCTTCTCCTTCGACTAGAGCCTCTCATTCAGGAAACCCAGATTCTTTTTCCAAAGTCCGAAACTTGAAAAACGCTATGCAGAAACAGACTTAACTTCTTACACTTCCAAATTCACATCAACAAACCCACAATTCTTTTGCAAAGATATCATCGAAAACACCGCCCCCACCTCGAAATCATACTTCAAATCACCAGAAAATCCTCAATGAATTACACTTCGAAGCTGCAAATCCAAATATGCATTGAAAATCTCCAACTGAATCTCCAAAACACAAAGAACCGAAAGGATCCCGAAAATCAACACGCACTTAAACAACTCCAAATATAATTAATTGCCTACGATCTGAAACACCAATGCGCTCGAATACACTGAACCAAAAGCACACAAACCACATTCTATGCAAAACCCACTTCCTAAAAGCACTTTTCCTTCCAATCAACCAAACATGCAGTCCAATCCCCAATCCAACCAGAAACCCCCAAATCAAATTACCACTGCAAATTGCAAACAAACCCAAAACCAAAAACTGACCTGGATCAATGCCAGCACAAAATTGAATTCCGAGTAGAGTTTTAATTACAAAAAGCTTCCAATTACGTACCTCTATCGGAAAAAGCGCTCCAAATTCGAACTCAATTAAAAAGGTTTGTAGGGGTTATCCACATCAAGATGTCTCTGTCTCTAGGGTTTCGGTGGCGAATATTTTGGGGATTACCATCCGCGCTGTACCGCTGTTGTCTCATTAATATTTTCTTTTATTACTCTTATTATTTATTAGAAACATTTATTTTTGTGTGTAATTATGGAATTTGGACCCAAATTATAACCCATTAATATTAAATCCTCTTATTTTCTAACATGGAAGTTATTAAGATTCCAATTTCCAACCATCACTTCATTGCTTTTTGGAAACATTATAATGTTCTTGAACAACCATTATGGTCAATTGGTAAAGCACTAATCAAATTTCCAACTTTTAAAATGTTACCCAACAAATAAAAAGGTTAAAAATGAGCTGAAATATCTTTAACTTTTTCGAGTTCGAAATTAGTCATATATTTGGAGTTGTGGGGTACTTCAGATTTTGGCAAAAAAATTGTTTCCAGACAAAAAATAAAATTTTAAATGAACTCAGGTCGCAAAAGGTTTATAGGTCAACAAAATTTAGAATTTTTATCTCTATATTCGAGGTTCTAGGTTAATTTTCCTTTCTCACACTTTTCTTTTGTTTGTTAAATGGATAATAAAAATAATATATTTTCTTTGATGAGTTTGAGCTCGGAAGTTAACCATGAGAGGAGAAATACTACTAAGATGAACGCAAATATAATTGATTTTTAAATAATAAGTCATACGAGAGTTAACTGAGTTAGTAAAAGAGATTACAAAAATATATTTAGGAAAAATAATTAAAGAGTTCAATCATTTCTAATGTAATAGAAATATGATTTTTGTGAGAGAAATATGTTAGGGCAAAAGAAATTTAGAGGGTAAGATTGGACAATTTGAAGTAAACTTGAGAGTTGGCACCAAGCTATGAGCTATCTTGAAAACACTTGTATTACTGAACTACAAGTCACATGTATTACGACTCCCTAAATTAGAGAGTATGATTGGAATAGAAATTGTTTAGAGCTCCTAAAATAGCTTCTTAGCCGTTTTGGCTAAAATTTAACTAAAAAATAGAGAAAATGATTAAACATGCTCCTTTTGCAAAAAAAAATGATAAATAAAGTAATGAAAACAATTACGGGTTAAACTAGCTACTCAATGTAGTGTGCATTTCCACTTGTACGCCAGTTTGAACGCCCCTACAACTTTAAGAGAAAAAGTCAAAGAAAAATTAGAAGTCCCTTGACTAATCAAAATTAATTCTGTAAGTCATTAAAAACTCACTTTCAGTCGTCCACCATTTTTTTGGTGCCATTGCCATCAACTTGATGGTGAATCGACTTTATAGGTTCCTCATTGGAAACTGACTTATCCACCCTGTAGACTTGTAGTTGTTGGTACTTGTCACTACCATCAACTTGAAGAAAATCCCCAATGGTGATCTAACCAAATCATACAACATTTGAACACTTTAAAATATGACAAATTTATTTATTTATTCATTTTTTGCATGATTCAATTAAAGTTTTGACATACCTTTAACTTCTGAAAATTCATAGGTCATAACATATATGCTCTAACCAATGAAACTTCGTTTCATACCTTAAGCTTCTTAAAATTCATAGGTCATAACATATATGATCTAACCAATAAAACTCTGTTATGGTATTGTTTGGGACTCGCTACAATTTCTTATTAATTTTTCATTTTCTCATCAAAAAATTTAATAAAATAAATGATTTATTTGACTCAATAAATGGTATGGCTGCTTTTCTAACTTAAGTGTTAAAAATTACATGGGAAAATTATAAATAATCATACAAATTATTTATTATAAAACGATCATCAATACAAGTTAGGGATTTGGCTACAATTCTTACATGTAATTAATATAATTATCATCTCGACGTTCAGGTGGTGATTATACTAAGTACTGGTTTGGTACTGAGGTGCTTTTATAAAAAGTGGGTATCTAAAAAAGCTGAGCTCAAAAAAGTGTTTGGTAAACACTTCAGCTTATTTTCACAGTTTTTGGTTAAAAGAGCTGAAAATATGAAGCAGCAAAAATGAGCTTATTCTCACAGCACAGCAAAAACAATTTTTTTTCAAAGCACAGCAATACCAAATCAGCCCTAAATACATGTATTCACATCACATAAGTTATATATATGACTGTCAAATGGTGATTGTATTTAGGGCTGGTTTCGTATTGCTATGCTTTGAAAAAAAACAGTTTCTGCTGTGCTGTGAGAATAAATAGCTATGAAATAAAGCAGCAGAGTATTTGGTAAACTTTTTTGTAAAAGTGCTTTTGAAAAAAAAAAGTTGTATTATAGTATTTGATAAACTTTTATGTAAAACAAATGTGAAAAAAAAGCTGGTTTTTCAAAGCTGGGTTTTGCAACTTTGTGTTTTTGGCTTTTTTTCACCCAAAACTGTGAAAAAAAAGCTGAAGTTGAATGTTTACCAAACATAAAAAAGTTGGGAGTTTTTTTTTATAGCCACTTTTTTCATAATCACCTCAGTATCAAACAAAGGCTTAATACATGTAAGTATTATAGTCAAACAAACTAGATGAACTTAAACTCGAGTTGAGGAAAGTGATCGACACTTTGACTTTGAAAAGAATTACGCATCACACTAGTGTTAATAGTTATTGACACTCATCTCCCATAATACGAAGCATTGCAATTTCACAAGGCTCCTTTGAACCGGAATGTGCAGAAACTCACTGACATAACAAATAAATTTTACAGTAGACTATTCTATTTATAGAAGCAGAAGAGGCCTACGATGTCCGCGGGTTCAAGGTATAATCCAAGTCTGGTTCGAGCCCTTCATGTATGAAGTTGGAAGCCAAACAACAATTGAAAGTTGCAGTGCTTTGAATAGTTGAATATAACTTTCAAGAGGCAAACCATATTCTACGTTAAAAGCTTATATATATGCATGACTAAACCGTTGGTGTTCATTGCGATTTGTCACGGATCTATGGAAGAGGGAGTAGAGTTTTGGTTCGGATGTTCGCATCACCACTTTTGTTGGCCCTTGTTGGTCCTTCCTGGTGTTTGCCCTTGTCAGCGATGTTGCTCGTGGAATCTTTCTTCTCGCTTGCTTTCTTGGTTTTGTGGCGGTGGTCGTTGTGGTGGTCCTTTGAGGATGATGCGGCCTTTTTCTTTCTCAATTATGGGGCTCTTGCTGGCGTGATCTCTGGTGCTTGTGGGGGGCCTCAATCAATTTCAGTTGTGGCACCAACAAAGCTGCAAGGATTTTTGCTTTCTGTGTGTTTGTTGTGGGCTCAATCATTTTTTTTTCTTTTTTAAAAGGGAGCACAACTAGTGATAAGCAACTGTTATCCATCCCTTTCGAACCCTAACTTTGGGAAGCTATAGAAATTTTCATCATGTCCGTGGCCACAGTCAAGCAGACTCACTAGCTCGAAGCATCAAAGCCAAGATCTCCCATCATTTTTTATTTTATTGAAGAGCCGCAGTCTGTGCCCTTACCATTGGATTACTTCTTGTGATTTGGGCTCAACCATTGGGTTGGGTTTTTTTTGCTTTGTGGGTCTATCTTTTAGTCTTATGTTTTATTTATAATTGGGCCTATGTTTGTGTATATTTGGTTTGTTAGTAATGAATTTTACCTTTGTCAAAAATAAAAATGAAAACTAATGAAAATGACTTGAAAACTTTGAGTTTTAACGATAAAGATAAAATAAATGATAAAGTGAATAGTATCAAGATTGACTTTTCAGGGTAAAAATATGGTTTTTCGTTAAAATGAACAGTACATAGATCTTTTCGTTAAAGTTTCCTAAGACCACAAATTATCAAATTAATTAACCACAAAATTTTGTTTATGAACAAAGCAAAAAATTGAGGCTCAGCCCACTCTCTTTCAAAATACTAATCTATTGTAAGGCTCAACCTACCCCCTCATCTTAATGTAAATAAGATTTTTTGAAAAAAAAAAAAAAAAAGGCAAAGAATTGGTGAGTAGCTTTGCCTTTTGCCTAATACATGTAAGAGTCGCCTGCATGGAGACAAATCAAAATACAGAGCCCAAGAGCGTGGGGCCCCAAGCTAGAAGTCTAAAACTTGAGGGGTGTCGGGTGGGGTTGAGATTCTCTCCGAATCTCACGCTTTGCCAGATAATTTAAAAGAAAAACTAATGAAAAGAGCTTGAAAATTTTGAGTTTTAATGATAAGGACAAAATAAAGGGTAAAGTGAATAGTACCATGATTGACTTTTTAGTATAAAAATGTGGTTTTTCGTTAAAGTGAACAGTACCAGGTACTTTTCGTTAAAGTTCCCTAATTTAAAACGTTCAAGTAAGAGAAAAATTTAAGGGTTTGAAAGAAAAGTTGTTCATATAATTGGTGGTAAAATAGACAATTGGGACTACAAAATTTAAACCAAATTACTTGATCCTTAGATTCCAAATATTTATGGCCGTCTCTAAATCTCAATCCGTTCGATTGACTGCCACGGACAAGTTTATTTGTCCGAGCAGGAGGAGAGACGGCCATAAATTTCATGGATGCAGATGACGTGGCAAACTGTTGGTATATTAAATAAGACAGGAGCCAGCTGTCGTTGGATCATTCATGGGTTTTGTAATCTAATGCGCCATTGGTGGACCCACCACCCATTAATGATTATTAGCATCCATATTATTAACTTATTTACATGTCTCCTCGCACTAGCTTTTTTATGTCTCGTATCACATCAAATGGGTCCAATTATTATGAACCCAAAATTTCACACATAGAATCACTTCATAGCGCGCGACACATATAATCGTAGATCTAAACGCATGGACGTGGAATTAATGTACGTGCCGGTAACACAACGTTACGTGTGTACTTTATTTTATGAATTCGTTATAGAATGATATATTCACATTATCAGATTTAAAATTTGCACATATGACCGCGGCATAAATATTATGATTTGAATGAATTTGTAATGTATTTACATTCTTATGTTTAAAATTTGTATATGAATGACTGTAACATACATGATATGTATTGCCAAAAATCGTCTCAAAACCTGGTCTAAAATCATCAATTCCAAACCTTTTTTTTTCAAGAAATCTTACCTCTCCAATTCTTAAGTGGCATCAGATTGGTTTGTCAATGATTGATGGCCGAAATCATGAACATGCTTAATTTGAAAATAAAATTGTCGTTAACGTACTTTAGTGTATAAATTTTATAATCGAATTTGTTCAAATTTTTTATTTTCATTTGAAGACCATATCTAAAGTATTCATTTGAACATAAGATTGTTTAGTTATTCAAATGTATCAAATAAATAGACCGTGCATCGTAAATATGTTATTTGGTACTCACACCGATTTAGCCCATACATTTAGATGCAAAATGATCTTTGATTCAATTATTTTTCTAGGGAGGGATAATAAATTGAGCAGATTTGATTTAAAATTTATACAGTGTATTTTTAAGATATGAGATATGCGCAATCTTTCATGTGGATGCAAGTAATATCTATACCAACGTAATAAGGTTCATAGAACTATGTGAAAATTTACAATACGTATGAGTATTGAATAATTCGTCACTTATAGGCCTACAATCCAATCTAACGGTTGTAAAAATTGGATCTACCTCACTCAAAAATATGAATCCAAATTACCATGTTTTCGTTGCCCTTCTTTTGAAAAATGATTTCGACATTCGTTGTTTTTCACACACTATTGTATATTTTGAAATTGGGTCGAATCAAACAAAAAATAGTAATAAACAGAAGTGCATAAAATGAGAAAAAGAAAAACTAATCTTAAAACTGGATGAGAGAGAGAGAGAGAGAGAGAGAGAGAGAGAGAGAGAAAGAGAGAGAGAAGGGCTTAGGTGTATATCACCCTCGGCCTTGTACCTTCGTTATATTAATCATAATGAGTTTTCTTGCCTTACACATAATACAAAGCTTATTAGGATTTGAAAATTGATTTCAAATCCTATTAAGATTATACTTTAAATTTACACAATCACATTCCTAAATAAAACATACTAATTACAATACTCTCCTTGAGTGTGTACAAATTAAGAAGTAGTCCCATTAGGTTTTCATGATTAAGAGATGGCGGTTGTTGTCACTAGTTCTCGGTAGTTACAATAGTTACTAACACAAGTCTCTTAGTAGGGGCGCGTATCAAAAGAAAATTTCACAAAATCTAGCTATGGTAATTAAACCAGCGAGACAAACTCATAATCAAAGGAGAAAAGTGAGTTAATGCAGGCTACCAATGTTTCACATTTTCAAAATGATTATTAACACACACAAGGTTATGACCAGCCCAGAGTAGGTGTCTCATCAAAACCTCCTCAGGCTAGCAAAAACTCAATGGGAAAAAGTGCTCCTAATTGTAAGGATACTTATTTATAAGCCTATGTAAGGTCCCTCATTTCATCAATGTAAGATTCATTATCAACACACCAATTCACGTATGACGAATTTTCAAGTCAAACACCTGGATAACACAAACGAGATGACGTAGAGCGCGTGTGGCCATTTGCTTCACATGTGAGACAATCTGCTTTGATACCATGAAGAAATTGAGATGCCACTAAGAAACCAATTGACAATATGAGAAGTAGTGCAACTTTTTTATTAGTCCATGCAAGTTCCTTTCTCCAATCAACATGGAATTCATTCTCAACCGTAGCAGATTAGAAGGTAGGGGACATGACAACTGACATGTCGTTCATGACCTGGGCTAGGTGATGACTCAGTGGCTCATGTGATTCAAGGTTTGGAATCCTTCATTTTTATCCTTTTTTGATAAGGAAAACTAATGAAAAGGGTTTGAAAACTTTGAGTTTTAACGATAAGAACAAAATAAAGGGTAAAGTGAATACTACCAGGATTGAATTTTTAGGATAAAAATATGGTTTTTCGTTAAAGTGAACAGTACCGCGGGCTTTTCGTTAAAACTTCCTTTTTGATATGCCTGTACATATTCATCAATAACATGCATATACATGGACATGGTCTAATCACTAGGGTAGTATTTTATCACACACTATTGTAGCCTCACTAAAAAATATGAATCCAAATTACCATGTTTTCGTTGCACTTCTTTTTGAAAATGATTTCAACATTCATTGTTTTTCATACACTATTACACTATTGTATATTTTGAAATTGGCTCGAATCAAACAAAAAACAATAATAAACAGAAGTGCATAAATTGAGAAAAAGAAAAACTAATCTTGAAATTGGGTGAGAGAGAGAGAGGGTCAGGAGAGAGAGAGAATGGCTCATATGTATATCACCATCGGCCTTGTACCTTCATTATACTAATTATAATGAGTTTTCTTGCCTTATGGGTAATACAAAGCTTATGAGGATTTGATTTCAAATCCTATTGAGATTGTACTTTAAATTTACACAATCACATTCATAAATAAAAACACACTAATTACAATACTCTCCTTGAGTGTGTACAACTTAAGAAGTAATCCCATTAGGTTTTCATGATTAAGAGATGATGGTTGTTGTCACCAGTTCTTGGTAGTTACAATAGTTACTAACACGAGTCTCTTAGGAGGGGGAGCGTATCAAAAGAAAATTTCACAAAAGCTAGCTATGGTAATTAAACCAGCAGGACAAACTCATAGTCTACGGAGAAAAGTGAGTTAATGCAGGCTACCAATGTTTCACATTTTTAGAATGATTATTAACACACACAAGGTTATGACCTGCCCAGTGTAAATGTCTCATCAAAACTTGGATAAAACAAACGAGGTGACGTAGAGCACGTGCGGTCATTTGCTTCACATGTGAGATAATCTGCTCTGATACCATGAAGAAACTGAGATGCTACTAAAAAATCAATTAACAATATGAGAAATAATGTAACTTTTTTTATCAACCCATATAACTTCTTTTCTCCAATCAACATGAGATTCATTTTCAACGGTAGCAGGTTTTAAGGTAGGGGACATGACAATTGACATGTCGTTCATGACCTGGGCTAGGTGACGACTCAGCGGCTCATGTGATTCAAGGTTTTGGAATCCTTCGGTTTTTTCCTATTTTGATATGCCCACACATATTCATCAATAACATGCATATACAGGGACATGGCCTAATCACGAGAGTATTGTTTTATCATGGTCTCGAACTTTGTGAAGAACTGCATTCTATCTCTCCCTCGTTACGAACAAAAAAGTGGTGGTGTTGTACACTGGCAGTTGCACACCACCTCGTAGAACAATAATTATAGCATGTCATATATTAAATTGGAACCAAATATATTAGGGTTTAGGATTATTTGAATTTTAAGATGGCAAAAAGCTCTCGTGGGGTTCCCTTCGGAATCCTCTCCTTCTCAGATATATACGATAACGTATCGTAAAACTAACTTTGAGAGTAGGTGAAATAGAGAAGGTTTATTGATGATGTATTAGTTCATTTATTTATATTAATCATGATCGGTTTTTTTATCTTACAATTAATACAAAACATATAAAAATTTGGTCTCCAAATCCTATTGGAATTCAATAAAATTTACACAATTACATTCCTAAATAAACATGCTAATTACATTTTTTATGCGATTAAGTGAGGAGTGATTTTATTAGGCGAGTGAGAGGAGTTATTTGGTTGTATGGAGTTTTACGGTGTGAGCGGCGAGTCGGACAGTAATTCCGTCAGTTAAACGGTTTTTTTTTTTTGAAAAAAAAAAAAAAAAAAAAAAAAACTGTTTAACTGACGGAATTGACGAAGCTGAGAAAGCAGTGGAAAGGCCAACGAGAATTCTTGAAACGGCGAAAAACGTTAACATCGCGCAACCCAGATGTTTTCTCTACGGACTACGTTGACAGTAGACACAGACCAAGTGTATTTGCAACAGTTTCACTCTCCTGGAAAGCATGTGAGATGCACTCGCGTCTTCTGAAAAGTGCTGCTCTGCCATCACGCACCCCAAAGGAAATAATTTATTCATGCTTATTTTTGTTTCTTAATTATTCCTTAATTTAAGTTAACATGGTCTGAACTTGGACGTTGTTTCATTACATAAAAAGATTAATAAAACTTTCTTTTTTATAATAACGTAAGAATCAAACTCTCACTATAATATATTGGTAAGAATCAAATCTGCACTATAATGCATATGTATTATTATTTTTTGAAATAGTTTTTGAAATAGTAAAGCGCTATCTTGCAAGTTTTTGAAATAGTTTCCCCCACTTTGGCAAAAACATATCTCTAATTTGAATCCTCCACTCCTAAGACCATTTTTAACTCTGGCCTATAACCTATTTTTTTGTTTCTATTTCCCTCCCCCCTTGGACCTAAAACCTAAAACAAAGCCAAAAATAGCTCAGGATTTAGCCCAAAAATGGTATGGGCACCACCAGCGGGACCTCATCCACATGGGCATGTCCCCCATGATTGATTGAATCCAACGACTGAGATCGAATATAATCAAATCTGTAAAAAAAGATCTAAAGGCCCAAATTTAAATCCAACCGCTAAAATAATTAAAATTTTATTTAACTCAAAATTCATCAAAATTTAATGATTTTTCAATATTTATCGGAATCTAAATATTTTTAAGTTAATGTTCATAAAATTAAATTAGGATAGTGCACATAATCCGCGATCGAATATAATCAAATATAACGGTGACAAAAAAGATCTAACGATCCAAATTTAAATCCAACGGCTAAATTAATTTAAAAAATTATTTAACTCAAAATTCACCAAAATTTAGTGATTTTTCAATATTTATCGAAATTTGAATATTTTTAAGTTAAAATGTTCATAAAATTAAATTAGGATAGTGTACATAATTTGTTTTTAAAAAAATTACTTAAAAGAAACAATTAGCCTAAATTTATTTTTTAATAATCTCGGGCTAAAAAATTTAGGCCATACATAAGGTTTAGAGCAGAAAAACTATTTTTGTGTTAAAATCTAAATTTTCTGGACTATGCCAAGGATTAGAGATAATCTAATAGAAAATAAATAATCTTTCTTAAAATGATAAGAATAATTACTTAATTTGTTTAAGGTAGACGGCGCGTGTAAAAGATGGTGAAAGAGAATGTCATTTTTTATGTGTTGGGACTCTACAAACTACACAGTCAGTCTTTTCTCTTTCACTGAAAGCTGCTGCTACTGCGAGGGGACACTCCCCCCTTCTCACTCTACCAGTTTTTTCTTTTGTTTTTTTTTGCTCAATTTTATTATATTATTCCAGAGATTTGATGTTAATTTTTGTTTAATTTTTTTAATTCTCTGAAACTCTCCAACTTTACGTGTCTCTCTGCATCCCCTGAGAGCCCTTTGATCCATGTCCTTCTTCTCCAAAAGCCCTAAATAATTTTCTAGGGTTTCAGTAAAAGAGGTGCTTTGTCTTCAAGGTTCTCAACATTCTGCAGATTCTGCAAAAAGGTTTGGACTTTTTGGAAATTGGGGTTTTGTTTGTTTTGAATTTGTGGGTATTGTTGTCATTGAGAATTTGCATTCTATATTGAAGAACTGGCATTTTTGAAGATTTTATGTGCTGAATTTGAACTTACTCTGGTGAAAGCTTGAAGATTTTCAAGATTTCTAGGGTTTGGGTTTCTGAAATTGCGGGTTTTTGCTTCTGGCAAAATGTATGACTTTGGTGGGTTTGTGAAGGGGTTGGATTCATACATTTGGTGCTTGTTGGATTATATATATTTGATGAGTTGAATTCTGGGTTTTTGTTTTGAGTATTTATATTTTGAAGTTTTGAACTTTTTGTATCTGGGTTTTGGTGATGAGGATTGTATTGTAAAAATGCAAGATTTCTGAGGGTGTGGGCATTGGTTCGAAAGGAGGGGATTGTTGGGGGTGGTTTTGGTGCATAATGGGTTGCATTTTCTGTAAGCCTTCTGCAATTGAGGATAGCAAGGAGAGCCCCAGAGAGAGATTGTCAAACAAGGGGGCATCAGACTCGCGGACGACAAGGGTTGCTTCATCCAGGAGGGAGGAATCTTATCGAGCGAAAGATCGATATGATGGCAATGATGGGAGAGCAATGTTGATTGATAAGCAAGTGAATGGGCCTGTTCGATTGCACGGGGAGAATTTTGAAAGGAAGAGGGAGAAGATGGAATATGTTGTTGCTCAACATCCTGGGATTGGTATCATTCCGAAAGCTGCAGAAGGGGAACAGGTTGCAGCAGGGTGGCCCTCCTGGCTAGCTGCAGTGGCTGGAGAGGCCATCAAAGGATGGGTTCCGCGACGTGCAGATTCATTTGAGAAGCTAGATAAAGTATGCTTCTTTTCTTGTTTAGTTCTCAAGTACCTTTATGGTGCAAATCAAATCTTCATTCTTTCCTTGTCTTTGTTGTTATTTAATCTTTGATTTTGGGTTATCCTATTTTTTATTATTGAGATTGAATTTGGTATTTTATATTCTATTGAAACCTGTTTCCTTACGCATCATAACTTATTGAGGAACAATTTTTTACTTAGTAGTTTGGGGTAACAGGACAGTTTTACTGTTATTACTTTATAGTTATTTTGGAGTTTAAGAATGTTGTGTCAAGGTATACTTATGAATAGGCACATGGAATTCTTGTGGGGCAAAATTCGCTCTTTACTTTCCTGTGAAAGCATAAGAAACCACATTCACTAGACTTTGAGACAAGAATAGGTGTTACATTTGCTCCTCTTCTTTACGGGCATGCAATTAAATCAGTTGACATGGATAAGTAGTTTAAGCATAACGGTTTTACATTGGGAGTCTAGACTTTATGTTGGTGGAGTAGTTGGGTGTGCAAGTTATGAACTGGATTATCAAAACTTAGAGGATTTTGTTGATTTGCATTTAAGCAGATTTGCGTTTCTTGTTTTTTTAAACTCTTCCAGTTTTATGTTTTGGGTGCTCTATTGGATGCTACCTAGAATCATCTTCCTCTTATCTGTTTTTTGCTTGTTGGTTACTATGCTTATATACCCAACTGGTTTTGACGATAACACTGAGAAAAGCAATAGGTTTGTGGCATTCAATAAAGACTATATCGTTCTATCGTGTTCTTCCATCTGGTGATACGATATTTCTGGTGTTTTTGTTTATTTTTCCTTAGCACTATCCTCTTTCGATTTCCATAACTGTTGGCTGGCCTTGGTTGTGTCCTTATATTTATATTTTGCAGATTGGTCAGGGTACTTACAGTAATGTTTATAGGGCCCGTGATCTTGATCAAAAGAAAATTGTTGCTTTGAAGAAAGTGAGGTTTGATAACCTAGAGCCTGAGAGTGTTCGCTTTATGGCAAGGGAAATTCACATTTTACGAAGGCTTGATCATCCAAATGTGATAAAACTAGAAGGTCTAGTTACTTCAAGGATGTCTTGCAGCTTGTACCTTGTTTTTGAGTACATGGAGCATGATTTGGCAGGGCTTGCTTCACACCCTGGTCTGAAGTTTACAGAAGCACAGGTATTTAGTGGTCGGTTTTGCCTCTTAGACTAAACATAACAAGTTACTGGGGGTTTTCGTCAGTTCTTGCTTCCTGTATCTGCAGTTCATGATGTTCCTATTATGAACTTTCTCTCATCAGCACCCATTATGCTGCTCGTGTATTTTGTTTAATTATATATATAGGCAATATAGAGATTGTTCAGTTGGATGGAGGATTGAGATTCAGTTGATTTATTGGCAGGTTAAATGTTACATGCAGCAACTGTTATGTGGACTTAATCATTGTCATAGTCGTGGTGTTCTGCATCGTGACATTAAAGGTTCCAACCTTTTAATTGACAACAATGGCATGCTGAAAATCGCTGACTTTGGTCTGGCAAGTTCTTTTGATCCTTGTCAAAATCAGCCTCTGACAAGTCGTGTTGTAACTCTATGGTATCGTCCACCTGAGCTTTTGCTTGGTGCTACTTACTATGGGACAGCTGTGGATTTGTGGAGTACAGGTTGCATAGTTGCTGAATTGTATTCCGGAAAGCCTATTATGCCTGGAAGAACCGAGGTATTTAGAGTTTTTTTTCCTTGTGGGCATGTAGAGTTGATGCTCTTCACTAATTTTTATCTTCCAACTATTTGGTGGCAAAAACACACACACACACACACATATTTCTGCATTTAAATTGAATACTTTCAAGTTGGTGGAAGAATAAGAAATCAGCTAGGAAACTTTTTTATTTAGTGGAACTCACCATAATGAATCATCTTCATAAATATGTCCCATACACTTGTTCCCATCCGTACTCCTAACCTGGTCTGCTGTGATTTTACAACATAACCCTAGGGGATGCATGTTGCATGTCTGTCTTGTGGCTCTCTAAATTATTGTTCCTTTTAGATTCGTTATACACTATGAAGTAGTTTGAGTGTAAAATTTCAGTTATTCTTGCCCTTTCTTAGAAATGGTTTGTTAGATGTGAGATGGCTCTTTAGAGGTGGCTTTGTAAGTAACCTCATTGGGCCATGCAGCCATGAAAGATTTGTGGTTATTAGCTGGTAGGTTAGGGATAGTTTACGAACTGTTTCTAATTCCATTCAAATTGCTTAATTTCTCTGTTCCCTATAGTTGTGCCGACTTTGTAATTATTAGGGTGTCCCCTTTCTGATTTTACATTCAGATTCTCTTTTGCTTCTCTCCGATTTAAAGTGTTGTGCAACTGAATAACCGGAGTTTGTGGATTTTTTCCTTGTAGGTGGAGCAGTTGCATAAGATTTTCAAGCTTTGTGGCTCACCTTCTGAAGAGTATTGGAGAAAATCAAAGTTGCCTCATGCAACCATATTCAAGCCTCAACAGCCTTACAGACGCTGTGTTGCAGAAACTTTTAAGGACTTCCCTGCACCAGCTTTAGCACTTATGGAGACCCTTCTTTCTATAGACCCTGCAGATCGTGGATCTGCAGCTTCTGCTCTCAAGAGTGAGGTTTGGATCTTAAATTAATTCCTATATCATTTCGTTATGCTGTCATTATTTTGCTGCAGTCTTTTAGTTTTTCATTTAACACCATTCTAGATCTGTGTGTGTGCCAGTGCATGCTTACATGTGCAGTAGATCTTTTTTTTGTGCTTTTATTCTGTTGCCTATGTTGCTTTGGAAACTTCAACTTAACTAGTTGAGTCCTTTTCATAATGTTCTCTTATAGAATCTCTTCTCTTTTTCTGCCATTAACGATGGTAGCTAATTACTAGCTCTGAGAATCATGTCAACCAAACCACCAGATTGCAGCAAGTTTCTTTTGGTTTTCTTATTCTTGACTTGACTATAATTTGAAAATTGTTATAGCCCACATTGATTATTTCAATTGGCAGGAACATTTGTTAACTCTCTTCAGTGTTAGCAACTATTTAGATTGAGAATGATCATGTTTTCATTATGACTTTTTTTACCAAAACTTTGCTTTGGTGTTTTCTCATGTGTTATCATTTTGATCCTTTGTTTTTCACAGTTCTTTACAACTAAACCTCTTCCTTGTGATCCGTCAAGTTTGCCAAAGTATCCTCCAAGCAAAGAGTTTGATGCTAAAGCGCGTGATGAGGAAGCTAGAAGGTGAATATTGTTACACAAAATAGTACCTACTTATTTACTCTTTCTCAATTTATAGTTGGAAGGCACTTGCACCAATTTACATTTACTTATATGTACCATTTAAACTACTTATATTTGCAGCATGAATGGTTCAAGTTCCCAAAAGACACAAAAATATATGCCTAATGATACATGCACTATGAAAATTGAACAAGTCAGGCACATTTGATGCATGATTCCTTTGAGTGAAGCTGTGCTTCTGTGATTTAGCTATGAGCTTCTGACAAGGGGTTGTTGGGCCTTGACATCAAATAAAGGGAAACTAAAAAACTTATCAGCTGTTTGTGCTTAGCACACATCATGGCATGGTTTAAGCTTGGTAATTAATAAGTGAGATCATAAGAGTCTGGACCCTGGAGTTTGCCTAAAGCAACTGAGTTTGTACATATTTTTCTGGTTGGGGTTATATATGGTTATGATAGTCTCATTTCTGAAGTGCATTGGTGTAAAACCATTAATTATTTCTGAGTACATGTTCGTACACTGATGATTATTTGTTGAATTCTGTCTTCTCATTTTCTTAAGATTTAATTTGAGTATTGTGAATCTGATATCAATTTTGGTCCTGTATGTGTAGTTTTTTCCTCTTTTATTTTTACCACTGAAAGTGTGGGTGATGTATATAGTAATAATCTTTTTCCACACATTGGTAGACAAGGAGCAGCAGGGAAGGGCCAAAGGCTTGACCACGAAAGGAGAGGAACAAGAGAGTATCGAGCTGTACCAGCACCTGATGCCAATGCCGAATTAGTCATGTCAATGAAGGTAACCTGAGGTTATTTTAACTAAAAACACTCACTTAACTCCATCCATCATTGATTTATGTTCTAATCGTTAAGCATGACGATTTTTTTTTTTGACAAACAATAGCGTTAGTGGGTTAAATTGTTAAATATTAGGAGGGAGGGGGATCGGTGGGGGTCAAACCAGCACCAGGGTGTATATGCGTTTAGCATGATGATATTTATGCGTTGCCCTTTTGCTTTTTGCATGAACTTGCGGTATTAAAATGACATATTCAATGCACTGTTATTGCAAGGAATCTGTTGGAAATTATCCTCTCCTTTCCTCTTCGATTTCTTCTTTAAAAATCAAGGTTTTTTTTTTTCTTGTCTTTTACTATGAAAAGGGGCTTTTACGGTCCACCCAAATTTTCCCTTGAGTTATATATACCCAAGGCTTGTGTTTTCTACCAATACAATAACTCCACATAACATTGATGGTCTTGTTAATTACAGACTTGCTTTTCTTCAACTATGGAATAATGTATTTTTCCAGTCAGCTGTGAAATAATTTCTTTCACTTATAATCTTGCGTGGTCTACGTTGCATGTTACAGAAAAGACAAGACAGTTCTAAGAGCCGGAGTGAGAAGTTTAACCCTCATCCAGAAGAAGTTGCTTCTGGCTTTCCAATTGATCCACCTAGGCCATCACAAGCCGTAGACGCAAGTGTAGCACATCATGGACATAATCATAATCGAGCTTCTCATTCAGGGCCATTGGCTCACCGGGCTACATGGGCCAAGTCTACTAAGAACCCAGATGATCCTCCAAAGGTTTCAACTGGGGTTGACTTGTCAGCAATGTCAGGTTTAGTGGTCGCAAGGAGGAGTATGTTATCTGAGGAACGCAGAAAAAGGTCTAGTTCTTCTCAAATGGAAGTTCCAAAAGCAATAGGCAGGTTTCCAGGCTCCTTCAAGGAGGCATCAGATCCCTTACAACACAATCAAAAGCAGGCCAATGCAGGTTCTCGTCAAAAAGAAGATATTAGAAGCAACAAAGATCCAATTATTGTGAGTAGTTGAACTCATGCCTTTTCCCCTATGATGGGGATTCCTCATTGATTTATAATTTTCTACAAATAACCTTAAGGGTGTGCCTACTGTTTTGATTGTGATTTGTGGTTCAGAAGCTATTCTTTTTGGTTTATGTTTCTTTTTTATTTTTGTTTACTCTTATTGCCTAATACAGCATTCCTTATTTCTGGTTATTTTAGGTTGGTTACGGATCTAAGGGTCACAAAATGCACTACTCAGGTCCGTTGCTAGTACCCTCTGGCAACACGGATCAGATGCTGAAGGACCACGATCTCCAGGTCCAAGAAGCTGTTAGACGAGCACGCCTAGACAAGGCAAAGGTCAGAAAATTCCACGCTGAGGCGAACCAAATATCCACCAATTCATTATTTGTTTCTGGTCGTTGAGGTGGCATAAGTAGAACTGAAAGCAGAGCATCAGCAGCAGATAAAATTGCTGGTTTTCTCTTGTGAAATATGAGTCATACAAAGGTGGGGGTGCTTTTCTTTTTCTGTATAGGAGGGGCACCCATGGAAGAATAGCTGGTGCCCATTTTTAACTAAGTTTATAGCTTAGAACACACGCTCGCTTACTCTCTCACCTGTATCGTTATCATTGTCCCCCCCTTGCTACTGAAAAACATAGCCCATTCATGCAGAGCTTGTTATAAGCCATAAGCTGTAGAGTATGTGGGAAATATGAAAATTGTGTTTTGTGATGTAAAAGCGTAATTTTCCTTGTACTGTTAAAACACCTTTCCCTTTATTTGTTTACTTTTTTGAAGAAAAAAAGAGGGGAAAGGATGAATCTGTTTACTCTTTTGAGTTCAGATTTGTCACTTCCACATGTAATTATGATTACTCCCATTTCGTACGGCTTGACTTGAGTGCTATATGCATCAATAACAGTTGCTGCAGAATTTCCTAGTCCTCCTTTGATTTTAAATAATATTTGATCTTGAGACTACCCTGATGAGTACGTCAAGACTAAGAGTTGCCTAAATTGTTGGGGAGATTGGCACTTTAAGGTTGAAAATTTATCTGGTTGTGTTTGACTAGGCGTTTGCATTTTCCTTTAAACGTTATTCTAATCTAATCTAAAGTACGGGAAGGGAAAATTTTGAACTTCAGTGGGAAATGAGAAGCATATTACTCTAGCCAACTTGGTTACGTTCAGGTCTACTCTTATTGTAGACATTGAAAGACTAAACTTTATAAGGAAATGATTTCCGCACAACATTTTTTGTACCTTGATTCTCCTTCGATTTTTTAATCTAAAGATCATAAATGAATTGGAGTGTGTAAAGAAATGTGCGGAAATCAATTCTCTAAGTCTCTATGTTTGTTCACTCCCGTGTTTTACCACACAAATGTTGACTTGAACAAGTTGGGTTTAATTTAATTTTGTTGCTTTTGGAAGGCAAGGCAAGTTGTAAATATTGACTGCAGGATGATGCAGAAAACTCAAAGCTTGGTGCAGGTGCCATAGAATTCAATGGAGTCCCTTCAATTACTTGTACTATTCCTAACGAACCTCTTTCTTCTCCAATCGAGTTTTGCAGTTGATTTCTCCTTCACTGGTTTCAACTCATCTGATATCTTGCTCTTTGGAAATGCAACAACAGATTCTGGTGTTCTTTCTCTCACAACCAACACCACATTTTCCATTGGCAGAGCTCTCTACAACGCCAAAGTCCCCACAAGGTATCCAAACTCCTTAAACCTTCTGCCTTTCACAACCTCCTTCACCTTTTCCATAACCCCATACAAGGACTCTCTCCCCGGCCATGGGTTCGTCCTTGTTTTCGTTCCCTCTCCCGGCATCCAATCCGCCTCTCCATCCCAACATCTCGGCTTCTTGAATAAAGCCAATGACGGTAACCCCAACAACCATGCTTTTGGCGTCGAATTTGATGTGTTCCAAAACGAAGAATTCGGTGATATCAATGATAATCACGTAGGCGTTAACGTCAATTCTCTAACTTCTCTGGCTTCTTACAAAGCTGGATACTGGCTTGGTGAGGGCAGTAACGACACTAACTTGTCTTTCAAGGAAATAAAGCTGAATAGTGGAGACAACTATCAAGCTTGGATTGAGTACTGGAATTACGAGCTCAGAATAACATTGGCTCCTGAAAATGTGAAGAAGCCTGAGCAACCTTTGATTAGGGCTCCTCTTGATCTCTCTGAAGTTTATCTTGATGAAATGTATGTTGGTTTCACTGCATCAACTGGCCAACTCATTGAAGATCATAAAATTTTGAGCTGGAACTTCAATAATTGAAGCTAGTATAATTTTGAGAGTAGTTCGTCGATATACTCCCTGAACTTGTTGGTCACTTTCGATTTTCCCCTTGACTGTTTTTAAGAATAATTGCGACTCGAACTATAACAAAAATAGCCAATTATCTCTCTGCTGTTGTATTTCCTACCGTTACAATCAATGTTTATCATGAATTTGTGGGTTGGAAGATTTGTACCTTCATAAATAAGGTTCATGACATGCCTCATCAAGTTGGCTTAATGGAGGCAAGAAATATTTGTTTCTTGTTTTGATTTTGATTAAGTAAAGTTGATGGTATTGTAAGACGATTATATTTCTCAGTTCCTTTTGTGAATGATTTTGTGACTTTATATTTGACATTTTCTTATTAAAGACTATATACTATTATAAATTATTCTAATTTATTAGCGAATTGTTATTAGCATTCCAAAAATCTCATTTGGTAGTCCATACTTTTTATAATTATAAAGAAAAATACACTTATAAAGAGTGTAAAATGAAATTTTTAGAGTGCTAATAACCGTTCCCATTTACAAAAAAAAAAAAAAAAAAAAAAAAAAAAAAAAAATAAAATTCGGTGCAAGAAGATGTGATCGCACTACGTTAGTCAAACTGTACAAATTCAGATTTGTTATGTCTGCCATATTCCAAAGAAGCATTTGTTGCATATGGCCCAAAGGCCACAAAACAGAAGATTTGAATGTTTATGTGTCCAACTAGGGCATACATGTCCACCACATATAATTCAAACGTGTGTAGTAGGGCAAACATGTATGTCCACCACCCACCTACAATTTTGTTCATCAATTTGATCAATAATGTACACACACAGAAGTCCCTACCAAAAGACCTTTCATTCAAAATAAATAAATAGGAGAAATAAAAAGACCTAAAATGAACTGAAAAAAGACCTAACTGTAAGACCAAAGTCCCAACCTTAAATCCTATTTTTGATCTACATACTAATATTTTTGCATTAAATTTGACTGATTAAATGAAATAATGTTGTCACGGTTGATCTTAAATCAACAATCGATCACATAACATGTCACACGATATGATTAGAGAATATTATTATATGGGATAGGATCATTAACAAATTCCTTTTGGTGCTAATTTTATGCTTATATCCCAAACATTATTATAGGTTGGATAATGTTAGGTAGACCAAATTTTTAAACCAAATTTACAAACCAAATAATGTGTCACTAATAAGAAATAAGCACGTTAATCAACACTTAAATAATAATCTAATCATCAACAATCACATCATTTGGTTTACAAAATTTGGTATAAAACTTTGGTCTCCCTAGCATTACCCTTATAGGTTTACGGGTTAAACATTTTTTTATCGTAGAATGCAATCAAACTTCTCATTCTATCTTCTCAACATGCAATGATATACGATGATTCGAACTGTTCATTTTCTTGGTCACCTCTTTAAACATCATCTCTTCAAAACTTAATTGAAACCAAAATTGTTTACTCACTTAGCAGTTATCCCAATAAATAGACGATCCATTTATCACTTAAATATTGAAAACATTGTTCAAACAGTTAAATGATTTCTAATTAGGTTTTATTATTATTATTTTTTGCAAAGTTAATTCTTAAAGGGTTAGGCTTCAATGCTAGAGGAGACTCGTTTGAGATGCATTTGACCGACCGCGAGGGTTATATGTTGACTTGTATGCTTCAGTTCCCACATAACCGACCTTATTTCCTTGTATTTCAATGAAAAACTTCTCTTGTGTTTTCTTTGCCCTTTTTTTTGCTAACGAAATTATAGGGTGATCTAGAAATTAAAGAGTTTTAATCATCAATAGCATTGCAAGATAAAAAGAAAGTCGAAAACATACAATGAGAATGTTCGAGTGAAAAAATTGCTAGCATATCTTTTTTCGATACACTTCTTCCTTTAATAATCCCAAATTTGGGTAACTTTAATAATCTCTATGAGACCTGAGTTAGAATATGATTTATTTTTTTTAGGTTGGAAGTTCAAATTTGATGCTTAAACAACAAACAGTTAAATGGATGGATTACTGACTACTGAGCTCTAAATCTAATCAAATTATCTACATTATCCGTTCTAGTAGGTATCTAGAATTTGAGGACATGTACATGTGCCAAACCTGTTAAATGTTGGGTACCTTTGAAGAGAGGCTCTGTGGTGGGACAAAATGTTTTTTCAGTTTTTATATTTTTGTAAATTATTTATGAAATCTCATTTGATAATTATTTTTAGCTTTAAAAAAAAATTGAAAACCAACTCTTGAAAACTCAAGTACAAATTTTGAAAATCCAAGAGAGTAGTTTTTAGTTTTTTTATTTTTATTTTTTTATTTTTAATAACCAAAAGTAGCTATTAAAATAATATTTCGGTTTTTTATTTTTTTAAATGTAAAAATTGAAAACGAAATGGTTTCATTAAGGTATAATTTTTCCTAAAGATAAATCACACACATGCATGCTTTTATAATCGTGATATTTCCGTTGCGGTTTGCATAGTGTAAGAGTGCTTAAATAAAATATGGACACACATATGCTTTATAATTTTTTAATACAATAATTATGTGTATCTTTATATTAAGGAGTAAGAGTATGAAAATACAGAATGACTATCTATAATAATTTGGTTTAAACTCGTCATTCCTAAAAGTAGAGTTTAAGATCTCCCACTTATATGCTTATAATTAACATTTTCATTCCAAAAGTGAGAGTGATTAAATATGGACATCGTTTGGTCATTTCTCTTTTAATGACGGTGTGACATTCTTTCATCGTACAAACATTATAATCAAATTTCAATATATCACAAGTGACGGTTCATCTTGAGAATGTTACTTGTTAACATAATCGTCGATTTGTTGGACACATGGATGACTACATGGTCTCTAAATTGAATGAATCTTCTAAAGATGATATGCTAATAAAGATAATGAACAATTTTAATTATAACGTTTATACGATAAAATGATGTCACGTCATCATTAAAGAAAGAGTAGCTCAAGCCATAGTCTAAGCTAATTATCATAAAGGGTTGAGACTACAAGTACGAAAATATGGTAATGACAATATATCATGAATTTCCTACTAAAACCAAGGAATCTGCAATGTTTGATATATGCATGAATATGGGAAGATGACAATATGCAATTACTACCGATGCAAAAAGGGCCACAACTCTCAGTCTCAGCCAACTTAAAAGAAACAAGTATTTCTCATTCAAGTGCTTTTACAATTTGTCACAGCATAACTTTCTCCAAAAAGCATGTACTTTAAGATAATATCTCACATATATGAAGAGAGGCTTCAATTAATGACAAGTAACACAGCACAGAAAACTTCAGTGATGATAAAAAACTTGCTACTTTGATTCCACCACACAATTTATATCTTCATTACCAAAAATAAAGCCCATAACTTCAAATTCAACTTCTACAAATGCAAGCATAAATATCTAGAGTGAAGAACAAACGAAAGTATTAATCAAGTATACAGATTTGAAACATGTATTAGATATTCATTGAAGAATGCTAACAATACTCAACATTTCCGTCAGGGGGGTCCAAAATGCATTATGAACCTTAAATGCATCAACAGTCAAAATTAACTCATGCATGTGTGGACGTCCCAATCTTATATTTAGTTGTATTAGTTGTGAACATGTTGAGTTTTGTGGTGGTTATGGTCTTTAGGAATAGTAAGGCCATCTCCAACTGAGGATTGGCCAGAGGGCTCGTTTTCGCCCTCTGGCCCTCCAAGATATTAATATTTTAATGAACAGTACATGGCCATATTTGCCTTTGTCTCCAACTGAGGGCCAAAGGGCCATATGGCTCGTTTTAGCTTTGTCACAAAAAATCGTCTCCAACCGAAGGCCAAAGGGCCAAACATAATTTATTATTTAAATTTAAAAACTACAACAACTTAAATTCAAAAACTACAACTTATATTTAAAAACTACAACTTAAATTAAAAAACGACAAATTAAATTTAAAAACTACAAATTAAATTTAAAAACTACAAATAAAATTTAAAAACAACATTAACTTGAATTTAAAAACTACAAAAACTTAAATTCAAATCCAACGGCTAAGTGGCATCATGGTGGGCAACACTTGTCCAAGCAATTCCAAACCCTAGGAATGACGTAGAAAAGTTGTTTACCTTACACCAAGAGGCATACCGGAAAGATGTTGAGAGAGCTTTCGGTATTCTACAAGCACAGTGGAAGATCATCAGCGAACCGGCAAGAGGGTGGAGTCGAGAAAATTTGGACTCCATCATGATGTCTTGCATCATATTACACAATATGATAGTGAAGGATGAGCGAGATGAGTGTATTGATGAAGAGTCCGATGATGACCAAGAAGATCCAAATAAGTCAAGAAGGGCTCGTGCAAAAATATATGATGTGCCTAATTTGTCTTTCAATCCAAGAACTGGTAGTATCTCTATAAATGAGTACATGAAGCGCTATAGAATGATACGTTCTCGTGCCATAAACAAGTACCTACAACAGGATCTTGTTGCATATCTTTGTGCCAAAAGAAGCATGGAGTAGGTGTTTAAGTTTTATATTGTTAAATGTTTTTTTATGTTCTATAATTTGTATGTTGGTTAATGTTATTTAATGTTGTTTCATATTGTTTAATGTTGTTTCATGTTACTTAATTTAATTTAATGTTGTATAATGGATTAGGAAGTTATAGGAAAAAAATATAATTTAAAAACAATATGAAACAAATTTTGTAAAATAGAAGTTATAGGAAAAAAAATATAATTTAAAAAAATATGAAACAAATTTTGTGAAATAGAAGTTATAGAAAAAAATAGAATTTAAAATAAAATAAAACAAATTTTGTGAAATAGAAGTTATAGGAAAAAATGGAATTTAAAAAAAATATGAAACAAATTTTGTAAAATAAAAGTTTTAGGAAAAAAATAGAATTTAAAAAAAATATGAAAAATAGAAGTTATAGGAAAAATTTTGTAAATAAAAAATAATAATAAAACTGTAAAAAAAAAAATCAAATGCAACGGCTAGCTGATGTCAGCTAGCCGTTGCATTTGAATTTTTTTCTTAAGCATTCTTGTCGGTTATAACCGACAGGAAAGATGATTTTTCTGGCCAGCCGTCCAGCCCTCTTCGATTCTGTGGGGCCCTCTAAGATTCCACAGCCCCCTGGCATAGCCCTCAGTTGGAGACGATTTTTGGACTATTTTCGACCATCTGCCTCTTTGGCCCATTCGGTTGGAGAGATGGTCTAATATCTAAGAGTTAGGTGTGTTGATTTATTATTATATTTACAATTCGAGCATGGATAAGTGAGAACGGAAGGGTTAGGGTTTTCTGGGATTTTGGGTGGTGGGATGGTGTGTAGCTTTTGGGAGATATGTCCCTTTTGATTTGAGGTTAGGGATTGTGTTATAGTTTCTACTTTAATCTTTAAATTATTAGGGTTTATGGGGCAGATTAGGGTTAGGTACGCAGATGGCACCCTCATTAAACAAGGAGTATGATTCTCTCGTATCTTTTTTTTCTTCCTTTATATCTTCTCCTCATATTTGAACGGTCATAGTTAATCCATATCTATTATAATTTTTTATAAAAAGAGAAAGACAAAATAAAAAATGTAAAATGAGGGGATAGAAGGAGATAGAAAGAGAAGAAAAAAGATTCCTAGTTCATAAAACATGGTCCATAAGATTGATTTTTTCTACTTTAATCTTTAAATTATTAGGGTTTACGGGGAAGATTAGGGTTAGGTATACAGATGGCATCCTCATAAAACACACTCCATAAGATTGATTGACAGGCCAACTACTCCTATATAAAATGTGGCTTTTCCAATTAGATTAGATCAATTGTGTTGAGTTTTCTGCCTTTGGTTAAAAAAAAAAAAATTGTGTTGAGTTTTTATAGTGAGATCTAAGTAATCATTTGTTTATTTATAAACTACTTAATCTTGTCCCTTTCTTTCATTTGTTTATTAGTCTTGTCACTTTCTTTCATTTGTTTATTAGTTTATAAACCCATTGTTTATTGCTTTGCTTACAACTTTCTCCTTTGGGAAAGAAAACGTTCGTTTTTCGATTTTGGGCCAACGATTAGCCGTTTCTTGGTAAATTAATCAAAATTAACTCTATTAATGAAAGCAATTAAAAATTATTGTGACCAATATTACGAATTCTGATCATTTGAGTTTTTTTTTACAAGAAATGATAACGAGATCATTGCCGTTCTACCGAGAGATGAACTAAGGACCGGCAACCCCTATATCTCTGAACGACCGAACAAGGCTTCTTTTGACCGTTAAGGATCGCTTTGTGCCTATTTAGGAGTATGGTCTAGTGGTATTCCTCCTTACTTGTAAGTGAGAGGTTTTAGGCTCGATTCTGGCCAAGGTGAATTTGAACCACATTATTGTTAGCCTATTGTGAGGCTTAGCCCACTCCACCCATCCTCTTAGTATAGATAATAACGTTTATTCAAAAGATAATGAGATAATTTGAGTGAATTTCAAACATTGGATTCGTTTAAAAGGTTTTTTAAAATGACTGAAATCGCTTTTAAAAAAAAAACTCTTTGGTATCAAAAATTCAAAAGTACTTGAAGCATTTCATTTAAGAATACGCTTTCAATCATTTAAAAAACACTCCCAAACAAGATCATTATTTTATCATGTAAAATATGAGAAACACGTACTCATAGGGTGCTATTATTTGGACTCTACTTACTGCTATTTTTTACGATCACCTCTTGAATACAAGTAGATCTCACATACATAAGTGAAATTTATCGGGATCACCAATAAATTCCAAATATTTTTATGCTGTATGTTCTAACTTCAGATTCTATTTGGAGAGATTTAATTAATTCCTAATTAAAGAATTCAAAATGAACGAATTCGCTTATTTTTTAAAATATTTAGACGTGCAAGATATAATTATACTGGATATTCCGTACTCTGACCTCATTAGAAGATACTGGCAATCAGCACACTATTTCTGCATGTGCAACTAAGTATGTTTTTTATTTTACTGCAACTTATCATGAGTAGGAGGGATGACAATTGAAAAAAAACAAAAAACAAAAAAAACAAAAAAAGAGAGAGAGAAAAAAAAAAAAAAAGGCAGTGCACAAACTGATCATCCCCACTTCTCTTCTCATCGCCCCCAACTATACCGGTTCATGTAAAAAACAACCCATAATATTGATTTTTATTAAGTTTTGATTAGAGGGTTAGAATGATAATTTTATGAAATTTTAGTTGATAATCAGGGTTATATCAATATGTAACTAGCATTTACTTACACATTTTGTGTGTATGAACACGTGTTCTAGAAAATGAGTAGGAGAGAGGGAAAGAGGGAGAGAGGGAGTAAGTGGTTTTTGTTTTTAGTTTTTTTTTCTTTTTTTTATTATAAATATTGGAGGTATTTTAATATTACGTGAGGCTTCATTAAAAATTGTAAAATTTGGACCTGTAAAATTACATTATTGCTCATTATTATTATTTTTTTTTGCTCATTATTATTTTTTGTATGATGAATACTAATTTTTTTTTTCACTATTTTTTATTGACAAAGGGAATTTGATTAATTAGTAAAGACAAGTACTGAGTTTGCAGCATAGTTTTAGGTAGATGATTGCAGTTTATGATAAAGTATCCTCCACCGATGACGGAGTGAGTAGCAACCGTTTTTAATTTTTCTTCCCCATTCAATAAATAATTTAAACAAAACTCGGTAATACTCATTACTATTTATAACCGTTGGATACCTAGGGACTAGGGCGGTGAAAAATATCACCAAGCGTGTTGAACAAAAATCCAACAGGATCCTCTCCGGATATTTTTGGTCAGAGTTTTGGAATCTGTAAATTGTATATTGTGTGATCAGTTTTTGTAAATAATGTTTATATT
Organism: Malus sylvestris; assembly: GCF_916048215.2. Classification (NCBI taxonomy): domain Eukaryota; kingdom Viridiplantae; phylum Streptophyta; class Magnoliopsida; order Rosales; family Rosaceae; genus Malus; species Malus sylvestris. Next base: position 29,863,625 of record NC_062262.1, read on the forward strand.
TAATTTTAAATAAAATATTAAAAATAATTTCTGACTGCACGATGTACGATGAACGAATATGATTCACGGATCTTCAGAATTCTCACAAAGAGGATTCGGCGAGGATCCGGATTCAACAAAAATGCACTAAAAAGATAATATAATATTTTTCTTCTGTTTCCAAGTTTATAAGTTGTTATATAATTCCATCATGGCCCGCAAAGGTTTACAGGATGTGCTATCCACACATTATATTTTACTTCTCACACACTTCTTGATAATTTATGTTTGTTGATCTTCTTTAATTCATCTGATCCGACAGTTGAAAATTAAAAAGATGTGTGAGAAGTAAAATGAGGTGTGTGGATATCACACCCCTATATATATTACTGTTCTGATCTCTGATAGGAAGAGGTCTTTGTTGAGCCACGTTGGTAGTTTGGAATAAAGCGGGAAGATAAAGATGGTAATGCAGAAAGTTGAAAGAGTGGCCTCTCTTATAGCTCTCAGCACGCACAAAAAAGTAATGTAATAGGGAACTTGGACAAAAATTATAGAAATATATAATCTTTTTTTTATTTATTTTTCTGGGTTTCTAATTTTCAAACGGTCTGTGTTTTTTCTGGGGAGATTTTGTATGTTTTCTTGTTGAGAATTATTGGGGAATTTATAAGGCTGTGGACGTTTCGTTTGAGCAGTGCTGCTGCTAAAAGTTCTGTTTCTCTTCAGGTTAATAACCTAGCAGAACACGGAACTCCGTTTTCATTGTGATGGTAACTCTCTCTCTCTCTCCTCTCTCTTTCTCTCTCATGCAATATATTGAATTGTCTCTGTGTTTTGAGTGTTGGGTAAGAGTTTTTTCTTTGTGGGTTTTTGTTGGTGATGGTGGTTTGAGATTGTTTGTTCGGAGAAATTTCATGTATGTGACTGTGTATATGATTATGAATTAGGTTTTGTAAAACTGTTCTTACTTTTTGTCAGATCGTTGTTATTGTGTTGGTGGTGGAAAACCTTTTCATGTTTTCTGTGTTCAAATTTGCATAGTTAAGGTAATTAATTAGTTTCGTAATTGTGGGCAGCTGGGAATCTATCATTTGTTTGTGAAGTTAAGAACTTGCTGTGCCTGATGAGAGACTCGATTTTCGCTTATCTGTTTGCGCTGCGGAAATGAGCTTCTGATTCAAGATGGTAATGGTGGAAGTGAGAGAGTGCAATACAAGTCGGAGAACTCCTCCGTTTATTGGATGTGTGTGTTTTGGCTTTCATGCTGCTATAGGAGGATAACAATGGAAGGCTCATCTGAGTCTGCTTGGCAGAATTCTGATAGTTCTAGAGGATTGAATACTTCCGGAGTTTCAAACCGGAATCCAAGGCTTCATCGTGCTGGAAGGTTTGGCTTGTCGGGTGAGGCATCTCAGGATTTGGACTTACGAAAGGATAGAGATAGAGTTGTGGTGGCACACAATGATGACCTTACAAACCAGGGTGGGTTATCAGGGGTTTGTGAGGATGAGGTGGCGGTTGACCGTTTTGTCGGAGCTAGTGAATGGGGCGATGTTAGCTTGAGGCAGTGGTTGGATAAACCGGATCGATCTGTTGATGTATTTGAATGCGTGCATATATTTAGGCAAATAGTGGAAATTGTTAATGCAGCACATTCCCAAGGGATTGTTGTTCATAATGTGCGACCTTCATGTTACGTTATGTCATCTTTCAACCACGTCTCCTTTATCGAGTCTGCCTCTTGTTCGGATTCTGGCACTGATTCTCCCGAGGATGGGGTAAACAGCCCAACTGAAGAAATTAAGGATTTTCCCTCTTTCTTGCGTCGTAATTTGCATCAGCAAAGACGGAACTTAGGAAGAGAAAATTTTCAGTCTATGACAACTCCAAATGCCTTGTCGGAAACGAGTTGCATGCAGTCAAGTTCAATCTATGCAGCACGCGAATCGTTGGTACAAGAGAGTGAAAATAGAATCAGAGACCGAAATGTTGAACTAGAAGATACGAGACAACCATTTCCAATGAAACAGATATTGCTTATGGAGACCAGTTGGTATAATAGTCCCGAAGAGGTTTCTGGTGGATCAAGTTCATGTGCTTCAGACATTTACCGATTAGGGGTTCTTCTTTTTGAGGTTCGTAAATAAAAGCTTTCAATTGTTTATCTGTAGTATAAGTTAAATAAGATCTTCAGATGCATTCAATTATCGTTTTATATAAATGGTAAAAGATGATTTTGTTCGGAGTTGTTTTGTTTTTGTTTTTGTGGACTAACGTGGTTGTGCTTGTGACCAGTTATTCTGTCCTTTCAGCTCAAGAGAAGAAAAAAGCAGGACAATGTCTAGTCTTAGACATCGAGTTCTTCCTCCTCAATTGCTGCTGAAATGGCCGAAAGTGGCTTCGTTTTGTTTATGTCTACTGCACCCGGAGCCAAATAGCCGCCTAAAAATGGGGTGAATACTTCTTACAAAATGGGCTTCTATCTCAGACTTTGATTTTTCTTTTCAAAAGTTATATATTCAGCCTAAAAATACTGTGCATAAGTGCCAATATATCTTGAGAGTGGAATTCCATGCCCAAAGAAGCCCGTGCATGTCAAACTTAGGTTAGGTCAGTAGGAAGGTTTCCGGAGATTTTCCAACGAGTGAAATTGACATATTCGATTGGTGTTGGCAAATAAAGGATTAGAAGCATTATGAGAAGAAGCCACTAGATTAGTGTGTCTATATAACTGGATGTACATTTTTCAACTTCACTGAGAAGTTGGTTGGTTAACTTGATGCTTCAAATTTTCTCGCAACGTAGGATATCTAGTTAGCAACTCCTTACATATGCAGGTTTATCTTGTATGGTGCAATAGGAATTCTGTCCCACGAGTTTCATGCAGTAGTTGCTGTATATTTAAACTCCATAACATGTTTCTGCAATTCATTACGTCATGATATACTCCATTTATGCCACTTTTTATAATTTGGACTTGTAGTTCATATATCCCCTTGTATCTTTCGCTTTGTTCTGCATCTTTTCCTCTTCTATTGACTTGTAAAATAACTCTCACCTGTTTCTTTCGTGTTATGCACTATACCTCCAGCGAGGTCACAATTTCTAAATCTACTTTGTCATTTGTTTCAGTGAGTTGCAACAAAGTGAACTTCTGAATGAACCACGAGATGATTTAGAAGAACGCGAAGCAGCAATAGAGCTTAGAGAGAAAATAGAGGAGCAGGAATTATTACTGGAATTCTTGTTGCTTATACAACAAAGGAAACAGGAAGTTGCAGATAAGTTGCAAAATACTCTTTCGTTTCTGTGTTGTGATATTGACGAAGTTATGAAGCACCAAATAACTTCTAAGAAAAAGGGCAGTTCAATCCCACAACTGGTGAAGGAAGATGATTCGACATCAAGTTTCCCATCTATGAATATTTTTGACGATGATGATTCTGCTAGTGGGTCCAGAAAAAGGTCCAGACCAGGCACCCGGATTCACAACGTAGATGAAAGCGATGATAATTTGGAAGGTCAGAAGACAGATACTGAAAATAAAGAAGGTGTTCTCTTGAGAAGTTCTAGATTGATGAAGAACTTTAAAAAGCTCGAGGCGGCATATTTTTTAACGAGATGGAGGCCCGTAAAGCAGTCAGCCAAACCGGCTAGACATTCACCAATAAGCAGTTCTGTTGTAACTGAAAGAAGTTCGGTCAATAATTTGCAATCAAAAGAACATAGTGAGGGTAGACGAAGTGGTTGGATAGATCCATTTCTTGAGGGGTTGTGCAAGTATCTGTCTTTCTCTAAATTAAAAGTCAAGGCAGATTTGAAGCAAGGGGATCTTTTAAATGCTTCAAATCTAGTATGCTCACTTAGTTTTGATCGTGATGGAGAATTTTTTGCTACAGCCGGTGTTAATAAGAAAATTAAAGTATTTGAATGTGACACAATAATAAATGAGGATCGTGATATCCACTATCCCGTGGTTGAAATGGCTAGCAGGTCAAAGCTAAGCAGTATATGTTGGAATAGTTATATTAAAAGCCAGATTGCTTCAAGTAACTTTGAAGGTGTGGTGCAGGTAAGTTAAGCCTTACTTGTGATTCAAGTTACGACCTTTTATTAGCTTGTTTTAACTAAATTGCTTAACATGTTCAGGTATGGGATGTTACGAGAAGTCAAGTTCTTACGGAGATGAGAGAACATGAAAGGCGTGTATGGTCCATTGACTTTTCATCAGCAGACCCAACAATGTTGGCCAGCGGGAGCGATGATGGTTCTGTAAAGCTATGGAGTATCAATCAGGCAATTCTACTTTTGCACTTGGTGGATGTCAGCTTTGAAACTAAACGTACTGCATTGATCTATATGCATGATGTGTATGTCTAATTCTGGATGTCTGATTAGCTGATTCTTTTTGTGGGTTGCTTCTGCAGGGAGTAAGTATTGGTACAATTAAAACAAAGGCGAATGTCTGCTGTGTACAGTTTCCATTGGACTCTAGTCGTTCCCTTGCCTTTGGTTCAGCGGATCATAAAATTTACTACTATGATCTTCGTAACTCAATGGTTCCTCTGTGCACATTGACCGGACATAATAAAACCGTGAGTTATGTCAAGTTTGTAGATGGGACAAATCTCGTTTCTGCATCCACTGACAATACTTTGAAGCTTTGGGATTTGTCAATGTCCTCATCTCGGGTCATTGACACTCCAGTTCTATCATTCACCGGCCACACGAATGTGAAGGTACTGCCACTCATTTATTATATCATAGCAATTCTAGGCATACTTTATGAGATTGATGTGAGATTAGTATATGATAATTTTGTGTTCTACTATATGCAAAATATTTCAGAAGCTTAAATACATGATAACATTTGCATCAAATGTTTTCGTGTCAATGTTTCAAACCCTCCAAGATAGGCTGATTCTATAACATAACCCGTGTGGTGAACAATGATATATTGTTCTCCATTGACCAATATACTAATTTAAAACTTTTGGACCCTTTCGGATGACCAAAGTTTTCCGCCACGAGTTCTTTAACTGCATAAGCTTCTCATTCAATTCCAATCTTCATTGTTATGGATATTTATGAAGGAAAACGGCTAAAGAGCATCGTCTGTAAACGAGTAAATTCTTTTATACAGTTTTTCGAAGTTAGTCATTTGCATCTACACAATGTTATTTTTAGCCCTGATGCATTATTTTTGTCTATTAGATGCAAGTTTAATATGGCCGTAGTGGTCTATGATTTATAGCTTAGATGTGTTTTCCTTGATGCAGAACTTTGTGGGGTTGTCAGTTTCTGATGGTTATATTGCTACAGGCTCAGAGACTAATGAGGTAATTTAGACAAACATCTTTACTTTACCCCATGCGCAGGTTGTTCACATCTTGCTTCTATCATGCTACGACCAGTGAACCCAAATTTCAATTTCTTACATTCACCGAAAAATGTATTGTTAGAGGTTTCCAAAGCTTTGTTCTAAAAATTTAAGAAAAATGACCTCTTATAGTTGTAAAAATTAGGAAGAAACATGCTTTGAGAATAGCAAATCAGCTAGCTACGTAGTTTTCTTTGGTGTCACTGTTCTAGTGAGTAGTGACTCGTTTAAAAAGAATGTGATGTGGTGGTTGAAAAGATAAGGTAAATTGCAGAAGTTACCTATGCAAGCCTAAGAAGGATCTTACCTATCCGTTTAGTAATCAAATGTCTCGTACAAAAACTGTCATACGAATTTTGAACAGACAATGCAATCTGTTTTTATTCATATTTAATGAACAATGATTATGTGCTTTGATTCATCAGGTTTTCATCTACCACAAGGCTTTTCCAATGCCAGCATTGTCGTACAAGTTTCAGAACACAGACCCACTTTCCGGCCAGGACACAGATGACGCTGCACAGTTTATCTCTTCCGTTTGTTGGCGAGGCCAAACCTCCACTTTAATTGCTGCAAATTCGACCGGGAATATCAAAATTTTGGAGATGGTTTGATGGTCTCCAAGGAAATTCTTGAATCTGGCAGGATATATGGGGTGTTGAGAAGAAAATGAGGTAAAAGAATGTTATGCCAGAGAAGCTTGTTAGCTCATAGGGGCTTTAGAAGGTGATAGGAATTCAATGTTTGCAAGCAAGATTGCAAATTTTGGTATTAGATGATGGCGGGATAAGTGGTTAATGTGAAATGTGAGAATGTTCTTGTTGAAATGCAATGTGTAGATAGAAATTTAAGGGAAGTAGGAAGGTACAAAAATTGGTATTTCTGTATAATTCGTAACACAATTCAAATCAATTTATATACTATAAGAGTTTTCGAATTCTTCTCTTTCGTTGTTTGTCTTCTAAAATGGTGATCAAAGGCACCATTTGGTATTTGTAAGCGAATTTATTTGAACTTATATAACCTCTATGTTTATATAATTATATTGCATGATAACCAACAAGTACAAGATACAATTAACAATAAAAATAAGGTTTATCAATAAATCCACACCCAATAATCAAACCCTAACAAAAAATGACAGCATCCAATACAAATCATGTTATTAAAAAAATGATCGGCAATACAATTTTTATGTTTATGTTCATACTTCTTTCTCTTATACCAAAAATTAAAATATTCAATACAAATAAACAAGAAGTTTTCTCTTATACTAGTTATACAATTTAGTGGTATACCACTTTACTTTCATAGGTTTAATGTTCGGTAATGGCAAATTCGAAGTAAATTATGTTGTGTGACTTAAGTCCAACCCCCCCCCCCCAAAAAAAAATTCTTAAATTATGCAGTTCAACAAAATTCTTGTATCATAGTTAACTTATTGTGTGAATTAATGCAAATTACCTACCTTTAGTGTAATAATAATTATGTATTTAGACCAATTTAAAGCAGTAAGCAATTTACTCTCCATTTGTTCAGAAAAAAACAGAAAGAAAAAGATTCTCCCAAATGGACCAATTCTTTTTCATTTCGGTTAATGAGGTTTTGGTCATGCATATTCATGTTTTTATTACCAGTTCTGTCCTTTTAAAATTTGATTTTGTTTTAAATTTAGTAAAAAATTATTCAAATGAAAGTTTTATTTTTTATGATTTATAATTTTTTTTTACATATCTATGTTTATTCTTGGTTATTAAATTTAATAAATCAACTGGGGAACAAAGAACAAACATAAGTGTGCATAAGAAGAACAGAAGTGTATAAAAATCATTTCTCTTTTCTTACGAGATTATTGTTTTGTTTGGACATGCTTTTAAAATGATTAAAATTGCTTTTTGTGAAATTGATTTTGGGTTCTGAAAACATTTTAAGTGTTTTTTGAAAGAAGCATAAAGCATGAAACACTTTAAAATACTTTCTCAGGATCCTCTTCAATTTTTACTGAGAATTGGTTTCAAAAGTATTTCACCAAAAACGTTTTTAGTCATTTTAAAAACACCTCCAAACTAGGGAAAGAGAAAAATCAAATTTGAACGCAATAGATCGATTAACAAACCTAATTCACTACAACATTTACATTTTTAAAATGGAGGCTCAATGATGGAAGTCCGGCCACCCATTTCTTAATTAAAACTGATTTGTTCTTGATTTCTTTTAATCTGGATTCTGGAAGGGTCGGTCAAAACCGTCGATATCTTCTGCCACCCAATTTGATGTAAACACCACAATTAAAGGTATAATAATTATTTTAAGATTTGGTTAACAATAGAAGATTATCCTCACCTACCTTAGAGTCTAGTCAGCACTATGTCACTATGTCACTATCATTCATCACTATTCACTACTAATGCTTAAATTGCTTTTGTCAATTTCTCATTTTCATTGCCCAACAAAAGTTAGGTAAATTTCAGATACGTCAATGACATTTTAGGTCAAGCAGAAGGAGTCGGTCTTGTGAAAGCGAGTAAAAGTTTGGAATTCGTATGTCATTTATTACTTTTTGAGTCTGCTTTGGGGTAGTGTTTAACTAGGAGACCGAAAGACGATATTACCTCACGCGTTACTGAAGTTGCATGACGAAAGAAATTAATATGTCATTTATATGTGGTGACATACACCTCCTATATTCAAAACGACTTACCTAAAACTTCGAGAATTTGAACCACTCGACAGGTGTTCGAGCAACACAAGGGAGTAAAAAAAATAACGACGGAGGAGGTAATCACCACAAAGAACATCAAAGTTGTGGAGAACATATAATAATGTATGATTGTAAAGTTGCAGATATAGATCAACCTACAGAAACAATGACAACGACCAAACACCTGTTTGCTTTCAACAATGCGGCAACCTATGGATACGCTCAAGGGGACACTAATCTTAATCTTCCTCATCAACCTTAATTCCATCAAACTTAAGCATAAAAAATGGACGATCGCTTTAAATTCCCAACTGCTGTCTTATACTGTTGATACAAGTATGACTCTCTTCTTTTTCGTTCACTAATTCAATTTCCAAGAATGTCAACACAATCTATTTACACTGGTTTTGACCAAACTTGGCTGTCAAGGTAAGCCTACCCACGAGGTGGCGAAGCCTGTCGGCGCCTGGACTTGGTTTGATCTTGTTCGGGTTACCAACCCTGGAGCATTTCGGTTTGCCAGCACACCAACCGCCGGGAGTGAAGCTCTCTTTTCTTCGGTGAAGTAATTCCTTGTCGATCCTGTCCAGGACGGGGTCGTCGTGCCTGAATTTTCGAGCAAAGGCAGCACCACTTGCAATCATCTTGTTTGTGTCATTAATGTTGAGGGTATGAGGATGCTGCTTGGGAGGAATGTCCCAAGAAATGTAGTGCAAATCATGGTTGACGGCAGTTTTAGCAAACTCCGGCTCATTGCATAAAACAGTGTGAAAGTAGCCTTCTGGCGAAGAAACAAAGTTTGTGTAGTACATGAGAAGGGTCCTCGGAAGATTGTCCCAACCCCAAACGCAGTACTCAACGAACCAGCGTGATAAGACCATCCATGCCGAACCTGCAACAGAGGTGCATGTTAATTGATTGTCCAAAACAAAGACCAAAACTGGCAATGCAGGATGAAATAATATATCCGAAGTTACAGCCAACACTATCGGTTTTATCCGGAGAGAAAACAAACAACTCTATATCAATAGGAGAGCTACGGATCAGCTAATTTAGTCTGCTCACTAAAATTGTTCGAAGTAAAAATATCTAGTTTTCAAATTGGTTCGCTGATCCAATGTGAAATATCAAAATTACAAAATTTCATCCCCTGAAAATAACCCCTAGGCTTTCCAGTAAACCTTTGCCTTGGACAAACGCAGTTACAAGTTACAAAAAAGGTTACAAACAATGAGATTATTGCAGCAAGTTGCATGCTTACGTAAATCCCCCAAACGGTTCACTAAGTATTCCAGCAACCAGGCTATTTCTTCTCAGCAGAAGAAAGAACAAACTAGGCAACAACATACAATATCATTAATCAAAACATACAGTTCACTGAATTTCCCATGTTCAGATTCATCAGTTAAGGCTTCTCTACATGAAGATTTTGAATTTGCCAGGTTAAAAATTTTGTGAGTGACCAGAAAACTAATTAAAATACTCACCAGTAAACAATTTAAACGAAGTGGGCAATGTTCGCCGCGGTGTAACCCAAAATACATCTTGTTTTTTCGATGAGTAGAGACCAGGGTCTAAAATCAAAGGCATTGCTCGTTTATCCCTGGAAGACAAAAGTTAAAATAGCATTAGTGATAGTAATAAATATGTAAACATTCTGTATATGTCCACAGAGAGAGAACTCACTCCTTCCAGCCAAGTTGGCTTGTGTGCTCAATGAAATTCAGATTTCGGTTTAAAGTTGAAAAAGTGTTAATAAGATCTGCAAAAAACAAATCAAACAGTTTCTTTTAGCACAAAAGCTCACATTTTAAGAAAAGTTTACAACTGTAATTGATATGGACTTACCATCTTGAGTAACAAGCGGATAATCTGAGGCGCTGAGATTGATAAACCAATCCCAATCCTTACTCCTCCTGAGAAGAATTGCGCAGGCATGAAGAGTATTAGCAACCATTGTTGGTCCTCTGTAAGTTACCATATTAGCTTTCTTGATCATGAAAACATTCCCAACTGTATTAAAGAGAGTCTCGTTGTCCACTCGCGAAGCAAGCTCCAATCTTTCTGCTAACGGCGACTCAAGGTCTAAATGAAGAACATATTGATTCAATGGATGGTAAAGCGCTTTGAGAGTTCTCCAAAGCTTTTCCAAATCCCCCTTTGACCCGGAAATTAGATAAGCAAAGCGGGGAATCGATGGCACTGGAGGAGGGGGTGGACCTTGTGAAACTATAGTCTCAGCAAAAGCTGGACTAGATTGGTTTGTTACCACCCTAGATGGTAAAAAGGAAAAGATCGAATTGATTGCTTGTCGTGAAGATACGAGACCCAAGTTCATGGAGGTGGCTAGAAGGAATATGCATATGACAGAACTTATGAGAAGAGGGAATAGCCATTTCTTCTCCATTGCGGACCCCATTAGCAGACCTTAAGATGGGTTGTTCCAATCAAAAACTATTGCTACATAATCATTTTGCTCAACTGACCAAGCACGCTCGCGGATTTAAACAACGCCGATGAGATGCAGATTGAGACTCCTTTCTCAATAATATTCCAAAATCCAGACTTTTGAAACGGCTGTTGAATCAAACACCAAATATTAAAACGTATGCATTTGATTCATAAGTTGTAGCTTATAACTCTGGTAAAACAAAGAATATTGGAGCTTTGCCGTATCAATTTAGCAGAAGAATTAGTGCTAAAAACTGCCAAAACAACACTTATTTTATAAAATTATAATCAAGCAAGCAAAAAGCAATAGCAGAAGAGACACAATTGAAGCATAAGAAAATCGGCAAAGGAACAACAGAGGATTCAAGCAAACAAAATCAGAAATATATAATTAAAGAATTGCTTGTAACCTTGTTTCCAATGAGTCAATACCAAAAAAAACCATCAGATATGTGCGTTGACAATGACACAATCAGCTGCAAAAAACTGTGTCTAATCAGAAGAAAATTCCTAATTTTGTATCCCAAATAACAGAATGCAATATCGGCGGAGAGTCAAAGAAAAACACAACCCTATTGATTCAGTCATGCAAAACAAAGAAACCCCAGATCAGAATATTGCAGTTCTGTGTAATCCAACCAAAACAGAGAATCAGATGTCACATACCAGGGCAGCTGAATCGTGAGCTCAAAAATAGAAAATAAATAAAACCCAGAAAAGTTGGTATGCGTTTCGATACAAAGATGTAAACTTTAGTGAGAGAGAGGGATGTGAGAGAAGGAGTGGAACCTGTTGATTCTTTTTCTGGTGGAGAAGATGAAGAGCGTCCGTGCACGTTGAGGAATAAATAAATGGAAAAACAAAAACAAGATTTGGAGAGAGAGAGAGAGACAAAATCATGCGAGAGGAGAGAGAGAGTGGGGAAGTGGGGAGATTGATTGTATTTTATAGGGAATGAATGTCTTTCTCTCTCCCCTGGGCTCGGAGACTCAGGGGCTTCGGTTTTGCTGGGTCTCCTGTATCTGGGATTCACCAACACGGCAACTGATTTCAACTGCTTTCCATCTCTTATTTTATCTGCTGTTGTTTTTGTTTCTCAGTTACAATCTCTGCGGTTTCATTCTGCTCTCCCTTTGCTGTTTTGCTGTTTTTTTTTTTTTTTTTGGAGAAACGGTAGCGTTTTTATTAGATTGCTAAGAACAACTACAATCTTTGTGAATAACGTCACATATAATATCGGGAGGTTCATCAAACCAACGAAAATCAGTTTTTTGTTTCAATATTTTTCTCATCAATTTGTAATTTTAAGTTGTAATTGCTAATTAGTGTGGTGATTCCATGTGGGGGAAAGTAATGCTGATCAAGGGCTGTCGTTTGTCATGAATTGAGTGTTGGATTTAATTTGTTATATTTGCCATAAATTTCATCTATCTTTCATATGGTAGAATTAAGGAGGATAAATGATTGTTTATTTGGTCAAACCAATATCATTAATGATGAAAGAAGGCAGTTACAAATAATGACCCATTTAAGGAGAATTCAAGGTACAAGCATCTTTAATGGAGATGTTAAAATTTAAATATAAAATTTAGAGTTGACCGTCTATATAATATTTTGATATCTTTTAAAGTTTTGATATTCATTTGATATGTTATATTAAATTATTATTTTATTACATTAAACTATTCTAATTAATGTTTTAAAACAAAAAAATAATAATAACCAATAAAAATGTATTTAATAACCAATTTAAAAAAATTGAAGCTGATGTCAATTTTGATAGCAATGGTGAGAGTTACCAATCCATATCAAGCCACATCCGATTTGGCGTTTCTATTGAAAAATATTGTTGTTGCCTTGTTTTTACTATTACTGCTGATTTGGACACTTCAACGTCTCATTTGGAAATACTCTAATTTGTTCGATCAAACTAAAATCTTTAATCTCCTATTAACCTGTTTGCGCTACATTTGTAGCGAGTGCATCTTTGCTGACCTTTCCTCTTGGTTACCATTAGATTAGTTTGGTTAATTAATTTAAGACACGAATTTTGAGATTTATATGTGGAGCAAAAAATAATCAAGAAAAATATGGAGGCGACTCGTGGATTTTTGGGTTAAAATGACAAAATTACCCTCGAGGAACACTGGAACTCCTACGCGCGAGCAGTGGACAATCATCTCTCAATCAAGTCAAAAGTGCCCAAAATAGATATTTATTTAAAACTTATTTCATCCATCCTCATCATATCTTCTCCACAAGGAAATCCCCAAATCTTTCCTTTCAAATTATATTAATTAGCTAATTAATTGATTTATTAGCTACAAATCATGAATCTCACCCAAAAAACCATTCAAGTGGCCGGTCCATCTCCTCTCAAAGGGGCCGGCCACACCCCTATATAAACACCCTCATTTTCTCCAAAACTCAATTTCAATTCTCTTGCTAAACTCTCTAAATTCTCCAAACATTTCCCCTCAAAATTCTAACTTTGACATCGGAGGTTTTTTGGCCAAAGATTCATCGTGGGTGAGTGAGGCTCATGACCTTGACCTAAGGTGTTATTTGTTTTGTAGGTGCAATTTTGTCCAAGAGTAAGGAGGAAGAAATTTGCACCCACATTATATTAATCTAATGGCAATCAATGAGGGGTGAACAAAAATTTATAAGTGTTTTTACTATAAACATGACGAAATTTAACTAGAAATTCAAGCACTTCTGGAAAAAAAAAAATTTTTTTTGGTTGACATATAAAACCTCTAGTCCTGAAGGTACCAGGGTGCATTTAGAAGGTTTGGCTTCAATCTAAGGGATTTAATGAAGAAATATTGGGGTATCTCTAAAGTTAAAGAGTCAATATAACTTTTGACTTCAAATTTAACTCAACTTCTCTGCAATGCATCAGAACATTTGTAGTCATATATAACTCAGGGTCAAATATGATTCACAGAATTAAATGCAATGTCATATTTAATTCTTTATGTGACTCTAAGCTCTTCTATATTATGCTGGAAAAAATTAGGATAAGTTGTTAACGATATATACTTTGTATAGAAATAGATAGTGTTCATACTATTGATTGTTTTGAGCCATTTTAAACCCAAATTAGTTTACCTATTTGTTTATATCCAATGATAGAAATATTTGTTCAGAAAAAAAAAGAGAAAATGATAGAAATATTTTGTTTGGTGGTTTTCCAATATCTGCCACTAGGAGCAAAGTTTATGCAATGATTTATGAAGTTTGGTAAAATTGCATATAATGTCACATCCCGGTTCGAGGTGGACCACTTTTCAGGCCCGCTCCACCATCGTAGCACGATATTGTTCATTTTGGGCCCTGACCACGCCCTCACGGTTTTGTTTCTGGGAACTCACGAGTAACTTCCCAGTGGGTCACCCATCATGGGAGTGTTCTGGCCACCTTCTCGCTTAACTTCAGAGTTTCGACGGAACCCAAAGCTAGTGAGCTCCCAAAGAGTCTTGTGCTAGGTAGGGATGAGAATATACATTTAAGGATCACTCCTCTGGGCGATGTGGGATGTTACAATCCACCTCCCTTAGGGGCTCGACGTCCTCGTCGGCACACTTCCGGCTAGGGATTGGCTCTGATACCATTTGTCACATCCCGGCCCGGGGCGGACCATTTCCTGAGCCCGCTCCACCACCGTAGCACGATATTGTCCGTTTTGGGCCCCGACCATGCCCTCACGGTTTTGTTTCTGGGAACTCACGAGCAACTTCCTAGTGGGTCACCCATCATGGGAGTACTCTGACCACCTTCTCGCTTAACTTCGGAGTTCCGACGAAACCCGAAGCCAGTGAGCTCCCAAAATGCCTCGTGTTAGGTAGGGATGTGAATATACATTTAAGGATCGCTTTCTTGAGCGATGTGGGATGTTACATATAAAGTCAGATTTTGGAGTGGAAAAGTATGCTGCTAATAATATTATGAAGGATTAAACTCTAAAATTTGACAAATAAATCAAATAACCAATGAAATTTTATTTTTAAGAAAATGAACAAGACAACTAATCAGGCAGTGGGATATTGCTAACTCTTCATTGACTTTCTACTTATTTGATTTATGAATTTCTTTTCTTTTTCTTTTCTTTTTTTTTTTTTTGCCTCAAATATGACATATAAAAGTAGGACCGCAACTTTTTTGAATCAATACCTACCATAATGCTTGACCTATATGCGAATTTGTCCCCTAAGTTTTAGACTTTTTCACTTCGGTCCTTCCACTATTTTTCGTTCCAAGTTTGTTCTTAAACATTTTAAAGTCTGTTTAACATGAACTTATTTTGCCACTTAATACTACAGTCTAGTGATATTCATCTTTATTAGTAAATGAGAGATCTTAAGTTCGGTTCTCGTCAAAAGTGAATTTGAACCATATTATTGTTAACCCATTATGAAGCTTAACCCACTATTCCACCCTTAATGTGGATAATATTATTCATTTCAAAAGTTGCCACATCATTTTGATGACACCTCTAATTTGACCAAAATGCCCTCAATCAGACATTTTAAAAGAAGATGAGTAATGTCATCGGCTAGCCAAGTGGGCACTTTCAATTGGTAACATTGTGGAAAGAGGCTCCTTCTGATGTTATCTTGGATGTCCTCTTGCAAGTAATGTTATCGTCTCCTTTTTCACCCAAAAAACAAAAAGTGGCTAAATTGTTTTATTCTTGCGTGTCATCGTTTACAACTGACATCATTATTGTCCTTATTAATTACATTCAAAATAGAGAAGTGTTATGAGCGCTCCAAAAATCTCATTATACACTTCTCACAAGTGTATTTTTCTTTTTAATTATAAAAAAATTAAGAGTGCAACATGAGATTTTTTTTAATGACAATAACAACTCCCTTAAATATTTAAAGACGTTTATGTAAATGGTAAATTATCCTAATTATAAAATATTTTTCTATAATTCACCACGTCCTGAATTCAAAATATTTCTTTCCTCTTTTAACTTTATATCGCTCGTTATCTATATATAAAACCAACAATAGACTCTAAAAAATTTGGAGCTCAAAGTGGAAGAATCGCCAAAAGGCCCGAATTTATATTTAATTACAAGGATTCACCGTGGACCCGACAACATTTCATCTGAACTCCATCAACTAATATGTTACACATGCATTGTCCTCTCATGGACATCAATTATGATGGTTTAACAAGAACCAAACCTTCTTAAAGAGCTTTTATGGTGGTCTATATATAGAGAGATCGAAAACGTATGCTCTCAATTACTTGCGTTTATAGTGGAGGCTGTTCCAATTCTGATTAGATTCAACGTCAAGTGCAACGCATTGAATTTAATGCAGTAACAAACTTTGTGGACTATTGTTGAATTTTTGTTTTCGATACAAACGACAACCTTGAAGGAGAAATCGAACCTAAAATTTTAGGTGCATGACCATCGTTCACCTTTCTCTATCTGTCTCTTCTCCATACCTCTATTCGTTAACATAAAACGAAAAACAAAAACAAAACCGACATAGAGAGACAAAGTACTGAAGCGGAAGACATAAAAACACCAAGTACATGGTACGTTATTGTTTCAGTCCTAATTTTGCAAATGCACACACACTAGTCTTTTATGTTTTTTTGAAAAATGTTAAAGAGACTATATGACTACGTGTCATATTTGTATTATCTCTTTAATAAAACTTGGACCCACCAACCTATGTGTGTTTCATCTCTATTAAAAAGATATTAGAATTGTATGTAGTAATATAACATTTTTTTTAACTTAATTTGTTACAGAAGCAAGTACTCGAGTAAATTGGCAAAAATAAAACATTTCAAGCCGTGGGAAAAAAATATGTTATTGCGTGTAAACATGGACCGCGTTTAACGCAATGAACATTCTTTGCAGTGAATGGCCAAAAGATTCCACGTGGTTGTCACGTTAATCAACTATCCAATCATTACGTTTGCGCCAGAACGGCACAAAACTTTCTGGCCGTTCGATCAGCGGACCAAATGAGGAAGGAAAAGTATTTTAAACATTTTTTTGATGTTCTTCTGGAAGATAAACTATAATAACATGTTGGAAAATTCAATAGAAATATTTAATACCAAGTAAGAAAATGAGCGTTGGTATGGAATTTAAATAGGCCTCAAGTTGAAATCTTACATCTTCTGGTGAGTGCATTTTGCTCAAACCTTCCACTGGTGGTATTGTTCGTTGTTGATGCATAAATCGGTGAGATCTTGAAACAACGTAAATCCGACCGTGAATCTGTAATAAAGTAAATAACACAAGATGTATCGTGGTTCACCCCAATGTTTGGGCTACGTCCACACTGATATTGTATTTCTCTGAGAGGATTGTAAGGGAGAGAACCTCTGTAATGTGAGAGGGGATGTGAGAGGGTGAGGGGGCTTCAGGCCTAAGAGTTGGCCTCTCTTAATTGTGAGGGTGAGAGATCCTTTTATAGAATAAGGGCTCCTCACTTATTACATATTTGCCCCTCCATTTATTACATAATTACATTTGAGTCCCTCGAATATTTATACGAAGTCTAAATACGGAGGCTCTAAGTATAGTACAAACATCCGTCATCTTATTTATTACTGTTGAATGTGTTAAATTTTGAAGGTTGTGTTTATACAGTTATAAATAGGGTAAGAGAAATTTTATTTGAACCCTGCAATCTTATTTCTACACCCATTGTTTTTTTGAAAAAAATTATATTCCAATTTTGCCCTAAATAAAAAATGGGTGTAGAGAAAAAATGATTGAATTAACAACCGGCAAATGGGTGGGTCGCCGGAAATCAAGAGGGATCGTGCAGTTTGGTTGCTGGAATAGGAGGAATGTTGCCAGAGTTTGATTAGATTTGTAAGAGAAAAGAGAGCAGTTATGATGTTGCAGACAACAACAGGCTCCACCTCCTCCTCGTTAGCTGTCGTCGAGTAGAGGGTCACCACTCTCTCTCTCAATTTTGGTCTCTCGTTGTAACCATAAACCCTAATAGAAAAAGGTACGGTGCATACTCAAATTCACCGTTGCCACCCCCACCCAAATTTTCTATTTTTCCACTCTCCTTCATCATCAAACCCAAATTCACCGTCAACGGCAGTTGCTGCTAACGTGCTCAGTGAGTTTCTTTGTCTATATATTTGAAGTTACTTTTTAGGGTAAAATAGGAAGTTCATGAGACAAAACTTTTAAGTTGGGTGTTGTGAGATAATATTTGGGTTCAAATAAAATTGGGGTGTGCTATTCATACACCCCATTTTACTCCTCACACACCCCTTGATAATTTATGTCTGTTGATTTTCTTTAATTCATCCGATCCGAAAGCCGAAAATTAAAAAGGTGTGTGAGAAGTAAAATGGGGTGTGTGGATATCACACCTCATAAAATTTCCTATAGGGTAATGAGCAAAATTATTCTCTTTTACAATTATTAGTGTGACAACTTTATGTTTGTTCTGAAATTCTTTTATTCATTTTTTTTTAAAATTTTTGTCACAAATGTTCATTTTGGTCTGTGAAACAATTGATAACACGTCGCCCTTGAATTTGATTAAGGACATCGATGTCGTCATACGATTTAACTTCTGTCAAATATTCTATTAGTGTGAAACTTACAAGTACAATACATTTGTGCTTGGTGTGGGATGAGAGTCCGATGGCCAAGTTTTATATGTAGTTACGCCCACCCAATCCTTCATATCTTACCAGTTGCTGTTTGCTTCAAGGTTTCTTCTTTTCATTGGATTGATAAATTTTCTTCAATAATATCATATCTACATTTCCTTCAAATAAAAAACTATTTATCTTGATTATGTTTAAATATTAAAATTTTCAGTTATATACCATATACTCAGTACTACTTAAACAGCATAAAAGTAGTGTCACGCAAATATTTCATTCGAGTATTGACATATATGCATATAAATTATATCAGCTAACCCAATATAGATTGTGTTTAATACTTACAAGAAACAAAATTTCCAATTGATTTTCCATTTTTTGATGATTTGTCTATCCGAAAATTAGGGGAGATAATCCACATATTACCACCACTAACCTAAGTAATACATTTGGTATATACTATATGTGTTGTATACGTGAACATGGTTAGCGATATTGAAAGAGAGAAGTGTTGATGCCAAAATCACATTGGGTTGGCCAAGGAAGGTTAGAAGGATGGTCTAAGCCAAAGGCTTCACCAAAGGGACTAGAAGATTCAAGTGTGGCGGAGATCCGGCCTCACAATTCATGTGCGACCAACACTTCGGTGTTGCCCGGCGACATCTTGCACGCAGAGATCAAGGCTTTTGTCACTCTATGTGAGGTCGATAGAGAATGTCGGGTGGTAGATATTAGTGGTGTACCTCTTGTCACTCATTGACAACCACCTCGAAAGACAACTACGAAGAGAGTGCACAAAAACTAATTTCCTTCATCAAAGTACAAGAACACTGCTTCCAAAAACGATCAAGGTTACAAACCCCTTGCACGAAAATACTAAGTTTTAATATGCAACACCTTTAACATTAGAGATACAAGTTGGATTGGAAATTCCGACTCCAATTCAAAATTTCCAACTTTAGCAAATCAAATTATACTTCCAAATTCTGAAATATATATTTTGAATTTGGTGCATATTGGTCCACTAGTGAGTGCTGCCCAACCTGACCTAGATATAAAGTGTAGAGCATGGACCGTCTATTTTTTTGGTCACGGCCCGTTTCTTGTGCAGCTTTATACGCGATAATAAGGCCCAATTGCAACTTGGGTGTTCCAAAAACATGCAAATTTGATAAACTCGTTCAATTTTTCGTTTTGCAAAGTTTGATTTTTAACTTAATTTTATTCACGAATTAGTGAGAATATGTATGATTTTATTTGATATATTACATGAACACCCTGCTAAAAGAATAACAGTAGCTGCTACTGAAAACTAATCACAGATGAATCCAAATAATTGAAACTGAAAACTATGATTGGACACATGTCCATATATGATCGGGAGTTCAGCAACAACAATTGCTATTCTTTCAGCAGTGGCTGTGAAGTAGTGTTCTATTTATATAAGGAATACTTTTGGTTTATTCTAATAGAAATAGAGTGCACTTGATATAAAACAATATGTATTGACTAAATTTTACTTATATACAACTTGCAAACGACCGTAATATTTTTTTTTTTGGTTCGTAAGTCCACTCAACCAAAGATAAAAATTAAATAAAACCTAATGCAAATTAGTCCCTAAAAAAGCAATAAATCCACGAATACCATAAATAGCGAATCATCATCAAGAATCAAGATTCTAAACCAACCACCCAATATAGTTTGACTTTTAATACTACACGTGTACAAAGTACCCTTTTGGTAGACCATTCAAGATGGGTATTTTCGTCCATGTATAATCTGATTTTTCTATGCGCTTCCCCTTGACGCGCTGCCAAAAGTGGCGTAGCCAAGCGCGTGCGAACGACACGTGTATGTACTTACCATCGATGACGTCAAGTCCCTTTCCAAATCCGCGTCGGTTCGGGAGATCTAACGAGTTTTATTGGTACTTCCGTAATTTCGATTTTTTTCTTTGGTTTATTAATTATGTAGCATATGAGTACACACAAAGTACGTGAGAAAATTTTTTTATTTTTGTTTTTGAAATAGAAAGAAAGAGGAAGAAAGTGATAGAGAATGTGAGAGTGAGAAGTTTTTTAATTTTTTTTAATTAGGGATGTATTAGGATTACATGTATGTGAGGTTTTGAAAAAAAAAAGTAAAATTTGGTTGTGTGAAATTACATTTTTACCTTATATTTCTTATTTTAATTAGAGAGTTAAATTGGTAATTTCATACGATTTTCGTTAAGAATGAATGTTTTAATAATTAATAGAGATAAGATAGACGTTGAAGTATATTATGGCATAAATTCTACGTAAAAGTACGTAAAAGTTACGTAAAAAAGGGTACAATGAATCCGGCTCTATTAAAAAAAAATATTTTGATATTCTTCCTCGTCCTTAGGCCAAATTTTGGTATGCAAGAAAGAGAGCTTAGAAATGAAAAAGTGTTGACTTTCCGAAGTTTAGTGAGTCCATACTTTGAGAAATAATTTCCTGGATCATGAGAAAAAAGGAGTGGGGAGTGAATCCTCCTCCTCTTGGTATTCACTTTTCTTACCAATGAGAAACCGAAAAAATAGGGGCCCAATTGAATTTATATTTGAAGGGGGTGGGAGAGGAAAAACGCTTCTCTATTAAGCGCTGGTTTGATATTGCAGTGCTTTGAAAAAAAGTTGCTGTGAGAATAAGCAGCTGTTCTGTGAGAATAAGCGGCTGTGAAATAAATCAGCAGAGTGTTTGGTAAACCTTTTTGTAAAAGTGCTTTTGGAAAAAAAAAAAACAGTCTGATAGTGGATCTTTTCATTAAAGGAGCACTCTAGCTCTGTGTGCTTTGAAAAAAAGCCAGTTTTCCAAAGCTGCAAATAGCAGCTTCAGCTTTTTTCTTTGATTTCAGCTTATTCTTATAGTAGCTTCCAAAATAAGTTTTTTTTTTTTTCAATTTACCAAACACCTAAAATCCTCACAGTTTTTTTTCATGGATGTTTTTTTTTTTAAGTCCTCTGTCGCAAACCACCCCTAAGTCCAACAATTACTGGATGCAGAAGTAAAAACAAAAGACACCCCAAATGGTGTTGCCTCACCAGAAACGTTTCTCTACAAATAAACACCGCCTTCTCCTTGTAATTCTCCTTTTCACCTCTCTCTCTCTCTCTTGGAAATAGGATTTAGAAAGAGAGAGAAATTGGAGGAGATCTTGACCATTTTCCATTTTTTCCGTTTTCTGGGTTTTTCCTATACTTGGCTTTGGGGCCCTTTTTCTTTTCCCAAAAGGATATTCCTTGTCTTTCTCTCTCTTTTACTGCTTCCGTTTGTTTCTGTTCCTGGTAAGAATCTCCCCTTTTTTTTTTCAATTTTTTGTTTCTGGGTAAATTCTGGTTAATGGGTTCGATCCGATTGGTCTCGATTATTCTTGTCAAAGAATTGTATTTGGATCGTGTATGTTGGGTTGATTTGATTGGATTTTGTTGCTTGTTCGATGTAAAGTCCCAATCTTTTTTGCATGAATTGATTCCGTAATTCGATGCGTTTTTCTTTCAAGTCGTTAATTGTGTACGTCTAATGGCTATATTCGTCTTGTGATTTTGGTTGTCGGATAATTTTGTATCGTTAATTCTATGATATGGGTTTATCTTCTTTTGGTGTTTGAATGATCTGTGAAGCGTTTAGATGGCCATGCACTGCATATTTCAGCTGGGTTTCGATCCAATTTTTTAAGATTTGTTTCTTTTGACGATTTGAATTCAAGGGTGTGTTTTTAAATCTGTAATTTTTCAGATTTTATTTTGTGATCAGTTAGGTATTCCTATGATTGACTCAAATGTGATTTCTTGAAGAATGTGTTGGTTAACCCTGTGATTTAACTTGAACCCTGGTAAAAAGAATCTAGTTTTGGATTTGCTTTCGTTATTTTCGTGATGTAACATGATATTTGCCTTCTACATCAGGAATTTCAGTTTTGTAAGGCTCTTGTTTGGTTGAAAGCATGGGTGTTGAAGTTGTGGGATTTGAGCCGATTCAAGGACCAGTGGGGGATGTCACCGAAGGAGGGAATTCTGCCAAGGAAAATGGAAAATTGGATCAAGGTCCGGGCGGGAATGAGCCCATACAGTTTGGATCTCATGGTGATGAATCAGACAAAAAGGAAGTGAATGAGGTTTCGGTTTCAAACTTCCCAAAGGATGCAGTTGATGAGTGGCCTGCCCCCAAGCAGATCCATTATTTCTATTTTGTGAGGCACAGAACAATTGACGATCCAAAAATAAAAGCCAGGATTGATCATGCTTCTAAAGAGGTGAATGAGAGGAATAAAGCCCGTCAAGACATCATTGAAGAACTAAGAGCAAAAAGGGTTAGTCAAATCTTCTGACCTTATTAGTGATTCTCATTTGTTTGAGCGTTGCTGTAAACATAACGTAATTGTTTATATGTTTGTTTAGATTGTTGATTCCTTGTTGTAGCAATTGTTTACGATATATGACAATAGAATAGATGCTAATAGACATCCACGATTGCCTAAGTTGTTATTTTGCAAGAACTAGAATGGACCCTCTTTTGTGTGGCCAACTGGAGAAATTAGGCTGCGACGTCCTGTTGGAGACAATGTGGTTTGGGCGGGGGATGGGTATAGCTCACATGTTTATTTCAAGGTTATTAATTATGTTAGTTGGTGTCTTAGTGGGAACTGATCCCCCATCCTCCCGCCAAAACCAGTTCTACCGGTATGTGCAAGATATTATTTCCAGTTGGTTTGTATTATATGATGATAGAAAAAGAAAATTACATTCTGATTTTAAGGAAGTATATGAAAGTTTTACATGTGAAAATATCTTATACATTCAAGGGGGTCGTACTTGTTTAAGTTGTGCTATTAAAATTCTGCTTTATCTATTTTTTTTTAAAAGGATCTAATTAGTATCTTTCTGAATGCAAATTGGAAATTTGTGGATCAATGTACTTCTGTTTATTTTCGATTTTAGAAAAATGACTGATTTGAATATGTTATTGGCTCCTCTTTTTATTTATGCAGATTGAAAGATCAGAATTGATTGAGAAGATTAAGGCTCTGAGGAATGACAACAGGCAAATTAGGTCAATTGTGGATGAGAAGTTTAAGGATTTACAGCCTCTGCGACATGCTCTTGGAGAGCTGCGCAGTGCAGACACTGCTAGTCGCAATGGTGGTTTATGTTCATCCGAGGAAGAGCTTAACAGTCGTGTATGTTTCTTTTCCAAACTTTGTGCATCTCCAAATTCATCATTTTTTCCCCTATCTTTTCCTACTCCTATGACCTATTGGTTTTTTCACTCATTACATATTGTTGGAAACAGATCCAAGGGTTGCAGTATTATATACAGCATGAGAGCATTCCATTGTCCGAGGAAAAGAAAATACTTAAAGAGATGAAAGCTCTTGAGAACACAAGGGGACAAGTTATTGCACGTGAGGCTGAGCTAGCTAAACTGCTTCCTAAAGAGGCCCTCAAGGACCAAGTTAAAGTAAGGGGATTCTGTTTGTACTTGTATCTCTTTGGGTCTTTAATGCTTCATTGAATTCCTGAAATTTTGTGTTGCAGATTTGCATCATTTTCTAATGTGTACTAATCATTTGCAAAATCTTGTTAATGTAGCTTATGGATGGTGACTTAAAGGAAGTAAAAAAGGAGCAAGATGGTGTTAGGTCCAAAATTAAGCACCTTGATGATGCAGTGAAGGTGATTGACAAGGCAATTGCATCATTGCAGGAAGAGCTGAACATTGCAACTGAGAAGAGGGATAAAGCATTCGAAAATATTCGTCAACTTAGGTTACAGATTGATCAGGCGGTAAGTCTTGAATTGTTTTGGCAACATTTTCAGTTACTCTCTCTTTCTCTCTCTCTCTCTCTCTCCCCCCCCCCCCCCCCCCTCTTTTCTTTTCCTTCCCTCCTCTCTTTTTATGCTTCTGTATCAATTATTTAATTTGGGGTACTCAAAATCTCAAAGTGTTGACTGTGATTTTAATTCCATCAATTTAGCAAGCCAGGGATCCTGGTGTTTTCACTGTAAATATGTGGGCATATTTGTACTAGATGAATTATTGGGTTGAATCTGCTCTGCAAAAATTTATTTTCAGAATAGCTGTAGGTGCTGTTGTATCTGACTTTTAACAATCAGGATGAAACCGTATCTCTTTCTTGAGATGCAGTTTAATTAAACAAACATTGTCAGTCTGTTATGCTGAAGGATGATATTTTTAGCAGGGAAACCAGTATATTTGGTGAAGGGTTGAGTATATATAAGTAGTTGTAACTAGAATTACCTTAGCTTTCTGTTTATTTTTTCATTTGGACATTGTTTATTGTTTCTTATATTAAGTGTTCTCTTTGTTCATTAACTTTCGGCAACACTTTTCCATCAGTCCTTTTCCTTTTTAAAAATCGAGTGATCTTAAAAAGATGAAAAGGCACATTTTGAAGAAATATATTGGAAACAAGGTGTGAAATTTAGTTCAGTTCTAATTTTTTTGCTTTATTAGAGTTGAGTAATTTCGGTTGGTATGTAGCCTCTTATTTGGACCATTTTGCAATACGAAACTGTAAATCGTGCAAATAGGTGTTATATATATATATATATATATATTTTTTTTTTTTTTTGGGGGGGGGGGTGATTGGGGTTGCTGTCGTCTAATTATTGTAACGAGCCCTCAAGATTAACAGTTATCCTTCTGACATGAAGGAGTGCATGTAATGGTTGTATTGTATGTGTGATATTATCACCCCTTTATTACATTGTTCTGATTTTCAGAATGCTGGCTTTTACCATAGCCGTGGTGTCATGACCAAAGCGAGAAATCTTGCTGCTAAGAACGATGTTAAAGCACTTGAAGCACTTTCACATGAAGAGGTTTGTTATATGACTTTGCATTGTTTATAAAAAGTTAACTCCTCCATATAAAGTATAAAAACTGCATTCTAAATATTGGTATTTTTTCTTTAGGTCGAGAAATTTATGTCCCTCTGGAACACTAACAAGGATTTTAGGGATGATTATGAGAAAAAAATTTTGCCATCTCTCGACAGTCGGAACATGAGTAGGGATGGACGTATAAGAAACCCAGATGAGAAGCCGTTGGTGGTTGTGGAAGCACCTGTAGTAGAGACAGCACCAAAAGCTAATGCAAAACAAGTTAAGGAAGATACCAGATCTGCTCCATCAGATACTTCGCCTGTGCGGAAGGTTCAGAAAGAAGCCAAAAATAAAGCAACTGCTCCAAAATCTACTTCAGAGGATATTGACGTGGCAGACGAGGAAATATTTGTTTCTGAAAAGGAAACCCTAAAAGAAAATAAAATTGATCCTGCCAAGTTGAAGGAGATGAAAAGAGTAGAGGAGATTGAAAAAAATAAGCTGGCCTTGGAGAGGAAGAAGAAGAAGGCAGAGAAAGATGCAGCTAAAGCAGCTATTAGAGCTCAGAAGGAAGCCGAGAAGAAGCTGAAGGAAATTATCTATTTATTTATTTATTTTTTTGTAGTAGTTTGCTCGATTTAATCTTGTTGGAATTAGAAACTGACAGAAGTTATCAATTTGACTTGCTTCAGGAGCGTGAAAAGAAGTCAAAGAAGAAATCCTCTGCACCTGAGAACAATCCTGAGGAACCGATAGAACCTGTTGCCGAGGTTGCAGAACCAGAAAAGTTAATTGAAAAGGTTGAAGTTCCTGTCCCGGCAAAGGCGAAGGTGCAAAAGGATAACAGTCTGAGGAACAGAGGTCGAGCAAGAGGTTCAGATGCACTACCAAAAGCCATCATGAAGAGGAAGAAGTCGAGTACTAACTATTGGCTATGGGCCGCTCCTGCTGCTTTGTTAGTTGTGTTGTTTCTCGCACTTGGCTACTACTATCTTCTTTGAGGAAGGTAAGCTGGAACATCCCGAGGTAGAGAAGAGTGGAGAACTACAATTTTCTGCTTGATAAGCGTGCGATACTGACTAGGTCTATCTGTTTAGTTAAACTAAGTTATTTCTGTTCTTTACATCCTTTTTCGGGGTGGACTCAAAACTCATAATGTTGGTGGTAGACAAAACTATCTTTCAATGGAGAAGAAGAAACACACATTTACTTTTCTTTGTCATTTCAAATTTCGAACTTTGTCCCCTTTTGATATGGATGTTATCTTATTAGAATAGAGAATATCTTGGTTCTGTTAAATTTCCAGCAATCCGATTCCTGAGTTTGAATGTCATCTGTAATCCTTTGGGACCGTTGGATAACCATTTCGTTTAGCAGAGTGATTGATTTTTACACTCCCTGTTTTACCTCTTGCGTTCCTCTGTTTTGAACCCTAATGGAAAATCATTTTTTGTTTAATAACCGTTGCTGTTTTACCTCCTGTATACTATTGTTTTTCTCTGGCTGGTGGGGAAGTTTGGAATGGAAGAAATGAGTTGCTGTTAGAAAAGAATTAACTGAATTGAATTTTTATAAAAATAATCTATGAACGGAGAAGAGGTCGCACTTGGTGCGATGGCAAGTGTCTTCGCCCATGAGCGGTAGGTCTCGGGTTCGAGACTTGGAAGCAGCCTCTCCATAAATGGGGGTAAGGCTAGCCGACATTCACCTCTCCCAGACCCTGCGTAAAGCGGGAGCCTTGTGCACTGGGTACGACCAATCTATGAACGGAGACTTATAAAATACACAATTCTGATTGTTGAAGTTTGATATGAAGAGTCTCACAACTAATCCCTATTAAGAAAAAAATAAAATTCTCTTTGCTTGAAGAATCTATACATATACAGATATATTAGATATCCAGACCTACAAGCAATATCTAAGTTGAAAAATGGTTCATAGCTTCCCCTTGTCTTCTTGTTCCTGGCATTATATCTACAAGAAATATTCATGCATGCAACCAAGCAGGATGGTCTCCTGGCCTTCGCCCTCATTCTATCTTCTCCTCTGTAAATTAGAGTAGTTCTATTTATTGTTGTTGGAATGTCATCACATATAATTAAGAGGGTTGGGTCACCTAATTGGTCTTAAAAGTTGCCTTCTAGAGGTCATTAAATTTTTATTTTTGAATAAATGATATTATTCACAATAAAAGGAAGATGGTGGGCTTAGTCTCACAATAGGCTAGTAATGATGTTGTTAAAACATGTGGTGAAAAATGCAATACCAAATGGGCCTTTAATACTAGATATTGGTATTTATTTTTACTTATAAGTAAGAGGTTTTAAATTCACTTCTCACCAAAGACGAATTTGAACAAAATAATTCTGGTTGGTCCTTGGATGGCTTGGATGCTGCTCCTTTTAAGGGTTGAAGTTGCCTTCATACATGTCACTGCTTGATAGAATGCCCAAAACAACCTTTGGATGAAATGTAGGGAAACATGGCGTTATAGTGGCATTTGCCATTTGCAATGGAAATTAGTCAAAGTGTTGTTTACTCTAAAAACAAGGTCTTTTTTCATTTTGCTTCCAGTAGTGGAACTGCGAAAATGAGTCATGTGAGCTACTTAGGTCTTTGCTTTTTGCTTTTTTTTTTTTTTTCATACCATGCAAATCCTTTGGTTTCTCCCAATAAATATATATATATATATATATTGTAAGCAATATCTAAATTAAAAAATGGCTCATGATTTCCTCCTCCTCTTCTTATTTTCTTGCATTATATCTACAACAAATATTTATGCATGCAACCAAACTGAACACATCTCTCTCCTCCTCTTCTTTTGCAGTCTATCTTCTTTTCTCGTAAATTGGAATAGTTCTGATGATTTTTACCGTTGGAATGGCATCATTTGTAATCAAGAGGGTTGGGTCATCCATTTGCTCTTACCCTCCAAAGGGCTCAAAGGAGGTATATTTGTCTCGTCACTTCTAAATTTCACACGTCTCACCCACTTGAACTTTTCCCACAATTCACTTTATGGGGCACTTGAAAAAAATTCTTCTTGTCCTTGAATTGCCTTGAGATTCTTGATTTGAGTTATAACATTCTTTCTGGAGAGATACCGTTTTCTTTACCACCCAAAAATATTCAGTATATATATTTGTCAAGCAATCACTTTCATGGTGCAATTCCATCTTCTTTCTTCCAACAAGCTTGGAATTTGATTAGTTTCAATGTCAGCAACAACTCATTCTCTGGGCATATACCATCACCTATTTGTCTCTAACCGTCTCCTTCCATAAGAGTATTGGACCAATGAATTTAGTGGCAACATTTTTCGTGGGCTCGGGGGGAGGGGGGGGGGGTGTGTTCCAAATGGCATATTATGTTGGGAAGCTCTTCAAGTTGAAAATCACGAATCTTGATTTCAACAGCTTACAAGGTAATTTGCCCTCGTCTTTGATGAATTGCACAAACCTCGTAGAACTATATTTGAGATTAAACTACTTGGAATGAAATCTCACCAAGCCTAATTTCTCCAAACCCAACCACCTTAGTAAACTTGACCTAGGCGGGAATCACTTCATTGGTATCTTGCCGATAAGCCTTTACTTATGCAGGTCCCTAAATGCAATTTGATTGAGTAAAGTCCTTTTCTAGAAGGGAAAATACATCCTGAGATTCTTTCTTGAAATCCTTGTCCTTCCTCTCACTTGCTTATGTACGATTGACCAATATCACATGGGCAATGAAGATATTAGTGCGTTGCAAAAGCCTTCACACACTCCTCCTTGACAGTTTTACGGCGAGGTAATGCCAATTGATGATGACATGGTTGATTTTCATGGATTCTAAAATATTTGTTTCTTGAGTTTGTCCAACAATAGGCTCACTGGTCAAATACTTGGATGGTTATCAAGCTTAAAGAATCTAAAGAAGTTGCATTTGGGTGATAATCAAATCACAGGGTCGATTCCAAGTTGGTTAGATACTCTTCCAAAACTCTTTTTTGTGAGGTTATCATTCAACCAAATTTCATGTGAATTTCCAAAACAACTTTGTAGATTGCTAATGTTAATGGGGAATGAATCTTGAGTAGACGATTATAAATTTGAACTTCCCTCTTCAGCGGCCCAATAAAAAATAAAAAACTTTTCTCTCATACATTGTCTAACATTCCTGGAGCAATAATTCTAGCCTTCAATAATATTAGTGGTAGTATACCTACTGAGATCGGCCAATTGCAGCTTCTTCGTAAGTTGCATCTTGACGGTAATTGTTGTGCGGAAGCGGCGTTCGACTGTAAGTGAATAGTAAAACAGAATAGAATAAAACCAACACCAACAAGAACACCAAGATTTATACTGGTTCGGCAATGCCTACATCCAGTTTGGAGACGACGGAGTATTCCACTATAATCAATGAGAACATACAATAGTGTTTATCACTCAATTTCCCAAAGACCCAAATAACCCCAAGCTCTCACACTTACAATAGGAAGAGAAAACCAAAAATACAAAGCAAGACAATTTGAGAAAATTCTTCTCTATGCCAAATGGCTTCTTGCTATTTTTCTCTCTTCGTTGTTCTTTTCTACTTCTCCATACTTATGAGATGCACCTTGCTCTCCTTTTATAGCCAAAGAAAAGCTTCTCAAAGACATCAATGGCCAAAGGCCTAACATCAAGTAAAAAAGAATTAGGCATAAGTGCATCCAATTTTGGTTTCCCACATGTAGCATGCCATCCAACAATTTTGACCACAAAAGTAGCCCAAAGATTTGGACTTTGACTACATGTTTGAGTCAATAATCAACAATCTCCACCTTGACTCAAACCCTCTAAGTAGAACTCCAAATAGTCGTCTCCCAATCCCCCATGGGGCAATCAACAAATTTTACAAATGCCAATCAAGTCTAAGCAGTGCTTAAACTTGTGCAACGAAACTGGCTTTGTTAACATATCAGCAGGATTGTCAGCGGTCCCAATCTTCTGAAGAAGAATATCTCCCTCGTCAATAATCTTACGAACAAAATGGAACCTCACATCAATGTGTTTCGTACGTGCATGATGAACTTGATTCTTTGCTAAATGAATAGCACTCTGACTGTCGCAATGAACATCCACATGGTCTTGTTGAACCCCTAAGTCATCAAGCAACCCTTGAAGCCAGATGGCTTCCTTTATAGCTTCTGTTACAGCCATGTATTCTGCCTCAGTAGTCGACAAAGCAACTGTAGATTGCAGAATCGACCTCCAACTTACTGGACCTCCAGCAATAGAGAATACAAAACCAGTAGTGGACCTACGCTTGTCCAAATCACATGCGTAATCAGAATCCACATATCCAACAACACATTTACCAGTAACTTTATCCTGTTGGAACAATAAACCAACATCCACAGTACCCAGAATATACCGTAGAATCCATTTCACAGCTTGCCAATGCCCTTTTCCTGGATTATGCATATATCTACTGACAATGCTAACAGCTTGTGAAATATCAGGCCTAGTACACACCATAGCATACATCAAACTACCAACAACATTTGCATAAGGAATTTGAGCCATGTACTGACTCTCTTCAACAGTTTTAGGAGACATAGAAGCGCTAAGTTTGAAATGAGAGGCAAGAGGTGTACTAACCGGTTTTGAATTTTCATTCATCCTGAAACGTTGTAGTACCTTCTTCAAATACTGCTTCTGACACAGACTAATCTTGCCCTTCGCTCTATCTCTTTCAATTTCCATACCTAGTATCTTCCGAGCTTCTCCCAAGTCCTTCATCTCAAATTCATTACTTAGTTGAGTCTTCAACCTTTCAATCTCCACTTTGCTCTTACATGCTATAAGCATATCATCAACATATAAAAGCAGATAAATGAAGGTTCCATCTTGTAGTTTGCGAAAGTATACACAATGGTCATAGTGACTTCTTGTGTACTTTTGCCCGATCATAAATCCATCAAATCGCTTGTACCATTGTCTTGGAGACTGCTTCAAGCCATACAATGATTTTTCCAATTTGCAAACCCAATTTTCCTTTCCAGCAACCTTAAAACCTTCTGGTTGAGACATATAAATCTCCTCCTCCAAATCACCATGTAAGAATGCAGTCTTGACATCAAGTTGGGCCAACTCAAGGTCAAACTGCACAACCAAAGCCAACAGAATACGAATAGAAGAATGTTTTACTACAGGAGAAAATACCTCATTGTAGTCAATGCCTTCCTTCTGAGCGTAGCCTTTAGTTACCAATCTGGCTTTGAATCTTACATTGTCTTTTCCCAAAGATTCCATCTTTTTGGCATACACCCATTTACAACCAATTGCTTTCTTCCCCTTTGGTAACTGAACCAACTTCCAAGTCTCATTTTTATGAAGAGATTTCATCTCCTCATCCATAGATTTCTTCCACAACTCGCACTCTGAACTCATGACAGCTTCTTTGTAGGCGGATGGAATATCATCTTCAATAACAGGAAGTGCATATGCCACAATATCAGTAAATCGAGCAGGCTTTCGGATTTCCCTTCTCGATCTTCTGGTTGCAATATAGTCTTGTTGCTGTGGAGGCTCTTGGGTAGGTGCCTCCTCTTCATCATCCTCGTCATCTTCATCAGAATTAACTGTAGGACTAGTGTTTGAAACATCAGACCTTACTGGAACAACTGGAGTCTTCAGTAACTCCACCTGCTTTGAGCTACTCATGGTCTCGGTCGCTTTAGTTTCACCTTCATGCTTGTTCTGATTAACCATAGCAGCCTCATCAAAAGTCACATCTCTGCTTACAACAAATTTCTTCTCATCTGGACACCAGAGTCGGTATCCCTTCACGCCAGTGCTAAAGCCCATAAATAGAGCTTTCTTTGCTCTTGGATCCAACTTGCTTTCTCTGACATAATAGTAAGCAGAACAACCAAATATGTGTAAAAACTTGTAATCAGTACAAGGTTTACCAGACCATACCTCCATGGGCGTTTTGCCCTCGTTTGCAGCAGCTGGCAATCGATTAATGAGATGGCTTGCATAAGTGAGTGCCTCAGCCCAAAATGCCTTGCCTAATCCAGCATTAGACAACATACACCGAACTTTCTCAAGCAAAGTACGGTTCATGCGCTCCGCCACCCCATTCTGTTGCGGTGTCTCCCTAACCGTGAAGTGCCTCACAATACCCTCATCTTGACAAACTTTCAAGAAAGGATCAGACTTATATTCACCCCCATTGTCTGATCTAAGAGTCTTGATCTTTCGACCGCTTTGCGTTTCAATAATCTTTTTCCACTTCAGGAATATCTTCAAGACTTCATCTTTACGCTTCATGGTGTACACCCATATTCTTCTAGAGAAGTCATCAACAAAGGAGACAAAATAATGGCTACCTCCCCAAGATGCATTCTTGGAAGGTCCCCAAACATCAGTGTGAACATAATCAAGAATGCCTTTAGTGTGGTGAATAGCAGTGCCAAATTTTACTCTAGTTTGCTTACCCAACACACAATGCTCACAGAATTCCAATTTGCATGCCTTTGCACCTTTCAATAAGCCTTGCTTCACCAATCCTTGCAACGCTTTTTCACCAGCATGCCCAAGACGCATATGCCATAACCTCGTGGTGTCTGTGCTATCTGCGTCAGCAGCTTCGGTGACAGCTGCTCCACCAATAACTGTACTCCCCTGCAAGAAATACAAGTTATTTCGTCTTGTACCTTTCATCACCACCAGTGCCCCATACACAGCTTTAAGAACTCCACCCTCCATGGTGATCTTGAGACCCTTGGATTCCAATGCACCCAGTGAGATAAGATTTTTCTTCATATCCGGTACATACCGAACATCACTTAATTCTCTGACTGTTCCATCATGCATCTTCAAACAGATTTTGCCTATCCCTTGTGTTTTGCAGGCATTATTATTACCCATCAAAACTACTCCACCATCCAGCTCCTCGAAATTAGAAAACCATTCCCGAATGGGACACATATGATAGGTGCAACCTGAATCCAAAATCCACTCATTTGAGTGACCATCAGCATATGAACTAGCCAAAGCAAACTCGAAATCATCATCATCTCCAGATTTTGCAATATTTGCTTCAGAACCCGCTTTCTCCTTCTCTTTGTTCTTCAATTTGGGGCAGTCTTTCTTCCAATGCCCCTTTTGGCGACAAAAAGCACATTCATCTTTAGCAGGAAACTTCCCTCGTGACTTTGAACGAGATTTTCCCCGCTTCCCAGATTTTCTTTCCTCTGTTCGACCCCTTGCAACAAATGCCTCAGTTTGTGAATTGTGAGTCTTCAATTCCTTCTTACGACACTCATGATTCACCAATACCGCAGACACCTCATCAAGTTTCACCTCGGATTTTCCATACAACAGAGTAGTTGTCAAATGATCATAATCATCAGGCAATGAATTTAACAAACATAGTGCCTTGTCCTCGTCAGGAATTTTCACATCAAGGTTTGCTAAATCAGCAAGTATTTTATTATAATCATTTAGGTGTTCGTGCATAGAGATACCTGGACGATACTGAAATCGGAAGAGTCGCTTCTTCAAGAAGAGACGATTTTCTGCGCTCTTGGTCATATACTTCTCCTCCAATTTCGTCCATAACTCCTTAGCAGAAGTTTCCTTCATATACGGGTATTTCAACTCCTTATCAAGGAATGATCGAATAGCAGCACAAGCATGAAGATTAATTCGCGTCCACTGCTTGTCATCAATATCTTCTGGTTTATCTTCCAGAACCATATCCAACTCTTGTTGATACAACACATCCATAACTTCACATTGCCACATACCAAAATTATTAGAGCCATTGAATTTATCAACCTCTAACCTTGTAGTAGTGGTTGGATGTCTATTGGATGTAGACGAAGACGATGCTGACTCATTCCTTACAAATTCATCTTTATCTCCAGCCATCTACTCAGCACTATTCACAAATACGGTACTGTTCACAGGTATAATACTGTTCACAGATATTATAGCAGTTCACTGTTCACTGAACTGTAGCGCCAACACTATTCACGAAACTCGGCTCTGATACCACTTGTTGTGCGGAAGCGGCGTTCGACTGTAAGTGAATAGTAAAACAGAATAGAATAAAACCAACACCAACAAGAACACCAAGATTTATACTGGTTCGGCAATGCCTACATCCAGTTTGGAGACGACGGAGTATTCCACTATAATCAATGAGAACATACAATAGTGTTTATCACTCAATTTCCCAAAGATCCAAATAACCCCAAGCTCTCACACTTACAATAGGAAGAGAAAACCAAAAATACAAAGCAAGACAATTTGAGAAAATTCTTCTCTATGCCAAATGGCTTCTTGCTATTTTTCTCTCTTCCTTGTTCTTTTCTACTTCTCCATACTTATGAGATGCACCTTGCTCTCCTTTTATAGCCAAAGAAAAGCTTCTCAAAGACATCAATGGCCAAAGGCCTAACATCAAGTAAAAAAGAATTAGGCATAAGTGCATCCAATTTTGGTTTCCCACATGTAGCATGCCATCCAACAATTTTGACCACAAAAGTAGCCCAAAGATTTGGACTTTGACTACATGTTTGAGTCAATAATCAACAGTAATAACTTCTCGGGCGACATTCCCAACCTAAAATATTTAGAGGTTTTGGACCTCTCCAGGAATCATTTGTTTGGAAAAATTTCCTGGTCAATGACGAGCCTTAATTTCTTGAAAGATTTTAATGTCTTGTACAATAATCTTCAAGGAAAAATACCGACGGGCACGCAACTCCAGAGCTTCAACACTTCTGGATTTGAGGGGAACCCTAAACTTTGTGATGCTCTACTTCCAAATGAGTGCAGAGAAATTGATACAGATAATAAGAACAACGTTGACCAAGATGCAGACAATGAACACGATGAGCTTCCTTGGTTCTATATTTTTGCAGCCCTAGGTTTCATTGTCGGATTTTGGGGAGTTTGTGGTTCTTTATTTCTAAGAAGACATTAAGGTACACTTATTTTCGGTTCCTTGATATGGTACAAGATTCTCTCTATGTAAATTGCACTGTGCATGGCCAGGATGAAAGAAGGCTTAGGGACTAGATTCTATTTTTTATTAGATATTTTTTATTTTTAATAAAATTATTTGGATATACAAAATTAACACACTTGGCGAGACATTCTCTAACAGAAGTAAGTCTTACAACTGTATGTGGACCTCACCTGTATTAAAGAGTGTGTCAATAGATGGGTTGATTTTGTGTATCCGAATAGTATGACTCTTTCAGTTTTTATTCTTTCTTTTTTTCATCACCATGTAAGGATTGTTCCAATATATAATAGTACAATAAAACTCTTTAGATACAAAATTAACATACTTGTTGACACACTTTCTATTACATATAAGCTCTACCATTGTACATGGGTCTCACCTATATTGAAGAGTGTTAAAAAGAATCAGTTTTGTGTGTCCAAATAATATCCAATATAGTTGTATATTGTTCAAGTTTTGCCATGGTGTAAGTCGGATATGAAAGCCGATTAGTAAATTTTTTTTTATAGCATCTATGTGAGTAGAAACTTATTATATATTCGCTATCATTGTATCTGATTTCAATCATGTCTTTAAAACTTCCTCTCGGCCTGTGCAAGTACAGTACAAGACTTAGAAAGTTGGATAAATTGAATGTGTGATGGGTTAATCATTTTTTCATGTATTAAATGTATTAAACTAGACTTAGTCACATTGTCAAGAGTTACTTAACTTTGGCCTGTCTTTAAAACAAAATCTTGAACGTGAAAATAACTTACAACAGTTTACGTTTCAATTTCAAGTGTT
Source organism: Malus sylvestris (assembly GCF_916048215.2). Classification (NCBI taxonomy): domain Eukaryota; kingdom Viridiplantae; phylum Streptophyta; class Magnoliopsida; order Rosales; family Rosaceae; genus Malus; species Malus sylvestris. The sequence goes on from NC_062262.1 coordinate 29,899,439, forward strand.
CTTAATGTGCACCTATCTCTATACATTTCCCTCATGTATTTCCCCTCGATTTCTAGACAACAATAAAAACGAAATATTATCAAACTAATTTTTTATTTTTTACTTTTGTTTTATTTTTGTATCTGATGATATGCTGTTTATTATGTGGATTACTCTTTCTTGATTCATATTTAGGAAAGCGTGTTCTCGAGATGGTACTTCGCAACTTGTATTACCTTCCTTAAGAGAGAATTATGAAGTTCAGATGAATGTAAGCTCACACTATATACATTTTTGCACTGTTAATTACTTGAAGATGAAGAGATGTGTCTTTGGAGGCTTAAATACATAGAGCCACATACACTACTACAATATAGGCTATCACCGGCGAAGCAAAAACCGACAAGAAACCCAATTTCTGTCGGAAATTTGACAAAAATCCGACATAAAACAATGTAATGTCGCATTTCAATAGCGACACTAATGCTTGCGTCACAAAAGGCCTTCAGTGTCGGTTTGTTCGCTTAATCCGCCACTATACAACGTCGTTTAAAAGCGACACTGACCTTAGCGTCAGTTTAAAGCGACGTACATTTGAACATTAATTATAATATATCCACCCTACTGTCGCTTCTAACCGACATTCCCATAAAATTAAATAAATAAAATATTCAAATTTAGCAATTTAATTATAATATATATCCACCATACTGTCGGTTCTAACCGACATTGTGATACAATTAAATAAATAAAATATACTAAACCGACGTTAGATAACAATTAAATAAATAAAATATTCAAACTTAGCAATTTAATTATAATATATATCAACCATACTGTCGGTTCTAACCGACATTGTAATAAAATTAAATAAATAAAATATTCCTAAACCGACGTAAGAAAACCATTACATAAATAAAATATTCAAAATAGTAACGGTCTTAACCGACACTACCATTGTTAATATTAATTAAAAAACGTAAATATGCATCATTTTCAATTAATTGGTACTAAAAAAATTGTATAACCAAATTAATAAATTTCAAGTTTTGGCCAAAACAAACGTTAATAAAAAAAATTAACAAGACATATAGTGCCAAAATATACAAATATTATACATCAAACATTCCACATAATATACAAAAACTCATCCGTGATGAAGAATGATATGACCGCTGCGGTAGTGGCCAGGAACCTTCTCACTCCCAAAGATAACAGACTATTTTCCAAACGGTCTGATGAGTTGGCTGTTAAGGATTCTCTGGCTCTCAGTGTTCAGTGTGCAGGTTCTGTGTCTAATATGACCCAACGCCTATTCGCTCGAACCCGCCAAGTTGAATCATTGGCGGCTGAAGTGATGAGTCTCAAACAGGAGATTAGAGGGCTCAAGCATGAGAATAAACAGTTGCATCGGCTCGCACATGACTATGCTACAAACATGAAGAGGAAGCTTGACCAGATTAAGGAATCTGATGGTCAGGTTTTACTTGATCATCAGAGATTTGTGGGTTTGTTCCAAAGGCATTTATTGCATTCGTCTTCTGGGGCTGTTCCGCGTAATGAAGCTCCAAATGATCAACCTCTGATGTCTCATCCTTCTAGGGTTCTGTCCTGTACTGAGTCTCCGAATGATCCCCCTCCGGTGCCTTCTTTTTCTGGGGCTCTACCGACTGCTGAGACTTCTCCTAAACAACCTTTGTGAAGGCTCCCTCTTGTTTGTTTATTTTGACTCATGTATATGTACATATTTGTAACTTATCAGGGCTATCAATAAATAAGTTTTCCTTCATTTCAACATATTGTGTTAAATACACCAAAGCATTCTTCGCTAAGTTCTTTGAATTTTCTTTTGTTGAAGCTTGTATATTGAAGCTTTATGAGTGGAGCATGTAGGTTGAGGTAGTGTTCCCTTAATTTCCCGAGTGAGGAAAACTTCTCGGTTGAAGACTTGGAAAATCCAAGTCACTGAGTGGGATCGGCTATATGAATCTTAGAACGCCATTGTGTTCTGTCCTGTGTCATGTCCTCCGTTAGATCCAAGTACTCTAAGTCTTTTCTTAGGGTCTCTTCCAAAGTTTTCCTAGGTCTTCCTCTACCCCTTCGGCCCTGAACCTCTGTCCCATAGTCACATCTTCTAATCGGAGCGTCAGTAGGCCTTCTTTGCACATGTCCAAACCATCGTAACCGATTTTCTCTCATCTTTCCTTCAATTTCAGCTACTCCTACTTTACCCCGGATATCCTCATTCATAATCTTATCCTTTCTCATGTGCCCACATATCCAACGAAGCATCCTCATCTCCGCTACACCTATTTTGTGTACGTGTTGATGCTTCACCGCCCAACATTCTGTGCCATACAGCATCGCAGGCCTTATTGTCGTCCTATAAAATTTTCCCTTGAGCTTCAGTGGCATACGGCGGTCACACAACACGCCGGATGCACTATTCTACTTCATCCATCCAGCTTGTATTCTATGGTTGAGATTTCCATCTAATTCTCCGTTCTTTTGCAAGATAGATCCTAGGTAACGAAAACGGTCGCTCTTTGGTATTTCTTGATCTCCGATCCTCACCCCTAACTCGTTTTGGCCTCCATTTGCATTGAACTTGCACTCCATATATTCTGTCTTTGATCGGCTTAGGTGAAGACCTTTAGATTCCAACACTTCTCTCCAAAGGTTAAGCTTTGCATTTACCCCTTCCTGAGTTTCATCTATCAACACTATATCGTCTGCGAAAAGCATACACCAAGGAATATCATCTTGAATATGTCCTATTAACTCATCCATTACCAACGCAAAAAGGTAAGGACTTAAGGATGAGCCTTGATGTAATCCTACAGTTATGGGAAAGCTTTCGGTTTGTTCTTCATGAGTTCTTACGTCAGTCTTTGCTCCTTCATACATATCCTTTATAGCTTGGATATATGCTACTCGTACTCTTTTCTTCTCTAAAATCCTCAAAAGAATATCTCTTGGGACCCTATCATACGCTTTTTCCGAATCTATAAAGACCATGTGTAAATCCTTTTTCCCATCTCTATATCTTTTCATCAATCTTCGTAAGAGATAGATTGCCTCCATGGTTGAGCGCCCTGGCATGAACCCGAATTGGTTGTCCGAAACTCGTGTCTCTTGCCTCAATCTATGCTCAATGACTCTCTCCCAGAGCTTCATTGTATGACTCATTAGCTTAATACTCCTATAGTTCATGCAATTTTATACGTCGTCCTTATTCTTGTAGATAGGCACCAAAGTGCTCGTTCGCCACTCATTTGACATCTTCTTTGTTTTCAAAATCCTATTGAAAAGGTCAGTGAGCCATGTTATACCTGTCTCTCCCAAACTTTCCACACTTCGATTGGTATATCGTCTGGGCCTACTGCTTTTCTATGCTTCATCTTCTTCAAAGCTACAACCACTGCATGCACTGGACTTGGAAAAATTGTCCAAGTACGTGGCAAGGAGCTTATGGCAACAGAAAATGAGCCAAAAGTATCATTTTAGAAGCGATGGCTTCATTTGATAAATGGATTTGGCATACTTTTTTTGGTGTTCCAGGAGCTCAAAATGACCTAAATGTCCTTGCTCAATCCTAATGTTCGACGATCTACTACAAGGAAAATCACCGAAATGCACATATTATGTTAATGGCACTAAATACGACGGACCATACTACCTTACAGACGGCATTTACCCAAGATGGTCTACGTTTGTCAAAACAGTGCCACATCCATAGACTGAAAAAGAAAAACACTTCGTAAAATGTCAAGAGGGGTGTAGGAAGGATGTGGAGCGTTGTTTTGGTATCTTGCAAGCTCATTGGGCGATTGTCAAGTCTTCTGCTAGACTGTTTGATGTCGAGGCTCTTCGATCCATCATTACGACGTGTATTATTCTCCACAACATGATTGTGGAAGATGAGTATGATTATGATGTCGTCGATGAATATGAGCCGGATCTGATGAACAACTCAAGAACACGTATCTACTGTGCTTATGACCAGACCGAAGATCCCGTGTAACACGAGCCGTTGGAACGGGATGGACATTACAATGAATTGATCATTCAACGGTACACTGATGTGCAAGAGCCATACTAGCACGTAACCCGCCAAAATGACTTGATTGAGCACCAATGGGGATTGCAAGAAGGTGAAGATAATTAAAATGAGTTTGTGGTTGAAGAATAAAGTATTTTTTTTTTTAGTTTATGTAATTTTATTTGGTGTGTGTGTTTTTTTTTTTAAGTTTATTTGGTAATGTTATGTAATCTTATTTGATGGGTTTAAATAAATTAATTTTTTTTTTGAAATTGCATAAAGTTCTAAAAATAAATAAGAAATTACATAAAGTACTAATAATAAATAAGAAATTACATCTATAAACAAAAATAAATAAGAAATTACATAAAGTACTAATAATAAATAAGAAATTACACAAGAAATTAAATAAAGTACTACAAATAAATACGAAATTATACAAAGTCTCTGGAGTTAGGATATGTGGTGCTAGGATCTTCGTTGCTAGGATTTGTGTAGCTATAACCCCATTGACTTGTTTCCACATCTCTTTCACGCCTCATTCGCACGACATCTCTTTTTTCCGATGTCCAAAAGTATTTTGAATTCGGAAACAGTCCTACTAGAGACTTGTTCATAATGTCACGATCTGCTTGAGCTATCATTTCTTCTCTAAGCATCTCATTTTCTCGATTATGTGCTTCTTTAATCATCTCGTTCTCTTGATTAACTATTTCTCTTTGTCTCTCAATCGCTGCGTCACGGGCCTCAGTAGCTGCTATTATTGCTCCTATAGCAGCAGCTTTTTCCTCATCTCTAGCCGCTTCCCACGCTATGTTTAGTTCACCTTGGCGAGCAAGTTCCTCCATATATTTAGTGTAGTCATTTTTTGAAGAACTACCTTTTTCTTTGATGCCTTTTTACCTTGAGGCCTGAGGGACTAACGAGTCGATTGGGTCTCCGGCACTTCTTTAGGCGTCCCTTCCTTGTCTTCAAATGTGTCGCCTTCTTGTTCGGCCGTGTCTGGTTCTGGCGAACTATGTAGACCCATGCCATGCATGACAACTTCTGGACCGGTTGACATAATTTTGTATCTGGGGCAATCTTTGACAATTTGCCAACATTCCCATTTGTTGAATGATTTGTTGTGGTTCTTCACATTATAGAAAGTTTGTGCTTGTAGTGTCTATAAATGTGGGATAAGACAGTATTATAAAAAATGTGCGTGTAACACAAATAAATAAATTAAAATATTGATGCGAGTGGAATACATATACAACAACAACAACAACAAAGCCTCTTCCCACTAAGTGGGGTCGGCTATATGAATCCTAGAACGCCATTGCGCTCAGTTTTGTGTCATGTCCTCCGTTAGATCAAAGTACTCAAGTCTTTTCTTAGGGTCTCTTCCAAAGTTTTCCTAGGTCTTCCTCTACCCCTTCGGCCCTGAACTTCTGTCCCGTAGTCACATTTTCGAACCGAAGCGTCAGTAGGCCTTCTTTGCACATGTCCAAACCACCGGAACTGATTTTCTCTCATATTTCCTTCAATTTTGGCTACTCCTACTTTACCTCGGATATCCTCATTCCCAATCTTATCCTTTATCGTGTGCCCATACATCCCACGAAGCATCCTCATCTCCGCTACACCCATTTTGTGTATGTGTTGATGCTTCACCGCCCAACATTCTGTGTCATACAACATCGCTGGCCTTATTGCCGTCCTATAAAATTTTCCCTTGAGCTTCAGTGGCCTACGACGGTCACACAACACGTCGGATGCACTCTTACACTTCATCCATCCAGCTTGTATTCTATGGTTGAGATCTCCATCTAATTCTCCGTTCTCTTGCAAGATAGATCCTAGGTAGCGAAAACGGTCACTTTTTGTGATCTTCGCTAGATTGCTCCGGTCATTAGTGTGGATAAGTATATAAATGGATAGAGATAGGAAAGCAAACACAAGATGTACGTGGTTCACCCAGATTGGCTACGTCCACGGAATAGAGGAGTTCTCATTAATTGTGAAGGGTTTACACAAGTACATAGGTTCAAGCTCTCCTTTAGTGAGTACAAGTGAATGATTTAGTACAAATGACAATAGGAAATATTGTGGGAGAATGATCTCGTAACCACGAAACTTCTAAGTACCGGAGTGTGGTATCGTCTTGACTTGCCTTATCTGTCTCATAGGTAGATGTGGCATCTTCTCTGGAAGTACTCTTCCTCCATCCAGGGGTGGTATCTGTAACTGGTGGAGATGCACAAGGTAATGTATCAATTTCACTTGAAGCTTACTTGTAGTTTCAGGCTTGGTCAAGCGCGATACAAACCATGTAGGAGGAGTCCCCTAAGTCGCCGGGCTAAGGGATCTGCTGAAAGAGGTGACAGACAAGGTAAACAATCAGAGCTCCGGCTAATTGTTCACATTCTCCCTATCTTGCAGGCAGCATGAAGGATAAAGAGAAGAAAAATGAGAAGAGATGATATGAGATACTTTTGCTTTTGAAGAAGTAACTTTCCACAGGCTTATTCTTGAACCGGGCTGGAGGGTTTTCTGGTTTCCTCCAGAGTATAAGGCCGACTGAAGAATTTGAGGGTCAAAACAAGTCCATCAAATCTAGAGTACGTTCGACCCTGCTGATATGAGATACTTTTTCTTTTGACAGAGTAGTGGATGTATCGGCACGTGTGCTGTTACGCTTGTCTCCACATGCTTCCTTGTATCCTTCTCACTTGCCCTATCTGTTCCTCAGGCAGATGCGGTATCTTCCCTGGAAGCATAAGATGTTGAAGATGAGTACTCGAGAGCAATGCCAGGTAATTAATCAGGTAAGGGGTTCCAGGCAATCAGTTCCTGGCTGGAAGTTTGATTCTAAGTGCTGACTGATTGCTCTCTTTCTCCTTGTCTTGCAGGTAAGAACAAGGCCAAAGGAAAAGACAGGGAAAAAGCATGATATGGGATACTCTTGCTTTTAACCCTGATGATATGAGATATTCTTGCTCTAGTATAGCTTGTTTACAGAGGTATTATCGGGGGGAAAGAAAGCTGAATATTTCGAAAGGCTTCGTTGGAAGTGCCCTCTCAGATAAGAGAAAGGGTTGAGCATTTTTGTAGGTCTGCCTGTCCGTTAGGGATGGAGGTCGACATATATAGGAGTCTCCCTAACATCAAGTAATAATGTTATTCCTTTACCCTGCTTGGTCATAGCACGGTAGTGGGAGCTGCCAGCTTCACATGTTTTAACTCTGTCAGAGCACTTTGAAAAAGTGATATGTGGTATCTGGAAAGCTGATGTTGCGTGTGAAGATTACAGACAAGCTTTATCCAAGGAGATCCAGCTCTTGAAGTTGGGAAAGTGGTGCCTCTTCGGTTTTCGAACAAGCAATCCTGTCGGGGATTTGGCTCTCGAGATTCAGAGAACGATGCCTCTTCGATTTTTGAGAAAGCAATCCTGCTGGGGGTCTGGCTCTCGAGATTCGGAGAGCGATGTCTCTTCAATTTTTGAGAAAGTAATCCTGTTGGGAGTCTGGCTCTGGAGATTTGGAGGGCGGTGCCTCTTCGATTTTGGAGCAAGCAATCTTGTTGGGAGTGTTTTCTCGAATGTGAGTAAAGGTTGGGCATGTTTGCTAGTCTACCTTGCCACGAAGCACAGAGGTTGACACACAAGGACTTTCCAATTATCCAGCAGTGGTACTGTTCCTTACCATCTCTTCGATTTTTGAGAAAGTAATCATGTTGGGAGTCTGGCTCTCGAGATTCGGAGGGCGGTGCCTCTTCGATTTTGGAGCAAGCAATCTTGTTGGGAGTGTTTTCTCGAATGTGAGTAAAGGTTGGGCATGTTTGCTAGTCTACCTTGCCACGAAGCACAAAGGTTGACACACATGGACTTTCCAATTATCCAGCAGTGGTACTGTTCCTTTACCCTCTCTTCGATTTTTGAGAAAGTAATCATGTTGGGAGTCTGGCTCTCGAGATTCGGAGGGCGGTGCCTCTTCGGTTTTGGAGCAAGCAATCCTGTTGGGAGTGTTTTCTCGAATGTGAGTAAATGTTGGGCATGTTTGCTAGTCTACCTTGCCACGAAGCACAGAGGTTGACACACCGGGACATTCCAATTATCCAGCAGTGGTACTGTTCCTTTACCCTTGTGGGTAATAATATGGTAGCTAGACCTTCAAAATTTATGTGTCTAAACTTTGTTAGTGTTGTTTCTTTGCAATTCTTTTACCCTTCTTGGTCAGAGCGATGTAGCGGGAGCTACAAGCTTCACGTGTCTCAACTTTGTCAGAGAACTTTGGCAAAGTTATCTGTGGTACCCATGAGTTACTGTTGCGTGTGGGAAGTGGGTGATTGAACAGTACGATTCATGTGCTTTCTACTTCGCCAGAAATCTTCGACAGAATGCCCATAATTTTCGCAAAGCTGAGTGTGCGTGTGACAGGTGCTGACAAGGCTGGAAAAGTAGGTGCCTCTTCGATTTCTGAGATCGGCCCTCGTGGTCTCTTAGTAGCCCAGCTTTTGAGAAAGCAAACCTCTTCGATTTCTGAGATCGGCCTTCGTGGTCTTTGAGCAGCCCAACTTTTGAGAAAGCAAACGCCTCTTCTATTTCTGAGATCGACCCTCGTGGTCTCTGAGCAGCCCAGCTTTTGAGAAAGCAAACGCCTCTTCGATTTCTGAAGCTTCGTCGAGTGCAGATTTTTATAGGGGCTGACATTAAGTTCCAAAGCACACTTGAATATCCACCAGTAGAAGCTCCATTCTTGCACTTCTAAGATCTTGATTTGTCCGACCTCTTCTCTCTTCAACACTTTTGAAAATGTCTGGCCCCTTCGACCGTCGTTTTGACTTGAACCTTGTTGAAGAGGCAGCCCCGCCTTCTCCAGACAACATATGGCGCCCATCCTTCGTCTCCCCTGCTGGTTCTCTTACCGTTGGGGATTCCGTGATGAAGAATGATATGACCGCTGCGGTAGTGGCCAGGAACCTTCTCACTCCTAGAGATAACAGACTACTTTCCAAACGGTCTGATGAGTTGGCTGTTAAGGATTCTCTGGCTCTCAGTGTTCAGTGTGCAGGTTCTGTGTCTAATATGGCCCAACGCCCATTTGCTCGAACCCGCCAAGTTGAATCATTGGCGGCTGAAATGATGAGTCTCAAACAGGAGATTAGAGGGCTCAAGCATGAGAATAAACAGTTGCACCGGCTCGCACATGACTATGCTACAAACATGAAGAGGAAGCTTGACCAGATGAAGGAATCTGATGGTCAGGTTTTACTTGATCATCAGAGATTTGTGGGTTTGTTCCAAAGGCATTTATTGCCTTCGTTTTCTGGGGCTGTACCGCGTAATGAAGCTCCAAATGATCAACCTCTGATGCCTCTTCCTTCTAGGGTTTTGTCCAGTACTGAGGCTCCGAATGATCCCCCTCCGGTGCCTTCTCTTTCTGGGGCTCTACCGACTGCTGAGACTTCTCCTAAGCAACCTTTGTGAAGGCTCCCTCTTGTTTGTTTATTTTGACTCAAGTATATGTACATATTTGTAACTTATCGGGGATATCAATAAATAAGCTTTCCTTCATTTCAACGTATTGTGTTAAATACACCAAAGCCTTCTTCGCTAAGTTCTTTGAATTTTCTTTTGTTGAAGCTTGTATGTTGAAGCTTTGTGAGTGGAGCATGTAGGTTGAGGTAGTGTTCCCTTAATTTCCCGAGTGAGGAAAACTTCTCGGTTTAAGACTTGGAAAATCCAAGTCACTGAGTGGGATCGGCTATATGAATCTTAGAACGCCATTGTGTTCTGTCCTGTGTCATGTCCTCCGTTAGATCCAAGTACTCTAAGTCTTTTCTTAGGGTCTCTTCCAAAGTTTTCCTAGGTCTTCCTCTACTCCTTCGGCCCTGAACCTTTGTCCTATAGTCGCATCTTCTAATCGGAGCGTCAGTAGGTCTTCTTTGCACATGTCCAAACCACCGTAACCGATTTTCTCTCATCTTTCCTTCAATTTCGGCTACTCCTACTTTACCCCGGATATCCGCATTCCTAATCTTATCCTTTCTCGTGTGCCCACACATCCAACGAAGCATCCTCATCTCCGCTACACCCATTTTGTGTACGTGTTGATGCTTCACCGCCCAACATTCTGTGCCATACAGCATCGCCGGCCTTATTGCCGTCCTATAAAATTTTCCCTTGAGCTTCAGTGGCATACGGCGGTCACACAACACGCCGGATGCACTCTTCCACTTCATCCATCCAGCTTGTATTCTATGGTTGAGATCTCCATCTAATTCTCCGTTCTTTTGCAAGATAGATCCTAGGTAACGAAAACGGTCGCTCTTTGGTATTTCTTGATCTCCGATCCTCACCCCTAACTCGTTTTGGCCTCCATTTGCACTGAACTTGCACTCTATATATTCTGTCTTTGATCGGCTTAGGCGAAGACCTTTAGATTCCAACACTTCTCTCCAAAGGTTAAGCTTTGCATTTACCCCTTCCTGAGTTTCATCTATCAACACAATATCGTCTGCGAAAAGCATACACCAAGGAATATCATCTTGAATATGTCATGTTAACTCATCCATTACCAACACAAAAAGGTAAGGACTTAAGGATGAGCCTTGATGTAATCCTACAGTTATGGGAAAGCTTTCGGTTTGTCCTTCATGAGTTCTTACGGCAGTCTTTGCTCCTTCATACATATCCTTTATAGCTTGGATATATGCTACTCGTACTCATTTCTTCTCTAAAATCTTCCAAAGAATGTCTCTTGGGACCCTATCATACGCTTTTTCCAAATCTATAAAGACCATGTGTAAATTCTTTTTCCCATCTCTATATCTTTCCATCAATCTTCGTAAGAGATAGATTGCCTCCATGGTTGAGCGCCCTGGCATGAACCCGAATTGGTTGTCCGAAACCCGTGTCTCTTGCCTCAATCTATGCTCAATGACTCTCTCCCAAAGCTTCATTGTATGACTCATTAGCTTAATACCCCTATAGTTCATGCAATTTTGTACATCGCCCTTATTCTTGTAGATAGGCACCAAAGTGCTCATTCGCCACTCATTTGGCATCTTCTTCGTTTTCAAAATCCTATTGAAAAGGTCAGTGAGCCATGTTATACCTGTCTCTCTCAAAACTTTCCACACTTCGATTGGTATATCGTCTGGGCCTACTGCTTTTCTATGCTTCATATTCTTCAAAGCTACAACCACTTCTTCCTTCCGGATTCTACGATAAAAAAAGTAGTTTCTACACTATTCTGAGTTACTCAACTCCCCTAAAGAAGCACTCCTTTCATGTCCTTCATTGAAAAGATTATGAAAATAACCTTTCCATCTGTCTTTAACCGCGTTCTCTGTATCAAGAACCTTTCCATCCTCATCCTTGATGCACCTCACTTGGTTTAGGTCCCTTGTCTTCTTTTCCCTTGCTCTAGCTAGTTTATAGATATCCAACTCTCCTTCTTTGGTATCTAGTCGCTTATACATATCGTCATAAGCCGCTAACTTAGCTTCTCTCACAGCTTTCTTCGCCTCTTGCTTCGCTTTTCTACACCTTTCACCATTTTCATCGGTCCTATCCTTGTATAAGGCTTTACAACATTCCTTCTTAGCCTTCACCTTTGTTTGTACCTCCTCATTCCACCACCAAGATTCCTTTTGGTGTGGGGCAAAGCCCTTGGACTCTCCTAATACCTCTTTTGCTACTTTTCGGATACAACTAGCCATGGAATCCCACATTTGGTTAGCTTCCCCCTCTCTATCCCAAACACACTGGGTGATTACTTTCTCTTTGAAAATGGCTTGTTTTTCTGCTTTTAGATTCCACCATCTAGTCCTTGGGCACTTCCAAGTCTTGTTCTTTTTTCTCACTCTTTTGATATGTACATCCATCACCAACAAGCGATGTTGATTAGCCACGCTCTCTCCTGGTATAACTTTGCAATCCTTACAAGTTATACGATCCCCTTTCCTCATTAGAAGAAAATCTATTTGTGTTTTTGACGACCCACTCTTGTAGGTGATCACATGTTCTTCTCTCTTCTTAAAGAAGGTGTAGGCTAAGAAGAGATCATATGCCATTGCAAAATCCAAGATAGCTTCCCCATCCTCGTTTCTCTCCCCAAAACCATGGCCACCATGAAAACCTCCATAGTTGCCTGTCTCCCTGCCCACGTGTCCAGTTAAATCTCATCCTATAAATAACTTCTCCGTCTGAGCAATTCCTTGCACCAAGTCTCCAAGGTCTTCCCAAAATTTCTCCTTCGAACTCGTATCCAACCCTACTTGAGGTGCGTACGCACTAATCACATTGATAAGTTCTTGTCCTATTACAATCTTGATTGCCATGATTCTATCTCATACCCTCTTGACATCTACAACATCTTGTGTCAAGGTCTTGTCCACGATGATGCCAACACCGTTTCTCGTTCTATTTGTGCCCGAATACCATAGTTTAAACCCTGAGTTTTCTAGATCCTTTGCCTTACGACCAACCCACTTAGTTTCTTGTAGGCACATAATATTTATCCTTCTCCTCACCATAACTTCTACTACTTCCATAGATTTTCCCGTCAAGGTTCCTATATTCCACGTTCCTAAACGCATTTTGCTCTCTTGAACTTTACCCTTCTGTCCTAGCTTCTTCACCCTTCCCCGTCTAATAGGATCAAAGTACTTCTTTTGTGTGTCCCGTGTAAAGTTGATAGGAGCATATGCTCCCAAACAACTTTGAGTGGAGTCGTTCGAAAAGAAGTTTCTATAGCCCCCTTGCTCATTTAACACTGCATCCGGGTGCCGATGGAGATACAGCGACCCTTGCTCACTTATCACTGTGCTCGGGCCACACAGCGCGCCACTTACGGGTGACGCCCTAGCTTTAGCGCAATTTCGTTCTGGATTCATTTTCATAAGGATTCGACATGATCATGGAGTGCCGGCTGTCGACTACCTGACGCCCTCCCCCTCCTCCTTTATCCGGGCTTGGGACCGGCAATGTAAGATAAACTTACACGGCGGAGTTGCGAGTGGAATACATATAAATAAATAAAAATATTGTCACCCGATCCACTTAACTTGTCCCATTACATACATTACCGAAAGCATGAGAGATGGCGTTTTTCCAACAAGTAAATGATGCGTTGAGTTTTTTCCAACGACCTTGAAGACCTTGACTACTTCTGGCGTCTTTTCCATATACATTGCAAAACGCTTTCATAATTTTACTCCACATTTCTCGCTTATCCATCTCATTACCCGTAAACGGGTCATGAGTTGTGTGAACCCAACATTCCCACAATGTAAGATCTTCAATGAGCTTCCACGAAGACATTTTTTTCTCTCAAAGTGTAGAAAATATTGAAATGTAGAAAGTGTAGAAAATATTGAAATGTGGTGTAAGGTGGAAGATGAGAGTTAGGTACTTATAGAAAAAATAATAATTTTTTTTTGTATTTTTTTCATAATTTTTAATATAATTTAATTTAGTTAATTAATCTAGACCATTGGATTTGAAAAATATTCAAATCCAACAACCTATAAGCTACCACGTGGCCAACGGTCATAATTTTGACCGTTGGGCCTTTTTTTTTAAAAAAAATTTTAGGGAAAAACATGGACCGTTGATCTGTAATCAGACAGTCCAGATCAAAAGTGAAATTCAAATTTTTTTTACCGTTGGAAATCCAACGGCAGACAGTGGGCCAAGTCGCCTACACGAGGTGGGATGTGGGTGTGCCTGCGCCGTGGGCCCAGCTTCTGAATGGCTGTCGGCTACTCGCGCCCACGACCGTGTGAAAGCCACGCTTCAGGCAAATAGGCCGGTTCCATGGTCAGTTAAATTTGGGCTGGCCTATAGACCAGCTTGAGGGCTAGAGGGGATTGATAGAGTCCCAGCCTGATTTTTTGACTGGGTGCTGGGCTATTCCACCTCCGGTGGAAATGCTCTAATAAGGATAAAGATACATCGTCTTCCAAAAAGAAAATAGCAAGTTGGAAGAAGTACGTTGGTGATGTGGGCCTCAGTAAAAAAAAAATCCAAATAAAAGCACCTAGGACAAAACTTCGAGATAGAAAAAGAAAGAGCCACATGCTTGAAGGTCAACATATATATTGTATGGGATGTGCTATCTACATACCATTTTTTACTTCTCACACACCCTTTGTTAATTTATGTCCGTTGATCTTCTTTAATTCATCTAATCTGAAAGACAAAAATTAAAAAAATGTATGAGCAATAAAAAGGAGTGTGTCGATATCATATTCTGTATTGCATTAGCCTTCATCACCTTTGCAATTGTAAAGCCAAATAACACAATCATCGAAAATAACTCCAAGAACTCAGGCATATATTCAAACTTATGACAAAGAGAAAACAAATTAATAAGAGAAATAAAATAAATATAAAACAACACTTACAAAACTTTTGACAAATTAAATCCAAGAAAAAAAAACAAAAGCAAAATGAACAACACTTAAATAATCCTTTATTAAAAATATAAAAGACATAATGAAGACAAAACACAAATGGCACTTTGCTTAGTGGCGCTGATAGGGATTTTTACCACTTGCGCAAAAAGGGTTAAAAACACCTAAAATACTTGTAAGAGAAACAAGATTGTTGTAGTATAGTTGGCTCAAGCAAGGTCATTCTCCACAAGGATTAATTTAAATAGATTAACGCCAAATCAATTCTCAACTAATTATTTAGAACAAAATTTTGGAAAATGGTGATTTAATGACCTAAATTAAGAAAAACGAATTTAATTAAAAAGATTACTTAAAAACTACAATTTTAAAGAAGGAGAAATAAACAATTTTTAGAATTCAAAGTGAGAAAGTACTTGGGTTCCGCCGTCACCCTAACAATCCTATGTAACTCTTCTAATTACTTATGAACCATACATGCATATTTTGAAGGTTAGGTTTTCCTAGAGTATATCATACCTGGAACCTCCAACATAGAACGTATATCTAACATGCAACCCGTCCATGGTGTCAAGATCAAATGTGAATAAGCAACACTCATTAAGTTTTGTGAAAACCCTTTGAAAAACTATATAACCTTTAAAACGTGTCGTCCATCATAAGAGGTTACACATACTAACCACAAGAAGCCTTAGTCAATTTTAGGGACAACCCTCTCTCAAAATTGCATCAAATTACTTTTCTAAATATCATAATGATTGCGAATCACTCAAATAAATAGATAGTTTAAAGCACAGTGATTAACAATTCAAAACTTGCATGCATAAATTCATAAGAAAATTAAAAAGAGACTACATATTCTTGCTAAGGATCATGGCCTTACCTTAGCACAAGAAAATTAGTTACACATATTCATAATAAAAATCATAAAGTCTTTATTGAAATAGAAAAAGAGTGAAAACACCTTGAAAGTAAAAGTCTTCAAATCTCTAAGCTTTGCCCAAAATCTTCTCTCCAAAAATTGCATGCGTTCTCTAAAAAAACCCTAGATCTGCCAAAATGCTTATTTATACTACATCTAAATAAAATCCTCCTAATAAAAGGTCTTAGAACAAGACTAGGAAACTAAATAAATTGAAATAAATTAGGAAACATAATTCTAAATTGATTTGGTAAATACGCCCAAAAATCTGCACAGCCACGTTTTGGACCCAAATCAGCTCCAAAACTTGCCCAAAAAGCATGATTTAAAGTTTTGACTATTTTGAACACTTCTCCAGAAGGCCACGAACCCATCCGAAGTCATATTGGGCTCAAAAAATGCAGTTTAAGCTCAGAAACGTCACTTTCCAGCAACGCGCACTGATCCTTCATTTAATCTCCAGAAAATAACTGCTTGGTAGAATTGCTGAGATTTTGACACAAACAAGCTAAGGAACACACGAACGTCCTCTAATTTGAATCACTCCAAAATTCGTTTGATTGGTCACGTTTTGCTCCAGATGAAGTCGAATGTCTTATGTTGAAAATATAAAGCAAAGTATCAAAATTCTACCAAAATAATTATCAAATTATACTAAGAATATGATGAAATATATAATCTAATTTTGACTCATCAGGTGCAAAACAATGATGTTTATTCACTTTGGTGTGAGCTTGATCCCACCGATTTTTGTCGTCTCTAACAACGAATAAATTAACCTACTAATGCTATCATTTATAAAAAAACGCAGACAAGAACCCCACCAATGAACCTCAACATGATCAACACCATGGTCTGCCAAACAATCTACCACCTGATTCCTTCGCGATAAATGTGAGAAAACCAAACATGTATGGAACAAAAGATGGTACAACAATTTAACCAATCAACTAATAAATGCCAAGGCACTTGAGAAGATCCATTCGAAAGAAAATGCACTGCTAAACAAGAATCATTCTCAATCCAAAAAGAATGTCAACCATTCTCCAAAGCCATCTAAACATCATGAATAATAGTTTTAAATTCCGCCTCCAAAGCAGTAGCAATACCAAAAGATCATGCAAAGCATCCAAGACAATTTCCAAGTCATCATGGAAAATACCACCAAAACTAGCCATACCCGGAGAATCACGAACTGCACCGTCAGTTTTAACTTTTAACTTTAAAAGCACAAGGAGAAATTCAAATAACCTCATGAATTCTAGGTGCCTTTGATGGCCTTCCATACACTCCAAGCACTCTAAGAATGCAAAGCTCATCAACTGAGGTTAACATAAAATTCACACCCCAATAATTCATTGAATTGAACTCTATTCGAAAAAATTAATAGTGACCCCAAAAAGCCTACAAATTTTTACTGAGTAATTATCGCAAATCAAACTTTGTAATTAGTCAACTAAAATTATAAGGTTAATGAAAATAAAATAAATTCGCATAAATACAATATACAAAAATTAAGTAATGAAATATGGAGACAGGATTTCACACAATAATTGAAGTTGAGTACCAAAACTATGCCGCAAAGGATAAGAAAAAAATGATGTGATATCGGAGAATAATGTAGAAACCTGAAATAAGGCTAAAACCCTACGCTAAATTTCAAAAGCAAATGAGCACTTGAAAAATAAATGTTGACAAGTCTCAGTAGCCTTACAACACAAAGAGCACATCGATGCAAAAGGGAATTCCCGATGAAGCTATAAATCATCAGTTAAAAGCTTACCGTGAAGTATACGCAATAATAAAATTGAATTATGTGGTCGAAAACATCTACACCAAACCCATCTATTCCAAGAAACAATTGTTTACTTACTACGCTTAAAATCATAAGCCAAAGATAAAGATAGTACACCATCTAAGTAGTCAACCAAATTAGTTTATTTTCCAATATCGACAAGGAATGCTTAATTGTCAAAGTTTCAGACCATATACTAGAAAGGGCGGAACTAGTTATATTAATAGGGCAAAACCGATTCCCATTATGAATGAAGTCTGAAATAGGCGCAAACAAAAGTTTACCAAGAGATTACGGAATACCCAACATTTTAACAATTGAATCACCAATCTAATTTGCATGCCAAAAGTTAATAGAAGCACCATTGTCCACCAACTATTTGGAGTTCTGACTAATATCTACAAATAAAGGCCCAAACCAGGCCGAATAAAAGATTGTTTATAATAAGAGCACACCGGATCGACTACTAGTAAAAAGTCATGCACAAAAAAACTAGCAGCCATTGAAGAAGTAGTCAAAAAATCCAAACAATTTTCAAAACAAATGCCTGATTAAGAGCTTGAAAATTCCTCACTCCAAGACTCCCATCCTTTAGAGGGGCACAACATTTCTTCCACAATTAATAAGAGTCGCGGAATGAAACTTTATTTACCTTATAATATTTCATCTGCACTTTCATAAGAAAAAAATGCATATACTGCGTATTCATGGTTACAAACAAACTAATTAACAATGTTTACGTAATATAATATGAGCACCAAATTGTGGTTGAAGGGTTATAATTACAGAAGGAGCATGAACATAGGATGGAGAAAGCTCAAAGTTAAAGTGCAGTAAAATCAATGATAAGGCCATTTTTGCTTCCATCATAGCAAAGTTTTGTCCAATGCAAATCCGTGGACCGGCGCCGAAGGGGAAATATGTGAATCGGTTGTTTGTTGCCTTAGAAATGCCTTCCGAAAACCTCTCAGGCTTGAATTCATCGGCATCATCACCCCACAATTCTTTGTCATGATGAAGTAGCAGTGTGGGTAAGGAGACTTCCACTCCAGCTGGTAACGATAACTTCCCAAGTTGTGTTTTCTTGTCAGTGATTCGAGACAGCGCAACGCCTGGTGGATATAATCTCAAAACTTCTTATAAAATCATGGTCACCTGCAGGGTAATTTTATACCTACAGTAAAGGTTTATTGTATTTACACATATATAAAAATTCATACTCTGAAATGTGTTTCATGACATTCAAATTAAAGTTTAGGAGGAGAGGAGATCCACATTAGGTCTCGAAGAAAAGTGTTACGTGAAAATCATAAGCCCAAACTTTCCTTTATTGTATGTTGCAACGGATAATACTTGCGCATCTCCTCACGCTAATGTATTAGTATTAATGTATACTTACAACTTGTAGGCGACTTAGGGTATCAAAGGTTGGTGTTGTGTTACTTCCAAAGACTTGAAAAACTTCCCCCCTCGCTCGATCTTGCCAATTCTGGTTTTGACTTAGTAAAATCATTGTCCAAACGAGCAACACTGAAGTGGTATCTTGCCCGGCAAAGTAAAATAGCTTACATTCATCGATCACATCTTCAATACTCATTCCAGCATTTTTGTTGTTCCCGCCATGTTCCTTGGTTTCTTTGGAGTTGGACACCAAAAGTATACGTAATAAATCATCTTTTGAGGCTTCACCTGTCTTAATCGCTTCTTCTCTTTTGTTTATGATACCCTTGAGTAACCGTCTTAGTTCCTTGTTAATGCCCTTCATCCTCTTGTTCATCTTGGTTGGTAGAAAACTGCACAAATTGAAGCACTTTCTTCAATGGTTGTAACATTTTTTTCTTCTTTTTCCATAAAAAAAAATATATATATATATATATATATTTAAATTTTACCTCCATCCTGTGATATAAACACTTCTTAAACTTATTGCGAAAATTTTCGTTTGCTCTTTTAGAAGTTGGAATATTTTCCTTCCCTCCCCATCGCTACTTCCAAATGCAGCTCGAGAAATCACATCGCTTGTCAAACTCTCAAGCGAAGACCACACATATCTAACTCACATGAACCCTCTTCGGCCACCAAACTTTCCCATGTATCAATCATTTCTCTACAGCTTTGGTGAAATGTCGGTAACAGACACTGCGGTGTGTTGGGGCTTAAAAAGACTTCACTACTTTGGAGACGTTTATCTCACAAAGAAAAATGTAATGCAGCGGAATTAATTAATAGGCAAGAGAAAGAAAGAACACTCAATGTATTACACAAGATTTTTATTCACTCACAAACTTAGTACAAAAGGAAACACTCAAACACTCTCACACTCTCAGACTTCTTGCTCTCTTACTTGCTCTCACTTCTTCTTGCTACTTACATAGCAACACAATCTCTATTTATAGCCTTGATTAACCAACTCACCAAGTCGGCGGAATTGGACTAAATTCCTTCTAGCCACAAGTTTTGTGGTTCTAGATATTTCTACTTGCAAGCCTACTTAAATATTGCAAGAACTCTCTAGATTTTTTTAGTATGCATGCCTAATGCACCGACAACCTTTTGCTAGAATTTTCTAGCACATTTCATGAGTTTTCTATGGGCTGGATCACCTTCTTGGGCCAAGAACAAGATTATGTTTCAACATCCCCCCTTAATCTTGTCTTGTGACGCCAATTGTGTTCCTCAATCTGACAAAGTCTTCTTGCCTGAGTGGTTTGGTGAATATGTCGGCGACTTGGTCTTGAGACTTCACATATTCCACTTGCACATCCTTTCTTGCAATGCACTATCTTATGTAATGATAGCGGGTATCTATGTGTTTGCTCCTGTCATGGAATACTGGATTCTTTGCTAGAGCTATTGCAGACTTGTTGTCGACATAGATCTCTGTTGGATCTTCTTGTGGCATGCTTAATTCTTTCAGCAAGTTTCTTAGCCAGATTGCATGACAAACACATGAGGTAGCAGCTACGTATTCAGCTTTGCAGGTAGAGAGAGTGACAATCGGTTGCTTCTTTGACATCCATGTGAATGCAGTGTCTCCCATGAAGAACACAAATCCAGTACTGCTTTTTCTATCGTCGGAATCTCTTGCCTAATCACTGTCGTTATATCCAACAAGTTTGTAGTTACTAGAACTTGACTAGAACAAGCCAAAGTTAACAGTACCTTTAAGGTATCGAAGAATTCTTTTGGCGGTTTTCAAATGTGTAGTTGTGGGATTCTCCATGTAGCGACTGACTAATCCGACGGTATAGAATATATGGTCTTGTGCAAGTTAAGTAGCGCAAACTTCCAACTAAACTCTTGAAAAATGTTGGATCTACACTTTCTCTTTCGTCATGCTTGGTTAGTTTGACTCCACACTCCATTGGCGTGCTTATGGGCTTACAGTTGTCCATTTTGAACTTTTTCAGTATTTCCTTTGTGTAGCTTTCTTGGGAGATGAAAATGCCTTCTTCGTTCTGCTTGACTTCAATGCCTAGGTAGTATGCCATCATCCCGATGTCGATCATCTCGAATTCTTTGGTTATCACTCTTTTGAACTCTTCATACATGCTTGGATTACTTCCGATGAAGATTAGATCGTCCACATATAAGCACACAATTAGAATATCTCCATCTTTGACTTTGACGTAGAGAGCATGTTCATGAGGGCACTTGGTGAAGTTGTTTTCTTGGAAGTACTTGTCAATGCGACTATTCCATACTCGTGGAGCTTGTTTTAACCCATAAAGGGCTTTCTTCAGCTTCAAAACTTTGTCTTCATGCCCTTTGATTTCATAGCCTCGCGGTTGCTGAATGTAGATTTCTTCTTCAATGACTCCATTTAGGAAAGCGGACTTCACATCTATTTGTTAAATCTTCCATTTGTTTTGAGATGCCAAAGAAATTAGTAATCGTGTAGTTTCCAACCGAGCAACGAGTGCAAATACCTCATCATAGTTGATTCCGGCTCTTTGACTATAGCCCTTCGCCACTAGTCTCGCCTTGTATCTTTCAACCTCTCCGTTGGCATTCTTCTTTGTCTTATACACCCACTTGACTCCAATGGCTTTGTGTCCTTTCGGAAGAATAGCGAGTTCCCATATATCGCTCTTTTGGATTGCTTCAATTTCTTCATCCATTGCTTTCCTCCACTTAGTATCTTGCACTGCTTCTTGGAAGTCAACTGGTTCACAATCAGCAAAAAGACAGAAAAGTGTAGGATTATCAAGTCTTTCAGTTACCTCATAAAGATCTCATAGACTTCTTGTGCGTGGTACTTCTCTTTCATTTAGACTCCCACTTGATAATGTTGATGCTGGTGAATTACCATGATTGGTTGATGTTGGTGAAGCAGGTGGAGTAGTGGACTCTTGTTGAACCTCTCTTGCTTGCTCTATCATCCCTTGTTCATTCTCTTTTTCAAACTGAGGAAAGAAGTGAAGATCACCTGCATGAGAGCAAAAATCTTATTCTCCTTCTTCATCGAACATCACGTCTCGACTGATCACCATCTTTCCATTGTTTGGATTATACAGCTTATAGCCTTTTGAATTTGAGTCATAGCCGATAAAGATGAACTTCTCACTTTTGTCGTCGAGTTTGGTTCTCCTCTCGTCTGGTACATGTACATGGGCTATGCTTCCAAAAATTCTTAGATGAGAGATACCTGGTTTTCTTCCACTCCATGCTTCTTGCGGAGTCTTTCCCTACACACTTCTTGTTGGAGACCGATTGGATAGGTAGACATCACATGCTACCGCTTATGCCCACAACTCCTTAGGCAATCTCTTGTTTTTTAGCATGCTTCGAGCCATGTTGAGGATGGTTCGATTTTTTCTTTCTGCCACACCATTTTGTTGAGGGGATCTTGGAACTGTCAAAGGTCGACGAATTCCATTGGCTTCACAGAATTCTTGAAATTCCTTTAAAGTGAATTCTCCTTCTCGATCAGATCTCATGGCTTTGATCTTGCAACCACTGTCTTTCTCTACAGCAGCTTTGAACTTCTTGAATGCTCCAAATGCCTCTAATTTCTACTTTAAGAAATACACCCAGGTTTTTCTTGAAAATTCATCAATGAAGAGAATGAAATAATTATTTTTTACCCAAAGACCTTGGTTTTATTTGACCACACACATCGGTGTGAATGAGCTCAAGTGGCTTCTGGGCTCTTGTGGTCGACTCATTTGGAAAGCTTTTCCTGAACTGTTTCCTAAGTAAACATCCTTTGCAAGCTTGATCAGGGTGACTGATGCACAGTAAGCCTCTCACCATCTCCTTCTTGGATAATAACTCCAGTCCCCCAAAGTTAAGATGCCCAAAACGAAGATGCCAAAGCCAAGATGTGTCTTTGTAACATATCTTGAGACACTTTGCAACATCGTTTTGAATGTTCATGGGAAACATCTTATTCTTTGACATTTTCACCTTGGCAATTAATCTTCCTTTGTCATCTCTAAGAAAAAGGCTATAATTTTTCATGTGAATATCATAACCTTTTTCTAAGAGTTGTCCCAAGCTCAAAATGTTGCTTTTTATATTGGGCACGTAGTAGACATTTGAAATTAATTGGTGACCGCCATTTGTTAGGGGAATAAGGATGTTACCTTTTCCTTTGACGGGTATTTTGGATTCGTCTCCAAAAGAAACGTTGCCACTCACCGATTCATTGAGCTCTACGAACATGCTTCTTCTTTCGCACATGTGGTTGCTAGTGCCGGTGTCAAGGTACCATGTATAGTCTTGGTCTCCATCATTGTTCTTGCATGCTAATAACACAATGCCATTATCTTCTTTCTCTTCTTTCACATAATTGACCTTCTCATCAGGCCTATTGCTTGGAGCTTTACATTCCCAAGCATAATGCCCAAACTTTTGACAGTTGTAGCATTGAACTTGAGATTTTTCATACCTCAAGTTTGAGCGCTCTCTTCCACGACCTTTTGTTCATATTCCTCCTTTTTCGTAGTTGCTATGGTTGTTGAAGTTCCAACCACATCCACGTCCATGTCCACGTCCGCGACCTCGACTTCTTTCATACTGGCTTCTCTCGTTGTCCAAGCTTTCTTCTTTCTTTTTTGGTTGGACATGCGTCTTGAGGAGCTGCTCATCATTCCCTTGCCTTTTCTTATGTTTCTCTTCATATGCTTGTAGCGAACCCATTAATTGCTCTATACTAATTTCTTCCAAGTTTTTTGTTTCTTCAATCGTCACGACAATGTGCTCGAACTTAGGGTCCAACGAGCGTAGTATCTTCTCCATAATTCTAACATCTTCTAACTTTTCTCCATTTCTTTTTAATTGATTGGAAATGACTAAGACTCTTGAAAAACAATCAGAGATTGATTCAGACCCTTTCATTTGTAGAGATTCGAACTCACCTCTTAGTACTTGAAGACTAACCTTTTTCACTTGTTCGGCTCATTTGTAAGAGGTTTGAAGCTTCTCCCATGCTTGCTTGGCAGAGGTTGCACTCGAGACCTTCTCAAAGCCATTGTCATCTAATGCTTGGTAGATGAGGTAGAGAGCCTTCTTGTCTCTCTTTCTTGAATCTTTCAAACTCATCCTTCTGGGGTTGAGACAGAGTAGCTTCATCTTCTGGCTCAGTGTAGCCTTTCTCCACGACTTCCCATACATCATGTACTCCCAAAAGGGCTTTCATTTTGATACTCCAATTATCGAAGTTGTTGTTGTCGAGAACTGGAACTTGGAAGGCTGCCATAACGTTGCTAGCCATAGCTCTGGTACCACTTTGTTGGGGCTTAAAAAGACTTCACTACTTTGGAGACGTTTATCTCACAAAGAAGAATGTAATGCAGCGGAATTAATAGGCAAGAGAAAGAAAGAACACTCAATGTATTACACAAGATTTTCATTCACTCACAAACTTAGTATAAGAGGAAACACTCAAACACTCTCACACTCTCACACTTCTTGCTCTCTTACTTGCTCTCACTTCTTCTTGCTACTTACATAGCAACACAATCTCTATTTATAGCCTTGATTAACCGACTCACCAAGTCGGCGGAGTTAGACTAAATTCCTTCTAGCCACAAGTTTTGTGGTTCTAGATATTTCTACTTGCAAGCCTACTTAAATATTGCAAGAACTCTCTAGATTTTTTTAGTATGCATGCCTAATGCACCGACAACCTTTTGCTAGAATTTTCTAGCACATTTCATGAGTTTTCTATGGGCTAGATCATCTTCTTGGGCCAAGAACAAGATTATGTTTCAATATCCCCCCTTAGTCTTGTCTTGTGACGCCAATTGTGTTCCTCAATCTGACGAAGTCTTCTTGCTTGAGTGGTTTGGTGAATATGTCGGCGACTTGGTCTTGAGACTTCACATATTCCACTTGCACATCCTTTCTTGCAATGCACTCTCTTATGTAATGATAGCGGGTATCTATGTGTTTGCTCCTGTCATGGAATATTGGATTCTTTGCTAGAGCTATTGCAGACTTGTTGTCGACATAGATCTCTGTTGGGTCTTCTTGTGGCATGCTTAATTCTTTCAGCAAGTTTCTTAGCCAGATTGCATGACAGACACATGAGGTAGTAGCTACGTATTCAGCTTCGCAGGTAGAGAGAGTGACAATCGGTTGCTTCTTTGACATCCATGTGAATGCAGTGTCTCCCATGAAGAACACAAATCCAGTAGTGCTTTTTCTGTCGTCGGAATCTCCTGCCTTCGTGTTTAACTTTGTGAGGGAAGAGAGAAAATCAAACACGGGAGCTTGACGCGTGCATAGAAACATTCTTAATCACTTGAACTACATGACCGTTCTTCATACGTAACTTTTTAATTACCTGAACTATATTATCATTTATGCCTGATGATGTTTCTTTATATATAATGTGTTGCCATTTCGTTTCACAATCCCGCTAACATTAAATTGCTTTCGCATTGGGCGTACGTACGTATGTAATAATCCTCGGAGATCCAGTCACTACTCACTAGTCGCTGTACCCATCTTATTCTTAACTAGCAAGTGGTAGCGATTATCAAGACATACGGGGTGACGTTTTTTAACCTTGCAAGCAAAAGCATCTATATGAATAAGAGTTTGAAATACATGAACAACTTCCATTTTTGGAAGAGAAGTAAAGAGCATATATGAAGTAGAGAGACCATTTTTGGAAGACAACTAACCACTCTTGAAGTTGATGTGTGGAATTTTTTTTTATAGAAAGGTATAGAGAAAAAAAGGAGAAAAATATATGATCGGGAGGCGACCGCAGTGCGGTTGATCAATGATCACTCTCATACCGATGGGGTCAAGTGCATTGTGTGCCACTCCGATGAACCGTGGCCACAATGCAACTGTCGTATTCAAGTCCTTCTTCTTTAGCCACAATTTTTTGTTTTTCAAAGACTTGATTTAGATCCGAAAATGCAACATATAGTCCACAATTTTTTTTTCTTATAAAACTGAAAAATAATCTCTCCACAAGCACTCAGACACACTACGTATATGACTTAGAGCTTTTAATCATGTGCTCTAGGCGTGACTTTCAAATTTTTATTTTATTTAGACATTTTTATTTGATTGGTATACTAGCGTTGTGCACAGCAAAAAACACCTTGACACACATTTTGACACCCGTTTTGTAGCACCCACTTTGTAATGTATATCAACAATCTGAACATCCTAAATAGATCATCCTTAAAAAAAATTAGACAAATTTGAAATCATTAAGGCATTCATCTGTAGTGAAGAAATGAACAAATACGATTCTACAAACAAAGACTAAGTTTAACCTAACGGTCATATGGTTTTGGATTGGGGTTTTGGTAGACATGATCTTTGAGGGAAGACCTAAAAGATAAATGGTTCAAATAGTTGAAATACATTACGGAGTGAGTTCTACAAGAACATGTGTCAAATTGTGTGTCCCCAAAACTTGGCCCTATATATATAAAGCATCTTACAAATAAAATGTGGAAATAGAATAGAAAATTTTAAGTCGTGCATGGTGCAGTATCTTACTTTGCTTCTGGTTTTCCTTTTCCTCCTTGGTTGCTCTAGACTCATTGGAGAAACTGTATTTCTTGGTTGCAACATATGGTTTTTCGTTATGCTCATACATTTTGAGAGGGGAATGCAGTTGCTCACAAATTATCCAATTTTGAGCTTCTCTCATCTTCTCTTGTTTGGCATGTCGATCCTCCTCTTGAGATTCTTCCTTTTCTGCAATTAGATTTCATAGGCAGGACCTACAATTTTATTTGTTCTTGTTGATGTGTCATTTTATTTTTTACCTAATCCTTTTGGATAATCTTTTTTGTTTTGCAGCTTTTCTTGCATGTTCTTACCTTTTAGGTTTTATTTTGGAGGGGTTTGGTCCTATGTCCCCCCTCAAGGTTCTCAAAAAAAAAGAGAGCATAGGAGTGCTAAGTGTATGTTTCAACAAAAAAAACCGTGTACGGATACTAACTAATAAACCAAAATCCTTCATCTTCACTTGTACGTTAGAGGTTTTAGGTTCGATTCTCGCCAAATGCGAATTTGAACAATATTATTGTTGCCCATTGTGAGGCTTAACCCGCTCTCAACCCCTTAGGGCCCGTTTGTTTGGCTTCTGTAAGTCTCACTGGACTGGATTGGAGTATAGTCCAGTGTTTGTTTGGAACACATACTACTTTTAATGGTACTACGAGGGACTCGCCTCGACTAGCAACCTCCTTAGGTGGTCTTACCGAGACCCCCCCCCCCCCCGAAAACAACAGGACTACTAAGACCGGCTTTGTTCGTCAGCTTTGCTTGTCTTCTTCGTTCGTTTGCTTCGCTCGCCAACTTTCCCAACAGGTCTCAAATCGCTGGGCTCCACCTCGGAGAAGAGTTTGGGTTGGCTGGATCTGGGGCCTTGGAAGATGACAGTGGTTTGTTGTTTGATACAGGATCTGCCGCCATGGCTGTCCAGTAATTACCAAACTGCCTTCTCTCTTGCTCGTCGGATATTTGTCGACTTCCTCACCCGACTGATTAGTAATCGAATTGAATGTGAGGTAGGTTTTTTACCCGACTTCCTCACTCGTCGGATACTTGTCGACTTCCTCACCCGACTTTCTGAGAATGTGTGAAAAGAATGGAATTGTTGATGATGGAGAAAATAGAGAGAGAGAGAGGGAGAGAGATTGAGAGGGAGATGGACGGGAAAGTAGAGAGATTTGGGGAAGGAGACAAGAGAATTCTAGAAAAAGAAAAAAAAATGAAAAAAAAATAAAGTATTAAAAAACATATAGATTAAATAGTATAATATTATAATTTGATAATTTATAAAAACATATTAAAAAAGATAGGGATTAAATAATATAATTTTAAAGTTTGTTAATTATTTTGCTTCTTAATCCGACACTGCACCAAATGCTTCACTAAGTTAGTCCAGCTTAGTCCCTGAAGCTAGTCCAGTCCGAGACAGTCCGGTGCAACAAACGCACCCTTAGTGAATATCCTTTGCTCAAAAAAAAAAAAAACCAAAATCCTTCCTAGGGTTGTTAAAACAAATTAGGAATTTAGGATAATAGGATGTCATTTTTTTCCTATATTTCATTTTTTTTTAAGGCTTTTGGCTGAGACGATCTAATTTCAGTCTCTGATTGCTCAAATGATAAATGTTTAAATATGTAGTTGATATCTCCTCGCTATATCGTTGACATCTCATCCATATGTTGTCGATTTAATTTTGTTCAATTCAAAAATTGAAATTTGATGTTAAATCATTTTAGCCAGCATCCCTTATTTTAATAAAGAGTCTTAATAATTACTTTTAAATTAACGATATTACAGTAATTCCAATTTAAACTCACTCAAATCTCTCATATCTTTTTTTCTTTTTCTAATGTCATTATGTCATTGATATATTCAACATATTCTCGATTAATTTGTGTGCACCTTTACTACTAATTTTTTAATCGAAGATTTATGTTGGTACAGAGAGGGCTGAACTAAGCCCAATAGGGCAGACGCTCTCCCGAACATTCGCAATGCCTGGACACCAATTGGTTTGATCGAATGTAACACCAATTGGTTTTATCAAAGTTGCGAGCACTTGTTACATGTTATATAACTGCTCATGGATCTAAAGGAGTCTTGAGTTGGCATTTTTTGTAGCCTAAAAGCCTGAGGTTCTCTTCAAAAGTTCAGGCATACGCTGCATCGAAGTTTAGCTCTATTTTGTTCATGTCTCGTGGTGTCGTTGATGCGGTTTATCCTGATTAACCAATAGCATCATTGGTGGTTCTGTGTGCATAGTCCATATTGTCGTGATCACTATTTGTTTCTTTTGCCATTTTTCTTTAGAGTTAGTGTTGCTTGTATATATGCAAAGGAGTGTTCTCTTACTAGTTTTGTTGGAAATTTTGTGTGCAGAGTCTCCCATGAGGTGGATTATGAAATGATTGAAATTTTAGTTGCCGGGATTGAAGTTCTTTTGGCTTTGGAGTGCTGGATGTGTTCTCATGTTTTTCACACACAAAAATTCCCTGATATAGTGGCTATTAGATTGGCAAGTTGGCCTTGTTTTTTGTTTGAGGATCCATAAATTTAACCCAGGACGTCCTATTTGAAGTTGTCCTTTTTCTTAAAATGCTAATAAAACCACTAACATTAATTTCGCCTAAAGAAAATGATGCATTGACGACATAGATCAAATCCCAAAAAATAATCATTTCAGTAATTTAAATTTGTAAATTATATTTCAGCAAGTTTTCCAAACTCTCAATCGCATTTGGAAAGCAAAACAAACAACCTTTACAGGCTTTGAGCGAAAATTAAGGAGGACTTGCTTTTGAAGAAAATTGGAAAAGAAGCAGCTGTTTAAACAGATTACAAACCTAGCTTAGCTACTAAATTGCGAAGAACATGATAATTAAAACAAGATGAACACCCAAGCCACCTTATTAAAAGTAGTTATATCGTTCATTGTGACGTATAAACGCAATAATGAAATACAAAACTGGGGCTTCTAGCTCCAGTGATAGAACACGTATTTCTCTACATTCACAATTAATGTTCGACTCAACTTGTCCACCACATCATATTTATTATTAACAATGAACATATATTTCTAAGCATACCCACAGTATCCATACTCACATTTAACCCCATACTTGCATTTTTTACCACACTTGCCACAGTTGTTGGCATCCGAAGTAGTATTCATGCAAGTTCCATTGCAACAACGCATTCCAAACTTGCATTTATTCCCACATTTTCCACAATTGTTCTTATCGCTAAGAACATTTCGGCAATGTTTCTTGCAGCAATAGAGAATGCCGGTCCCTTTGTTTGCAGAAATCCCATTGCAAATGTTCTTGATTGGGTTACATTGTGCACCTTTTTTGATGATGCTGGCCAAGAACCTGCTTCTTGATCTGAAGTTGGGATTCGGGGAGTCGATTACGTACACTTCGTCATTGTCTTCGAGCTCCGACGATGAGAAGGCCATTTGAAAATGCAGAGCTAGGAATGAATGTAACATGAGGAAGAAAATGGTGGTGAGCTTGAGGAGGTTGGCCATTGTCTCAAAAAATAGGGGGTTCGTTGGCCACAAGAGTGTAAAGAAAGGGAGGATGTGGATATTTATACTGTAGGTTGTTTGTTTAAATATAAAATTAAACATTTATAAAGTTGAGTTTTTATTTTCTCTCTCTATTTTATTAAAAACTTAAAAGTTGAGTTTCAAGGAAAGTCTACTTTGCAATTGATAAACAAGGAGAATAAATCAATTAGGCGCAACTAATGAGTTAAGATTAATTCATTGATTAGTGCATTATATTCGGCTAAAGCACATGAGATCAAAGAAGTTGGCTTCCTAATTCTCCGCCCTTGGAAGAGCCTTAGATTCGTTGTCACATTGGCAACCCTTCACATAAGTATAGTCACCTATACATATAAAAGAAGAAGAAAACATTTGTGTGTGTGACTTTTGTACATGTATTAAGTTGTCAACTAAGACTTTTATTTATTTAATAATGGATTTTCAGAAAAATAATTTTCAAATTAAGTAACAAGAGTTGAAATTAGAGCATATATAAGAATCACTTAATAAACAAATAAATATGTATAACCAATAGTCTTTGGTCTAGTGCTACTTGTGATCTCCACCTTGTTTGAATGAGGATTGTGTGTATACATGTATGTGTGTGTGTGTGTGTGTATTTGTGGTGAATTTACTAATAAGTTAATTGTGGTTTGTTTTATTGTAGTGTCGTAATTTGTTTTGAGTTTATTTTATGTAATATTTGTGAATATTTCTATATCATTTATAAAAAATAACATAAGAAAATATTTGTAAAAGTTACTAAAAATTATCATTTATAAAAAATAACATAAGAAAATATTTGTAAGAGTTACTAAAAAAATTCTTATATTCATTGCATTGTCTAACATGATGATAACATGTGTATTGACAAAAGGAAGATGTGTCACATACAATCACCATACGATCAACATATTTTTATTTCTCATCCACGATCTTGAGAGTTCTTTTACTATTGCTAAAATAATTTGATATATTTATTACTTAATATTGATATTTTTCAAAATATGTAAATGGAAGGTCTTGTGTTATTCAGGATTAGTGAGATTCGGCAGATAGCTTGTCTTGGCGAGATTTTATGTCTTCGATGTGAGTGGTTTATGTAATGTGTTCAAAACTTCTTATTTTTCGATAAATGTAAAAACCATGAGTTGTCGTGGATTTTGATCTATTTACAAATATCTCTCTATTTTCAAGTAAAAAATGTTAGCTTTCAGGAAATGTGTTGATGTGTAAGGTTTTAAAAAACGCTAAGTGCTAGCAGAGGGTCAGGTTGGGGCTTAGTGGCTAGGTGAGGCATATAGGTAAACTTGTTATATATCGTATAAATAAGTATCTATTAATATTTAAAAGAAATACATATTTATGTTGGGATTTATGAACTGCTAAGTAGAATGACATATAGATCATAAAGTATTAGAACATATTAAAAACATGGGGAACAAACATATAATGAGTGTTCATCCAAATATTCAACAAGCCTCTAACAATTTAGTGAAAAATTAGAATGCAAAATGTAAGCTATCTATGTTTTGTTTAAGTGAGAATTGTGATATAGGTGGGTGCCTAAACATTTCTAGGCGTCATTTATTAATTTTCAAACATCTGGAAATTAATCGGAACGGTGATCATCTGGCTAGTGCCTAGACAGCATTAAGCAAAGATTTTTAATTACAACAGTATGTGTACATATACATTTTTTTATTTCTATAAATGATGATTCAATACCAAATCATTATGCTAACTTATTGTGTAAACTTAACAGAAAGTTTTATCATTTACAAACAAAATACAAACCGTAAAACATAATAAGAGTGATATATTTAAAAAGGAGTAATATAAAATTCAGTATAATCATTGAAAAATAAGTAATAAGCATTGCTCATTGAGGATCTTCTATTTCGGCAGAAAGTGCGTTTATGTCACAAGGAGGCCATGTTACACCCACTAAGGTTGGTTGGTTGATCCAATGTTTTGTCAACGTATATAAACAAATCAGGACTGCCAAAATCGGAAGCGTTTGACAGCTCTCGTGCACTCTTGCCCTCTGATTTCTGACCAAATCAAACAGAGATTACGCGTGTTGACCCAATTACTAGCTAATTCTTCTTTTTATTCTGGCCACCTACATCTGACGCCTTATGTGAAGTTTTGTCTAATGATGGCAACCTTTTCGTTTAAACTTTTTTCTTCTATTTTTTTTTTATTATCTTTTGTATATTGCACGATGATTCAAATTATTATTTAAAAATTAACTCTATCAAAATTATCTAGTTATCTAACTATTGTCTAATAAATAGAGAAATCATGTCGTTTTGTTAAACACTAAAATTATGACAACATTAATCAAACGGTTAAACAATTGATTGGTCTTTCACGAAGTTGATATTTAAAGCATGAATTAAAAAGTAGACGGTTTCTAATTATCGTGCAAGATTGCATAATGTGGTGGAGAACCAAGAAGATAGAGATAGAAGGTACGACTTAGAAGGTCAGTAGCAACCCTTATTCCTTTTTTTTTTAACCTTGTTAGAAAAACTAGAAACATAAAAAGGCTAAATGAGTAATATACGTTTATTTTTAGTACAAACGATATTCTACACTAAAATAAGGGAGAAAGATTTGAACTTAGGCCACAATGAATTGAAAATAAAGACCCCTAACTATTAAGACAATTCACTATTTACCATGCATCAACATTTATTTTAATTTGTCACAAGTTGTTTACAAATTGAGGGGCTTTGGATACTTGTTTCTCTATGCGCCAAGGAGCATTGCACTTTAGCACCTCACAACAAATCTACATAGGGCTTTGGATACTTACCATCACGTGCCATGTGCATTGCAGGGTTGGAGGTTTAGCTCCAGCGAACTGCTAGGTCTCCTCTGACGTGAAATTTTAACTCCGCCAGGATTTGTCTTTTAAGAAGTACAATGCTAGCTCCAATTGAAGTGAGGTAGCTTTTCATGAAATCCAAATTGAAAGACAAAGTGCAATAGTGCATGTCGCGCCACTTCGAACCCAAATTATTGTCTATTAGGGCTTTTATTTATACAAGGTGAATGGAAATAGGGACCAAGGTGATCTCAGGACCATATGAGTGAGGAAAATATATAGGTGAAGTCTTTCGATGACTCTTCAAATGTTTGCTACGGATCTCTTTTGTGCCTACTAAATGTTTGATATAATGCATGTTAGACATATCTCGACATGTTGCGTCGACAACACTTGACAAATTTTCTCTATATCACTCATCTGATTGCTTCGGCATGTGCTGATATCTGTTGATATGTTTACGACAAGTCCACAAAGTGAATAAACTGATTTTTGTTTTTGTTTGCTTTGCGCTCTATTTTTATCTGAAAAACTTGAACTTAACACTAGGACCCCAAGGTTCAAACCCTAGATCCACCACTGCTCTCCAATCCTTCGCTTGAGTCGTTAGAAATGTTACGTAGCACGCAAGTTACTCCATCCATACGTAGCTAATTGATCTGCCACCATGTTTGCTTCACAAATTATATACTTGATCTCGACCACCTGCAGATTAATTACAGGTGTTTGAATATCGTAAATCAACGATAACAGACGCCAATGAGGGATTTTACGATCTTGGAGAAACATCAAAATTTTCGGGCTTAAGAGCAGGATGAAACTCAAAGGAAGAACAATCTAAAGTCTTTACTTATCATTAAGAGAAATGCTAAGGGGACTCTCTCAAAATGAGACTCTGCATGGACTATCTGTCACCTCATGCTTTTGGCACAATATTTTACAATGTTGGCACAGAAATAAACGTTAAACTATGAGCTGGCAGAGATCCATGGAGAGTTTCGTTTTTGAGAGAGAGTCCCCTTAGTATTTCTTTGTCATTAAATCATTAAATTTGTTCTGGATTTATTAGTCTTTTTATAAGACTTGGAGAATAAAAAGAGGAGTGGAACTCAATGATTTAATTTAATTAGTTGTAAAACAAGAGTCTGAAGAGCTAGACATTGCTGAGACAAAATGCTTCCCCAGTTTTATGGTGAAATTATTTTAAGGTAACTTTACTAGCACTCATGTGTCTCTTGTTTTTCCAGAAACTACGTACTACGTCTCGTGCATACATACATATGTTTTGAATCTTAATGTTGGAAGTAACATTACCAACATTCCTCTTACTCGGGAAGCTTTTCCTTATTTTGTGTTAACCATGGCTTTTATGCTTCCCTCCAAGTCACATGCGTTGAATGAAATTGACATGCACCTATGTAAGCTAAATATTTGGGATAGACAATACACAAAATCATCTAAGCAGAAACAAATAGAATTAATATGAAGAGAAAGCAGACATGGATAAAGACAAACAGATTGACTGTGAGTTTTACGGGTTTTATTGTATGAAAAAATGTTTGCACCGTCAGATTTAAATGTAATGTGTCTTAAACTTCATGTTTGAGCCTATGGTGTAACAAAAACACATATTTGCATAGCAAACCTGGCTACATCATTGTTATTGAACATATGGTGTAACAGAAAGCAGAAGAAATCAATATGAACATATGAAGATAATTAACAATGTTGTTCTACAAAAAAGAAATTAAGAGAAAGCATTCAATAGTGAGGGCATAACTAAAATTTAATAGCATCCCACGTTGCCTCATAGTCGATCAAACTTCTCTAATTCGCCAAGAAGTAAACATAATCCTGAATCTTGAGAAAATCAAATTCAATTAAATAACAATTAATAAGCAGCAACAACGGATTGTTTTAATCAAAATATTAACTTGATTAAACAACCAAGTCATCTCATTTTTGCCTCACAAACATAAGTTGATGAAGTTAGCAAGAGGGTACAATTTGTTAAGCTTAATAGCCTTTATGCACATAAAATACCTTTTCCAAAACACCTAAATAGATATATTTTTAAAATGAATAACTTCAATGCTTTAAGCCACATGAAGCTTGTAGAACAAAGTTAACATGAAAAATGAATAAAATGACATGCATATCTATAAACAGCAGGAAAAAAGGAAATCATCAGCACTAAATTCCTCAACTTAACTATCTCGAGAGTTATTGGACTGAAATGATGCCAACCACATGATAGAGAAACAAATAAAAACGTGTAAATTCATAAATCAAGGTTTTAACTCAATCAAATATTATTCCAATGAAAGTTGTAAAATGCAAATAAAGCCATTTAACAACAAACTGTTTCAACCATTTGACTACCCGCAATGTAGACAAAGAGACCTGATACTCATAGTACATAACTGCTCTATTTGTCTCTCTACATATGACAATTAATAAAATGGAAAACTGAAGTATACCTTGGCTAGTTATTATTTTGGGTCGCCATCTCCAATTGCTCCAAATAAAAGAGAGGAAGCGTGTGAAGGCAAAATTGGAGGCTTGTCTTGAGTTCTTGAGTTGGCACTGGCGGTCATCGACCACGTCTCCTAACTCGTAACGTGCTAAAATTATCGATTCAACAGAGAGTGTTTAACTAAATCTTATCTCATTGGCAACGGCACATTATAATATAAAGCACATCTTTTGTGTTTATAGATAATAGAATTTTACACTTTTAAGTAGGTATTTTTCATTTTCAGAACAACAAAATTAGGAATTGAACATAAATATGAACATCAACTATTATACAAAAGTTCGAAATGAAAATTAATTAGTTATGCAAACCTTTTTAAAGCAATCGCGATTCTATCTCTATTTGAATACAACACCATTGAGCTGAGGTTCTCAATTTTCTTAGCTTGCTGTTGCACCATCTTCTCTCTTTCAGCTTGGGCTTTTTTTTTCCTCCAACTCCAAAGCCATACGCTCCCTCTCTAACTCAGTCTGCACAGAAAGTACGCATGTCCCATAATACACTTGCATTCAACTAATTACAATAAAAATAATGTGTAACTCCAAACCTGCAATAACGTGTTTTGCAGATTGAGGATTTCCTCTGCCCAACGTTCTGAATGATATAAAAGAGAACTACAAATTGAAAAACTTGAACTTAAACTGTATCCTTACAGTTTCATTTTTCCCTGCTCGAGGCCCATTCAAATTGAAAAGAGAACTACACAACCACTGTAAATACAAATCTTTAAACTTTCTCCAAAAAAATGAAATCACAGAGAATTGAATTTTAAGCGTGAATCTAAGCCAAACCATACCAAAATGCCCATGATCCATTATAACACACCGCCCTTTGCCATCAACTTCAGTAGGTCATCTCTCGAAAACTCCTTAAGCCCTTCTACAACTGCATTCATTTGTCCTTTCCCACTGTCAAGAACTCCAGTGAATGCTTCCTCCGCCGCCACCGGCAACGCCACTTCGTCACCCGATAACGTCAACTTCAACTGGCAAAACGTCGGACCAAACCACATTTTATGCAAAAAAATTGAATCAAAATTCGAAACTAAAGGTGCAACATTTGAAGAGTGTGGTGTGGGTGATTGAGGCATTTCAACAAACACTTAACTAGAGTACCCGGTGCAACCTCTTTCGGAGGTGCGGCTGCAGGAGAAGGGCTCATAGCCCTCTGCCATGACCAGGGCGGCGGTCAATTCCCGCCGTTGTAGTTTGGTTTCCTGTAAGCCGATCTAATAAAATCAGCAATTTGAGCCTGTTCACGTTTTACGTCACTATCTTCATCTTCTTCATCTCTCTGGGCAAGTTCGAATTAATTCGACAATTATCAAGGAAGAATTCAAAAATTAATTGGATATTCATGGCAATTTCAAGCTAATTCGACAATTATCAAGGAAAAATTTAAAAATTAATTGGCGATTACCGATTCCGAGACCAGATTGGAAATAAAGGATGATGACGCCCATTGCGGTGCCTTCGCAGCAGCGTCAAGGTCTCTCCAACATAACTACTAGTTCGAGAAGATGATGGGATTTGGCGACGATGGAATGGACTCCGTTTCTTTAAACAACAATTTGGTTTTTGTATGGAGGAGTAAGACCCATAGAGAGAGAGTGGAGGAGGAACGGGAAGAAGTTGGAGCGCAAGGATGGGGAAGTTGGTGTGGGGAAGTTGAAGTGGGACTACTACAACAACTGTTTCAAATACAGTTTCCAAGTCTCTCTGCATGTCTAATTTGTGTCCTCTTTTTTCTCTCCTACCCCACGTTTTTACCATTTTATCCCTATTTTTTATATTTTTTGTTTTTCTCATAACTGTAAATAAAGGGTCAATTTTGGATTTATGAATGTTTCGCTGTTTTTTCCTTTTGGCTTTATATATATAGAAGATAATGCGAAAAACATAAGATGACAAATAGGTCACGAAGAGTTTCACTTTTGAAAGAGTCTCCTCAACATTTCTCATTCAAAATTGTCCTTATTAAACTATTGACAAAATAAAAAACAGTAATCAACTTCATAATTAAGCAGCGTGTCTTTTATTAAAGATGTAATTTCAATCTATGATATTCATGTTTGGTATGAATAATTTTGTGCTATTTAGTGTACTATCCCTTGTGCAAGTGGTCGTTTACTACAGTGGTAGAAAAATGTTAAGCCCTTGCATGATGATGTGAGTTCAAACTCTGTCGGTGACTAACAAAAAAAAAAGTGTACTATCTCTTGTTGTTTAGTAAAGCAATTACTCAAAGGAAAAAACAAAACTCCTCATTTGTCAAGCAAAATAAACGATTAGCTGGACCTAAAAGAGATATGAGCCGAAAATCCAGCCCATCTTCTTCTCACCCCCGAAACCAAACCCAACCCACAAAACAACGGCATGCCGTTCGCGTCTGATCGGCTTCATTTCTCAAAATTCAAATTCAAAAAACCCCCCAATTTTCCCACGCTCACATTCTCTCTTTCTTTTTTCTCTCACTCCTCTGTGCAGCAATGTCCGCAAACACCACCACCCTCACAACCCCGACCAAAACCCCGTCGGGAAAATCATCCCGCTCCCGGAAACATTCTCACCCCGATTCCACCGCCGAGAGCGAAATGTCGTCTTCGTCGTTGGCCTCCCTCGCCAACTCCAAGTCCCGATTCGAGGCCTACAATCGCCTCCAGGCGGCCACGGTGGCATTCGGAGAGAAACTCCCGATTCCAGAGATCGTTGCCCTCGGCGGACAGTCGGACGGCAAGAGCTCTCTCCTCGAAGCACTCCTCGGGTTTCGCTTCAATGTCCGGGAAGTCGAGATGGGCACTCGCCGTCCTCTCATTCTCCAAATGGTCCACGACCCCACCGCACTCGAGCCCCGCTGCCGATTCCAGGTCTGCATTATTTCGTATGCCATTCGTAGCTCCTTCATTGTTTTGCATTTCGTTGTTCTAGTTAGTTCATGATGATTTTAGGGTTTTTTAGTCGATTCTGTTTGGTTGCTGAGGATTCTTGAGAAAATTGACGATAGTTTGAGCTTTAAATGTACTTGTTTTCTGCGGATTCTTAATGTTTTCGACATTTCGAAGCATATGGGAATAAAAAAAGCACATTTGGAATTGTGTGTAATGAGCTATATTCTGTTTCTGAGAAATTGGGGGAAGGCCATGAAGATTTGAGTTTTATTAGTCTTTGCCATATGCAGAAATGTGGAATACTAACGCAATTACGATCAATGCAGAAAACTTGTTATAAATGGTGTACTGATCGAGTTTTTGGCACAAGGGTTGGGTAGGATGGTTTCTGAAATGTTGTTTTCCTTTTTGATATTTTTTTTTTTGGGTTTAAAGCAAATCGAAAAACTGATAGAAATGAAAAACGGAAAGAAAAAAGGGTTTCCATTTATCTGGTGTTGGTTCCAAAGGAAAGCGGTAACTCTACTCAGTCATTTACTACACAACATTCGACATAACTAAAGTTTCGTACTGTTGAAATCTAAACTTTCAAGCCTGACTATGTAGGTGATGTTCTTGCAATTTTTTTTAATGCCCTTGAACTTCCTCCAATAATTTCAGTTGTGTGATATATGATGGTTTAATTACACAATGTATTAATCATTAGAGTATTGTAAACAGGGAGAGGATACTGAAGAATATGGAAGCCCAGTCGTTTTGCCATCGGCCATTGCAGACATCATTAAGTCCCGCACTGAGACACTGTTGAAGAAAACTAAAGGTGCAGTTTCTTCAAAGCCAATTGTCATGAGAGCAGAATACGCACACTGCCCGAACCTCACCATTATAGATACTCCGGGCTTTGTTCTTAAGGTGGGTTTTACGATTCAAGTACTGCAACATATGTGTGTTTATTTTGATTTGTGTTAATGGTTTGAATTTTGCTGGTAGGCAAAGAAAGGAGAACCTGAAAGAACTC
The DNA here is from genome assembly GCF_916048215.2 of Malus sylvestris. Classification (NCBI taxonomy): domain Eukaryota; kingdom Viridiplantae; phylum Streptophyta; class Magnoliopsida; order Rosales; family Rosaceae; genus Malus; species Malus sylvestris. The sequence goes on from NC_062262.1 coordinate 29,938,384, forward strand.
CTGATGAAATTCTTTCCATGGTGAAGTCACTGGCTAGTCCTCCACATCGTATACTCTTGTTTCTCCAACAAAGTAGTGTGGAGTGGTGCTCCTCGTTGTGGTTGGACGCCATTCGGGATATTGATCCGACCTTTCGAAGGACGATTATCGTGGTCTCGAAGTTTGATAATCGGTTAAAGGTATGTAGTTGTTTAAATCTTCATTAGCCCATTTATGGCATGGTAAATAATGTTACTGAGAACTGAAATATATGAATAGCTCACTAAGTATTCATGGCATGGTGCAGTGTAAATTGGCTCTGTACTTCTGTTGATATGCTGTCTGATATGTTAATTTTGGATTTATGAATGTAATATATGCAGGAGTTTAGTGACCGGTGGGAGGTGGACCGCTATTTGAGTGCAAGTGGTTATCTTGGCGATAACACTCATCCATTTTTTGTTGCACTGCCAAAGGATAGGAATACTATTTCAAATGATGAATTTCGCCGGCAGATAGCTCAAGTAGATTGTGAAGTTTTACGACACCTTCGTGAGGGTGTTAAGGGAGGCTTTGATGAAGAGAAGTTCAGACCATATATTGGATTTAGCTGTTTGAGAGACTATTTAGAATCCGAGCTTCAGAAAAGGTACAAAGAAGCTGCACCAGCAACTCTTGCTTTGCTTGAGCAGCGCTGCAGTGATGTCACCTGTGAACTAGCCAAAATGGACTCAAAAATACAGGCCACCTCTGATGTTGCTCAGCTCAGGAGATCTGCAATGTTGTATGCAGCTTCTATAAGCAATCATGTGGTAAGTAATAACTAATATCTGTGACAGGTTTTCAAAAATATAATACAAAGTATAAGTTTTACTTGAATTTAAGTTTAACTTTCCATAGTATTTCCTGAAATTCTCAATGCTTATTATATGCGTGTCTTTTCTATTTTTTCCAATCATCCTCCATTGCTGCTCCATTAATGCGAATGCCACAAGTAGTCAGAAAAAAACTTAGTCTTCAAACCAAAAAAGCACTCGTCAGAGAAAAATTTAATTGTTGATTCTCATTCTATTTACAAGTAATTCGTCAGCGTATTTCATCATCTTTTGTTCATATGCTACAATAAAATCTTCTCTTTTCGAGGTTCTGATTAATTTTGAGTTTGAGAGGTATAGCTTGACTGTATTCCCTCTTATTGGTAAATTTTGAAGGCTACTTTGATTGATGGAGCAGCAGACCCTGCCCCTGAGCAATGGGGGAAAACAACTATGGAGGAGCAATCGGAAAGTGGTATTGGGGGATGGCCTGGCATCACAGCAGATATAATGCCTCCCAATGCTACCCTTCGACTTTATGGAGGAGCTGCATTTGAAAGGGTTATGCATGAATTTCACTGTGCGGCATATTCAATTGAATGTCCTCCAGTGTCTAGGGAGAAGGTAATACATATTCTGCTAGATCAATACAGCTAGGAATTTTTTGTAATTTGTACAGAGGCGAGTTCTAAGACTTCTTCTAACAGGTGGCAAATATCCTACTTGCCCATGCTAGCCGAGGAGGGGGTAGAGCAGTGATGGAGGCAGCTGCAGAGATTGCACGTTCTGCTGCACGCTCATGGCTTGCTCCTCTTCTTGACACTGCATGCGATCGGCTTGCATTTGTTTTGGGAAATCTTTTTGATCTTGCCATAGAACGAACTCACAACCGTGATTCAGAATGTAAAATGCTGTCTTCCTTACACTTTCATTTTTCCAGATCAAATGTTTTACATGAAATGTGCATTAACAGATGAGGGAATGAGTAGAATGTGGAACTTTGAGAAATTTCATGCTCCTTGGATTTGAATATTCACTGTATCTTTGGCTTCCTGCATTAACACCTATTACATAAATGCTTCTCTTTTATATTTTCCCCTGATTTCTTTTTGTTGAGTTCTCCAACCTAGGATTCAAATACGAACGTTAATATTTATGGGACTCATAGTACTCAGTTCTGGTATTAAAACCTTGGGCTACTTGTTTACTGTGTAGGTGGGAGGAAATCTGGAAATATGGATGGATATATTGGTTTCCATGCTGCTCTTAGGCAGGCACACAACCGATTTATAAAGGAGCTTGCTAAACAGTGCAAGCAACTAGTTCGGCACCACCTCGATTCAGTTACAAGTCCATACTCTTTGGTTTGTTATGGCAATGACTTTCAAAGCGGTTTTGGCTCCAGTACAGCCTCTTCTTATAACTTTAACCAGCCTTCAGTCACATCATTTTTACTTGAGTTATCTGATGCCACGATGAAAGATCAGGAGAATATACCTCCAGAAAAGAATGCACAACAAACTACTCCTGGAAAAGGTACAGATGCCAGAGATGCTCTTCGAGAAAGCCAAATGACGGTGCCTGAGACCCCATCACCTGATCAGCCATGTGATGGTGGCTTGAAGAAGGATCTTGGGAATGGCATTGACATAGGAGCAAGAAAGCGGATTTCAAGAATGCCTGGAAATAACAGAAATTCTGACAATACAAGAACACAACAAAATGGTGGTTCCCTTTTGTTTGGAAATGTTGATGGCACTTTAAAATCAACCACAGCTTATACAGAAATCTGTTCATCAGCTGCACAGCATTTCGGGCGGATACGTGAAGTTCTTGTGGAGAGAAATGTGGCATCAGCTTTGAATTCTGGTTTCCTAACACCTTGGTGAGTTTCCTTAACTATATTTTGATTGAACACACAGGTTGCTGATCTTACCAAAGACCTTGCTTCACTATTTTAGTAGTTAGTCTACTTCTGCAACTCAAAACTTTCAAGACAGCGAGATTTTTCGTGAAATTGGAACATTTCGAAATATACGCGTCATTTCGTTTTTCATGTCTTTGTTTTCCTCCTGTCTGTCTTTCGTACTTCTTTCATACGTATTTTTAACTTTCCTACTGAACCCTGCAAAATGCCCTCAAATACTTAATGCTTCAGAACCCTGCTACAAATAAAACAAATTCGTCGTTCTTTAAATTCTATTGTTTTATTCCACATAATTTGGCTTGGATATAAATCATACTAATATGTATATTTTCATGGAAATCATTCCTTGGCAGACTTATGACAGTTATGGTAACATTGTTATATATTTTCCTGTTTTATGCAGTCGGGATCGGCTTGTTCTGGCTATTGGTTTGGATTTGTTCGCTGTGAGCGATGAGAAGTTCATGGACATGTTTGTCGTACCTGGCGCAATTGATGTACTGCAGAATGAGCGACAATCGCTTCAGAAGCGTCAAAAGACACTCCAGTCTTGTTTGAACGAGTTTAAAACTCTTGCTCGCGCACTTTAATGGTAGAAATAGTTTTATAGGGGTTGTATCCCAAGGTTTACTGCCAGTGAACAATTGAAAATTTCACTCCGAGGCTAAAATTTGTTGTTGCTAATCATTGAATGCCTCATCGGCTGTGTTGTCTGTAACGCCATTTTTTCTCATTTGGCTTTCATTTTTGTGTATGTCACTCTGCACTTTTAATATTGATTGAGCGAAGAATTCATTCTGCAGTTTCATATTATTTAGTGTTCTGCAAAGTGTAAAGGACCGCGTAATTCGGAGCATCAATTTAAAAGCATAAAAGAACTGAAATTGAACAGAATGGGCGGAACTGAGACATCGATCTACAATACGACTGAGTCATGGAACGATTCAATTGGACTGTTGTTTTCTTAAAGGGACATTGTCAAGAGCAAGGAAGAAATTAAAGGGACATTGTCAAGAGCAAGGAAGAAAAAATCGATAATATCGGCGATATTTCGCCGATATTATCGTTTTTTTGAAGATTTGAAAGTATATATTGGTTGGCCTTTGGGCTATGATCAAGTGTAGTATGCGTTGGGATTTCTCAACATTTTTAAGTATTTTTGAATATTATATTTCGATATTATCGATAATTTTGAAAATATCACAATATTATCGATAATATCACGATATTTTCAAAATTATCAATAATATCGAAATATAATATTCAAAAATACTTTAAAATGTTGAGAAATCCCAACACATACTACACTTGATCATAGCTCAAAGGCCAACCAATATATACTTTTCTGAGCTTGGGAATGTGGATTTTAAAGGCCTTCTTGCTTGCTCACTGCCCTCGCATGGGCGATGTGGGACTCGACCAAGGAAGAAAATAGGAATTTCGGCCGGAAATCCACACCCACTTTAAACGGCAATAACTTTGTCAAAACTCAACAAAAGCAAGCAAGACAAAAACGAAAGTTGTAGCCCTCGAAGAGACGAAGAGAATGGTACCTACACGACGTCTGAATCGTCGTGGTTTGGCCGGAAAATGCCTCGAAAGTCACTGAGGTCGCCGGAAACTGGGTAAGATTCAAATAAGTATAACTTTTTCAATACTCAACGAAATTGAGTGAAACAAAAAGGAAAGTTGTACTACTCGACGAGACGAAGAGATTGATACCTAGCACGCCAGACAACTCGCCGTGGTTTGGCCGGAAAACCAGTGTCAAATTCGGCACATTATTCTTTATCATTTTATTCACTTCCCTTTTCTTTTTTTTAATATCCTAAATAAAACCTCCCAATATTGTACTAATTAATTATATATAAATGATTATGGTGTGTTTAAACTTCTTTCATTAATTACTACATATTTTCTACTTACAATGTTTGCCAGCTCGCTATATAATCAACTTAAATCAGTTAAATCCATCATGCAATGCATTTCCTTCCAATTTTTTGTGATAAACTAATAGATAATTGACTAAATAAACATCCTGCAAAGTTTCATTAAAAATTTCCAAGTTTTTCTTACAATTTCCATGGTTTCCATGTAATTTTTATCGATATCGATATTATCCCGATATTTCCATCGATATTTCCGTGTTTTCGGACTACCGATATTTCCGATATTACCGATATTTTCTTCCTTGGTGAAGAGTAGGCTTGACATTTTGGACCTAACCTGTTAACCCGACCCGACTCAACCCGTTAATATTTGTATTTGAGTGGATGCTTAACGGGTCGGGTCGTTAACGGGTGAACCCGTTAACAACCCGTTAAATAACGGATCACTTTGGGTCAACCCGTTAGACCCGTTAGGACCCGTTAACACCCGTTAGTTGAGAATATTTTAGTAATTTTAGTAAAGTCTTAATAACAAAAAATAAACTTTATGCAAAAAAAAAAAAAAAATAATTGTTAACGGGTGAAACGGGTGACCCGTTAGTTTAACGGGTCGGGTTCAAGTGACCCGTTAACTTAACGGATCGAGTTCAACCCGATCTAAACCTAATAAACCTGACCTGTTTACAGGTCTAGTCGAGATATACTGCTGCACCAATTCCAGGGTTTTGCCAAGCCGCAGTGGCTTGAATCTCCTAGCATGACAGTGTTATTAATTTATCATTTGCGATCCAAGTTTGGTGCACAAACTAAAAGCATATATGCAACAAACGTGTGTAAAAACCCTTTAATTTTTTTATAACGATGATGATGACGGTGTCATGCTCACCTCTACCTCCTCTTTCGCCAACTGAACCTGGATCTGACAGTCCACCGTATTCGTGCGTGTAGCTGGCCTCCACCGAAACTTCGATATCCTACCTTTCATGACAAATGGAATCCTGGTTTCAAAGGTGATCTTGGCGCCCGCCTTAATCGATAAGCTTCGTGGAGAATTTGTGTGCGGAGAATTTGTGTGCGAAGCTGATGGTTATGGCGACGGGATCATCTTTGCTAGTTTTGTTTGTGGCAGTTTGGCTGAGCACTGTGAGCGGAGTCCCGCATCATCGAAGGGAAATCAACGGAAACGGTCCTCTTCAGAACGGGCTCTTCGACAAGCAAATATGTTTCTTTAGTCATGCTCGGTTTGATGGCTGTTAAAAGTAAGCTAAAATCCCCACCTTTACCACCTGTCCAATCCATTAGGTGTGAGATTTTATAACAAAAAACATCGATATTAGTTAGAGTAAAGTAATTATATTTAAATCCATTGGGTTTCTTTGAACCCACCAATGTGGGACATTTAACAGTGTTGTCGGTATTGCTGTCATGCCTGCAAAACTTGTTGTACAAGCTCCGGAGAGCGATGGTCTTACTGTCCACCGTAACTACCTGATACCTTTGAAGCAACTTGTCGTCTATCTCTTCGAATTCAACGATAGTCGAGCCCGGAACGTCACTATCATCGTAAGCCAATAGGTTTTTCTCCGGTGGATCTGTTCTTTATGCAAACTACGGTACCATTAGCGTTATCCGGAATGATTTTTTGGGCTACCGAAGCAACTCCGATGTCACCGCATGAGAGCTGCGGTATAATCAAAGACTCCTAGTTGGTTACTGTGAAGGCGTCTGCCGAGTTTGGGTCTGGCTAGACTTGGTATTTTAGATCCGATCCGGCTTGACCCGTTAATATTAATATTTAAATGTATGCTTAACGGGTGAACCTATTAAATAACAGATCATTTTGAATCAACCGTTAGCATCCGTTATAAATTATAACCACACCTTATCGGCAAGGGCCTTCTTATCGCCCAAGCTCTCCGACCAGACCCTCCTCCGCTCCCTCCACCATCTCTCCCAAGAAATCTCCCCCGCTCCATGATCCGCAGGTCAACCCTCCTCTCCATCCTCTTCGAAGACATCATCCGTAGCTCCATTCAAGGCTTGAATGGATTCTTGTATTGTTTGGTACTGCAGACGGGGTACGAGCTCGCTGTTCTTTCGTTCAACTTACACAATGAGGTTTTCCATGTGATGCGTCTGCCAGGAGAATTGCAGGATTTCAAGCACCTGGTACCATTATTCTCATGGAATAATTCAGTTGCAATTATAACAACTACATCTTCATTAGATGATGAATATTACGACCAAGTGCTTTGGGTGATGAGTAGTAGCACTACTACTGCGACGACAAAGCCAACTTGGGTTCGACAATTGATAAGCAGATCCAAAGCATTTGCGGCAGGAGCGACCGATATTTTCGCGTAATTAGGGATTCGTGACACTTCAAATTGCAGAGAGGAGCTCGAGAGTCTACGGGAAGAGTTCCAGAACCAGAGAAATCCAAGTCGCAGCTCCTTGTCTGTTTACTATATATCCAAGTCAGTACCTTTTTCACTGTCAGCACCCTTTTATACATCCTTGCAGTTTTGTAATTGTATTGAAAAAAAAAAAATGTTAACAGGTGACCCGATAGATTAACGGGTCGGGTTCGGATGATCTGTTAACTTAACGGGTCGAGTTTGGGTGACCCGTTAGCTTAATAGGTATGATTGAACCCGACCCAAACCCGATAAACCCGACCCGTTTACAGGTCTAGGTTTGGCGTTTCGCTGTTTGTCATGCATGCATGCATTGTAGTCGGGTTGTAATGGACCTCTACGTTGTCATCATTCACACGATGTACCTATTAAAATCATTTGTAACTCATTTATTTGTGAGCATTCACATTTGCACTACATATTTCGAGTTTGATTTTTCACTCCCACGATATCAATTGAAATAAAATAAAAATTCATTAGTACAAAAAAAGAGTTCATTTTCACACACCTTTTTTTATTAGGAAAACTAATGAAAGGGCTTGAAAACTTTGAGTTTTAATGATAAGGACAAAATAAAGGGTAAAGTGAATAGTAACATGATTGACTTTTTAGTGTAAAAATGTGGGTTTTCATTAAAGTGAACAGTACCGGGTGCTTTTCGTTAAAGTTCCCTTTTTTATTTTTATCAATCAAATTAGTTAAATCAAATACAATCAACGATCATAATTAAACATGTGTGTTTATCATTTCCGTCAAGAAAATGATTATCAAAATGGTTATAAAAGGGATGTAAAGAAAGCGATTCCTGGTTTAGGTGAATTTAGAGTTTGACAGGATGTGCAGTTGAAAACTCGAAGGATCATTTCTCGCTCACCGGCTCAATTGGATTCACTTGGGCAATGATAAGAGAACGGATTGGACTAATCCCACACATTTTTTGTTTTAAATAAGAGCTAAACCTGATAATGAGTCTTTGGCGAGAATCGAACTTAAGGTTTTTCTCTTACAAGTGAAGAGAAATATCACTATACCATAGTACTAAGAGACAATTCAAAAGCCTAATATTTATGTTTTAAGCTCATATTAGAGATTGAATTGCCATAGCTCGTATAAGAGCTGGCAATTCCTTGCACGACCATTTAATCTGATACGAAATGACACGAAAACAACATGAATCAAGAAACACGTTAACTAATCGAGTCGTTATTGAATTCGTTAAGAGCTAGTTAATAACGAGTTTTTAACAGGTCTACCTGCGAGTAACCTTTTTCAACCCATTAAGAAAAATGTTAGTTTGGTAATTTTAAACTACTAAAAAAACCTTACTTAGTCAAGTGAGATTAAATCTTTATTGTTGGATTCTATATCATACCTCTCCAAGGCCATAGTCCAAAGGCTCCCAGTCCTAACTTTCTTTGTATTCTCTCTGTCTCGACTCTCGACGCTCAATCTCTCTCTACCATCGCCATCTCTCCGTCTCCATCCAAGCCACTACCACAAGCACAGACGTATCTAATCTCGTTGCCCAAACCACCACTACAAGATATCACCGCACCAGTGATGAATCACGACCACCACCGACTCCGCCCATAGCCCAACTGCAAGGTTGTAAATCGAGATACAAATTCCCAGCTGACAAATGATATTTGACCACCAATCTCTCCCCACCATCTTAGATCTCCACCGCCACCACCATCGAAAGCTTCCATTGGAAAATCCGAAGTTCTATACTACTTGGCTCAAGCCGTATGTTTTCCATGAAGTCATGTACTCCATTATTATTATTAACATGATTTTGATATTATAGAGAATTTTTATTATTTTATATCGTATTGGGAGATCTTGTCAATTTCACCAAATAAATTTGAGGTTTCCTCGTGATCGTGCTCTACGGTTGGTTGTGAATAACTCCCATCATTTTGTTGTTTTTCGTCACGATAATTGTGCAAGATAGTTGTGGAATGTAAAGTAGCCAGTGCAATTGTTGGACCAGCCACTCATATCCAGTGGCGAAGCCAGGAATTTTCGATGGGAGGGGCGAAATTTAAAAGCATAATAGATTAAAAAAAAAAAAAGGAGACAATCAAATTATTCTTTTAGATAATAGATAATATTAATGTCGTTAATAATTTATCAATACAAACAACTTGCAATTGTTGCTGGCAATGCTTCATGTCCTGAAACGGTCGCATAATAAACTCATTATCAATAAAAACATCTCAATATATAAATCAAACTATCACACAATTGTTGTACATCTATTGCAATATAAACATCTCTCAATAAAAGCAAAAACATCTCTCACATAATAAGAACACTAATATCATTTTCCTCACAAAAGTTTTGTATATCTGAATCAAGTTCTCAAAATCATCATTTCTCAAGAATTAAAGAACAAAATATAAAATAATTTTGAATACTAGAAATAATAACAAGAATAGAGAAAGAACAATAACAAACATCAATCATTTGTATTATAATTTTAAATACTAGAAGTAATAACAAGGATTGAAAAAGAACAATAACAAACATCAACCTTTTGTATTTCTATAGTCTAAACAAATGAGAGAGAGGGAAGAGAATTAAAATGGTGCGCTGGTAGTGCGTTTCTAAAAGAAGACCACATCAATAAAATTAAAACTCAGCAGTGTAGCGCTTCCAAATTTCAGCAGGTTCAGAAGATCGGAGTGGTCGAATTCTCGCTTTCATTGCGATTTCCGACGACCGGAGGGGGGCGGTCGCCCCTCCTTGCCCCTATGTAGCTTCGCCAATGCTCATATCCCAAAACTTTTGAGCAAGTGTTTCTCGCCCGTTGGAAATTATCTGTTACATAACAGCATATGTACCACATCAATTCCATCGCAGGAATCAACAGCTCGTGGTGGAAACTATTCAATTATCACGGTTAAATGTAGCTCGTGGTAGATAACATTAATTCACCACAATCAGATTCTGATCCGTTGTTAAAAGTGAATAATCTACAACGGTTTTTAATCCCGTGATGGAATATCAAAAGCACCACACAATATGCTCGTTGTGGTTACTTCAAATGACCACGCCACCTTTTGAAAATTCACCACGCCATCGGCCTGTGGTGGATTTTTTTTTTAAATATTTTGGACGATATATTAAAATCTAAAATCCCAATTATTTCCCCTCGTGTGAAATTGTGAAACTAGACAAAAACCCTAAAAAGAAAACGTCAATCCTTTTGTTTCTCCATCTCTTCCGTCTCCAGCCGGTCTCGGTTTGGTCGTCTCTCCGGTCATCTCTCCCTCAATTAGTGGCAACCTCTCTACATCACTTAGGTTTCTTTTATCCTATATCTTTTGATTTCGTTTTCTTGTTCTGAATAAGCATTTAAATTATCTCATCGAACTTGGAGATGTGTATGCATTCTTGAGGCCTGCTAATGTTAAGAAATAAGCTGATTGGGACAAATTTGTTAAACATCGATGCTCTCCTGAGTTTGCTGTAAGCTTGTTTGTATTAAATTTTACATTTGTTGATGCACAAAATTAGTGAGGATTTTGGTACAACAGAAAGTGTTAAGTTTGTGACCTTCGCTAGATTGCTTCGATCACTAGCGTGGATAAGTATGTAAATGGATAGAGACAGGGAAGCAAACACAAGATGTACGTGGTTCACCCAGATTGGCTACGTCCACGGAGTAAAGGAGTTCTCATTAATTGTGAAGGATTTACACAAGTACATAGGTTCAAGCTCTCATTTTGTGAGTACTAGTGAATGATTTAGTACAAATGACATTAGCAAATATTGTGAGAGAATGATCTCTATTTATAGAAGAGAGTTTCTAGTTTCATTCTGACATTGACACGTGTCGTGTTGTGATTGGCTTCTGATGTTGACACGTGTCGCGCTATGATTGGCTTCTGATGTCGACACGTGTTGTGCTGTGATTGTCCTCCTGGTTGGAGGGAAACTCTTCTGGGTCTTTGATGATATAACGTTCACTGGTGCTCAGTAGTTTCGGGATTGGTCAAGTATGGTACAAACAGTGTTCCCCTAAGTTCCTGAGTAAGGGAAGCTCCTCGGTTGGGGACTTGCAAGATCCAAGCCATTGAGTAATCACGAAACTTTGAGGTTGAAACTTTGTTGGGTACCATGAATTGATTTTGCTTCACACTATCTTGATTAAGATAGTGTGAAGCTTTTGTATGTGAAGCTTTGTAGGTGAAGCTTTTGTGAGTAAAGCTTTTGTGGTGGGGGAAGCTTTTGTGGATGAAGCTTTTGTTGGTGAAGCTTTTATGGGTGAAGCTATTGTGGGTGAAGCTTTTGTAGGTGAAGCTTTGGAGTTGAAGCTTTGGAGTTGAAGCTTTTGTTGGGTATCATGAATTGATTTTACTTCACACTATCTTGATCAAGATAGTGTGAAACTTTTGAGAATTTGTAGTTGTCCTCCATTGATGAAGTTTTTGTTGGTAAAGCTTTTGTGGTGAAGCTTTGTTGGGTACCACAAATTGATTTTGCTTCACACTATCTTGATCAAGATAGTGTGAAGCTTTTGTGAATTTGTAGTTATCCTCCATTGATGAAGCTTTGTTGAATTTCCTTTTTTTTTTTTTTTTTTGGGAAACTAGAAATTTGAAAATGTGGGAGAGACAACATATACATTTGCTTCCACACTGTTGAGCAAGAGATTGTGATGCAAGCCACACCTTGTAGTAGTCGAAGGTTTGGATGAATCATATAAATTGAATTTGCTTCGAAGGTTTGAGAATTGTAGTTGCCATCCATTGATGAAGCTTTTGTTGGCACCATAAATTGGTTTTGCTTCACACTGTCTTGATTAAGAGTGTGTGAAGCTTTTGAGAATTATGGTTGCCCTCCCCTCCATTGATGAAGCTCTTGTTGGCACCATAAATTGGTTTTGCTTCATACTGTCTTGATCAAGAGTGTGTGAAACTTTTGAGAACTGTGGTTGCCCTCCATTGATGAAGCTCTTGTTAGCACCATAAATTGGTTTTGCTTCACATTGTCTTGATCAAGAGTGTGTGAAGCTTTTGAGAATTGTGGTTGAACTCCTTTGATGAAGTTTTTGTTAGCACTATAAATTGGTTTTGCTTCACACTGTCTTGATCAAAAGTGTGTGAAGCTTTTGAGAATTATGGTTGCCCTCCATTGGTGAAGCTCTTGTTGGCACCATAAATTGGTTTTGCTTCACACTGTTTTGATCAAGAGTGTGTGAAGCTTTTGAGAATTGTGGTTGCCCTCCATTGATGAAGCTTTTGTTAGCACTATAAATTGGTTTTGCTTCACATTGTCTTGATCAAGAGTGTGTGAAGCTTTTGAGAATTGTGATTGAACTCCTTTGATAAAGCTCTTGTTGGCACCATAAATTGGTTTTGCTTCACACTGTCTTGATCAAGGGTGTGTGAAGCTTTCTACGAGTTGTAATGTTTGCATTGTTACAGATGGGAAATGTTTGAAGCAGATGCAAGAGGGCTGAATAGCTTGATCTTTGTATGGCATGCACTGAAGTTGTTGTTGGCTTGCAATAAGACTTTGTTGGTGACTATAACTCTTGTTGGGCATAAGTGCTCCCCTAGTTGAGTTGTCAAGCTTGAGGGTTTTTTATTATTTGTGAATGCTAGGAGTTCATATGTACAAGTTGTACCACTCGTCTTCTGGTATGTGGAATGAATGGTAAGTTGCTTTCATCACTTGATTGGTGGTACGAAGGTGAGTTCCTTCATCACATTTCATCACATGGTTGGTGGCACGAGGAAAAGTTCCTTCTTCACCTGGTTGGTGACATGAGTGGCAAGTTGCCAAATGATATTGGAGAGTACGGGTTGTACATTTCATCACTTGGTTGGTGACATGAATGGAAAGTTGCCAAATGATATTAGAGTACGGGTTGTACTTTTTATCACCTGGTTGGTGGCATGAAGGAGAGTACGGGTTGTACATTTCATCACCTGATTGATGGCATAAAGATGAGTTCCTTGTTCACCTGGTTGGTGGCATGCATGGCAAGTTGCCAAATGATGTTAGAGTATGGGTTGTACATTTCATCACCTAGTTGGTGGCATGAAGGAGAGTATGGGTTGTACATTTCATCACCTGGTTGGTGGAATAAGGGCAAGGTGTCTAGGCACATTGTATCAAGTGTCGAATGACATAAAGTATGTTGAACCTTTTCGAAGCACAGCTGGCTTATGTATGGATGTGTTGGAATGTATAATGTTTATGTATGAATGTGTTGGAATGTATGATGTTTATGTTGATTGATATGAGTGATGCTTATGAATGATTTGTTATGCATGAAGGGATCCATGCTTTTGATATGTGAACCATGTTGGTTGTAACACTTAGTATCACATACTTTGTGTCAAACTACGCATGTTGAAGCTCTGAGTTTGAGTATAAGGGTAGGTCAGCGTAGACCAAGTGTTCCAGTGCTACGAACGCAAAAGACTCAGAAGAAGTTGTCTGAATTCCCTCTTCTTTAAATATTTGCCGAATGGCTTGTGTGACAAATGATCTCAAGCGGTTGAGAGTCAAAACATTTGTAATGTGTATGCCTTCTTATAATAGCATTTCCTTCAGTACCTAGTCCCCCACTTTAAAAGAGCGAGGCTTGGCCCCATAGTTATAATAGTCGACGGTACATTCATCCCTGGTTGTCTTGATACGAACTTTTATCCATCTTGTTGTAATGGGCTTGCTGAGAGTAAAAATCCTTCTTCTTACCAAGAAACATATATGTTTGGTGGCTTAGCGAGTAGCTAAATGAGGCAGAAGATGATGTAATGGGTGTCTGAATGGCCAATATCTCCTTACTTGGTAGAACTTGACTTCCACTTCCCACTTGTTGATAGGGGTTAACCATATGGGGGTTCCCTTGGTATGTCCTTGCTTCGGCGGAGGCGTGATTGTAAGCATGTGCCATCACCTCAGAGTAAGTCTTCTAAGTATTGGCATTGATCATGTACTTAAAGAAACAATCACGTAGGCCTGCCGTGAAGGCCTTGAGGGTGGTCTTGTCATCTGCCTCAGCCAGCGAGAATACTCATGGCTGAAGTGACTGGCATACTCTCGTAGTGACTCATCTGACTTCTGGCGAATAGTGTACAAGTCATCTGCAGAATGCAAGCAATCGGTCTGGAAGATGTGTTGAGAGACAAACAGTTTCCTCAGTTCCTCAAATGAGTATACTGTTTCAGGTGAAAGACGGCAATACCAATTTAGAGCTCCGCCAGAGAGGGTGGAGAGGAAGAGAAGACATTGCTCTTTGTCGATGTGAATCCGATATGCCATGGTGAACTCAAAGAGGTTAAGGTGTTCAATTGGGTCTTCCCTTTCAGTATAGAGTTGTAAACCAAGCTTTTGTTTTGTCTTCGCTTGAAGGGGGTGTCGAGGATCCTTCTTGTGAGAGGGCCAGGCCTGGGTTGGTTCCAGTCAGGTATCTCGACTTGACATTCGGTCTTCAACCTATTTACTTCCTCAAGGAGCTGTAGGACAAGGGGGTCCTGAGTGGAGTCATGTACCACTGAAATTTTCTTTCATAAGTCTCCATCGCCTCTTGGAAGTAGGAAAGTTTGAGCAAGGGCGTGTGGTTTTTTCTTGGACTCGCTTACTAACTTCTAGGGCGAGTCTGTTGGAATATCTCAGAGTCCCCTGTACCTTCATGTTCCTCTGGGACCTGTCGTTCCTTCCTTAGATTGGCAGCTGGCCTGGGTTGTGAGAGGAGACTAAGTCTTTCAGAAACCCTTGGGTTATTGATCTTCGAGCATATGTGGAGGGGATTATCTTGACGTTGCTTTAAGAAGTCTCAACAGTCATGATAAACGACTTTTGATCCTTCCAACCTTTCTGCAAGGAAGTGTCTTCCTCATTTGTTTTCTGCTTTGGGTCGAAGCATCTGGGTTGAGAGAAGTCTTATGTTGATCAATGTTTTGATGATTAGCTTGCTCCTCATCAGGGATACCCATGTCGAAGGAAAGTGACCCTTCGTGTTAGAGGGCACCCAGATGATGGTTGATGCCCACAGGGGCAACAAGCTCGTGTGTTTGAGTACGCCTAGTTTCGTGGAGCGTCTCAAAGAGCTTCTCATACTGCTCTTGGAAAACCTCATTCTTCATTGCTATCTTGTTGTTTTGAGCTTCTAGCTTATCGACTTTAGCTTGAAGAGCAACCCTCTTTCTTTCATTCTTTCATTGCTTCACACTAGGTGCAAGAGGGGTGTCATTCTGTGTGCTATGGCTTCCTTCGCTCCTCATGTTGGAGATGGATGCCTGGTCAAAAGAGAGTGTGCGAATGGTGGAAACGAGCTTGGCAAAGCTGAAGAGAGTGGGAATAAGTGTCATTCTCATAGACGACGCCAAATGTTGATGCACAAAATCAGTGAGGACTTTGGTACAACAGAAAGTGTTAAGTTTGTGACCTTCGCTAGATTGCTCCGGTCACTAGCGTGGATAAGTATGTAAATGGATAGAGACAGGGAAGCAAACACAAGATGTACGTGGTTCACCCAGATTGGCTACGTCCACGGAGTAGAGGAGTTCTCATGAATTGTGAAGGGTTTACACAAGTACATAGGTTCAAGCTTTCCTTTTGTGAGTACTAGTGAATGATTTAGTACAAATGACATTAGAAAATATTGTGAGAGAATGATCTCTATTTATAGAAGAGAGTTTCTAGTTTCATTCTGACATTGACACGTGTCGTGTTGTGATTGGCATCTGATGTTGACACGTGTCGTGCTATGATTGGCTTCTGATGTCTACATGTGTCGCGCTATGATTGGCTTCTAATATCTACACGTGTCGCGCTGTGATTGGCCTCCTGGTTGGAGGGAAACTCTTCTGGGTCCTTAACGGTATAACGTTGACCGGTGCTTAGTAGTTTCGGGATTGGTCAAGTATGGTACAAACAACATTAATGATTAGGTTTTCAATGAATGGATGTTGGTTAAATGAAGTTTCTTGTTATCTATTTTTCTTTGTTAGGCAATTAGTGAGAAGTTCAAAAAGTCGAAATCATTCCATACTCTCCCTCATGTGATGAGTCGTAAAGGATATGCATGCTTGGATGACGAGTTGGTATGAACATTTATGTATCTTTTAATTTCATTTCAGTGACAACACACTTATACGGAGTTTAAATTATGGATTAATTAATAGAGAAACAAAGGCACACCTGAGGAGGATTTAAATAGAGTCAATCTCTGGATAGCTGCTCGTACAAGAAAAAATGGTCAACCCGTAAATGAGATAGTGTCAAAGAAAATGGTATGAAGCTTCAGTTTGAAATTATCCTTGTGTTATTTTTTATTCATTTTTCTTTTAATCTTGTAAATGATTTTTAAATGTATAGGATGACATTAAGTTGGTTAATGAAATGCCAACAACAAACAATGGTTCTATAAAATATGATGCTTTATAACAAGCACTTGGACCTGAACATCGAGGTCGACTTCGAGGAGGTGGTTATGGGGTTACACCTTCTAGATATGATGCCCAAACATATGCCGGCATGAGTAATTGAGAGCTTAGAGACCGACTATAAAATGTCGAAGGAAAATTGCGGGAAGTGTTTGATCTTGTGTTGGCTATACAACAAAATGAGGTAATTATATATGCAACTTTGTATATACTTATAAAAATGATAAAAGATTTACGTCATATAGCTGCAGGGAAATATATTCTAACTTCTAATCATATCGCTGCAGGGAAATGGTAAAGAAACTAATACCAATTATGCAATTCAAGTCTCCACAAATAGGCCTCAGGTAAAAATGTGTCATTGGTAAATATTGGTATTTTGTTGAATCTAAAACTGATCAACTTCTATTTCTTACATATTCACTAGTCGCAGGGAGGCAGTATAGATCTCCAAAGAACTAAGAATGGTGTAAAACAGGTTCCCAATTCCAGTTACCAGGTTTCCAGATCATCTCCCCAGGTATGAAACTGATTTTGTATAACTTGTCTCGATGTCTTCATCATTAGATAGAAATAAAATAGTGAACATGTTCACTTTCAAGCTTAGTTAGTCTATGCAGCTAATAGTTTATTTGCATCTATCTTGTTATCAGATGTTTCATTTGATTTTGATTATTTGCATTTATCTTTTTATTAGTTACAATGTAATAAAAAAAGTGCACTAGAGGGTAACGATGGTTCTAGACACTCTTCAAAAGCTAGTTCTTAGGTACATATATGATCCCAAATATAGCACGGTGGAAATTATAAATTTTTTATATAAGTAAATCAAACTTAGCTTTTTCTATGTTTGATTGTCTCAAAGAGTTAGTACATGTCATATGCTCCATTAAATGTTTATAAACCAAGTAGAGCTTATGACTTGGGAAACCAAGTAAAACAAGTAGAGCTTATGACTAGGGAAAGTTTGACGAGGATGCTTACATGTCATATGCCCCATTAGATGTTTATAGACTTGATGATTGTGTAGGTGATGAAGATGAAGGTTATGTTCGGGCAAATTGTGAGGCCATTCCTATGTATAACTAGACTATTATTGAATGAAAACATTTTTCACAAATTTCTCTACCTTTTTTTGGATCTCTTCTTAGGAAAACTGATATTTTCTGTAAGATGTATGTGTTTGGTTGTTTTTTTCTTTAAATCAGAATTAAATCAAAACGAAAAACTTCTCACCATAAAGTCCCCAGCATGTATTGTTCCCATCTCCACCAACTGACCATTCTCTAATCCTAGTTGTTTCACTATGTATTCTTTTGCTCGGCCAATTTCCTTCTTTGTGGTTCCATTGGTGGTAGAGCAAATTTCTGTTTTGTTATTAGATAATTAGATTATTTTTGTTTTGTGAGGCCATTCCTATGTACAGATATACTAGGACATAACAGATGTTGATAATTAGATTGTTTTTGTTTTGTTATTAGATACAATGTGATAGAAGAAGTGCACGAGAAGTTGACGATGCTTCTAGACAAGCTTCCAAAGCTAGTTCCCAGGTATACGAGAACAAGTACTAAATAGTTAGCTTATGAAACTTATGAGATTTTGATATAAACTGATCGAATTTTGTATCTTCCATGTTTGGTTGTCACAGAGAAGTAGTCCAAACATAAAAAGAGACAACATTAAGAGAAAAGAAGGTTCTAAAGCCACTTCTCAGGTAGTAACTCACACTTGATAATATTTGCTAAATAGTTTGATAACTTAATCATTTAAAATTGATGTTCTTATTTGATTTCTTTATGCTAGTTACAACTTGTTGGTATTTTACAAGGGTCTTCATGCAAGTTACTAAATTGGCTTGAAAATGGACAAGTTGTTGCAACTGGAGAAATAGAATCAACAAATCCTGAGGCGAAAGTTCATCACATGGTGCTTGGTCCTAATTGCTGGAAAGTTTGGGTAACTGTTGTCAGAGTGGAGAACATATCTTTGTACCGCCCTACAAATGAATTTCGTGTCCTGGAGGATGCTATATCTAGTACAATTGCCTGGCCATCAAAGTACATCCGAGTTGGAGAGTAATTTTAGTTCATACTTAGACTAGAAAATGATACTTTGGCACTACATGGATACTACTTTATGACTTCCATTGTTTATGTATTCAGTAGCCACTACATGGATACTACTTTATGACTTCCCGTTGTTTATGTATTCATATGGAAACTCAAGTATTTTTAAATTATGTTATAATATTATCAAGTAATAATTTATAACGGGCATTAGATGTGGTTAATTAGTAATCGACAACGGTCATAGCACGTGGTGTTAGATCTCAATCTACCACGGGTACAATCCGTGGTTATATTGCATTTAACAACGGACATAGCCCCTGGTAAAAATTGAAACTTTTTATCACATCCAGAATACTAACGGGCACAGTGTTTGTGGTGGATTACAATTTATCACGGGCATTCACCGTGATAGATGAACTTTTTTCTTCTAGTGAAGCACACTCCTAATCCTACACACTAATATTTGTTGTTTTTTCTTCGAGCACCATTATCATGGTGCATGATTATGATATTAGAATTCTCATGTTACCTATGAAGAATTTGGGATGAGCTGAAAAGGGATCGGAATAAAATCAATCTTCAATTTTTTTTTTCAAAGTCTGTCATGATAATTTACGATTGTTGGGGCGCATGCAGGGTCATTTTCTATCCCCTCAATGATTCATTGAGATTGTTATGTGATGGTCTCTGAATTCTTGGGTTTTTCTACTTCTAATATAAATATATTAATAATTATTCACTTTGACTTTTAAGACAAACTAACAAAAAAGTATTAATAAAAAGTCATACGGTTGACAGCTAATATCTGCCCTAAAAATTCGATGGAACTATCATGAACCTGTGATAGACGAGAGGATCAGGTATCAAATATGTGAGTGTGGAGTGTGGTCCCTCGAACTTCCATGTTCCATCCTCAAATGTCCCTAATCTCAGAGACCTAATCCGACAGGATAAAATTACTACTACTCCTTATAATAAGTTTACTATAACAACCTTTCTTACTGGTTGGAGTGACTGCTCACCATCCCTACACAACTTTATTTGCTCAACTTTGTCACATTATCGAGCTAAAAATTCATCCCACTAATACCATTTTATGCAGCGTTTTATTGAATGATGAAAGTAAATGAAAATACTTATAATGTCTTTATTTGAGAAAGTTTCATTTCTTACGATGAGTCTCACTTAAAAAAGAGACGATGGGAGAGAAAATCTTTTAAGGTATAATCATATTATTTTAGATAGTCCGACATGTTATGTTATCAGATTGTTTGTTAGAATTGTGTATCTAAACGTACGTTATCAACTCAACAATTTGATTGATAATACCTAACAAGATAATATGTTCAATTGTGTGACAAGAAATTTTTATATGCTCATACTAATTCTATATAGCAAAGAAATAATACATCATAAGGTTTTTTATTAGGTAAAAACTTTTCTTGCCAAAAAGAAATTCTCAGTAGAAGGCATACAAGACAAATACAACTTGGTATGGTCAGCAAAATACAACTTGAATTATCACACTAAACTTTTATGTGTTTTATGCACTGTTTTATTGAAGGGTTAGAGTGAATGGTCTTTATACCTTTCACTTGAGAAAGTGGCTTACTGCATTTGAGTCTTGGTAAGAGGATAGATAGGAGAGAAAATCTTCCATAGATGAATATTCATCTCTTCTCAGATAGTATGACATGTTTTTAAATATTATCAATTAATATCGCATATACATTCTGATTTATCTACTTAGCAAATATAGCTGGTAACTAACAGTATAATATGTTGGACTGTGTGATAAGAAAGTTACTAACGTTCTTATTTATTTGTGTGTAACAAAGGGATACATCATAAAGTTTGATAATTAGGTGAAAGCCAACTTTTGTTTGCCAGAATAAATTCTTATTGGTGGGCGCATATACAAGACAAAATACGAGTACAACTTGCTATGGTCAGCAAAATACAATTTGTGAAAAGGACTGCATATTTTTATCTCAAGCATATTGGTCTCAATTTGACTTGGTTCATATGACTATTGTGTCATCAACATAAAGAACTAAGAAGATCTATTAAATTCCAAGTAGGACTAATAATTTCTTACCAAACAGGTCTGTCAAATTACAAGCATGGTGTTGTAGGACTGATCCATCATCACGAACGACCATTAACAAATATTTGGAGTTAAAATTTATATTTGATTCTTAAAATGACTTAATTCTTCTACAATGCACCGAAAAAGTTAGGGTCATATATGTCTTTGGAGTTATATGCAAAGTCACATTTGACTTTAGGTTTAACTCTAGAGTTAAAAATGACCACCACCTTAATTACAAGATACAAATGTTCTATATGACTAAATTTTGACTCAATGTCTCTCTAATGCACAAAAGTTAAAAGTTGAACATGGATTTACATGCATTAGAGATAATAAAACTTACCCCACCATATTTAGAGTCAAATATAACTTCACAACTTTTAATTTTTTATTTCTAAACTACTCAAATAATCTTTTGGATTCATATTGTAAGATATCAACTACATAAATTACCATCCCTGAAGAACCTCAACTTGGATAGAGAGATAAATATAATAGGAAAATATCGAATATTCAAAAAGAATTGGAATTGGAATTACCACTATATTGATAAATTTTGTTTACTCTGTGCCTGGAACTAAACTGAGAAGGGTTGTTTTACTGTCTTCCCAAAATTAAGTTCGAGTAATCACTGTGTCGAAGACAAAGTACAATGTGATAATCTCCATGGATGATGAGTCTGGAGGATAGCATCTTCGATCTTCCTACCCAAAACCTGAATGAAAATATTGCACCCCACCCATGTTAATAACTAAATAGAAAATATTCTTAAATAATTTATAGATTGATGGAATTTTTTTTATTTTTTATTTAAAAATAAACAAAACAAATATACGTCATCCGGAGTCTCTAAATAGTCAATTTCATATTCCATTCGTCAAAAGTATATAAGCTTTTCTTCATTAATGTGTTTGTGGTTTTAGTGATTAGGATTTTGTTCTACAATAGAAGGTGTAAATGGGTTTGAGAGCTTGAAAA